>NC_091439.1:46604749-47210256 GCF_964237555.1 Oryctolagus cuniculus | reverse complement strand
CCTTTTTTATTCTATCAGCTAGTATTTGCAGACACTATTCTTGTTTATGTGATCCCTTTGGTTCTTAGTCCTATCATTACGATCAATTGTGAACAGAAATTGATCACTGGGACTAGTGAGATGGCATTGGTACATGCCACCTCGATGGGATTGAATTGGAATCCCCTGGTATGTTTCTAACTCTACCGTTTGAGGTAAGTCAGCTTGAGCATGTCCCGAATTGCACATCTCTTCCCTCTCTTGTTCCCACTCTTATATTTAACAGCAATCACTTTTCAGTTGTTTCAGCACTTAAGAAGAATTGTGTATTGATTACAGTATTCAACCAAAAGTATTAAGTAGAACAAACAAAAAAAATACTAAGAGGGATAACATATTAAGCTGCTCATCAACAGTCAGGGTGAGGGCTGATCAAGTCACTGTTTCTCATAGTGTTCATTTCACTTTAACAGGTTTCCTTTTTGGTGCTCAGTTAGTTGTCACCTATCAAGGAGAACAAGTGGTATTTGTCCCTTTGGGATTGGCTTATTTCACTCAACATAATGTTTTCCAAATTCCTAACAGGGATCACTTTTCAGTTAAAATTTAAACACCTAAGAATAATTGTGTGTTAATTACAGAGTTCAACCAATGGTACTAGAACAAAAAAAAAATACTAAAATGGATAAAGTATTACATTGTACATCAACCATCAGGACAAGAGCTGATCAAGTCTCTGTTTCTCATAGTGTCCATTTCACTTCAACAAGTTTCCCCTTTGGTGCTCAGTTAGTTGTCACTGATCAGGGAGAACATATGATATTTGTCCCTTTGGGACTGGCTCAATTCACTCAGCATGATGTTTTCCAAATTCCTCCATCTTGTTGCAAATGACCAGGTTTCGTTGTTTTTGACTGCTGTATAGTATCCTATAGAGTACATGTCCCATAATTCCTCAGAAACCTGAAGATAACCCTACCATTCAACCCAGCCATCCCACTCCTTGGAATTTACCCAAAGGAAATGAAATTGGCAAACAAACAAGCTGTCTGCACCTTAATGTTTATTGCAGCTCAATTCACAATAGCTAAGACCTGGAACCAACCCAAATGCCCATCAACAGTAGACTGGATAAAGAAATTATGGGACATGTACTCTATAGAATACTATACAGCAGTCAAAAACAATGAAACCCAGTCATTTGCAACAAGATGGAGGAATTTGGAAAACATCATGCTGAGTGAATTAAGCCAGTCCCAAAGGGACAAATATCATAACTAAATAAATCTTTTAAAAAATATGGATATATTTCAAGTCTTAAATTTGATCTACTATGTGACCCAGTCATCCCAAACCTGGGAATTTACCCAAAGGAAATGGAATCAGCATATGAAGGAGTTATCTGTACCCCATGTTCATTGTTGTTCAATTCACAATAGCTAAGATATGAAATCAATCCAGATGTCCATCAACTGTTGACTAGATAAAGAAAATGTTCTATATATACATGATGGAATACTTCTCAGCTATAAAAAAGAATGAAATTCTATCTTTTGCGACAAAATGTATGCAATGGTAGATGACTATGCTTAGTGAAATAAGACAGGCCCCAAAAGAAAAATATCATGTTTCCTCTGTTTTTTAGTAGCGTATATTTACAGCACAAAAATAGCAATGCATATGAATGAAATTAACGTCTTGAGATTTGATCATTGTTTATAGTCCTTTTCTATACTCCTGCAGAATAGTGGTTTTTTCCACTTGTTGAATTCTTTATTTAGTAGAGAATTAAGCGTGTAGTTATAAAGTAAGTTGAAAGTATGCTACCACAAAAATCAAAAGAAAAAAAAGGAAGGAGGAAGGAAGGAGACATGGTGGGTCATATCATTACATGCTTAAAATTGTATATATGGAATAGATGAGATCTATTCTCTTTATATAAATAAAGAAGTAACAATTCAAGTTCCATGAATCCAACTTCTATTGTAAAATCATTATATTTGATTTTTGAAAGGAAAATCTTTCAAAATCCCTAACATTATTTTTTAATGTTTTAAGTTTTCTTAACTAAACAGAGTGGAGAAAATGTTTCATGATCAAAATTATATATGACCATATGTTATTCTATGCATTTGCAGCTCCCATCACTTCTCGTAACTTTATCAGTGCTACAAGTATTTGCAGAACTTAGCTTTGTAATTTTTAAAAACAAAATGTACTTATAACTTGTGATATTTTTGAATTGATCATCTGAAGCCAACTATAAAGCTGACAAACAACATTATAACATTGAAAATGCACAGAAATTTCAAACAGCAAATATATATTAGAAATGTCTTCTCAGGACATATTTGAAATAACTGAAGAAGGAAATTGTTCTTCTCTCCTATAGCAGTTTGAAAAACAGTCACTTATACACCTGTCTGTCTTCATCTTCATAACCACAAGGCAAAACTCAACAGGATATGGTTTTTTGGTTTGTTCCCCTTCTTGAGAAAGGTTACTGCCTTTGTCCAAACATGGCCCATGGGTCCCAGATAAACACCAGCATCAAAAGTAGAGAGATGTTCTGTGGAAATATTTATAACTTTCTAAAGAAACTTCAAGAATATCCATAGTGCAGAAAGAAAACATTTTGCCTCCATAGCTGACTGGTTAGTCAGGCATTTAGGTGGCCTTGGGATAAAAGAAAATAGATTGAGTCAAAAGAATATGCTATAGATTTTAATTATTCCTTTGCGAACTACACCATGAACAGGAACTATAAAAGTTTATCATCTGATAAATTTTCCCTTTTCATTGAAGTATAAACCCAGCTTTAACAGCCATTGTGTTCTAAGCTATTGGCTCCAAATGGTTAGAAAGCAAAAAACTGCAGGCAGAGGCACAATGTTTGCATATGCTGCACCCTCTACATTTTAGCAATCTTGCATTTGTAAAGAGCCATCCTGAAGTGTCTAGCAATGCTTAATAAACTCAGATGGGAAAAAAGCTGCAACTCCCCTTTTAATGCTTCCTGTAGCAATGTTGACATTCCCTCTACAAGTGAATGGTCTGTATAAATGAAAATTGGCATTAAAATGTGGTGCATAAGCAAATCCAAGTGGACTTCTGGTGACACTGGTTAGAATAGCTGTTCTGTCTTCCTTTTGTTTTCATGGTAATAGATGTACACAGATTCATTGGCATTCCAGAATACACACTTGGGTAACAATATGTCAAGGGTGAGAACACATTCATTAATTCTACAGAATTTATTGACACCCTACTCTGACACAAGGCAGAATAATATATATTATAAAAACTATGCCAGTAAGTTACCTTATAGGGAAGACAAAATCAGCTACACTTCATGAAGGTATAATTTCATATTGTCAATGTATAGTCAACTCAATCAGATACTGGTTTATGTAACAATAAAAAAGAAAAAAATTACAGTAAGGGTAACCACAGTTGCCAGTACTTATTGAACCAGTAACCACTGTAAACCAGTAACACTGCTGTCCTAAAATATGCCAGTATACTTCAAAAAGCTCCTGGAAAAAAATGGAATTAAAAGGTAATTCAGGAGGTGGAATTGTGGCCCAGTACATTAAGCCAACACTTACAATGAGGATATCTCATATCAGAGTGCTGATTTGGGTCTCCACTTCCAATCCAGCTTCCTGATAATGAACATTCAAAGACAACACAAGGTGTTAAGTATTTGGACCCCTGCCACCTTTTTTTTTTTTTTTTTTTTTTTTAGATTTATTTATTTGAAAGGCTAAGTTATACAGAGAGAGAAAGAGAGGCAGAGAGAGAGGTTTTCCATCTGCTGGTTCACTCCCTAATTGGCTGCAACAGCTGGAGTTGTGCCTATCCAAAGCCAGGAGCCAAGAGCTTCTTCTGGGTATCCCACGCAGGTACAGGAACCCAAGAACTTGGGCCATCTTCTACCACTTTTCCAGGCCATAGCAGAGAGCTGGATCAGAAGAGGAGCAGCCGAGACTTGATCCGGCGCCCATAAGGGATGACAACATTGCAGGCAGTGGCTTTAACCGCTATTCCACAGTGCCAGCTACCCCTGCCACCCTTGTAAGTCACCAGGAGTTCCTAGTTCTCAGTCAGGCTAGCACAAATCTGGCTGTTGCTGCCATTTGAGGAGTGAATCAGTAGATGAAGTATTCTCTCTCTTTCTCTCTCTCTGCTGTTTCTCTTTCTTTTTCTCTTTCTGTCTCTCTCTGTTACTCTGCCTTTCAAATAAATAAGTAAATATTTTAAAAATATAATGTGCATTTTACAGGAGCTTTTTGAAGATTCCTCATACATGCATATATTTGGAAATATGTATATAGTCTAATTCAGTATAATTTAAACTTAATTTTGCTTCTACAGAAAGCTATGTAATTCTATAACATCAACCCAAGTCTCTCCTCTGAATTAGCATATCCTTGATATCTAACTTATCTTGTGAGATGTCCTCTATTACTTCCTGGACATTCACACAGTCAAAAAGATAAATTCAAAGTCATCCATGAAGGGAGAACTCACACACTGCCACTCATAGTCAGAAGACTGTGTACCAGCTTTCCCAGGTAACTGGTGTTCCTACTCACTCACTACCCATGAAGACAGCAGGAGTTGACCCAGGACATGAAAGTTGTGATGGGAAATCAAGATTGCGCTCTGATAAAGAGCAGGCAAAGGGCAGGGGTTGTCCCTTCTACTTTGGGAGTGTAAGACCATGATTCAGGACTTCCCAAGGCTGTGGAGACTCTGACCCCAGACAGTGGTCACTTCTTCACCCCTCTTGCTTAGCATTTGTGTATAGGTTTCAAAATTCAGAGAATTTATTCTCAAAATATACTTCAAAGAGCTGTGAGACTCCAAAAAGTTGCCTCCAGGAACACCCAACATGGACTTGACAGGATGAGGTCCTGCAACAGGCAAGTGGTCTTTGGCCTTTCCCTTCCTTTTCCCAACAGGACAGCACCACTCTGTATTGAGACTTTACATTTGGGGTAAAATGGTTTGACTGTTTAAGAATATTTGAAAATCATTTACTTAGGAGCAATGTCATTAGTAAGGTTTTTGGAAATGAAAATATAGATCCCGTGGCACACATTTTGTTAATAAGTTTTTTGTATCATTTAGTATAATGAGTCATTCCAGCAGTTCCTAAGATTTTATTTATAAATCTCATGACAGCTGTAGGTTTGAAATTATATACAGTTATCTGTTAGAGAAGGAGAGAGAGAGAAAGAGAGAGAGAATCAGACCTCCTTCTCAGGAGATTGTGAATACTCTCCATCATTTTGGGTAGGTTGTCTTACAACAAAGAAGGGAGGGGGAAGGATGAGGGAAAATGGAGGTGTTTAAGGCCTGCCAGTGATGGTTTGCTTTAACAAGTAACAATAAATTGTTGTGTCCTTGTGGAGATACAGCAATGTAAAAGGCATTTATGCCTGTGCTATAAGTAAAAGACAACTCTCCCAAGAATAGAATTGTGAAGAACTCTCATTTGTGAGAGCTAAATTGTGAAGAAGTGAAGGAAGCATGGATTACATTTCAGAACCAGGAAGAGTTGTTTGAGGGTGCAGGAGAGGAATTAATATAAAATGGCAACAGCATCATTCAGTTGTATGTAATGGGTTTATTCGGATTACCTCCAGTAATGAAAGCTTTATTGTAAAGATAAGTGTTCATATGAATACCACAGAAATGTCACAGGAATTCTGGAGCACAAAACATCACAGAAACCGACACACAGTTTGGATACTGGAAGCTCCAACAGAACTCTGGAGAATCAATAGATTTTCTTTTTACCTGTTGAGAGGCAGGAGTTTATTGCTACTCTGCCTGCATGATATTGAGCTGCTGTCTGTTTTTTGTTTCACAAACTGTCAACAAGAGCACCCATTCCTTTTAACTCTTTTTTTTTCTCACAGGTCTCTATCTCACTGCTTCTCTAAATGTCTTTTTCACCTTCTGCTTTTACTATCTAATATCCGGGCCCATGTTTCTAATGGAAGAGTCTAATTTTCTTAGCTGATCCTCATTTGGGCACAGTTGTCATGTGTCAAGGTGCTTCCTGGGTCAGCCTATGCAGTGGTCAGGTGCACAGCCCATTGAAGAGTGAAGGAGTCACATGGTACAGAGCATGGCCACCCCATCTCTGAAAGTTAGAGCTCCTCATACAGGAGCTGTGGATGAGGTGATTCCCTTTGGACAGAATAATGTCATATCCAACAGAGGCACGACTGGAAACAGAAGAAGGGAACAAATTTAAAGAGGAGGATGGCGGAACAGAGTAGGGAGAGGATGAGGAGCAGAGAAGTGGGAGCATGCAGAGATGGGGCATAACGGGACCCACATCAGGATCAGGGGAAGAATCGATGTGCTCTGGGGAACATTTTTTAAAAGTCCTGAATTCATGAGGAATGTGACCATAAAGTCAGATCTGTTAGTTGATAAAAAAAATAGATAATAGACGATACTAAATTAGATAGGTAGATGATGTAGATGAGAGAGGGAGAGAAACAAGTACAAATAGAACCACAGCAAAAGTAAGGTTGAATTTTAGTCCTAAGAAACAATGAAATTTCCACCAAATTCTTTGTCTTCAGCCTTTGTAGCTACTTCCATTAGCAGTGCTTCATTAATTTACCACAAGGGCCTGACTAAAGCTGATATCATGCATATTAAATAAGAAAATAAATAAGGTAATCATATAAAATATGAAGATTTGGGTATAATTAGCTAGTTATTTTGTGTAACTTTTAAATGAAAGCTGTTACATTAAATAGAAAAAAATATTAAAAAATGAACAAACTGCCCAAACTGGACAGGACACATTTGTTGTTCCAAGAAAAGAAAGCAAAAAAGGAAAGAGAGAGTGAAAAATGCAGTATTGAGGTGATTAAAAATTGCAAACTTCAAAATGAGACACACACGTGCATGTCTGTTGCTGAGATTAAAAACAGTGTTCCTGAAGTGCGTGGATGTCATTTTTCTGCATCTACAGTAGCACACAGGCACCATGGCAGGTAGCCCTGAGAGGGAGGAGGATAGAAGCAGAGAGAAACCTGGGGGAATCCTTTGTAGATATTAGAGGGAGGGCTCTGTACTTCCACAGACTTCACTTCTATTGGTGAGTGGAAAGGCAGAGATTTGTTGTAACCCACCAGATAGCCACTGGTAACTTTGACATACAAGGTATAGAAGCCAGAGTCATTTCCTATTTCCATCACTGAGACTTAGTGGTTTATATTAGTATTCCACATTCATACATGTGATTCATATTCCCATATTCACTTTGGACTCAGTAAGCATTTCTACCATGTCTGCCATTTCCTCTCAAATCCCTGGCGGCACTAAACACCCCATTGCTTGTGAAGAAACATTCACTTTGTATCATATTCACAGCAACTAGACCTACACGAGGCACCCAGGAGACATTATTTCAATGACTACTGAGTGAATGAAAGGTTGTTTGGTAAGTCCTATTTTCTAGAAACAATGTAATGCAAAAGCTAAAAAGAAAATAATAACTCCAAAAATACAAAATAAATTTTAAGATTTCATATCAGTAAAGGAACGACAGTTCCTTTAACAAGAGTTGTGACCAATAGGCTACAAATCTCAGAATGGTGTCACTGTCTTTAACTTACTTTTAGACAGAGAAAAGTGCTAAACTTCGGCCAGCACCACGGCTCACTAGGCTAATCCTCCCCCTTGCGGTGCCGGCACACCGGGTTCTAGTCCTGGTTGGGGCGCCGGATTCTGTCCCCATTGCTCCTCTTCCAGGCCAGCTCTCTGCTGTGGCCAGGGAAGTGCAGTGGAGGATGGCCCAAGTCCTTGGGCCCTGCACCCCATGGGAGACCAGGAGAAGTACCTGGCTCCTGGCTTCGGATCAGCGCGGTGCGCCGGCCACAGCGCACTGGCCGCGGCGGCCATTGGAGGGTGAACCAATGGAAAAAGGAAGACCTTTCTCTCTGTCTCTCTCTCTCACTGTCCACTCTGCCTGTCAAAAAAAAAAAAAAAAAAAAAAAGGAAGAAAGAAAGAAAAAAAAGTACTAAACTTCTCCAATGTTGAAACAAAGTGTTCACTTTAAGGCATAATACAACTTGGCAAAAATATTCCACAGATTCTTTTGTTACATATACTGCCAAGTAATTGAGCAAAAATATCTTTTTGAATACAAAAAGTGAACGGCAAAGAATTGAATCAGTGTCACTTTTAATAAATATATTTGAAAAGTTGATTCTCTCAATTCAATTACATAGCACACGAAATGACTGGGCAAATTCTAACTTAACTCTGAGAACAATTTCCATATTGTTCTATAAGAAAAATACAATATAATTTACATTACAAAGTATTATTCAAACAGATCACCTTTAACAAAAAGATAAAAATACATTCTGTTTTGCAAGAACACTTGTCTGGATGGTCTAAAACCTCCTCATGAAACAGGAGGACAAGATGACACAATCACTGCTTCTAAGGTTAACATTTATGGCTAAAACACAGAACTATTGTTTCCTTGATTTAGAAAACTAAATCATAATTGCATTTTCCAAATTTTTATTCTCGCATCTTATAAAAAAATGCTTACACACTAATAACAACACTGTAGTAGCACAGAAATAATACTTCCATCTTTTTCCCATGCTACTACAGATAAAAAGAGTGAAACACATGCTTTCACATTGGAGTATCAATTATAATTCTCTTGATATTTTAAAATGCCCTTCAAGTTATAAACAAGTATCTTTCAAATCATTTTCAAAATCTGTCATTTTGCTCCTAGTGGTTAACAGCTTAATTCACATGCTAAAGTGAGAGTTGCTGAAGTGCTTCTGATTTGAAAAGTGTCGGAATTGCTTGCCACACCCCACTCCCTACAGAAAACCTTAGCAGTCAAAGCTTTTCGATTGCAATGCCCAGAAACCCAAGTCAAATCAACAAGTAAAAAAGTGTACGTTGGGGCTGGTGGTACAGTGTAGCTGGTTAATCTGCAACCTGCAAAGCTGACACCTCACAGGGGTGCTAGTTTGAATCCCAGCTGCTTCATGTCCAATCCAGCTCCCTGCTAATGTGCTAGGGAAGCAGTGCACAATGGCCCAAGAATTTGTGCCCCTGTAGGCACATGGGACACACGGAGAAATCTGGGGTAAGCCTGACCCAGCCCCATCCATTATGGCCATCTGGGAAATGAACCTGTGGAAAATCTCTCCCAATTACCCCACCCCACTCCACTTCTTTAACTCTGCCTTTCAAATAAATATTTTTTCTAGAAGTGTATTGTTTCACATTGAGCAGGATGCCCTAAGAACCAGCAGTTTCAGATACTGCTGCAACTCAGTATCTTGATACCATAAACAAGCCATAATCTCTCTCCTTCTCTCTCCCTCACCTTTACTCTCTCCCTCTCACCTTCATTCTTACTCTCCCTCTCACTGGCTTTTCCCATCTTCCTTCTATTTTCCCCCTCTGTCCCTCTTTTTCCTTTGGTTTTTCTTCTCTGTCTCCCTCCCTATCCTAGCAATGTTGTAAATACCAAAGAAACATAAAATACCCCTTAGAATCATTCAGATTCTTGGAAGATATGAATTAATAAATGCTGCTACCTTGCTCCCATAAGATAAATAATGGATTTAGTATAAAGAGAAAACTGAATCGGGGCCGGCACTGTGGTCCAGTGGGTAAAGCCGCCACCTGCAGTGCCAGCATCCCATATGGGAGCCAGTTTGAGTCCTGGCTGCTCCACTTCCCATCCAACTCTCTGTTATGGCCTGGGAAAGCAGAAGATGGCCTAAGCACTTGGGCCCCTACACCTGTGTGGGAGACCTGGAAGAAGCTCCTGGCTCCTGGCTTCGGATCAGCGCAGCTCTAACAGTTGCGGCCAATTAGGAAATGAACCAGCAGATGGAAGACCTCTCTCTCTGCTTCTCCTTCTCTCTCTGTATAACTCCAACTTTCTTTCTTTCTTTCTTTTCTTTTTTTTTTTTTTTTTTTTTTTTTTTTTTTTTTTTTTGACAGGCAGAGTGGACAGTGAGAGAGAGAGACAGAGAGAAAGGTCTTCCTTTGCCATTGGTTCACCCTCCAATGGCCGCCACCACCGGCGCACCGCGCTGATTCGAAGGCAGGAGCCAGGTGCTTCTCCTGGTCTCCCAGGGTGCAGGGCCCAAGGACTTGGGCCATCCTCCACTGCACTCCCGGGCCACAGCAGAGAGCTGGCCTGGAAGAGGGGCAACCGGGACAGAATCCGGTGCCCCAACCGGGACTAGAACCCGGTGTGCCGGCGCAGCAAGGCGGAGGATTAGCCTATTGAGCCGGCGCGGCATAACTCTGACTTTCAAATAAATAAATAATTTTTTTAAAAAGAGAAATATGAGGAAACTATATGAAATCCTTATGGGAAAAGGCCATTTGAATCGTACGTGGAGAAAGGGTTCAACATACTCTGAGTCAGGGAACTGGAGAAGCAATAGCAATTGCACTTCTGCTCTTGCTTCTCCCATAGTCTCCTGTTGCTGCCTAGGGAAACCAATGCCTGCTCTGTGTGCAGGGGTTCCCAAAGCCCAGAGTACCTGTGTAGGCCATCAGACCAGCGCAATCAGAGCAACACACAGTACGGTGTGAGAGAGGAGCTGAGGAAGACCATTGACAGATCATGTGCCCTCACATTGGGCCCTTCCCATATCCCAGAGAAGAGCAATAGGACATCTTCATGAGTGTGTAACTTGTGCAGTTGAACAGGGTTCTGCACCCAAAATGGCTCTGCTACTCTCTTCTTGAAATTCTTAATGATTTTATCTTTGGCAGGGAGATCAATGACAGTAATCAAAGTTGATAGGATGTAGTGAAATGGATACTCATGTTTATGGGGTTAAATGAATTGTCACAATTGATTTAAAAAGTAGTTTGTTAATGCATTTATACTAAAATATTTTAGGTATCAAAATTATACTTCATAGAATGTATTCTCAGAAAATAATTCAAGATATTGATGAAGATTTATGCACAAAGCCATGCATTGCCACATTTTCTCTGATCACTAAAAACAAGAAGATCTAAATGGTTAGCAATGGGTAAGTAATACCCGAGTAAATTGTGCTGTATTCCTTAATTTTGTCATTCCATGTCTTTCATGTAATAATTAATTAATTTTGAGTTGATTTTTGCATATGATGTAAGGTAAGGGTCCAACTTAATTGTTTTTCGTAGAGATAAGCAAGTCTCTCAAAAATCATTTATTCAAGGTAATTATACTTTCTTCATTGTGTGTTCTTGATATGTCTGCCAAAAATGAATTAGCCAACTACAAGCAGTATCAGAATGAGGGACATATTTGAAGAAATAATAGAAATGCATTTCCAAAAATTAAAGATGACAGATATAAAATAGAAAGCACTACTTATCAGTAAAATCATGTATAATTGAGGAGTGGAAGCTTACCTACACTAACCAGTTCATGTAGAAATATATTGACAAGAGTATAAAATTTGGATTGTCATGTTTTGTAAAAAACATAATTTATTTTATTTCATTTCTCCATAAAGAATTATCTTTAGACATTTTGTATAGCACTAGTAAGTCAACATGTATATGACATTAGTGAATTTAGTCTGCCAGTCTTTATATTGTATGCTTCAAATGCATTCTTTGTTGCTTAAAGCTAAGAACATTTTGCAGAAACGAGTAACTGTTGTTTTTCTACTTTCTTAATTTGATTTGATTATGCATAACATTCCAGTTTGAGATGTAGCTATGTCTCTCTAGCTAACAGGAATTGCACTTTAAGCCATTAAGATTCTATTGTGTACAGAAGATTTAAAACCATCTTAGCCACTTTCATGAAATTATAAATTTTACTTTGACACTTTTTAACCACTTCCAGTAGCTTGTCATTTTTTTCCCTCCTCCACAGTATTAAGTATTTATAAGTCCTCCATCCTGAACATATGCTGATTTTTTTTTTTTTTTGACAGGCAGAGTGGGCAGTGAGAGAGAGAGACAGAGAAAGGTCTTCCTTTGCCGTTAGTTCACCCTCCAGTGACCGCCGCGGCTGGCGCACTGCGGCCGGCGCAGCACGCTGATCCGATGGCAGGAGCCAGGTGCTTCTCCTGGTCTCCCATGGGGTGCAGGGCCCAAGCACTTGGGCCATCCTCCAGTGCACTCCCTGGCCACAGCAGAGAGCTGGCCTGGAAGAGGAGCAATGGGGACAGACTCCGTTGCCCCAAATGGGACTAGAACCCGGTGTGCCGGCACCGCAAGGCGGAGGATTAGCCTATTGAGCCGCGGCTCTGGCCTTGGTTTTATGGAATTAACACATAATTTAAAAGCTTATTGTAAATTTTTATAAATGCATACTTTTATTATTTAGAAATATACATTAAATGTATATTATTTGAAAACTACAAATTTGCTTTTTTTAAAGAATTTTTTTAAAGGAGAATTGAAAGATTTTATTTATTTGAAAGTTATAGGGAGCAAGAGAGAGACAGAAAATGAGATAGGTCTTCTATCTGCTGGTTCACTCTCCAGATGGCCCCAGTGGCCAGGGCTGGGCCAGGAGAAAGCCAGGAGTTTCATTCAGGCTCCCACATTGGTGGCAAGGCCCAAACACTAAGGCCATTTTCTGCTGTTTTCCCAGCCCATTAGTGGGGAGTTGGATGGGAAGTGGAGCAGCCAGGACATGAACCAGCACCTATATGGGATGCCAGTTTCAAAGGCAGTGGCTTAACTCGGTATACCACAATGCAGGCCCCTGCAGATTTGTTTTTTAAACAAACTTGACCTATATGAATCCTCTAGCTTTGCTGCTGATACCTATGCACACAGGACAGGTATAGGTTTTCCCAGGCAACAACAGGAGGCTATGGGAGAAGCCAGACCAGTAGTGCAATGATTTTTCTGTCTATCACTACAGAAAGAATTCAAGTTTAATCTTGTGGTTAATTGTATTTCCTTAAAGCACACTTGTGGCCAATATAGAATCCATTTAACACAAAACAGCTTTGTGAAGTTAAAGGGGAAAAACATCTTGTTCCCCACCAGGGACAGAGAGGCAACATGAACCATATTACCACTGGCATAACAAGGATGAACAGTATAAGGTAGGTAAGAAATGGCTCAAATTTTTAAAAATTATTTTTGTTTGTTTGTTTAATGTGAAAGCCAGAAGTTACAGGTGTACAAACAGGCAGAGGGCTCATATCTATTAATCTACTTCCCAAATGCCCACATAGCGGAGGCTGGACCAGGTGCAAGACAGGAGCCAGGAACCCAATCCCATTTGAGACTCAACTGCTTGGATACTTCTGTCTCCAAGGGTCTGCCTTGACAGGAAGCTGGAAGTCAAAGTGGAGCTAGGACTTTATCCCAGGCACTCCGGTATGGGATGTATCTCAAGAGGCATCTTAACCAGGGCACCAAAAGTACATCCCCTAGTTCAAGTTCTAACACAAACAAGAGCATTCACATTCACACACTGAGTTGTTTTCCATGGGCCTTCACCAGATGTTACGAAAAGGCTAGGGCAGAAGAGGCTGAGAGATACTCCTCAGTGATGCAAATGTACAAAATTCCACACAGTTCTTAAGCCCTTCTCTCATATCAAGTAAAAACCTATAGCTGCTGAGAAACAAGTAGTAAACCATCCCACTCTCAGTGTCCAATCAAAACAGAATCTCCCAGCGGGAGGGAGAGTAGAAAGAAAATTTCTATGACATTGAAAAGTTGTTCAGATCTAGGGTCTTGCGCTGATAGGAAGAAGAAGTCTAACTCCATTAGGAGCACATGGGGAAACTCTCTCCTAGTCCATACATGCATTTATAGAGGGAAGAGATCGATTCATTAAAGGTGATGGAAAGAATGGTTGAAAATTACATACCTGGGTCCCAAGTACCCAGGGCTTGCCTGCAACTGAAACTGGACCAGGACAAGTAAGAAGCCTCCATCCTAATTATGAGGCTAAGACTGAGTAGAAAGCCATTCAAGATTATCATTGGAGGCTGAAGCAAAAGCATGGAGATGGAGCCTCTATTATAGCATTTACATTCAAGGAGTGCTCAGAGTAGAGACTGGACTAGAAACATGGAAAAAATGCATCCAGAACCCGAAACCAAAATCTAAGAACAAGAGAGCAGGAATCTGTATATAAATGAACCTGAAGAGTGTTGGGCACTGAATTTGGATATAGCAAAAGCAAAACAAAACCTAGCTAAACAACTGATTACAGTTATTAAATCATCAAAACCAATGACCAGAAAGAAATTATGAGTATTTCAGGTAGAAATATTATTTATGAAAAAACAATAAATAAAGTATTTTACAGAAAATAATCCAGAGATGGCTGAGATGTTGGAATGAATAGAATCTTCAAAATTACTATACTTATTATATTAGAACTTATGGTAAATGTGATAACATGTGTGAGATACACAGGGAAATATGGCAGAAAGATGGAAATAGTAGGAGTCAGATGAAAATATGAGAAATATGAACATGATATTAGAGACAAAGAATTCTTTGAGCGAGCCCTTCTGCAAACTGAAAAAAAGCTGAGGAGAGAATCAGCAAGATAGAGGCAGGTTGACAGAACGTATACAAATATCAAAAAGAAGTACAAAGTAGATCAGAACATCCAGGAGTAGCAGGACAATCACAAATCGTATAACACATGTAGCATTAGGCTCTAGAAGGAGAAATTAAGGGAAATGGGACAGGAGACATGTTTGAAGAGTTAAGGAACAAAAACAAATTACAGATCTGAGAAGCTTAAAGAAATCCAAGCAGGATATATTTTTAATTAGACATATTGCAGTCAAATTGCTAAAAAGTAAAGAAAAATAAAATCTGAAGACAAGCAAATAAAAAAAGAAATATTGCATTCAAATAAAGACAAGGAATTCAACAGACTCCTTGTCAGAAATACATAATGCAAAACTAGTCAACAACAAAGTATTTAAAGAAAAAGCTGTCAAAACAGAAATCTTTACCTAACAGAAATATCTTACAAAAACAAAGGCAAAATAAAAAACATTTCAGCTAGTCAGATTGGATAAGATGCTTTGTCAGAAGACCTGCCCAATCAGGATATT
Organism: Oryctolagus cuniculus; assembly: GCF_964237555.1. NCBI lineage: Eukaryota > Metazoa > Chordata > Mammalia > Lagomorpha > Leporidae > Oryctolagus > Oryctolagus cuniculus. Next base: position 47,195,184 of record NC_091439.1, on the reverse strand, counting down.
ACAGGAAGTTCTTTAGGCAGCAGATTTGATACCCAATGAAATTCCTATTTGCATAAAGAAATAAAAAGTGCTGAGGAGAACATTCAGGGTTTTACACAGGCTACATCTGTTGTGAATTTCAGCACACACTAAGGATCTCAGGCTACAACTCAAGAGTGTAAAATAATTATTAAAAAAAATGATAAGCTGGGAGTGCTAGGATAAAATTTTCATTTAAAATTTCATTGTTACTTCCTAAAGAAAGAACTGCTGGATAGTGCAAAATTAATTCAGTAAGGGCAATTAATTTCATCAGTCTAAGTACCAAACAGCGGTCTTGGTTTGCCTTAGAATGGATGCAAGAGGCAGGGGAGGAAAAGGGGGGTGATGCCAAGTAACTCAAGAGACATTCAGGAAGCAAAATCAACACCATGAAAAGAAGTGCAAGGTGGCTCCAAGGTTTCTTTTTCTCTCTTGAGTATACAGGACCCTTCTACACGGTTTATTTCCCAGGCAATAGAAAGTTAAGAGAGTATTCAGGAAACAATAAAACATTCATATAAAAGTTCCTTAGGTTGCAGGATGGCATTGTGGTGTAGTGGGTAAAGTTGCCATCTGCAATGCTGGTATCCCATATGGGTACTGGTTTGTGTCTCCAGTGCTCCACTACCAATCCAACTCCCTACTGATTGTTAGGGAAGTGCAGTGGAGGACACCAGGTGTTTAGGCCCCTGCATCCATATGGGGACCCAGATGGAGCCCCTGGCTCCAGGTTTCAGCCAAGAGAGTGGACCAGTGGATAGAATCTCCCCCATGCCCTTTCCTAACTGACTTTCCAAAAAAAAACAAAGTTCCTCAGGTCCAAATATGGGTATTTTAGGATACAGAATACAGTATAACACAGTTTCTCCTAACGCGAACAGCAAATTCATACCATAGTATAGGTATTTCAGATATTTTAATTCCTCTCCATTTAGTCTGATATCTGGCTTCATGTACTGAGCTAGGCTACCATTTATGAAAACAAGTGTGACAAGTATACCTGTGTCAGAACCATTCAACCAAACTGTTTCTTCACAGTACACTGCTGTTAGTCGTTTAAGGACATGTTAACACACCACAGCATTGGTTTGTACAACCACAAAATTTGTAACTTGTGAAAAAAATTTATCTTGCTATATGATTATTGCTATAGTTTGTTTCCCTCTAAAATGTCTTGAAGTTGCACACAGTAAAATCTATTTATTCATCCTGCTTTACTTGGAGTTCACTCCTACTGGATCTTTAAAAGCAGAGTAACCAAAAGCTCTGAGGTACAGGAATTTCTTTGGCATTCACAAATATATATCTAGACTCCTTTTTCTTAAATTCTTTAGGTTATATTCCTCATCCCACAAGTATGGTTCTAAATTGCATATCTATAATATGAATACCAATAATAATGATAACATCCCTTATATCTACATATACTTGGAAATAAACAAGAATATTAGTATAAACAGGTGAGACAAATATATAAAAGGTGTTTTTCTCTGAATGTTTCATTCAAAAATTATCACATTAGTTCCATTGTCAACAATTACAATTATAACTAATTTTAACTGTAAAATATATTCAGAAAATATGTTACTTTTTTGTCTGATATGGAAGATTTTTTAAGTTTCATCATTTTCCCTTTCTTGGCAGTCTTGCTGAAATATAAGAAAAATAAATGGGAAACGTACCACATGTGTGCAAGCTCTGGAGGCAGAACAGGATGTTGCAGAGATGACGACTTCTCTGCACCTGCAGTCTAGAGGTATGACAAGCTTGGTAGTGACCACAGCAGAGACAAAAGTCAACCACGAGTGATCATCAACTTTATCTCACTTTATTTTAAATGCTCATTTATTTGTTTGAAGACAAGGAGGCAGAGATTGTCCATCCTCTAATCACTCTCCAAATGCCTGCAACATCCAAGGCTGAGACAAGCTGAAGCTGGGAGCCAGGAACTCAATCCCTGTGTTCCAGGTAAGTGGCAGGAGACCAACTACTGAGGCTTCATTTGCTCCCATTTGCATCAGCAGGAAGTTGAAATCAGGAGCCAAACAGGAACTTGAACTCAGACACTCCAACATGGGATGCAGGCATCCGAGGCAGCTTCTTAACCACTGCACTGCATGCTCACCCACCATCAAGGCTGTTTTAAAAAGGGCCACAGTAGGGCCGGCGCTGTGGCTCACTAGGCTAATCCTCCACCTGTGGTGCCGGCACACCGGGGTCTAGTCTCGGTCGGGGCCACCACAGTCTGGTTCTTTATTTCCCTTTAGCTTCTCTCAAATGTTTTATGATTATTTCTGGTTTATTCTTACTTAACAGAAACTAATGAGCAGATTGGAAGTTCTGCATGAATGTTTAGTGGAACCCTGCCAATTCAATGAGATGTCCCCAAACATTAGTAATCATATGGCTTTCCTCAGGAGCCATAGAGTTTCTCCAAAGTATAGTCTTCTGAATAAACTTAATTGTCCTGGAATCTAGTGCCTAGAGGCACAAATCCCAATGGTACAAGAGAGGTGGATTGTCTCATGATTCAGTATGTGTGTTTGTAACATCAACTTACCTTTGTAGTTTGGCAATGCATGCTTATATTCTGGAATGTCTTCTGTCCCTGGCATAGAGACTCTTGGTTCAATTTCCTTAAGGAAGAAACTTCTAGATTCCTGCCAAAGTCATGGAGCGATAGGTTTATATGAGTATAGAATGCAGCAGGGGGGCAGAAAGTTTAACTGACCTTCTTCAACTTTCAAACATTGCCTTATTTACACTTTTCTGTTCATAAGTATAAGAATTTACATTACAATAATCATCACTACCTTTTAGAGCAAAGGAAATATTAGAGGCAATGATTTTGTAATTTCTAGGTATGATTTTATTCTTTTTTAAACTTTTTTATTCATACAAAGGGAATAAACTTCATGTATTTCATATATACTGTATTAAGAGTATAATATTTTCCATCCTACTCTCACTCTCTCCTTTCTCCTACTTTTCTTATTTTTTTAAATTTTTACAATGACATACTTTCAATTTTCTTTGTAACCTAAGCCTAACCTTCCACTATATAAAGAATTCAACAAGTAGTAAGTAGTAAGTAGAAAACCACTGTTCCTCAAGAGTATAGGCAAGGGTTATAAATAATCATCACATCTCAAAATTTTTTTACCCAGTCTTCAGTTGATGGACATCTGGGTTGATTCAATACCTTAGCTATTGTGAGTTGAGTTGCTATAAACAGGAGAGTACAGAGATAGCTTTTTCATATGCTGATTTCATTTCATTTGGATATATTTCCAAGAGTGGGATGAATGGGTCAAATGGTAGACTGGAGACCCAGAAGAAGTCAGCCTGGCTTCGAATTGTCCCAGTTCTGGCCCTTATGGCCATTTGGGGAGTGAACCAATGGATGGAAAACCTTTCTCTCTGTCTCTCCCTCTCTCTCTCTGCCTCAGATAAATAAATAAAATCCTTTTTAAAAGGCTGCTTAAAAGGTCCTCTATATATTAAAATATCATAACATATAATAAGATACATTTAACTTGCAAAAATCGAGAACTTTCAATTTCTGTCCTTCTTCAATAATTACTTTTATTTCTTTCTTAATACTGCCAGGGTTAGAGTTTTTTCTATAAACATGTAAATAATTGCATACTATAATAGTAATTTATAATTTTCAAAGCACTTTTGCCTGCATTTTCCCTCTAATTGCAATAGTGACATCAAGGAAATCAAAAGAATAGGTGCTGGGTTTACCTTCACTTCCCTGATGACAACAGAAAATCTCCTAAGTGTCATGAAAACAGGTGTGGCAAATTAAGGACTTATAACTGTAGGCCTGATTCCAATATCTTGGGCTACTTTCCCTACTGGAAAGGTTCTGAAAAACACACACACTATATTTGTGTGTGTGTGCCTGTGTGTATCTAACTTATTAAAGGCCAAAATTAGCTAAAGTTTGTGAAACACTAAGCATTCCTCACAGTGTTCACTTCTGATATAACTTTCAGATTTCAAAAGTAATTTTTACTTCATGAAAACCTAGATCCACAAATTTAAGCACACTTCTGTGTTGATGGAAGTCAAAACCTATATATGTCATTTTTAATATTCCACAAGGTTCTGAGTGGCTTGCATAGTGAATGCAACCATAAAAGCTGATGAATTATTCAGAATTATTTGTAACTCTTGTATTTCAGCTAAGCACCAAACTTATATCACAGAGTAACGTTTAGATTTAATTACTTTAAACTATCCACAGAGAGCAGTGCATCCTCCCTTTGTAAATTCCAAGTGTTCTAAACCATAAAGGGACACTAACCACTTGTTAGGTAGAGTGCCTCATGTACATCTATCATTTTCAGCACTGGGTGTGTGTCCCTCCATGCCATAGCCACTGCCCTTCCTGGAGTTAAGGGATCCTATACTTTGTTCCCTCAATTACTTCCATTTGGCTTTGAAGCACAAAGAATATTTCAAACTGTCCATGAGGAATGTCCAATTTAGCATCACCTTCATTCCAAATTGATGTGATCCCTGTCCTCAGAATAGGACTCATTTCTTCCAGGAACTTGTGAATGTATTCCAGCTCAGGAGTTTAAACTGTCAATGTCACAAAAATGTATTTAATCCAGAATTCGCCAAAGCAAACGATGTATAGAAATGGATCATTTCATCCCACCTCCTGTGGATAATTCCCAAATAGGACATAGGTCCTTGAAAAATCATGTCCTTTCTATAATCACGTGAAAAATAGGCAATGAAATCTATGAAGTTTTAATACTGTGCTATTGCCTAAGCATTTAGTAAATTTGTTGGCTTACATAACTGAACTATCTAGATTTATGACTGATAAAGTGATGATATAATTACTCCAACAATATCACATAGGACCTGTTCTTTTCCAACTCTCTGCTTTGATTTATGGCGATTGCCTGGAGTGTCCTGAGCCTTCTTGGTAGAAAAGTGCTTGCAGGGGAGGAGGGCAGCACTGTGACACGGTAGGTTAATCCTCCACATGTGGCAGTGGCATCCCATATGGGCGCCGGTTCTAGTCCTGGCTGCTCCTCTTCCAATCCAGCTCTCTGCTATGGCCTGGGAAAGCAGAAGATGATCCAAGTGCTTGGGCCCCTGCAGTTGCATGGGAAGCTGGGAAGAAGCACCTGGCTCCTGGCTTCGGATTGGTGCAGCTCCAGCCGTTGCGGCCATTTGGGGAGTGAACCAATGGAAGGAAGACCTTTCTCTCTGTCCCTTCTTCCCACTGTCTGTAAGTGTACCTCTCAAATAAATAAAATAAAGCTTAAAAAAAAGAAAGAAAAGTTTTAGGGAACCACAAAATTCTTATCCTCTTGGCCTAGAAAAATTGATCTTCCATTTCATTGGATTATTTAGCCACGTCCCAACAGATCTCTATGGAGAAAAATTTGACCAATCCCAAGCCAATTCAATCATATTAAATTAAATGAATATTTTTTCAAACTGTAAATAATATCTGTGGATCATACATTCAACACAGTGGCTGCAAGCAGTACTGAACACAAATAGAAATATCAGAGTGCATCCCTATTAATAGTATTGTTTGTTGGAATTTCCATAGTTTTATATAAATACGTATGATTTGGTTGGAAAGGTTGTGATTTTCTTTTGTATAAACCACAGTGGTAAAATGTGAAAGTTAGTATGTAGAGTCAATTGGAAATGGAATTGGTAGCAAATGAAAAATAAGCATATATTGCACAGTATTTATTTGCTACCCATTGATTTATTATCTCTCTAATATGCAAATTACTTGCTTTTTGTTTTCTAACTACAGTTTACTAAAGTTAGAGCAACAGCTGTTTGACAAATGTTTTCTGTGAATTTGGCAAAGCAGTATTTTTTAGAGGCCATTTAAATCTGCCATCTCTGCATCCTGAATAAGAGGTCTATTTCCCCATCTCTCAAGCTGAATCCTCCCACGCTGTGAAGTAAAACCCTTATTTCTAAAGGTCTCCTAAACAATCAAATCCTGAATAATTTTCTTACCAGTTCCAGTCTTCTTGATTCATGAAGGTTATTTTTATTTTTAATCTGAAGTCTTTTCTGAAGCCAGTGTCTGGATAGCATCTAAGTGTGTTTGGAGATAGAGGGAGAAGACAGGACCAGCAATCAGAATTCCCAAGCACTGGCTAGAATCTTAGAACTTCAAGTTCTTGGTGGCTTAATTTCTTTAAATGTTAAAAGAAGTACGATGTTGAATTTCACTCCGAAGAGAATTTTATCTTCACATGACTCATCTGGGGAAAGGTAAGGTGAAGAGGATTATTGAGTTGTTAAGGTGGAAAAAATAACACCTTTTATTTCTGTGTCACAACATAGTAGGAACAAAAAAGTCTCCTTCCATCAGTTACCTCAGGCCAAACACTTCCACCAAGAGGCAACATACAAGAGGCTGCTGTAAAGGGATGAGTTTACTCTCATTATCTGCTCAGTCTGGGGCTATTGCTCCCTATATCTTGCACTGTAACTTTGCTTTGCCCACAAAGTCTTCATCTGTTTTTCTCTAGAATATTCTACAGACCTATGTCTTTATTTTCTTCTTCCCTGATGTTAATCCTGTGGTCTGGAACCTAGGGTGGTAAGAGGTGATAGAAGAAAACAAGTAGAGTTTGTTTTTATACTGGCTCTGCAGTTTCTGTTAAGTCTCATGAACATTCAGTTTTAATAAAATAGAGATAACAAGTATTATGTTTATAAAATGAGTTAGCATGTGCACTACATGTAGCATACTGGATGTAGGATCTAAGTAGAAGGGAAAATATCAGTAAAAAACATGGTAAATAATGCTTAATTCTATCAGTAAAAATGCATTATGACATAGTATTCTACTGTTTTTCACCAGTCCTGTTAGCAAAACTAATCAAGGATGATTTTAATTGAAAGTGTTTTAGGTATACATAATCACATAGAGTATGTAAACAAAAACATCTGGAAGAAAATAATATTTATCTCTGTCAAGGCAAGTGTGGGGGAAAAGAAAGTAATAAGAACTTGAAAATATTTTTTAAATAATCCAATATCTTTTCCTTGAGCAACTGCTCCAATAACCCAAACTTGCCTATCGTTTAACATAGCTCTTTGAATCTTACTTCCTTTGTTCAGAACACTAGTGAGAATTTAATCTGAAAATGTTGTCAGGAAATTTTTAAGTTTAGTTTTTGTGTTTGTTTTATTTGAAAGGCAGATAATTAGAGAAAAAGAAATAGAAATCTTTCACCTACTTCCACTTCAGTCTTAAAATGCCTACAACATTTGGGACCTGGGCTGGGCAAGGCCAAAGCAAAAGGAATTCAATTACTTGAGCCTTCACCTGCTACCTCCCAGGTTGTACATTAGCAGGAAGTGAGAATTAGGAACAGAACCAGAGCTTGAACCCAGGTACTCTTATATAGGATGCAGATATTCCAAACAGTGTTTTAACCTCTATAGTAAACACCAGCCCCAGAAAATAACTATTGTTTCTCTTGTGTCCCTTGTGTGTTCAGCCATATATTGTGATGATTTCAAACCCAGAAAATAAAATAAAGAACTATTATTAGAATACACATAAGCATATGAGGATGACAAAGTTTCAGATCAAACAGTAGAAACCTACTCTACAAAGAACAGAAACCTAGAGATAAGCGGCCAATTGTGGAACACAAGCTAAGTGTTGTGGAATTACAAAGAAAACCTGGACAGTCTAAGAAGTCAGGAAAAACCTCATGTAAAACATGGGTCTACTGTATAGTTCTCCAAAGTACTACTTGTGTTTCCTTTGGTCTCTAAATAACATTAAATTTTAACATGTATTTCCAAAAGCCTCAGAAACTTACAGAGGTGAAATACATATGGAAATGGTGTTTGCAAAATATTGCAAAGTCCCTGCCAGTGCGATCATTCCAGCTAGCATTGCACTCATGTGATCTCCCGCTCTGCAGTTAAAAGATTGTTCCTATCCGGAACAACACTTGCAGGTTACTGGATCATCTGCAGCTATGAATGAAGCAGTCTCCTCTGTTTTAAACCTGTCTGTGGCTGTCACATGTCAGTTGTTCTCAGATAGAAAATGCTTACACAGAGTTTAGAATGTAAGGCAGTTATTAGAAAGTGCTATTGGGCTCAGCACCTGTTGGAAATAGGGGTGGGAGAAGAGAACAAGACTGGGCAAAAGAAGCTGAGCATCAATGCAATTTCAGCAGAGACCTCAGCTGGCCCTGTGGAAATGAGATCCTATGGAAAGTTATAAAAATGAATGACCCTTCGGAGATGTTCTGAGTTAAAGGGATACAGATAAAATTTTATATCAAATCAGCCATTGGATGAAGGTCACTCCAGAAATGCAATGTGACCATGGAAGGGGTGACTTCTCAGCATAGATATAATCTGTATATTCTGTAGAGGCAGGACAGATTTTTTTTTTGCTTATAACATTTCACCAACTGGGAGATTAAACCATTCGCCTTGCTGCAGTGGAAATTGGGGTGGTACACCATAGTGTTCACTGTGTGGTTCATGCCGTTCATGCTGTACCATCCCAATAACACAGCACACAGTTCTGCTGTCCATCTCCATGTACATTCCTCTTCTTCTCATTGATGTTGCTTATTAAAGACCCCAAATTATACCCACCACTAGAAAGACAGGGAGAAGAAACCTTAGCATATCTGTCAGAAATCTGGAATTGGAGCACCTCCAGCCACAATCTGATCTATGTGTGTTGCTGGAATTATTTCTTATCCATATCAACCAACCAAGTGAGGGAGCAAGGACTCCATTGGAACAGCGGCATGCCTGCTGTTCTTTATAATCATTATGTTTGAACAAAGTAGGCCCCCATAATGGAAAAACTGAAATATGTCCACACACTATACTGAGGTAGTACTTCTGCTGCTGTGTCACACCCTTCCAGGATCTAGAAAGCAGGAGCGTTCCGGACCCACTTCAGAGGAATGCACCTTTCTTATCCACCCCATCCTCACATTTATCATCCAATTCTGAAAGAAAAAACACATAATAACCAACGCATTTCCCACCTCCAACAAAGGTTGAATTCCTTCCCAGTCCAGCAAGATTTCTCACAAGAGATGAATAGGTGCTCACTCTTCCTCTCTAGACCTTCTCAGAAAACACTTCCCACACATTTCAGCAAAAATGATATTGTCATAATGTGAAAACAACACTGCATCTGGGCGATAGAGTTATATGAGGCTACTCTCCTGTACGTGTGGCTGAAAGACTCAGTCAAGAACAGTAGAAATGGAAGAATCTGGAAAATGTAGTTGATGAGCATAACATCATCATTCATTTCAACAGGGCATGCCAGAGATCTGGTGTTACAATCCACCAAAATTGAGTCATGAAGACAAAGAAAACCTAAACATACCAATAACCAGGACAGAAATTGAATCAGTAAGAAAGACTTTCCCAATGAAGAAAAGCACAAGACCAGATGGCTTCACCACTGGATTCTACCAGACACTTAAAGAACTAACTCCAATTCTTCTCAAGCTATTCAAAACAATTCAAAGTGAGGGAATCCCCCCGAATGCCTTCTATGAATCCTGAATCACCTTAATTCTTAAAACAGAAAAAGATACAACAGAGAAAGACAACTACAGAATAGTACCCCTGATGAACACAGATGCAAAAATTCTCAAAAAAATACTTACAAATCAAATCCAACAACACATCAGAAAGATAATTCACCCAAACCAAGTGAAATTTATCCCTGGTATGCAGAGATGATTCAACATTTACAAATCAATAAGTATGATACACTACACTAGCAAACTGAAGAACAAACACTGTATGAATATTCTAGTTGATGCAGAGAAATTATTTGATAAAATAAAAAATCTTCTCACAGTGAAAACCTTAAAAATTGGGAATAGATGAATTAATGCTATAACTAGTACTGAAACAGTATTTTACACTTTGTGTTTCTGTGTGGGTGCAAACTGATGAAATCTTTACTAAATATATGCTAAATTGATCTTCTGTATATAAAGAGAATTGAAAATGAATCTTGATGTGAATGGAATGGGAGAGGGAGCAGGAGATGGGAGGGTTGTGGGTGGGAGGGAAGTTATGAGGGGAAAATTCACTGCAATCCAAAAGCTGTACTTTGGAAATTCATATTTATTAAATAAAAGTTAAAAAAATTGGGAATAGAAGGAACATTTCTAAACACAATTAGGGCAATTTATGACAAACCCATGGCCAACATCCTATTGAATGAGGAAAAGTTGGAAGCATTCTCCCTAAGATCCTGAACCAGAAAAGGATGCCCACTTTCAACATAACTGTTCAATATAGTCCTGGAACTTTTAGCCAGAGTCATTAGGGAAGAAAAGGAGATCAAAGGTATACAAATTGGGAAGGAAGAAGTCAAATTATCCCTGTTTGCAGATGACATGATTCTATATATAGGGCACTGAAAAGACTCCACTGAGAGACTATTGGAACTCCTAACAGAGTTTGGTAAAGTGGCAGACTATAACACCAACACACAAAAATCAATAGTCTTTGTATACAGACAATGCCATAGCTGCAAAATAACTTTTAAGATCAATCCCATTATAATAGCTACAAAAATAACTAAATATCTTGGAATAAATTGAACCAATAATGCCAAAGATCTATATGATGAAATTAGCAAATGTTAAAGAAAGATATAGAAGAAAACATTAAAAATGGAAAAATCTTCCATATTCATGGATTGGAAGAATCAGTATTATCAAAATGTCCATACTACCAAAAGCAATTTACAGGTTCAATGCAATCCTAATAAAAATACCAATGACATTCTTCTCAGATATAGATAAAATGATGCTGATCATATGGAAACACAGAAGACTCTGAATAGCTAAAGCAACTTTATACAACAAAAACAAAGCTGGAGGCATCAGAATACCAAATTTCAAATCATACTACAGAGCAGTTATCATCAAAACAGCCTGATACTGGTACAAAAACAGACTTGTAGATCAATGGAACAGAATGGAAATTCTAGAAATCAATCCATGCATCTGCAACCAACTTATTTTTGACAAAAGAGATAAAACCAACCCCTGGAACAAGGACACTCTCTTCAACAAATGGTGTTGGAAAAACTGGATCTCCACATGTAGAATTATGAAACTAGACCACTACCTTACACCTTACACAAAAATCAACTCAATATAGATCAAAGGGCTAAATCTGTGTGAATGGGATTACTTGAAGCTGAGAAGCTTCTGTACTGCAAAAGAAACACTCAGTGAAGAGGCAACCAACAGAGTGGGAGGAAATATTTGTGAAGAAATTGGTTAATATCCAAGAGCTTTAGAAATTCAGCAATAACAAAACAAACAATCCAGTTAAGAAATGGGCAAAGGACTGTAACAGGAATTTTTTCAGGAGAGGAAATTCAAATGGCCAATAGACACTAGAGAAAATGCCCAGAATCACTAGCCATCAGGAAAATGCAAATCAAAACCACAATGATGTTTCAACTCACCCCAACTAGAATGGCTTTCATACAGAAAACAACAAACAACAAATGAGGGAGAATATGTGGATGAAAAGTTACCCTAAACCACTGTTGGTGGGAATGTAAACTGGTGCAACCACTATGGAAGACATTATGGAGATTCCTCAGAAATCGGAATCTAGGCCCATCATATGACCCACCAATCCCACTACTGGGAATTTACCCAAATGAATTGAAAACAGCTTATGAAAGAGTTACCTGCATCCCCATGTTCATTGCAACTCAATTAACAACAGCTAAGGACATGGAATCAACCCAGATGTCCATCAAATGAAGACTGAATAAAGACATTATGGTATATATACATTATGGAGTACTACACAGTGGTTAAAAAAAATGAAACCCTGTCTTTTGCAACAAAATGTTTCAGCTGGAAACCATTAACTTAGTGAAATAAGCCAGTCCCAAAAAGAAAAATATCATATGCTTTCTCTGATCTGTTGTAACTAATAAGAGTACCTACTCCCTTTTAGTATTTTTTTTGTTCTACTTAATACTATTAGTTGAACTCTGTAATTAACACACAATTATTCTTAGGTGTTTAAATTTAACTGAAAAGTGATCTCTGTTAAATATAAGAATGGGAATAAGAGAGGGAGGAGATGTACAGTTCAGCACATGCTCAACCTGACTTGCCCCAAATGGTGGAGTTAGAAATGTGCCAGGGGATTCCAATACAATCCCATCAAGATGGCATGTACCGGCCGGCGCCGCGGCTCACTAGGCTAATCCTCCGCCTAGCGGCGCCGGCACACCGGGTTCTAGTCCCGGTCGGGGAGCCGGATTCTGTCCCGGTTGCCCCTCTTCCAGGCCAGCCCTCTGCTGTGGCCAGGGAGTGCAGTGGAGGATGGCCCAGGTGCTTGGGCCCTGCACCCCATGGGAGACCAGGATAAGTACCTGGCTCCTGGCTCCTGCCATCGGATCAGCGCGGTGCGCCGGCCGCAGCGCGCCGGCCGCGGCGGCCATTGGAGGGTGAACCAACGGCAAAAGGAAGACCTTTCTCTCTGTCTCTCTCTCTCTCACTGTCCACTCTGCCTGTCAAAAAAAAAAAAAAAAAAAAAAAGATGGCATGTACCAATGCCATCTCACTAGTCCAAGTGATCAATTTCAGTTCACAATTGATCACACTGATAGGTCTAAGAGTCAAAGGGATCACATAAACAAGACTAGTATCTGCAAATACTAACTGATAGAATAAAAAAGGGAGAGAATGATCCAACATGGGAAGAGGGATACACAGCAGACTCATGGAATGGCAGATGTCCTAAAGAGCACTCTGGCCTCATAATCAGCCCTTAAGGCGTTTGGATCTGGCTGAAGAGCCCATGAGAGTATTTTAGGCATGGAAAGCCAAGACACTCTGGGGAGAAAAAAAAAAAAAAAAAAAAACTAAATGAAAGATCTTTGTGAGTGAGATCCCAGTATAAAGAATGGGCCATCAAAGTAAGGAGGTAACTTTCTCTGAAGGGAGGAGAGAACTTCCACTTTGACTATGGCCTTGTCTAAATAAGATTGAAGTCAGTGAACTCAAAAGGCTTCCATAGCCTTGGCAGCTCATGACAAGAGCCTAGGGTGATTACTGATGCCATAAACAAGAGTGTCAATTTGTTAAGTCAACAACAGGAGTCACTGTGCACTTACTCCTCATGTAGAATCTCTGTCCTTAATGTGCTGTTCAAAGTGAATTAATGCTGTAACTACTACTCAAACGGTATTTTACACTTTATGTTCTGTGTGGGTACAAACTGATGAAATTTTTATTTAATATATGCTAAATTGATCTTCTGTGTATAAAAAGAATTGAAAATGAATCGATGTGAATGGAAGGGGAGAGGGAGCGGGAGATGGGAGGGTTGCGGGTGGGAGGGAAGTTATGGGGGGGCGGAAAGCCATTGTAATCCATAAACTATACTTTGGAAAAAAAAAAAAAGAGTACCTAAACTGTAATTTATAAGAGTGTATTTGACACTTACAAATGTGAAGATTTTGAACAGCCTTTGTCTCCACTGTTTAGGAACAGTGTTTTCTTTTTTTATTCATTCTATTTGTTGAACTATTTACCTAGTGTAGTGTTAATCTTATGAGTATAAAGTAAACTGAAAATAGATCTTTGTGAAATTTAAGAGTGAGAATAGGAGAGGGAGAAAGAAGTGTGGGAGCATGGGTGGGAGAGATGATGGGGTGGGAGGTATCACTTTGTTCCTGAATCTGTACATATGAAATGCATGAAATTTGTATACCTTCAATACATTTTTTAAAAGGAGGGAACCTACCAGCATTGTGGAAATAAGCCTGTAGCAAGGAAAGCAAAGTCCTAAGTGAATATTTTTCTCAATTTGGCAAAATGAGAAAAGCTCCTGCCTCAGAATCATATTTGAGATAAAAGCCCTGCTTTTTGGCTAATGAGTTTTGCTGTGTATTACTGGTTACTTTACCTCTCAACTACCAATTTCAGATTGGCAAATAGAGGGAAATATCATTATCACCATTATTTACAGGATGTTAGTGAAGATCTAATGAAAATAAATAAGTGATACTCCGATACAGCAAATGGCTGATAGTAGACACTCAGAAAACAGGAGCTGTGATTATCACTTCATTTGGAATATGATGGGGCTTGTCTTCTTCAAAGAGCAAGCTTTACTCTGTAATCAAGAATGTTTTGATTTATTTTATGTTACATTTATTTTCCTCTGTCAGCTCTCCCCTATTGAGTAAGATGTTTGAAAAGTTTGTTTTCTGCCTTGCTTTTATATGAAAATTAATATAATAATTCAAGTTCATGCACTAGCCAGATCACTAAAGGAGTTGAATTGCACCCTGTGGTTGGTCACCATAGTGGTTGCACTGGTAACTGGAGCATAAAAATACACCAAAATGTTGAGCCTTGGACTCCAGAGTCTTCTTCATGGGGTACAACCAGGGCTCGCAGTCTGGTTATTATATTAACCATTTTGTTGTTTTTTATAATACCTGTATTATTACATAAAAATATATCAAAATCTTCTTTGAGAAAATATAAGTCTAATATGACTAAGCATCATCACTCAAATGCCTACAAGGGTTTGGTGGGTAACTTACATAAGTAGAGCATATAAGATGTAAAATAGTTTTGAAAGACAGCAGGAAGTGTTCAGGGCATATTGTGGAGTATAGGATATTAATACAGCATACACTGTACCCTAAAGCAGACACATTAACAGTTTGGGGATATAGACTACACAGTGCTATAGATATATTTTATCTTTAAGGGAAGAGTGAAATAAGGTCTTGTATGTGAAGTGTATCAGTTATTCAGAGTTGACCACCAATTCAAAATTTAAAACTCAGTTCTGTCCAATTTGTGTAAGCTGTAAATCTCACGTAAGAGGTAAAAAAGGGTAATAGGATTGAAGTCATAATATGAACACTCTCATAATTACCTACGATTTTTCTTTATTAATAGTCCTTGGTATTTCATGCATAGAAAATATTCCCTTTCTAATTAAAATCTGGTGGTATTATAAATAAGGATTCAGGAGAGGAATGGTGCAGAACATACCAGCCTGGAACATTTAACAAGATCCAAGTGAGTATACATAAGTAACTCCATCAGTTTTCATTGTTAATCATTCACATGTATACTAAATTACATGTGTAATTACCAAATGAAGTCCTCTATGCTGATGTTCTTTGCTTCATGAACATAAATTAGAATTCTCTTTTATTTCCCAACTTTCAAATCTTTACTGTAATTCCATCCATTCTTCAATTGTGACTTTCCAGAGTCAATATTATTGTATTAATACTCCACCACTTCTAATTCTAAGCCAGACAAATGATCAATGGAAAAGGAAAGTTTGCCCAACTCCTTGACCTAGGTTGGGACACAATACAGTAGGTCACAAGACAGCATTTGGGGACAAATTTTCCCCACTGAGGGAATTGCAATGCAGAGCATCATTAGTTTCAGTGATAAGATTCCATCCAGGAGGAAGAATTGTGTCTAAAATAATATAGCCAAGTTAGGTTGATGTCCAAACATATGATGAAGGCTGTTTGCACATGCTACCTCATAGACCTGCCAAATTATGAATGCTGAGCTAATTCCAGCTAGGACTACCTCATGATGGCATAATTAATTATTACTATATAAAATGAACTCCAGGTTTATGATACTGTGTTCTTAGATCTAAACACCACGGAAAATGCCTGGTCTCTGAAAATCAGACAAAAATAACTAAGCAACAAGAGCTGCTATATTTATAGAGTGATTGTTGCATTTTCATGCCGGAGTAGTAATTTTACATGTGATGATATCATTGGTAGATAAATCTGTGTACTTAGATGAATACAGTGATGAAAAGTAAACCACACCAATCCTGAGATCTTGTCTAACAGAAATACTGGAGACAATACAAATGGTGTTAGGGTTTTCAACTGTCTTTCGGTTAGCTATATGAAAATCATGTACTCTCATAGCAAGCAAAGATCTTCCCATGGATTGCAGAAACCATGGTAAACTAGTTCCAGTCATGCCAGTAAGTAGCAAGATCAACATTGTTTAATGTGGGCATCTGTCTCATCCACCCATCCTTATAGAGGGCAGGGGAAGCTGTTCTCATACCTGACTTCCTATACTCTCATTGTTATTTTTCTTTGGGTTTCATTTACTTCACCTCCTCAGTAAGTTTAGCTGAGTTTCAGAATAATGTTATGACTATAAAATACAAACTAATCAAAAAACATTATGAGGCAGAATGCAGTTCGGTTTGAAGGAAAGGGTGTGGGGTATCAGAGAACTCCAAATAGAAACAGATAGAGCTCTATGGTAAATATATATTAAGGGAGTATAGATGAAGACATTGAAGTACCAGGAAAATTATTTAGATATTATTAAGGTTATTAAGACAGAAGCAACTTTCAAACTCGGGGTATTCAAGGCACAGCAATTCTCAAGAACAAGTCCAGAGCAAGCCTACTAGAAAGGACCTCAGAGTCCTACACCAAGTACAACATTTATCTCAGAACCTGTCTAACAGGGTAAGCTATGCAAGATTCCTGTTTTATGGAAATGTGGACCTCCCAACTTTTAGAGAGAAGACAAATTTAATGTAAAATTACCCAATATTCAATGTTGGTCACCAATTCTAAATTGAGGCACTGTTCATTACTAAAGGTAGCAGTTAAGAGATTCATCTATACAGACTACACATTCAAGGGCAGAACTTAAGAGAGGTTAGTACATCAAAAAATTAGTAAATTATACAGAAATAGGCTTATCAAATTTGAGGGAAAACAAATTCTTTAAAAATATTTATTTATTTGAAAGGCAGAGTTAACAAGGAGAGGAGGAGAGATAGAAAGATATATCTTCATCTACTGGTTCACTACCCAGATGGCTGCAACAGCCAGGAAACAAGAGCTTCATCTGGGTCTCTCAAATGAGTGGTAGTGGCCCAAACACTTTGACTGTCCTCTGCTGATTTTTCCAGGCCATTAACAGGGAGCTAGATGGGAAGTAGAGCAGCCAGGACTCGAATCGATGCCCATATGGCATGCTGGCATTGCAGAGGTTTAACCCACTGTGCCCTAATGCTGTCCCAGAGGGAAAGTTATTTTTACATTAGTTTTAGGAGGAAACAATACTTGTACAAATAATGTGTAATTTGGGAAATAAATACAATATATTTCTTTTCATTATGAATTAATAGAAAATATTTTTAATAATAACCATTTTAGATAAGTGGATAGCTAAATAAAAGCAATTAGGCATTTAATACATAAATTATTTAATACATAAAATATTTTAATACATAAAATATTTATGCCACATTTAAGATCATGCCAGACTTGAAATATGCCACTCTTTCCATAGGTTATGGCTTACGCATTTCCTGTGAGCTATTAAAATCCACTCTGGGAATAGAATTCTCCAGAGCTGAGGAAAAGTTGCATTGATATGAAGCATTCTCACTTTGTGCTTAAAACTGTCATTCTTCCAGTCAAAAAGAAGAAAATGAACATGCTTCTTAGTCCTAGGTATGGAAGATTGTGTTTTCTTTGCAAATGACCAAAGTATTCTGAGATGAATTTTTTCTACATTTTATGTTATTTCTAGGTCCAGTGTGATACAAAGGTTACACTAAGGAAAGGAAACCAAGTAGAGCAGAGCATTTCCCTTAAGAACATCAACTGAGCCCCAAGGACTGTTTGTATATTGGATAGTAGTTCATTCCCCACTCATTCTGGGTTCAATGCCATATTCCTTTTTTTTTTCACAAGAAAGTTTTACTTATTTGAAAGGCAGAGTTACAGAGAGAGAGAAGGAGAAAGAGAGATCTTCTATGCCCTGGTTCACTCCCCATATGATCACAACAGCCAGGACTGAGACAGGCTGAAGCCAGGAGCCAGGAGTTTTTTCTGGCTCTCCCGTGTGGGTGCAGGGGCCCAAGCACTTGAGCCATCTTCCACTGCTTTCTTAGGCACATTCACAAGGAGTTGGATCGGAAGTGGAGCAGCCAGGAGGCAAACCAATACTGTATAAATGCATTTTTCAAAAGGGGATATCCAAATGGCCAACAGACACATGAAAAAATGATCAGGACCACTAGCCAAAAATCAATAAATGCTGGTGAGGATGTGGGGAAAAAGGTACCCTAATCCACTGTTGGTAGGAACATAAATTAATAAAGCCACTACAGAAGACAATATGGAGATATCTCAGAAATCTAAATATAGACTTGCCATATGATCCAGCCATCCCACTCATGGGAATTTACCAAAAAGAAATGAAATCAGCATATGAAAGAGTTATCAGTACCACCATGTTTATTGAAGCTCAATTCACAAAATAGCTAATATATGGAATCAACTCAAATGCCCATCAACCAAAGACTATATAATGAAATTATGAGATATGAACACCATGGAATACTACACAGTGGTTAAAACAAAACAAAACAAAATCCCAGGTGTGTTCAACAAAATGGATTAAACTTAACTGGGAAAAATCATACTTAGTGAAATAAACCAGTGTCAAAAGGACAAATACCATATGTTCTCCCTGACCTGTGATAAAACTAATAGAGCACCTAAAAGGTAATCTATGGAAGTGATATTGACACTTTGAGAAGCAATGACTTTGAACAAGTCAAGCCCTTGTCTTGACTGTTCACTCACTTTTCCCTTTTTCCTCCACTTCCAACAGTCTCCTCTGTGCTCTTCCCAAACTCCTACCATAAATCTTCCAGGGCTTTGGGGCTTCTAAATAAAACATAATCTCGTTAGCTTCTGTTTTGTGACTATAAGAAAATTTTTCTCCTCACCTTACCCCTTATTAAAGAATCTACAAATATCTTTGAACCTATTTGGACAAAGGGTAGTGGGAGGACATAACAACACAAAGTAATAGCTCAACAAATTACATTGCCATATATGAAAAGTACATGCATGAAATTGCAGGTTGAGAAAAAATTATCTCAAATGTTGGCCGAATAAATCAGGATTAAGAGAATTTGGGGCAGACTATTGGCCTGATAATAAGATGCTCATAACCTATATCAGAGTGCCTGGTTCAATTTCCAACTCTGCCTCCTGATTTCTGTTTCCTGGTAATGCAGGTTCTATAAGTTGAGCAAATGACGGTTCAAGTGATTGTGTCCCTGCCAACCATGTATGAGATCTGGATTTATACATTGAGCTTTAGTCTGGTGCAGTCCGGGATGTTGCAGGTATTTGGGGAGTGAATTATGGAGTGGAAGATTCTCTCTCTCTCCCCCCCTCCCTTTCTTAAACTTCTTTGTAAAAAGTCACAGACAATGAATATATCATTCTGATGAAACAAACTCTTTTTTTTTGGACAGGCAGAGTGGACAGTGAGAGAGACAGAGAGAAAGGTCTTCCTTTGCTGTTGGTTCACCCTCCAATGGCCGCTGCGGCCGGCACTCTGCGGCCGGCGCACCGCGCTGATCCAACACCAGGAGCCAGGTACTTATCCTGGTCTCCCATGGGGTGCAGGGCCCACTGCACTTCCTGGCCACAGCAGAGAGCTGGCCTGGAAGAGGGGCAACCGGGACAGAATCCGGCGCCCCAACTGGGACTAGAACCTGGTGTGCTGGCGCTACAAGGCGGAGGATTAGCCTAGTGAGCCGCAGCGCAGGACAAACTCTTAAAATAAGTAAAATTTAAAGCAAATTAAAAAGAATTTGGGTAATAGCTAAAGGTCATGGAATATAAGACTAAACCTCCTACATAATCCTTATCCAAGCTTTCTTGATTTATGACACTTTTTTTATCTCAATATTTTTTTCTTAGCACTGCTATACCAAAAGAAATACCCAATACTTCCATTTATTAAGTAATTGGGTTCAAAGGACCTAATTATTTATGTCCTTAACTCATAGTAATAATTTGAAAAACAAATATACAATAAGTGAAATAAGAAATTACATTTTATTTCACTCTTAGGTAACTACAATTATTCATTAACAAGATGTTTATGCCTACTGGGCATTCCGTAATTGCTTAAACGTCAAAATCAGATAGGACACCACTACCTTAGTTCATGCCTCATGTTGTGTTCTGAGTCCTACTTCCCTTTATCACAACAATTGTTGAAACTTACCTTTGAAAAGACAGGAAGTCATCAAAAGGGATGCAACATAATCAAATGCTAAAACTTTCATCTATTCCAGAATAATCATTTTGGCAGTGTCTGGCATAAGTCCCATGTACTTTCCTCAATTTTTACAAAAAATCTTTGTCATTCCTGTGAACTCATGATGGCATCCTGTGTGCCCCAACATATAGTTTGGGAACTATAGGTTTTGATATGAATTTCAAGTAAAATACAGTGAAGAGTTGTATTTTTGTTTTTGTTCTTATAGCAGAATTACCTTGTGGAAGCAAAGTATTAGGAAGACTTATTGAAGATTGATAGACAAACTAGGTTGGGGAAAATAGCTAAAGAGGAAAGACTCAGAATAAGATATCCAATTCTGCTAAGACATTTTTTATGTTAACTATTGTTTAATACATGTGAAAAACACTTGTAAATGGAGTACTTTTGAGTCAAATGTAAAAAGTAGGGCTGCTACATCATGAAAAAAATCAGAATGTAAATACTCTTGATTTACAGAATGTCATTCATACATAAGAAATGTCAAAAAGTAAATAATAATCCAAATTATTCATTATTCTGAAACTGCAAGATCTAGAATTCGGCATTCTGAAAACTTCCTTCTTGGAACAGACATCTACTCCGTCAGCCAGGCAGCACAAAAAGCTCTGTTTAAATAGTATCTCATATAGCGATATCTTCTATTTTTACCTTTTTTTTTTTTTGAGGAAACTCCATACTATTTTCCATAACAACTCTACCAATTAACATTCCCACCAACAGTGTGCATGTTTTTCGTTTTCTCCATATCCTCTCCAATACTTGTTAGCTTTTGTCTTTTTTATAACAGCCAATATAATTGGAGGAGTGAGGTGGTATCATATGGAAGTTGCGACTTGCGTTATCCTAACGATTAGTGATGCTTCCATTACTGAGTATATATCTAAGGTAAACAAAATCTGCTTGTCATAAAGACATTTGAACTCCCATTTTTATTATAACACTATTCATTATAGCTAACAAATGGAAACAGTCTAAATGTCTCTCCACTGATGAATGAAGAAAATGTGGTACAGAGACATAGTGGAATAGTATTCAGCCTTAAAAAATTAAAACCTTGTCATTTGCAACAATGTAGGGAAAGTAGAGATCATTGTGTTAAGCAAAATAAGCCAAGCACATAAAGAGAAGTATCACATGATCTCACCCCTGTATGGAGTCTTAAAAAAGAGTGATCTCAGGGCTGGTTCTGTGGCATAGCTGGCAAAGCCATTGCCTGCAGTACCAGAATCCCATGTGGGCATCAGTTCGAGTCTCAGCTGCTCTACTTCTGATCCAGCTCTCTTTTACAGCCTGGGAAAGCAGTAGAAAAGGGCCCAAATCCTTGGACCCCTGCACCCTTGTGGGAGACCCTGAAGAAACTCCAGGTTCCTGGCTTCAGTTTGGCTCAGCTCCGACAGTTGCAGCCATTTGGGGAGTGAACCAGACAATGGAACACCCCTCTCACTCTCTCTGCCTCTCTGTAACTCTGCCTTTCAAACAAATAGATAAAAATCTTGTAAAAAAATAAAAAGAGTGATCTCATAAAAGTTAATATATATAATAATGACTGCCTGAGGCTGGGGAAGGAAAGGGAAGAAGGGCTGGGGAAAGTCTGATTAACAAGCACTAGGTTGTAGTTTGACGGGTGGAAGCTAGAGTTCTGTTGAAAAACAGGATAACTCTGGATGGTGTTAATGTACTGTATATTTCTTTATTTAAAAAAATTAAAAGATAGGAATTTGGATGTTTATACCATAAAGAAATATTTCATGTTTTAGGGATAAATGTGCTAACTCCACTGGACATTACACAGTGTATACATGTGCTGAAACATTGCATGGTATCCATAAATATATATAATTCACATGTCTTTTGTGTAGATTATAATTTAAAATAAGATAAGTTAATTAATTGTCTTAAAAGCCAAAGTTATCTATAGCATGGAAACATGATCAAATTTCTACTATTCTATCTGAAGGCTTCTTTTAGAAAGAATCATTTGCTCTAATATTGGCACAATGTTTATAACTCAGGATTTGGGAGTGTTTGTGCATGTGTATGTCTGAGAGATGGGGTGAAGGTGTTGTTGGAAGGAACAGAATGATTTCTGTTTGGCTTCCAGGGGAAATGTGAGGTTTAGAAAATGTGTATATAGGCATATGTAGGAGCATAAAACTAAAATACTCTCTAAAAGTAAAATACTCTCCACAGCTATGAATACCATTAATCCTAAGGACAAAAAATTAAAATCAGTCTTGCCAAAAAAGCCAAGGCCTAAGATTTAAAAAAAAAAAAAAACTGATTCTACGGGAATCTCTGGAAATCATTTGCTGTAATCTTAGACAAGTCACCACACTTCTATAAGTATTATAACTTAATTTATATAATAAAGTAAATAAAGCAAAACAAAATGATTTGTACTAGAACTAGAAGTTCTGGGCTGATCAAGACTGGAGAAAACATGCAAATAAATAAATGTACTTTGACCCATTATGCTCTCATTTTTTAAGTTGAATTAATTTCCCATGCTAAAATGAGATTTCATATAACATTGTATTAATTTTTTAAGATTTTATTTAATGAATGCATTTTTTCATAGATACAACTTTAGGAATACAATGGTTCTTTCCCCCATACCCACCCTCCACCCAACCCCCCAACTCCCATACTATCTCCCTCTCCCTCTCCCATCTCCTTCTTCATTATGGTTCGTTTTTAGTTTGACTTTATATACAGAGGACCAACTCCATGTTTAACATAGACTTCAACAGTTTGCACCCACGCACACATACAAAATATGAGTACAGTTTGGGAACAAAATTTGCAGTTGATTCTCATAGTACAACTCATTAAGGACAGAGGACCTATATGGAGATTAAGTGCACAGTGACTTCTGTTGTTCCTTTAACAATTAACACTCTTATTTATGACATCAGTGATCACCCAAGGCTCTTGCCATGGGCTGCTAAGGCTATGGAAGCCTTCTGTGACCATAGATTCCATCGGTATTTGGACATGGCCATGAGCAAAGTGGATATTCTCTCCTCCCTTCAGAGAAGAGTACATCCTTCTTTGATGACCCTTTCTTTCCGCTGAGGTCTCACAAAGATCCTCCGTGTAGGATCATAATACTGTATTTATTGTCTGCCTTCTTTTCAATAGTCATTCTATATTTTCCCAGAGCAACCAGTAATACCCATCACAGATACTCTCTTTGGATTGAACACAACACTGTAAACAGATCCCAACGAGCTTTGTCTATTTATGCTACTAGTCTGGCCCTCACCAGATTTAAACTTCTATATGCAACCTACATGATCCCTAAATTCCCAAAATGTGTAAGTCCCCTGAATGGACACTGAAAAGCATGGAAGTGATTAGATATGTATGTACATATATTTTTATATGGATTTATTTAATTCCATGAATAATTTATATTTTTGTTGTATATCTTTTTCATTAATTTCATTATCAAATAACATACCCTTGTTCTACAGCTTTAGCACTATTAAATTTAACCATCTATATGATTATATATGTACACACACATATAAATAATTTCATTGTAAGTAAATACAGATGTGTTTTATAAATCTAATGAATTACATGTATATAAGTAGACGAAATCAAGAGAACATATTTTACCAGATAAGCAAATCTAAGTAATGCACTCATACATATCTTCACAGAACACTCCGTAAATCTATCTCATGCTGCATCTGTGTTTTAATGCTTTTTTATTTTAATTTTTCAATTAGTTTTTGATAGATTCAATGTGATTTGTAGATGTAATTCTAAAAGCATAATATTCCCTACCTCCCTTCTTTCGTCCCTCCCTCCTTTCTCTCCTCTCTCCCGCTCTTTCCTTCTCCATTTCTTTTTTATTAATTTTTGAGATAACATATTTTAAAATTACATTACAGTAAAAAAGCCTAATACTTCATTGAATAATAAGTTTAGCCAGTAAAAACCGAAGAGACCCTACCTTAGTGCATCTGTTTGAATATATAGTGCTGTGAATCCATAATGTTAAATTGGAGATGAATGGGACTTAAGGTATGAAATACAGGAAAGTGAAAATTTCATGAATATTTCAATAAATCATCAATAACCCATTAGCTAATTAGTCGCTAAAATACAATATACACATTTAAAAAGTCAAAGCACATTTCAAAGAAAAAAATCTCCAATTTACCTGTCTAAAACTCTTTAGCTTTACTTTCTTAGCTTATCTTTCTAGAGTATGTCCATATGGACTTGCATTTTATAGTTGAAATATATTTGCTATTCAGTTTTTTCCATTTAACCTGATATCACAAAACTTGTGCATGCTGAAGCATTTTTGTATTTTTTACTTAATGATACCATAATATCATATAAACTTACTGTATCTTGATTTAGCTAATTATTATATTCTGTTTTTAGAATTAAATTTATTCCTGATTTTTAATTATAATCATTGCTATAATGAGCTTCTTTATGCTGCTTCTTTTGAAGAATTTCCTCGGAGTAAATTCCCAATAGTAAAATTATGGAATCAAAGATATAAACTTTTCTATGATTTATGATTTATAGCATCAACCTGTTTTCCAGGCCATATCTGAATTCACATTTAATGTACCAGCTTTATTGGGAACTTGCCAGCATTAAGCTATTATAATTTTTAATGTTTTTGCTAAACTAAAAGTTGTTAAAATTGTCTCATTATGGTTTAAACTTCTGTTGCACTGAATATTAGTCATACCAAAATTTTAACATGGGCCTGGTATACTAGATCAAACGGTTAGATAATCAATTTTTTTGGTCCTAAATAAAACATGGGAGAGAGATATCCTCATAATGAATCCTAATACCAAAGGAACACTGGAAAAGAGAAGGAGATTGAAAAAGAACTGTCTGAACTTATCCCAACATGCAATGTTATAAACACAATCATTTGTCATGAAATCATCCAGCCACATGGAATTATTTTCTTCAATGTAAGTCCTACAAATGAGGCATCCTCATATTCTAAATATACCTATTTACTGAATAACCTGAAGGCATTTTCCTTTAGTTCTGAAATGGTTCTGTTATGTAAACCAAAGAAAATAAGATTCACATAAAGTTTCTTCTTAAGGCTGCCTTGAATAAACAAAGGACTTTTCTTTTTCTTTTTCTTTTTTTTTATTTTTGACAGGCAGAGTGGACAGTGAGAGAGAGAGAGAGAAAGGTCTTCCTTTTTCCGTTGGTTCACCCTCCAATGGCCGCCACGGCCAGCGCGCTGCGGCCAGCGCACCGCGCTGATCCGATGGCAGGAGCCAGGAGCCAGGTGCTTTTCCTGGTCTCCCATGGGGTGCAGGGCCCAAGCACCTGGGCCATCCTCCACTGCACTCCCTGGCCACAGCAGAGAGCTGGCCTGGAAGAGGGGCAACCGGGACAGAATCCAGCACCCCGACCGGGACTAGAACCCGGTGTGCCGGCGCCGCAAGACGGAGGATTAGCCTAGTGAGCCGCGGCGCCGGCCAAAGGACTTTTCTTAATGGTAGAGCTCACAAGTAGGAAACAACTCAGGAAATTTTAATAAGGCTTCAACTTTGGAATTGTATCTAAATATTAAATATTCTTAGAGAGTGTATTAAAGATATTTTGTTAAATATTTTTAATGTTGGATTAACATGCAATATTTATACATTTTTATGTAGTATACAGCAGTACTTCAACAGCTATGCACAGAGCAAACTGATCACACCAGGCAATTAGCCTTTTCATTTCCTTATCTTTTGTATTTGGAGCCTATTAGTGCCTCTATTCCAGTTGTTTATACAGAATACAATAGGTCCATTCAACTGTGATTTTGTATCCATTCCCCAGCTCACCACTCCACTCATCCTCTAGTAGTCACCATTCTAAGTTCAGGTATCTATCGACTGATCTATAGTTATCATCTATCTCTATATAGACTTCCACATATGAAATAGAACACATGATATTTGTTTTTCCTGTGTTTGTCCTGTGTCTGGCTTATTTCACTTAGCACAATGTTCTTCAATTTTATGCATTTCATGCAAATGTTAGAATTTCATTTTCAGTGGCTGAATAATATTTTCTTTCTTTCTTTCTTTTTTTTTTTTTTTTTTTTGACAGGCAGAGTGGACATTGAGAGAGAGAGACAGAGAGAAAGGTCTTCCTTTTTCCTTTGGTTCATCTTTCAGTGACCGCCGCGGCCGGTGCGCTGCGGCCTGCGCATCACGCTGATCCGAAGCCAGGAGCCAGGTGCTTCTCCTGGTCTCCCTTGCGGGTGCAGGGCCCAAGTGCTTGGGTCATCTTCCACTGCACTCCCTGGCCACAGCAGAAAGCTGGACTGGAAGAGGAGCAACCAGGACAGAATCCGGTGCCCTGACCGGGACTAGAACCCGGTGTGCTGGCGCCGCAGGCGGAGGATTAGCCTATTGAGCCACAGCGCCAGCCTGAATAATATTCTTGTGTGAGTGTTTGGGTAGGTGAGATGTTTTCTTTATCCATTCATTAATGGACTCCTTTACTGATTCCATACGGCAATTGTGAATGAGCATGAGTGTGGTAGCTCTTTCATATATGTATTTCACTTCCTGGGGAGACATACCCACAAGTGAATTAGCTGGATCATATGTTTAGTTTTTTGAGACGCCTCCATGTTGTTTCCTTAATGATTATATTAACTTATGTTCTCAAAAAGAGTATACAAGGATTCCAGTTACTCCACATGCTTGCAGTACTTACCTCTTATCTTAAGAAAGAGAGAGAGAGAGAGAGAGAGAGAGAGAGAGAGAAAGAGAAAGGAAGGAAGGAAGGAAGGAAGGAAGGAAGGAAGGAAGGAAGGAAGGAAGGAAGGAAGGAAAAATAGAAGAGAAGAAAAGAGAAGGAAGGAAAGGGAGGGAAAAGGGGAAAAGGGGAGAGGAGGGGAGGGGAGGGGAGGCGAGGGGAGGGGAGGGGAGGGAAAAGAAAAAGGAAAAGAACTCTCAAGTGACCTAAACAGTAAGAATGAGGCCAGACTGGAATCAGGAGGCCAGAACTCAATCCACTTCTCCGTGGAGTGTTAGGTATCCCAAGCATTTGAAACACCACTGCTGCCTCCTAGGGTATGCATTATCAGGAAGCTGATATGGGGAACAGAACTGGGCCTCAAATCCAAGCACTAAGAACTGGGATGTGGGCATTCCAGGCAGAATCTTAACCAACATACCAAATGCCTGTCCCTCCCTTGAGTTTTTAATGATAATCATCCTAACTGGAATGAGATAGTATCTCATTGTGGTTTTGATTTGCATTTCCCTGATGGCTAGTTATACTGAGTATTTTCCCCCTGTATTTGTTGGCCATTTGTATTTCTTCTTTTGAGAAATACCTGTTCAGATCCATGACAAAAGATGTTTTCATTTATCACCAGCAAAGTCCATGTTTTCTGCTTTGTCCTCTTGTACTCTTGCAGTTACATGGTTTTTAAACTGTTTATCTGTGTCATCGCTGTTCTATATAATATCTTCCTCATTTCAACAAAACCTATTTGTCTAATTTTGACTACCACTAATGTATTAGAAGTATGTATTCCCAATAAAAGGATTAGTAACACTAAAGACTATTTGCAGAAATCACAGTTATCTTTCCATACCTTTGTTTTAAACAAAATAAGAAGCAATAGATATTGTATGCTTAGGATATATGCCAGGAAATTAAGTTAGAGTTGAAAAAGATAACTACCCAGGTGTAAATATTAGTTATTTAAATTTATTTCCTATCATTTTTCTTTAAAATTATGCTTTAAAGTGGGCTAATAATAAGTGTCTTTATTGTAATTCTGAAGGAAGTAATTTGAAAGCCTGTTCTTTATTTTTATTTGAATAGATTTATATGCATTTTGTCAAATAAAGAACTGCATTTTGGGAGGTTTTGCACTGCTGCAGAACATAGTTTAACTCAGTAAGTATTTCACAAAATAATTTTACAGAATTTTTTAAAAATACCGTTTGTCGCTCCCCCTCTTCGTGGAGGAACGACACAGGACCCTGCGCTGTTCTTTCGTCTGCTCGGCCCTCCCCGGGTTTGCTGCTGGTTCTTCCCGGGTTGGCTACTATCCCTTCCACCTCCGTGGAAGGGCAGTTCCCCCTGGCCGCATTCCCCACTTCCGCAGGGGAGCGGCACACCGCCGGCCGGCTTTCTCGGGGGCTGCACGGGTTCCCTTAGATGTTCCCCATAGATGTTCCTGGTGCATGCCGTCTCTCTCCTCCTATATAGTCCTCCTCCGCCAATCCCAACTCGGCTGCCCACACGCCGAGCACGCTGCTCTCCTCCAATCAGGAGCAAGTCCTACAGTTTATTAGTTGAACTGGAGGCAGCTGTGCGGAAGCTGTTTACTTCTCTCCCAGCGCCATATTGTGGGAGAGCAGATGCATAGAATAAGTCTTAATTCCAGTAACTTAGTCTAGTCCGAGCTGCTCCCCACAGATCCCCCTTTCTTTTTATTTTTTTGGCGTTGATACGCGCCTGTCTTCGGTGTCCCGCAGCACACACTCTGCTCTACTTGCTAGAGTTGCCACAGGCTCTTACAAGTCCTATCCATCAGGCAAACCGAATCCGGGTCCTCTCTTCGCCATGTTGTGAGGAGGTTTTTAGGCGCTGATGCGTGCCTGTGTTCGGTGCCCTGCAGCGCATGCTTTGCTCTGCCTGCAGGGGCTTACAAGCTCTATCAGGCAAACCGAATCCAAGCCTTCTCATTGCCTTATTGTGGGGGAGACTTATTAGTGTTGGTTCGTGCCTATCTTCGGTGACCTGCAGCTCATACTCTGGTCGGGCTGCTTGCTGGCGCTTACCGCCTTAAATCAGGCAGACCGAATCCAAGCTTAATATTGTTGTATTGTGGGGAAGCCTTACTGATGTTAATTCGTGCCTGTCTTCGGTGACCTGCGGCGCATAAGCTGCTAGCTGCCCGCAGGTGCTCATCGCCTCACTTGATTAGGCAGACCGAATCCAAGCTCTCACATTGCAGTGTTGTAGGGAGGCCTTTTTATTTCTCTATTTCTCTATCTCCGGGCATTCCTATTTCTCCCATTTTACTTCTATCTTCCAGCATTCCTATTTCTCTCACTTTACTTCTAAAACTTCTGTTTCTCTTATCCCCGCAGCTTCCCGCTGCCCGCCCCGAGGCTACTTCTCGGCGGCTTCCCAGCTGAGCTGCTTCAGCCCGCGCCTCTTTCATCTGCGCAGCTTCCCGGCTTTGCGCGGCTTGGCTTCGCGCGCTCCGCGGTCTCCACGCCCTTCGCGTCTGCACCACGGCCTACGCCAGCCCCGTTCCCTATCTATTCACGCCCCGTGCTCTCTCTGCACGCGGCGGCTTCCGCGAGTAACACAGCGTAGCTTGCGTCTCCGCCACTAGGATTCAATCTAAGTTCCCCGGGCTAGCCTGGCGAATTCAACCCAGCGTACGTCTCCGCCCCACGATCTGGCTTCCCGTCCTTTGCTCCCCGGGCTAATCAGACGGATCCCAATCTGGCTTGCGTCTCAGCTTCTGGTTTTAACTTTTCGCCCCCTATTCCCGGGCTAACTTGAGAATCCCAAAGTGGCTTTCGTTTCCGCCTTGGCCTGCCCCCCGCGGCTTCAATTTCCCTAACATTTTTCTCTACCCGGTATGTTTCCCCAAGCTTTCCTCCAACGATATTCCTCCCTCATTTCTCCTGGCCTCTCCCCACAGTCCGCGTCCGAGTCTGTTTGTTCTAGCTTTCACTTTCGCTTTCGACCTTAGAGATTTCTCCCAGCTTCCCCCCGTAGTCCGTATCCGAATCTATGCCTAGGCTTTCAACAGCTTCCTCCGGCACCTTTTTCGTCCGGCTTTTCCCTAGGCTGTTTGCTAGTCTCTCCGATAATTTCCCTAGGCTCTTTGCTAGTTTCTCTCCCCGATATTTTCCCAGTTCTTCCCTCCTAGGTTTGCTATCCGTCCTAAGTTTCCTATCCGAGTCACGGCACCATTATGTCGCTCCCCCTCTTCGTGGAGGAACGACACAGGACCCTGCGCTGTTCTTTCGTCTGCTCGGCCCTCCCCGGGTTTGC
This sequence comes from Oryctolagus cuniculus, assembly GCF_964237555.1. NCBI lineage: Eukaryota > Metazoa > Chordata > Mammalia > Lagomorpha > Leporidae > Oryctolagus > Oryctolagus cuniculus. The sequence goes on along the minus strand of NC_091439.1, from coordinate 47,164,915 downwards.
TGCTGGTTCTTCCCGGGTTGGCTACTATCCCTTCCACCTCCGTGGAAGGGCAGTTCCCCCTGGCCGCATTCCCCACTTCCGCAGGGGAGCGGCACACCGCCGGCCGGCTTTCTCGGGGGCTGCACGGGTTCCCTTAGATGTTCCCCATAGATGTTCCTGGTGCATGCCGTCTCTCTCCTCCTATATAGTCCTCCTCCGCCAATCCCAACTCGGCTGCCCACACGCCGAGCACGCTGCTCTCCTCCAATCAGGAGCAAGTCCTACAGTTTATTAGTTGAACTGGAGGCAGCTGTGCGGAAGCTGTTTACTTCTCTCCCAGCGCCATATTGTGGGAGAGCAGATGCATAGAATAAGTCTTAATTCCAGTAACTTAGTCTAGTCCGAGCTGCTCCCCACAACCGTTGAATCAAGGTCCCAATTCATCACAAACAATATTTATAGTTAAAGATGAAAAATATTACAATAAAGAATAAACACTGGGGCCTGTGCTGTGGGTAGTAGGCTAAGCCTCTTCCTGTGGGCGCCAGCATGCCAAATGTGTGCCATTCTGTGTCCTAGCTGCTCCTCTTCTCGTCCAGCTCTGCGCTATGGCCTAGAAAAGCAGTAGAAGATGGCCCAAGCACTTGGGCTCCTGCACCTGCGTGGGAAACCTGGAAGAAGATCCTGGCTCCTGGCTTCCTATCACCCCAGCTCTGGCCATTGCAGCCATTGGGGAGTGGGGAGTGAGCAGATGGAAGACCTTCCTCTCTATCTTTCCCTCTGTCTGTAACTTTAATTCTCAAATAAATAAAACCTTAAAAAAAATCATCACAGACATATATTGTATGTTTACTAAAAGAGGAAGACAGGAAGGCAGTGAGGGGAAGAGGTATTTCAAGAACTTCATACATAATTGATTAAATTAATAGCTTGGGTTTTTAAAGATACACCACTACCTCAGTTTCTGAAAAGATTTTTCTTTGGATTAAAAGGAAAAGTTAAGTTAAACAGCAATAAAATGAGCCATACTTAAACTGATAAATACAACATATCACAAAACATTACCTAATGCCAAATGCCAAAGACATTCACATTCACATAGGGAAAAAGTCAAAGTTATTACCTACCAACACTAAAATCTAATAATTATTCTGCAATGTCTATCTAATGCCAAAAAATAACTAACATATATTTCCATTGGAAAAGAGAAATAAAAATTATAATTTTGTTATTTGATTGGTTAACTAGGAAACCTAAGATAAACAACTATAAGACTCTTTGATTTAACAAGAAAATTCAAAGTCAATGATAAAACACAAAATTTTATACTTTTGTTTTTCTTATTACAGTATTAATTAAAATTAAGACTGACTTCCACTCTCTTGCAAAGCATTGAGAAAACCCTTAAATACCAGGTGAAAAATGAAATAAAAGCAATATAAATACAGGTTAGAGTAAGCAAATTATTGTCAATAGTTGATTTTATCTTCATTAATAATGAAAAAAACACAAGTAAAAATAACATGGAAATTCCTTATTTTATTTTATTAAATTTCCAAATATTTGATAATTCTCAAGTAATAGAAAAGAAAAAAAAAACTCACTTTTATTTTTTTTTTTATTTTTTTATTTATTTTTTTATTTTTTTTTTATTTTTTTGACAGGCAGAGTGGACAGTGAGAGAGAGAGACAGAGAGAAAGGTCTTCCTTTGCCGTTGGTTCACCCTCCAATGGCCGCCGCGGCCGGCGCGCTGCGGCCGGCGCACCGCGCTGATCCGATGGCAGGAGCCAGGAGTCAGGTGCTTTTCCTGGTCTCCCATGGGGTGCAGGGCCCAAGCACCTGGGCCATCCTCCACTGCACTCCCTGGCCACAGCAGAGGGCTGGCCTGGAAGAGGGGCAACCGGGACAGAATCCGGCGCCCCGACCGGGACTAGAACCCGGTGTGCCGGCGCCGCTAGGCGGAGGATTAGCCTAGTGAGCCGCGGCGCCGGCCAAAACTCACTTTGTTAAGAAGACCTGGCACTACTTATCAAAAAGAAATCAAGGATATATCAAAGGTATGTATTAAATATTTTAAAATACTTACCCCACTTGATGAAGTTATACTTCCAGAAATGTGACCAAAAGAAATAATCAAAGATATGAACAAAATTGTATGTATATACCATTACCATTTGTACATCACAAATATCTGTGATGGGAGCAGATATTGAAAACAGTCAAAATAGGCTGGCACCGCCTGTGGCGCCGGCACACCCGATTCTAGTCCCGGTCGGGATGCCAGATTCTGTCCCGGTTGCTCCTTTTCCAGGCCAGCTCTCTGCTGTGGCCCAGGAGTGCAGTGGAAGATGGCCCAGGTCCTTGGGCCCTGCACCCGCATGGGAGACCAAGAGAAGCACCTGGTTCCTGGCTTCGGATCAGCGAGGTGCGCCGGCCGCAGTGGCCACTGGAGGGTGAACCAACCTCTCTGTCTCTCTCTCTCACTGTCCACTCTGCCTGTCAAAAAATAAAAAAAAGAAAATAGTCAAAATGCTCAACAGTACAGAAATAGTCTGTCAAATTCTACTTACATAAAAATTCATTTGTTTTCATGTATGTTTATGTATGTGTTCAAGTACAAATACACATTCATATGTGTATAACATATAATATTTATTTTAATTTTTATTATACATACAAAATACACAGAAAATGGAAGAATAAAGTAAGTCAAAAATTGCCTGTGCTTTTTAATAATTTCTATAACATGTATTGTCTTAATCAGAAAAGCAAAAAGGTTATTTAAATGAAAATTTTAAGTGGAGGTATTTATTGATTTTATAGCATGCTCACAATGTCATAAAGAAATCACTCTCCTTCCTGATTAGAAAAGTCAAGAATTGATAACTTTATAGAATTTATGAAAATAGTAGATAGATTTCTCTAGGTAACTGGAGACAAAGCCAGTATTACTGTGTTTTGATTTAGGAATTATTGCGCCACTTCAATTTTTCTCCCAATCAGAGTATTTAAATTATTGTATTATTTATTTAATATAAAATTTAGCAAGTTATTTGTCTATTATCTGCTATTTTCATTATTAAAATGAGATAAGATTTGGGTAATAAGCTTGTGCTCAATTAGCTCACCTCCTTTCTGCTGAAAAAGGAGCAAAAACTGCTACATCTAAAAAAAAATTTACTGATGAACAAAAAATTTTGGAGGTCTTATTCTCTTGTTTACCTTTTGACCTTTTGATCATACAATCAAATCAAAACTTGTTTTTAAGAAATTTAAAAAAAAATTGGGATCCCGACTAAATTGGCACTTAATATTGCTATATATCTGTAACACAATTTTATTTGAAGGTTTTCTTTTTTAAAAAATATAAACAACTATGCACTTTTCTAGCCATGAAATATGTACTACTTAATTTTTGGAGCAAATATTGCTCCAAAATAAACCTTTCAATAAACCTTTTAATATCCAAATTACTTGTCTTTTCCATTTGACCTTTCTACACATCAGTGGAATCAAACAGGAAAAATCAAAGGATCTCCACAACCCTAAGCTTAAAAGCATCAGAGAACAGATTTTATGCAAAATATTTCCCTGAGGCTAAAGGGTGAGGTCACACAACCTTTCTTTGGCTTCTTAAAAACTCTTAATTCTTTGCCTTGGCACTTTCTGACAAAACAGCAATCAGGCTGTGAGTGATACTACTCTACAGAGTGATAAATTGTAGCACAAGATAGTGCACATTTATGAAGTTAATGATAAATGATCCTTTTCTCTATTAATGCATTACTTTATTCACCATAATTATTGATTGCCTAAAAGCCATTCTTTGTGCTAAAGTACTTTAACCAAAGAGCCTTATTAGAAAGTTCATTAGTGACCTCATAAAATGACACACACAGGCAAAAGGAAAACAATTAAGAGTGTTAAGACACATAGCACAAACTTAACAATGATGTATACCACTGGAAATTTTTCATTAGAAATTACATTTTAACAACTAATACAAAGAGATATCTAAAGCTTGCACATACTGGGTTCTGTCCAAAATGGATTCCAACTCAGATTTCCTTCAGGGAATGATCAATCATACAGCAGGCATCAGAAAGTCAAAAAACAGTGTAATATGTAGAAATATATTCTCAGTAGAACTCAGAATAAGATACCCACATACAGAAATAATGAATCTGGAGGAAGAGAATGTGTTGTGTCCTTACATTATTCTTTACCTAGTAAAGCATAATATGCAAGGAACTATGAAAATCATTTGTGTTTATTCCATTTATATGTGTCCATAGAGAATTTTTTGGACTTGCTGATATTGAAGGAAAGAAATATGATAGCAGTTAGCCAGAGAAATGTTACATTCGATTGTTAAAACACAGAATTCGTCTTTACTGATATATGATTAGCAACATGTTCCAAATGGTTGTTAGAATCAGAAAAATTAGAGATAATGCAACTAGAACTCTCATGCCTAAAAAATACCTTATGATAGCAAACAACATGGCTTAGTCAACACAGTGAAACAAAAGTATTCCAAATTCTGCCTGCTGTAAATTTTCCATTAGGAACATGTTTATTAGAAAATGAAACAAATTCAATTAATTGTTTTCTGTGGAGGAAACTCTTACAATTTCATTCCATAGATAACATATACAATTAGCAGACTATAACTATTTTCTAAGAATTAATAATTTATTTGATACTTGAGTGTTTATCCCCGAGCTCTCTTTTATTGTTCTGTTAGTATACTTCAGACTTCTTGTCAGGCCATTCCTGGGAGATCTATTTTAAAGCTATTATGAGAAGGATCAGAAGGAAATACATTGTAGAAGGCACATGTTTAACAGTATCACAGGTCTGTAAAGAGGTAAAGTGGATTGATGAGTGCTTTAAAAAGGAGACTTGAAAAAATTACTAACACCGCTTATTTATGCAATGTTGCCCTTACTATTATTTGTTTATTCAACCACAAAAAATAATGACATCTAACACTACAGTAACTCTAAAGTTGTTACTTCCTTTTTAAAAACACTTGTTAGGGCCAGCGCTGTTGCATAGTGTGCTAAGCCTCCACTTGGCGGTGCCAGAATCCCATTTGGGTGCCTGTTCCTGTCCTGGCTGCTCCTCTTCCAATCCAGCTCTCAGTTAACGGTTTGGGAAAGCCGTGGAGGATGGCACAAGTGGAGATGACCAAGCTCCTGGCTCATAGCTTCAGATCAGTTCAGATCAGTTCAGCTCCGGCCATTGCGGCCATTGCAGCCATCTGGGGAGTGAACCAAAGGATGGACTACCTTTCTTTCTGTCTTTTCCTCTGTCTGTAACTCTACCTCTCAAATAAAATAAATAAAAAATTTAAAATCACTTGTTATAAGTCAGTATTTAATCAATGATAAACACACTCTGAAATGTTCTCAAGAAAACTTACCATTCAGACTCAAGTTCTTTATTATTTTAACTATACATTTTAGAAGATAAGGAAAATCATTTCCTATTGGAAGCTGAGGATGAAAGCTAAACTCTCGGGGCCAGCGCTGTGGCACAGCAGGTTAAAGCTCTGGCCTGAAGCCTCGGCATCCTATATGGGTGCCGGTTCTAGTCCTGGCTGCTCTTCTTCCAATCCAGCTCTCTGCTATAGCCTGGGAAAGCAGTGGAAGATGGCCCAAATCCTTGGGCCCCTGCACCCACGTGGGAGACCTGGAAGAAGCTCCTGGCTCCTGCCTTCTGATCAGCCCAGCTCCAGCCATTGTAGCCATTTGGGGAGTGAGCCAGCGGATGGAAGACCTTTCTCTCTGCCTCTACTTCTCTCTGTAACTCTGTCTTTCAAATAAAAATAAAATAAATCTTTAAGAAAAAAGCTAAACTCTCAAATCTAACCTAAGATCTGGGTTCTAGGTTAGGAAAGTACCATACTGCTGGAGAGAAAACAATGACTAATTTCCAGCCAATGCTTTTTACAAATGGTAGATCTACATACATGACATTACTCCCAAGACAAAACTAAATCTATTTTTCTTTCCTAATTCTGCACAAAGGCCTCAGGCTGCATATCCTGTTTTTATAGCTTTTCCCATTAATACTATATTTGATGAGAAGTACTGAATCTATTCTCTCCAGTGTAATGTGGTAGGCATATATAAAATCAATATAAGATATAAGATATGAGGGAGGCCGGCGCCGCGGCACACTAGGCTAATCCTCCGCCTAGCGGCGCCGGCACACCGGGTACTAGTCCCAGTTGGGGCGCCGGATTCTGTCCCGGTTGCCCCTCTTCCAGGCCAGCCCTCTGCTGTGGCCAGGGAGTGCAGTGGAGGATGGCCCAGGTGCTTGGGCCCTGCACCCCATGGGAGACCAGGAAAAGCACCCGGCTCCTGGCTCCTGCCATCGGATCAGCGCGGTGTGCCGGCCGCAGCGCGCCGGCCGTGGCGGCCATTGGAGGGTGAACCAACGGCAAAAAGGAAGACCTTTCTCTCTGTCTCTCTCTCTCACTGTCCACTCTGCCTGTCAAAAAAAAAAAAAAAAAAAAAAGATATGAGGGTACTGGGGGCATGGGAACAGGTGAACTCATACTCTGATTGGCTCCAGGCCTCATATATTATCTTCAAGCATACTTGATTGCAAATGTACATTCTCCTTTCTTCCTCTGCAAATTTCACAGGGAGTGTATCTATACATAGGAATTACATGTTTTCTCCCTGCGATTCAGTCAGTGGAAGGAGGAAAAAAAGATGTTAATAAGTAATATATTATTTTAAAAATCAAGAGAAAATGCTACTCAGAGGAATTTCAGAAGATGCCCCTGGAGTGTGTGGCACTTACAGAGTGGTAAAGATCCATCATCATCTCTAATTTTAGGACCTCAGTCAATAATTTTATTTTATTATTCTCTTCATCCCTCTTCAAGCCTCTTCAATCATCCCAGTTTTATTTTCAGTGTTTTTCTTTGCACCAAAACCTTGCTGAAATAAAATGTGACTGTGGAATCATTATAAGATTTGTTGGCTGTGTGATGGTTAAGATTGTGTATGCATTTCCTTTATCTTCTTTATATCTTTATTCTCCTTCTAGGGGTGTAACATAAGACTAATATTATACTTCTTGTGGCAACAAATGCTTTTCTGTATGTAATAAAACCAGAAGCAAAGGGAATCACACAGCACTAAATTATTCTGAGATTTTGGTTTGAAAATAACACAGACGAGAAACTAATAGATGGCTACAATGTCTATAAGGTAAGTTGCTAACAATACTCATGGGTCATATTATTTTCATTTGTAGAGATAATAATAATTCAAGCAAAGTAACTACTGTGCCCCCAAAATATGATACCTAACAAATAGAATCAATTGACTAAGGGAATAAAGAGATATTTGAAATTCTTAAATTGCTTATAGCTAAGAGAAATTTAGGAAAAAATAACAATAGAGGATCTCAAACTTTAGAGTGCACAGAAATCATTTAAGAAACATGCAGCTTCCAAATATGTCACCATCAAATATTCTAATTTAATAGATATGGGTAGAATTTTGCTTTTTAAATTTTTTTAAAATCTAAAAAAATGTATTTATTTGAAAGGCAGGGCTTTAGACAGAGTGAAAGACAGAGGTGAGGGGGGGAACTTCCATCCTCTGAGTCACTCCTCAAACAGCTGGAATGGCCAGAGCTGGACCAGGCCAAAGTCAAGAACCAGGAATTCCAGCCATGAAATGCCACATGGGTGGCGGGCACCTAAACCCTTAGGCCATCATGCCCTGCTTTACCTTGTGTATTAGCAGGGAGTTGGACTGTTTACAGCAGTTGGGACTCGAACTGGTGCTCTGATGTGGGATGCTGGAGTTATACGTGGCAGCTTAACCTACAGTGCCACAATGCCAGCCCTGGGATCTGTCTTTTAGCAAATATTCTCAATGATTCAGACTCCTAGAGTCTATTTGAGAAGCACCTATGCAAAAGCATCCTTCAAGGACTCTTGACTCTAGGTCTAGCATTGTTTCTGATATACTGCAACATCTTTGGCTTCTATGGAATTTTGAAAATCCATTTTAATTGAGAAGCTATTAAAACTGATACTTAAATTGAACATATTAAAACTCCAAAGTGTTCATTGAGTTTTAACCATGAATTACAGAAATTAGCAACTTGTAATGTTATCATTTCTCCCTGGGAGCACTTGATTCTGCCTTCTTTGCTATACAGCAATCAATCTGTCTATTTCCATGTTACTGTGGTTCTAGCTTCAGAGAGGAATGATCAAAATCTGTTTGGTGGTTTCTGATCAAAGATATAGCCAGACTCAAAACATGAATTCTTATTACAATAGACAGTAAAACTCAACAAATTCCAGTTACAATAGCTACAGTATTATTCACATAATAAAGTAATAATAAATAAATCATAATGATAAATTATAACGATTCAGTAACAAGCGATAGAAAGTAAATAAAAATAGCTCAAACTAGATAAATGCTTGTGCTCACATGAGTGCTCCATAGGACCTAGATCTCTCCCAGCTCAATGCCCCATAATGCTGAAGGTATAATCCTCAACTTCCTGGTCCAGCTGATTTCCAGGCAACAAGATGGCAGATGACACAAAAAAAAAAAAAAAAGAAAAAGAGGGCCAAGCATATGTCATCTGTCTCTGAAAAGTGTGTTAGTTATCTATTGCCACGTAGAAAATTGCTACAAATTTAGCAACCTAAGCAACAGAAGTTTACTATCTCACAGTTTCCATGGGTCAGGAGTAGAAGTGTACTTAGCTGGTTCCTCTGCTTAGGGTTTCATGATGTTGTCAAGATGTGGGTTGGGCTGCATTCTCATCTGGGGACTCAAATGGGAAAGAATGAATTTCCAAGATGACTGCAATTTAGCAGAATGATTTTCCTATGGCTCTAGGACTGAGGTTTCCAGATTCTGGCTGGCTTTTGGATGGAGACTTCCTTCATATTCTAGAGACATAGTTCCTAAGGACTGTCCACAGTTCCTAAGGATGACCAATAGTTTCTTAAGGCCTACATGAACTTCCCCAATGCGGCCACTTTAGTAAGCCAGAAAGGAGAGCTTCTAGATTTAGTTTGCTAGTAAAATAGAATCTTACATAGTCTAACATAATTAAACCCCTGCCTTTGCCATATTCTATTGGTCAAAACAAAAAAGAAATCAGATGTCCTGTGCACCCTCCAGGGGAAGAGTATTTGACAAGTGTCTAAACGCTAAGGTCTAACACTAAGGAACATGGGAGTTTCTCCAATATCTATGCACCACAGGAATTCTCCATCTTGTTGTCTATTGGCTAGAACTGAGCCACAGTGCCTTAGAAAAAAGTAGGCTGTTTTACAGAACAGCTATGTATTCTGCAATAAATACTATTATGGTGAAAGAAGAAGAGACTGAATATCAGAAGACAATGAGCAGACTGTCTTCCAATTAGGAACCTTCCAATGAGAACTTTTACAGCAATTAAATGAGATGAGGAACATGGTAGCATCTGGCATAGATTACAAAGTGGTCAAATGATGTTGTATTCTATAATTACATCTACTAAATTTATTATTCATAATTAACCAATATAGAATTCACTTTTACATTAAGATTTAAGTCTCAAGTAGTCAATTCAACTTAATATTACTAATTATTTCTGTTCTGTCAGACATGACAAACATGAAAACCCCACCTTTAAAAAATGTTGTGTGTCCTATACAATGTTTTGCAAATTTCATAGCACTTTCATAGATATTTTATTCTCAATTCAACCCTACAATGGGTCCATTGTTCTCATTTACTAGGTGAAGTTAAGTAAACAGTCTGCAGCTAATTGCAAAGTGGCCCAGCCAGAGGTTGGAACCAGGTTGCCTTCCATTACACTATAATATCCAAATTCAATAACGTGTTTTCATTGAATATATATGTATACTGTGAGTATATTAAGTATATTGAGCTTTTGAACAAATATTAAATGATGTTCAGGTCTGAGAAATGTGGAAATATACAGATAATTATTTAATTTTGTTTGTTTTCTCTGCCTTACTCTCTCCTTTTCTCTCTCTTTTTGTCTGTTTCCTTTACCTGATAGAGCTCCAACCAAAAGGAGTGATGAAAAGAAACAAAAAGAAAGAGAGAGAGAGAAAGAAAAGAAAGGAGAGGGAAGGCAGACCAGTAGGAGGTTGCTAAAGGATGAAGAGTCTTTAACATTTGAATAAGTGGCTTGAAGAGAATTTTTAAATGAAAGAAAATGATTAGGTAATAGTGAATCCAACTCTCTGGAATACAATTATATTGGTTGCAACCAATTATATTGGTTGCAATTATATTTGGTTGCAAACACAGATACTAAGTTGTTGCTAGAATGTTGAAATTAAACTCTGTCATGTATATTCTCTACCCATCATTCTCTATTACCCTAAACCTTTTGTGGTTGTGATTTTTATCTGGCAGAACAAAAGAAAAAAATTAGACTAGATTTGATTCATTGAAAGTTAGTCTCACAATAAGTGTCTCTAACCCCTTAACATCTCAAAGACCCCTCATACTCTCATCCTCTCCCAGCCTAAATCAAGTAGCCTGCTACTTACTTGCATTATCCAGTAGTTTTCATTGTGGCACTTACAATAGTAATGTGTTTTAACTCATGCTGAAATTAAATCAACCATGAAATGATAGCTGTTTATAATAACATGAAAATCATGTTAAGGACTTCTGTGTAGCTTAGTAACTCAGCACTGTATTTCTGTAGCACATTACAAGCATATATACAGAAACTACATACATACTGAGAGCATTCAAAAAGTTCAAGGAATATGTAGATTACAAAAAAACTGTGCACAGATTTCAAAAATGGTTTGCACCAAAATAAACATGTTTTGATTCTTTTTTCATGAGTTTTTTGAAGTAACATCATATTTACTGATATGAAAGTATTCATAAAGCCGCACAGTATTATGAAATGACCCTGTGTGGAATAAAATTCTGACTTTCATCTATTTTTCTTGTCTTTCTTTTCCTCCAACCCACACACCATCCACCTCAAAAGTCATCATTAGTGTTTTTAGACTTGAGAACATTATTGACACTTGCTAAGCCTGGTTTTCTACTTCTACCCAATTATGATAATATACACTTCATTGTGCTCTTGTACAAACCAAATAATACAACACGTACAAAGCTACAAAATATGATGAGTGTTTATTGTGTTATATCTATCATCTCTGTTGCTATTATTGTATAGAAGTTCATTATTACTATTTGTCAAAATGGTTTTTAGTGAAAATTCTAAAAAAAAAAAAAAAAAAAAAAAAAAAGACAAACCAGAGATGGGTACACACATAAAATTACCAAGACTTACATCAAGGAATGCTAATACATGGTTTATTATTAAAAGTAATACAATTTAAATCAATACGGATCTTCTGGCTTCCTCTGGCTTAAATCCTATAGTATACAGAAAGTAATAGGTTTCTGTATTGAATTATAGTTAAGTTCTTTTCACAATGCCAGAAAACTGTTGCCTTCCAGAGTTCTCAGCTTAAATAGGAAGTAATTCTGTTATGACCCCAAGCCCTTAAACTCAATTGAAATTTTTTCTTTTTCTGCAAATACAAAACTATTATGAGTTTTAAAATTGTAGTTGGTTTGTGCTAACCTCATACCCATTCCCTGATCAACAAGAGATTTAAGTTCTAAATGCACAGTTTATATATAATATCATAGTCAAAAACTGCAAAGAGAAACTTTCCACAATTGATTCCTAAATAAATTTTACCTAGGGCTTATGGAAAATAAAATCTCAAGAATAAAATCCATTTGTCCAATCAATTCTTATTTATCTTTTCTATGGGTTTGAGCTATAATTCTGTGAAAGGAAAATAAAATGATCTTGGATCTCAATGATTAAAGTGACATTTTGGAGAAAAATATTTTGAATTTGACCATTAGCTCCTGCAATTTCATTTCATTTATGTCATCTGTGTTTGATTTTATGTGAGTTGTAAGAGAAATGAGAACAAAACATCTGCTACCTTTTCTCCCAGAATGCAAAAGATGCTGAACAAGACAAATTTAGTGCTGGGTGAACAGGGTTTCCATTGTCTATTTCTACCATTCCTACTGAGGGCACTTGATCCCATTTGAGGGAGAAAAAACATATGCATATATTAAATTTTCACTTTATTTTGTACTCACAGTTCTCCTACTCAAATGTTTGGTTGGAGAATTCATCAAAAAGCCTCATGTGTGAGAACACAGGCTTTATCAGTCCATAATATCAGGGCATCTTAATTTTCCCTGTTGTTTCTGTGTTTTCTAACAACTTCTCATATCACAATTTCAAACACATACTTTCACAGGAGCAAGACAAAATTAATTCATATAACCTCCACGTGTTGAATATTTATTATTTTCTTCAACCTCTTGAAATCCTAGGATCAGATATAAAGGAGAAACATACTAAGATAGTAGGGAAAATATTATGGAGTCTTTAGGAAGCCCCTCTATAGACAAATTGAGAGAGAAATCATCCATTTTACTCTCATAATGAATCTCTCTTGCACTATATGGCATGGGGCCAAGCTATAAAATGATGTTTTAATGTTGCAAGCTAGATCAAAGAAACACCTTAATGATGTTCAGTCTTGCCTGAATATTAAGAGATAACTTTGACAATTCACACAATATGTTCTACAATCTGATGATTGCTTGCATTTCCCCTTTCAGATGGAACAAAACAACATCTATTTTAATAGTTTATGCTAAACCTATAGATAGGAAAGTGTTTTTACTGCCAAATAGTCATCACCCAAGGCTTATAATTAACTACAAACCTTATGATCAGTACATAAAAATTTAAACTAATCTCACATAGGGAAAAAGCTATTTTTGAGGATAACAAATTTTAAAATTAAGAAGAAATTGGACCAATGAATGCGTAGAGAGGTATTTCTATAGCTAAGAATTGTCTTTGTAAAAAAATAAGACAGTAAAATAACATGATTTGCTTCTGCAGGGATAGTGTGAAACCTATTATACTAAGAAAATAATTTTTTTCTCTTCTTTAGTGTGTTTTGTTTTTTAAATTCTTTAAAGATTATTTATTTGAAAGTCAGAGTTACACAGATGGAAAGAGAGATGGTCCATCTCTTGGTTCACTCTGCAGAAGGCCCCAACAGCTGGAGCTTGGGCCAGAAAGGAGCCAAGAGTTTCTTCCAAGTCTCCCACGTGGGTGGCAGGGGCCCAAGGACTTGGGCCATATTCCACTCCTTTTCTCAGGTCATTAGCAAGGAGCTGGTTCAGATGTGAAGCAGCCAGGACTTGAACCAGTGCCCATATACTATGCCGGCATCACTGGAGGCAGCTTTATCCACTATGCCACAACACCAGTCCCCTTTAGTGTGTTTTAAATGGTCATTGATGTGCCAAATCCTCAAGGAGGTAAGAGTGCAGGATCTCTTATCCTACTTCCAAATCTTCCTATTTTCTACCATGTAAAAGATTTTATATATATTTGTATTATATATTTTATCATTTAAATTTGATAGTTGTAGAATTATATAGAAATATAAACACAACAAATATAACATATAACTTTATAGTTATATAAGCATTTAAATATTTTATCATATATAGTGTATTTATATATTTATATTTTATATAAGCCATTTTCTATGATGGCTTACATCAATAATTATATAAAAACAATTAAAACATCATGTTTATCATATACTTATTATAATTAAAACAGAATTAGTTTCAGAATCCAAATAATTTATATTGCAATAAATGTTCATTGTTATAGCCTCCTAAAAAGTCACAATTTGTGTTCTCAAGAATGCGCTGATCCAGGGCTCTCCAAATTTATTCTCAGAGAAGCAGCATCTGTATCACCAGGGCACTTGTTCAAATGCAAACTCTCAGGCCCTATCCTTGATCTACTGAATTAGAACCTCTTGAGGATGGTGCCCAAAGCTATGGTTTAAGATTTCCTCCAAGTTATACTGATGCAAACTATAGTTTGAGGATCACTGTTCCAGTGTAGTCTATTAAGCTTTACATTGGTGTTTCATAACGTAAGATGAGACCACTGTACTGCTAATTCAACTTTGTTTTTCACACGCAGTATTTCCAAGGACACCTAGAAGCTGGTAAAATGCATCTTTCTGTGCCTTTAGAGTGGCCTGATTCCCCTTTCATTTACCTTCCTCTAAACTCTTCATTTTTTTCAGATTTGGGTTTTGATCGATATTCACTTTAACACTTCTTAAAACAATAAAAAATGACAGACTATATTTCCTTGGGCTGAGTTAGAAGTTGCTAGCTAGAATATGACTTCTGTTCAATCTTCACCACATTACCATTATCTTAGCTTAAGAGTGTTATCTATTGTTAAGTCCATGTTGAAGATTTTTAAAAGTTCCTTTATGTTCAGTGAAGAAGTGGGGGGGGGGGGCATTTGAGGGAGAAAGACAGAGAAAGCCCATTAGCTGGTTCACTCCCCAAATACTAGGAAGCTGGAAACTTAATGCAGGTCTCCCAAGTGAATAACTTGACCCAATCACCTGAGCCATTTCCTACTGTCTCTTAGGGTGCGTATTAGCAGGTAGCTGGATTCTGGAGCAGAGCTGGGACACAAACCCAGGCACTATGATATGTAGGGATGCCAAGCAGTGTCATTCAATTGCTGCACCGAATACCTGCCTCCAAACTGAAGATTTTTAAAGAAATTAGAAATACACTTATTAGCTGTTTCAGATAAAAATTACTCAAGTGCTTTTTATAAATATTTGCATTTTAAAACATCATAATATAAAAATATATGGCTTTTTTTTTTTTTGACAGGCTGAGTTAGACAGCAAGAGAGAGACAGAGAGAAAGGTCTTCCTTCCATTGGTTCATCCCCCAACTGGCCGCTATGGCTGGCACACTGTGCTGACCCGAAGCCAGGTGCTTCCTCCTGGTCTCCCATGCAGGTGCAGGGCCCAAGTACTTGGGCCATCCTCCACTGCCTTCCCGGGCCACAGCAGAGAGCTGGACTGGAAGAGGAGCAACCGGAAATATATGGCTTTAAGCATTGAAAAATAGAATTCTACAAATTGAAAGGAGTTTCTCAAAATTCTTTTATATATATTTTTTTTGACAGGCAGAGTGGACAGTGAGAAAGAGTGACAGAGAGAAAGGTCTTCCTTTTCTGTTGGTTCACCCTCCAATGGCTGCCGCAGCCGGCACGCTGTGCTGATCCGATGGCAGGAGCCAGGTACTTATCCTGGTCTCCCTTGCGGGTGCAGGGCCCAAGCACTTGGGCCATCCTCCACTGCACTCCCTGGCCACAGCAGAGAGCTGGCCTGGAAGAGGGGCAACCGGGACAGAATCCGGCGCCCTGACCGGGACTAGAACCCTGTGTGCCGGCGCTGCAAGGCGGAGGATTAGCCTAGTGAGCCGCGGCGCCGGCCTCAAAATTCTTTTATAATCAGCACCCTACAGTTAGTAGCATGCAGATGAAGACCAAAAATCAAACATTACAAGTCATTTTTAACTTACATGAAGCATAAATTATTAAATCCCTACATCATCATAAGTTATTATTCAATGCCTTTAATTAGAGTGACTAAATATAAGAATTCAATATACTTAGCAGTTTTGCTCTTTTTTCTTCCTTTTAGTTATTTCTGTGGACATTTAATTTATAAGCAGATACTTCTTTTTGTATTTGAAATTTGGATTCCTGAAAAAATATTTCATATTGCAAAGGAATGTAAATTAGTATAGCCATTGTGGGATATAGTATGGGAGGTCCTCAAGAAAGTAAAAACAGAAGCATCATAAGATCTGGCAATCCGGCCGGCTCCGGAAACAGTATGGGAGGTCCTCAAGAAACTAAAAACAGAAGCATCATAAGATCTGGCAATCTGGCCGGCGCCGCGGCTCAATAGGCTAATCCTCCGCTTTGCGGTGCCGGCACAGCGGGTTCTAGTCCCGGTCGGGGTGCCGGATTCTGTCCCAGTTGCCCCTCTTCCAGGCCAGCTCTCTGCTGTGGCCAGGGAGTGCAGTGGAGGATGGCCCAAGTGCTTGGGTCCTGTACCCACAATGGGAGACCAGGATAAGCACCTGGCTCCTGGCTTTGGATCAGCGCGGTGCGCCAGCTGCAGCGTGCCAGCCGCAGTGCTCCGGCCGCGGCGGCCATTGGAGGGTAAACCAATGGCAAAGGAAGACCTTTCTCTCTGTCTCTCTCTCTCACTGTCCACTCTGCCTGTAAAAAAAAAAAAAAAAGATCTGGCACTCCCACTACTAGGTATACATCCAAAGGAAATGAAATCAGTCTGTCATTTGCATCTTATGGCAGTACAGTCTGTATTTGCATTTTATGGCAGCACTAACTACTACAGTCAAGAAATGAAAACAAGCTAAGTGTCCATCCACTGGCGAATGGATAAAATATGGTACATACACATAATGGACTCCTGCTCAGCTATAACAGAATGAAATCTTGCCATTAGCAACAATGTGAGTAGAACAAGAGGCTGCTGTGTTCACTGAAAGAAGTCAAGCACTGAAAGACAAGTAGCACATGATCTCAGTCAGATGCCAAATCTAAAGTAAAAGGTAGAGGCCGGGGCTGTGGCACTACACTTTGGACTGCCTACAGTGTTGGCATCCCATGTGGGCAGCAGTTTGAGTCCCAGCTGTTCCACTTCCAATCCAGCTCCCTGCTCCTGGGAAAGCAGCAGAGGATAGCCCAAGTGCTTAGGCTCCAACTGCAAATGTGGGAGACCCAGATGAAGTTCCTTGCTCCACCAGGGCCTGGTCTCAGCTGTTGTGGCCATTTGGGGAGTGAATCAGAGAATAGAAGATCTCTGTCTCTCTGTAACTCTGTCTTTCAAATACCTAAATCTTTTAAGAAAACAAATAATAGATGATCTCATAAAATTTAAAAGTATAATAGTAGTTACCAGAGGTTAGGAAGGGAAGGGGAGAGGATGGAGTGGGAAAAAGTTAATTAATGGGTACTATGTTATAGCTAGATAGGGTAAGAGGTTCTAGGGTTCTATCAAATAGGGTGACTACAGATCATGTTAATGCACTGTGCATTTTGCTATTAAAAAACAGAGATATGATTTTAGATATTTTCATCATAAGGAAATGTTAAATGTTTGAACAGATAAATATATACACCCTAATTTGACATTATACAATGTCTACGGGTGTGGGGAGCAACCCGGACTGGACTGAGTTACTGGAATTAAGACTTATTCTATGTATCTGCTCTCCCACAATATGGCGCTGGGAGAGGAGAAAACAGCTTCTACGCAGCTGCCTCTTGCCAACTTGAGTGATGACCTCCAGGAGCTGATCCTGCTCCTGATTGGAGGAGAGCAGTGTACTCGGCGTGTGGGCAGCCGAGTTGGGATTGGCGGAGGAGGACTATAAAGGAGGAGAGAGACAACATGCACCAGGAACATCTAAGGGGAACATCTATCTGAAGGAACACCTGTGCAGCCCCCGAGAGAGCCGGCCGGCGGTGTGCCGCTCCCCCGCGGAAGTGGGGAATGTGGCAGGGGGAACCGCCCTTCCACGGAGGTGGAAGGGATGGTAGCCAACCTGGGAAGGACCAGCAGCTAACCCGGGAAGGGCCGAGCAGACGAAAGAACAACGCAGGGTCCTGTGTCGTTCCTCCACGAAGACGGGGAGCGACATACGGGTACCAAAATATCACGTAATACCCCAGAAATATGTATAACTTACATATGCTTGTTAAAATATGTATTTCATATTGTCTAAGGGATTCGCAGAAGTGGACAAAAGCCTGAGCCTCTTCCATTTTTTAAGGCCCTCAGTATTTATGTAAATAGTGGTAATAGAAATGCGCAGGGTGGTTACAAAAAAACTATGGATTGTTCCAAAACTTTAAGCTGAACCTATTTAGCTCATCAAGAAATGTTGCATTAGTTCATTTAGAGATGACTAAATTTGAGTTGCTTCACAATTATGAGGCCTTGTACTAGTAGGCCTTCTCCATCTCTACTTGGACATTGCTGCAATTCATTGTTGTCTCTAACTAGTGTTACACTCCATTGGAATATCTCTCTGCGGGGAGGAAAAACTGTTCCCTAGCTTTCATGTCCCTGGAATGGGGAAATAATACAGCAAAAGAGAGCTACAGAGGGCAATGATCATACACTTAGGTATGATTCTTCCTTACCACCTGATAGGTAAGAAGCCCAAGTACGGCTTTTGTAGGCTTCCAGAAGGAAAGAAATATAGGCAACATGTCAATGTGTTACTAAACTGGCATAAATGTTTCAGGCTTAACACTTCCAGACCAGAACTTTAAGATTCTACTATGTCATGGTAAAGGATGGCATAACTCTGTGATGTCTATATTTGCAGATAGATAGTTGGAGGTAGCAGCAGCTGGCCAAGGCAGAATCTTTCTCCCAAAGCAATGAGAAATTTGATCATGTCTCTGGTCCATTCTAACCGAAGAAAACCAAAAAATACAGTCATGAAAACATCAAATACCTTATTCAGTAGAAAAGGTTTTCTAATTTGTTTGGGCCCAGAAAAAAAAAATTTTAAAAGAAGAAAAAGTGAATGCCATTTCTGCACCTGTCAACATACTCTGAACCATTCAAGAATTCCTGGATTTACCGATCTAGTCAGTTCTCTGAACTCTTGTAGAAGACCCTAATCTCCTACCCTTTTATCAACATAGTGTGAGCAACTGAAGAGCAGGGAAATCCTGGTCTTCGTTTTCTTTTCAGCATTATTTAATTTCCAAAGCCATTTAACAGGTGCTTTTTTTTTTTTTATGAATAACATGAAGAATGCATGATGCTAGGAAGACAAAGGCTCTCTGGGGTAAGATGTACATAACAAACATGCAGGGTCTTAAAGTTCCTGAAAGGTCCAAGAGAGCTATGGGAGATTCCAACTTAAAAAAAAAATAAATTAGTCTAATACGTGCCATCTGGCTGAAAAGTCTGCTATTCTGACATTTCTGTAAGCATCTAGAAGGAGTAACCCGGTATAGTCACTTTTGTAAACCCTGTTACATGGAGCAAGAGGAATAAAAACTTTGTGTCTTCTTAAATTCCAATGAACTCTTAGAGGAAACTAGGCACTAACTGAAGGTCTTTCTATACATTTCCAATCGCCTTCATACAGTTAATAAAGGACCAAAACCTTTACATTCTGTATCGCTTGGGTTTCTTTTGGTTCCAATTAGTCCACTTCTTAATGGAAGCAAAAACCAAACCAAAACCAAGTCCCAGGACGATCCTCTTTGTCTTGGGCCAGTTATCTGGAGGATAGAATGCTACCGCTGGCTGGATCTGAATGGCAGCCACCCAGTGTGTCTGAAGCAAGTGGGCTGAAGGCTGGGGTGGTAGCTGGGACCTCCAAATAAACACGGGTGTAGTTTCCCAAGCAGGAGTGTGTGCTGGGACACTGCAAGATAGCATTCGTAGACTCCACTTGTTAAAACGCTCACCTATGTTGTGGTGGTGGCCCCCAGAGAGACTGTCTCAGAAACCCAGTCGTTCCTCAGGGAACTATCATGTCGCACCCTGAATCCCAAGCCGCGTTTCCATTTGCTGGCCTCCCGCTTGTCTTCAGGGGCTGAGAACCAGACGGCCTTTCTGTAAGCGGGCAACAGGGAGAACTCTCGTTTTACAGCTCGCAGCCGCCTGCCCTCCGCGGGGCCAAAGGCAGGGGCGCGACCAGACCGGACCACGCCGGGGCGCCCCACCTTCCCAGCGCCGCCTCAGGCACTTGCGCCCGTTTCCCGGGCTGCAAGCCCGGCTGCTCCTTGGCCGCCGCCGTCAACCCGTCCACAGGGCGATCGGAACCGCAGACTGGGGAGCGACCCCCGGGGCCTCCTCCTCCGGGTCGGGCGAGCTGGACGCGCGGAGCCGACCAGGGTGGGAGGCGAGCGGATGGAGGCGGCTCCCGTCCCTCATCCCCGCCTCCGCCCCTTCCCCGGGCGGGCACGCGCGGCCCGGGAGCGGGGAGGCGGCGTGAGGGCGGCGGCGGCAGCGGCGGCGGCGCAGCCGGGCGGGTCCCCGGTTCGCGTCCGAGCTAGCACAGGAGGTTCCCGCACACACGCGGCGCTCGCCCCGCAGCCGCTTCCCTCAGAGCACCGCCCACGCGGTCGGCGCAGCCCGTGTTGCCGGCCGGTTGGGCCCGCGGGGACCCCAGGCGCAGGAGGGGACAGACGACTGCCACCCGGACGCCGCCGAGCGCCGCAAAACAGCCGGGCCACCGCGGAAAACTGCTGCGGTCTTGGCCCCGAGGGTAGGAGGATGCGGGCGAACAGCTGCAGCCCGAGGTAATCACGATGGGTGACGGTGGGGGCCGGTCCTCGCCCAGAAACCCGACCCAGGCTACTTGAAATGCGCACTCCGGCGGTTGCTCACCGCGATCAGGACAAGTTTCTGGAGGCTTGAAATGAAGGGGTACTGAAATCGGCACTTGTTTTTATTTATTCAGCTTCATTTCTACTGTTTAAATAAGTTTATTTAGACAATGAAAAAAAATAGCCTCTTGGGTGACTGTGGGTTTGTAAATATAATCGTAAAAGTTTTCGTTCTGGGATTGTTTGCTTGTGCATCTTTATTAACCTGTTAAGTCGTTGGCTTGTCAGAAAATTGACGTTTAAAAATATTCTTTGAGGAGCATTACAAGTTCGCCGTGGCGTTCGGGCGTCGTGTTATTTATTGGCTTCGTTAGCATCTGTCTTCCCGAAGTGGTACCAAAGCCGGTCCCTTGGCGAAGGGCCTTGCATGTGACACTCTTGCCCTCTAGTGCCTCAGCAGCTCGGTAGCAGTCTGATGGCTAATATTAATAAGATGTTACATAACGCCAGGGTGCTGGGCCAGCTCTGGTGTTGCTGGCACTTGTGAAGCCAAGAAGCTTGAGCTGATGGTAGCCGGTGCTGCTGTTTCAGCTTCTATCTATTCAAAGTTTGTCAAGCCATTTTCAGCCCTCTGAACTTTAATTCCAGGTAAGTGTATCCATTTAATTTACACTGGATGTTAATGACCCACTGATAAATGTAGGGGCTTTTAGCAAGAAATACTTTGTTTTCAACTAATCTAAGTATTTCAGGATTGAACAGGTGCCTCCTTTTATTCTTAAGAAATAGAGCATTTGGATCAAATTAAATGAAACAAAAGACTGTCTTATCATTCAGGGTAATTTTAAAGCTTCTTTTTTTTAAGATTGAAATATTAAGGAGGTGTCTCCTGATAGTTGTTTAAGATCTGCACCACCAACTTTTAATTACTCTGCAGTAGGTTTATCAAACAGACCATATGTCTGTTGCCCTAGTAGAATTTTTAAGTAACGTCAGAGATTTAAATTTTAACACCTACCTGTCTATACAACCATGAACCTCAACAAAGCTTTCTTTGGATGTAATTCATTTTATAAATTCTATTTAATATTGTACAATTAATAAAGTTTAATGTAGCTCTAAAGAAATAATCTGAGTGTTAAATGCAGAAGCTTTAAATGAAAAGAAAATAGAAAAATCTTGTATTTACTGGAGCTACTTTTTGAGAGGGGGCAGGGAAGAACCAAGTTACATTATTTAAAGAGGTTACCCAGATCATTTTCCAACTAGCTTTCTAATATCTGGACACTTTTTAAACCTCAAAGTCATTTAAAGTTCAAATTTTATCTATAATTTTATAAAATACTGGGAAATATCAATGTATGTAATCTGGAAGAATTTTGAAGGTAATACTTTCAAACAGTAAACATGTATTAAAATACAAATCAAATATTAAGTCATGTGTAAATCTAATCTCGAGCCCATTCTTTTTTAATTGTCCTTAGAAAATATATTCTCAACTACTGAACATGCTTTTATCATAAGACAGCAGAATGATATGGAAAAGAAACTGTTTTTTTTTTCTTTTTTCTTCAGTTTCTTCAGTTATCTCTCCCTATCAATATTGTATGTAGGAAGTTTTCAAAAATGAGTTTGAAAGAGACTCTTTTTAAAAATAATACTGAATCTATCAAGAAGCTTGCCCTAACACAAGCTCTATTGTTTTATTATTTTTCCTCTCTCTAGTTAATGTAGTATCCTGCCATCTCTATTTTTCTATATGATCTTGATAGTAAAACAGCAGACTTACTTCTTTGTGTAACTAAATGTTCATTTTTAAGTCAGTCACTTGCGTTACTAATTTCATCATAGTCTTCAGAATGAGGTATTCTCAAGTTACTAAAATGTTTTCAATAAAGTAAAACTTTTTTCTAGAAATATCTGCTATAGAGTATGTGGGTTGAGCTCTAATGTACCTTCTCTTTCAATAAATTTTCTTGAAAAAGTATTAACTTTTAAGGATCACAGTAAATATTAGAGTAAATTTGATTGCAACTGAAAAGTTTGTTAAAAAATAGAAGAAGAGATAAATAAACATGTGAGGATCTTTTCCTAGGCCATATATTTTGCTGAAGAAGATAATATAAGCTAGGATCTACATATTTAATGGTTTTCCTATTATTTCAAGATTTTAAACCATAAAGAGATTATAAATTTTTCATTTAATTCTGTGAATCTGATTATGTCATTTTCTTGGAACCTCGTTGAGTCTTAGCTGTTCTTGGGTGACTAGGACCAACTTTTAAACTTAATGTGCTTTTGTTGAGGTATAAATACTTTAAAAGAAAACTGCATCTGAAAACCTTGTGATTTGTATGCAATATAAAAAACAGGGAAATATAATAAAGAATAAAAACACTGTTCAGAATTTTAAGAATGCCTTGGACTTCTAATTGCATAAAAGTTTAGACAACAGAGAGAAGGACTGGAAGTTGACTGCCCATGCATTTGCTGTTGGAGATAAGCGTTCACAGTGAAAAGCCTGAACTCTGAATGCCTGTCCTGATTATGGGATGCTGCCAAGCCACAAAAGTAACAGCCACATTCTAATGATAATTAGTCTGAAGAAGACTCAAAATTATTTTATGACTTAAATTTCTAGGATTGTAAGATTCTGTTAGGATTTGGAATTTGTCAGTTTGTGTGTTTTTAGTAAAAACCTGTATCTTTAGGCACCTGGATATCACAATGAGTGATTTTGCCTTTGCTATTACTCTAAACATTTCTCATCAACTTCATTTAAGTATGTGACTAGAGAAAAGGAGTCAGGCGCTACTACAATTAATGTCTATAATAAATCATCTCACAAAAATCTCAACAAATTACTGAGGGCTTTTTCTCTCAATTACGTGTTGCAGAACAGGAGCTTAAAAAATCAACTCTTATAGTTCTATCTTAAAACTTCCAGTGAGCTCAGTGATCACTAGATATTTTACGTGTATTTTTATTTTTAATATCTGGTTATGTTTGGATATAGCATGAAAGTACATCTGGATTCTGGGCCTGGTTGTGTCAAGATAGGAATGAGCTTGGACAGCTCCCTTGCTGGCTCTGAACCTTGGTTTCCTCACCTAAAATTGAGGATATCAGAGGCCCTTTTCTATACTGTTTGTTGTTTAAAATTGTAGAAATTTCTCTACAAGATAGGATGAGTACACATGAAAAGGTGTTGTACAAAACTTAACTTGTTGATAAGTGCTGCTGTCTAGACTTTTACTAGTAGAGATATAAGTTATTAAAATAGCAGTTCACATTCATATATTGGTGACCTTGTCACAGCTGTTGTTCTAAACCCTTCATATATTTTTACCTCATGTAACATTCACAAAGATTGTTTATGGTATAGACTATTCCCATTTCACAAATGAGAAAGTCAAGGCACTGAGAGGCTACCATCTTGTCTGCAATCATGTTCCCGGGAAATGGTTTTAGTCTGGCTCAAATGCATGTGCCTTTTTTTTTCTTTTAAAAAATATTTATTTGTTTTTTTTTTAATTTTTTAAAATTTTTTATTTAGTAAATATAAATTTTCAAAGTACAGTTAATGGATTACAATGGCTTCCCCCCCTTAATTTCCCTCCCACTCACACCCCTCCCATCTCTCGCTCCCTCTCCCATTCCATTCAAATGCATGTGCCTTTAACCTCTATTCTACATTGACCTTCAAAGATTGTGTGTGATATGCTTCTTTTGTTAAATGGTTATTGATTTATTGTTATCTGCTACAAAGAGAGAGAGAAAGTCTTCCATCCCCTGGTTCACTCCCCAAATGCCTGCAATAGCCAGGGCTCGGCCAGGCCAAAGCCAGGAGTGGGATACTCTGTATGAATCTCTCATGTGGCTGGCAGGGGCCCAAACACTTGAGCTATCATCTTCTGCCTTCCAGGATGTTATGCATTATGTTATTCATTAGCAGGAAGGTGGATGGAAAGTGGAGCAACCAGGACTCAAAACCAGCAATTTAGTACACTGTGCTGGCATTGCAAGCAGCAGCTTAACCCGGATCACCACAAGGCCCACCCCAACATACCTC
Source organism: Oryctolagus cuniculus (assembly GCF_964237555.1). Taxonomy (NCBI): domain Eukaryota; kingdom Metazoa; phylum Chordata; class Mammalia; order Lagomorpha; family Leporidae; genus Oryctolagus; species Oryctolagus cuniculus. Next base: position 47,140,526 of record NC_091439.1, on the reverse strand, counting down.
TTGATATAATGTGTCAAGGTCATGGACCTCTGCAATCATTTCTACCATATGAAAGAATCATTCCTTTGTTCAAGAGATGTTTATTAAGCACCCACTCTGTACTAAGCATGAAGCAATACCTAGGACAAATAAATGTAGTATCTTTCCTGATGAGAGATATGCAGTTTCATTTAGGTGATTTCTTTCTCCTTTCCTACTACCCAACTTGGGTTGTGTGTCACCTGTTTTAAAAAGTGCCCAAGGTGACAAAGGAGGAATTTATCTGACTTCTTCATTAATGAATCTAGAATAGAGAATGATAGAACCATACTTCCAGCCTCCTCAGGACTTAGTATCATATTTCTTCATTGTTTCTTTCTGGTTTTTGGCAGTGTCTTCTTTCTGCAGATTGGCTGCCTTAACTTCTCTGGTTCATGTAACCTGCCCTAAAACAGCAGAAAATTGATCTGTAACTTTGCTTCTTATGGTCCAGGAAACCAGTGAGAGGTTGGGTTACCACTCTCTTATTCTCATAATTCTGATGATGGACAAAGATCATGAAGGGGTGGATTAGATGCTCAAAGCTGCATTGACATCACCCTGCTGTTCTGCATCCATTCTAGTTTAGTATAAGAAGATATAAACAGATATTTCCCCCCTTAAATCATACAAGCAGAACAAACGACAAACAGCAGTAAAATAGTTCTCTTCTTTTGCCTTGCTGGTTGGCATAAAACTGAGGGAGGTGAATAAAACGTATTCTTTCCTTCGTAATTTTTAAATACAAAGAGAAAGGGAACATTACAATAGAAAGTCATTTTCCATGTAATGTACCAAACAAAGCTAATGCCCCCAAGTGCAGCTTTTCCCTCATCCATCTTTTTAAAATCCCAGTTCCAGAGACAGAGTGTATTCTTGGTTGTACTCCATGCTAATCAGCTTCTTACTTGCCTACCACAGCAGGGTTCAATTAACATGACACAGTTTCACACATTCTTTCGCAAAGAAAAGCATGTTCTTTGTCAATTTTTAATATTACTAAATTACTTTCAGCAAATTCATGTAATATATTTGAAGCCTCCAAATGCATTTTTCAACACTATAAAATACAGTTAATTTTGAGAAAGGGGAATCTTGTCAAGATCTCTTAAATATCTTTCATTTATGTGAGAACCTGAAGTTCTTTAGTTATTAATACTCATTTTCCAGATGGAAATTTTTTTCACATTTCTTGTACTGCCAACTTTAAAATGATTCTCTTTCATTTAGAAATTGATTTTTACTTTGGGATGGTAGTGGGTGTTAGTGGGGGAGAAAATATAGGTTACATTGACAAGTAGGTACTTCCTCTTAGAGATACTGCATTACTTTGCAAGTATGTTTGTTATAAATTCAGTTCTTCACTGTGCATATGGAATGGACTGTGATTCCAATAACTAATTGCTCCCTATGCATTTTGTTAATAATTATATAATGACTAATATTTTCTTGGTGGAGCATTTATAAAAATAGATGCATTGCAAAGCAGCTCTAACCACACTGAATTTTGGAGAAACTCAGAATGAAAAAAAAAAAAAAAAACAGGTATTTGAGTAAGTGTCGGTGAAAGGCACATTCCAAATGTGCTGATTTATGGCTCTGGTCAAGGTGGTCACTGACATTTGCAATACTTATATTATGGCTCTGACTGTTTGAGGCCAGTGTGAGTGATGGATGGACCTGTTCATGGAAGATGGTTTGACTTGAGTTTGCCCTAGTTTGTGAATGCAGTTGCTATTTATAAAATTTAATAGAGGCTTTGTTTTACTCATTCCACAAGTATTCAGTGGGATATTCTTACCTTCTTTCACTGAGTTAGACATAGGAAGATAGAGGTAAACAAGACAAGGACTTTCAGATGATTCCAGTCTATGGAGAAAGATAACAAAATTGTTTAATTCTAACTAGGGAATGTGCTTCAGAGGTAAGATAGAGGATGCTGTGAGTGTGTTTAACAGGGAGGCCTTACAGACTTGAGGACTCACGAAGACTTTTGTGAGATTGGGACATTTACATTTACAACCATAGGTTTAAGTGGGTGAAACCAAGTGAATTAGTAGAAGCATAATTCCAGACAAAGGGAACAGCATGTGAGTAGACTCTGAGAAAAGAAGTTGGCTCTTTTGGGGAACTGAAAGAGGGTCCTTTCATCTGGAACTTAGAGGGGAGTACATCTAACCAGGCCTGAGAGGTAAGAGTGAGAAGTAGACTGTACTGGGTCTTGCAGGACATGAATAGGAACTTAGATGTTAATCAGCAAGTTAAGTAAACAATACTGATGGATTTTCAGCTGGAAAGGAATAACTGAAGTTCCACTGTGGTGCTGCACTTAAGAAAAGTGTAGACGGAGCCAAGAACACTTGTGGTGAGATTAGTTCAAGTGAGTGATATTGCCACAATAAAAAGATGTGTGCACTGGGTCAACTAATTTGGGGAAATGGAAATAAGAGGACTTGGGTTTATTTAGATAAGCAGGGTTGAACTTAAATAAGGTGCCAAGAGTGAGACACTAGTGACTGTAGGAAGATGAAGATAGTTTTAGGAGGAAGATCATAAATTCAGTTTTGTACAGGTTGAGTTTGTTTGTGACATGACTCCCAGGGAGCTAAACAGTGGCTGGCATGTAATAAGAAAGGACATAGTTAATGTGAGTTGTTGTTGCTATTATATCAAGTTGATAGTTCAATTTGAAGTTCTATGGCTTAGAGGAAGAAGACCTGAAATAAAATACACATTTTGATTATACTGGAGCATAGATGATAATGAAAACCAAGGTGTTCAGGGTGTCTGTGATCTCAACTAAGGAAAGGGGGAGAAATGAGTAGAATCCTGAGGACAAGGTATTTGTTTTGCTGCTTAGTGAGCTTCTTGCTTTGCACCAAGACCCATCTGACTTTAGATCCCTGCACCACAGGTGGACTTCTGTGCTTTCCATAATGTCACTGAAGCTGAAATGTTTGTAGCTGTCTCTTTATAGACCCTTGATGCATTTTTATTAGCCATCATCAGGATATTTCTCTCCTATATTATTTTTGTCATCATCATCCTAATCATGGTAACAGGTAAATTTAGTTCATTCTATGTGTCAGACACTATTATAAGAGCTTTCCATAGCTTATCTCATAGTCCCATTAATATCCTATTAAGTGGTTACCACAGTGTCCTCACATTCTTGGGTGGAAACTGCAGCATCTAAAGGTAATAGCCACCCTATATCCATACTGTTACCTCAATGTTCCTTGCGTGGAAGAGACATAATACTGTCTGTCTGGGTTTTTAACATCTTTGATGCAAACTCTCAAAATTTAAATTTCAGCTCATAATCTACCAACTATGACATCTTGAGCAAGCTTCTTAACATTTCAACATAGTGTTGGCTACTTGTATGTGTTCCTTAATGTTAGCTGTGTTGCTGTTGTCATTCTACCTTCCTCTCTGATGTTATTTCCTCAGTGTGCCTTATAGAAAAACCTGACAAAGTAGTGATGTAACTTTGTTGTGCCTGTGTTTAGTCAAGAACACCTGCCTAACTTGTTTGTTGTTGTTAATATACAGCTTCTTGGTCATTCAGCACAGGTTGAACAGGGAACAGAATTCAGCCACAACCATGAGCTCTATACTGTTGATAAAGATAGCCAGGTCCATGGGAACTCTCCATATGCAAACCAGTTTGCTGCTGCTGTAGTTACTGAGAGAAGACTCCTGGTCATGAAAGTCTGTAATTTTCAATATATTTTTGTGAGAGCACTTCAAGGATACAGTCATCACTATACTGTTACCATGACTATTGATCATGTTAGTCATTAAAAATATTTTATCCTATCATTTGAAAGATTACTGGGAATACCATAGGCCCTATACTTTTGGAAATTTCAGTCTAACAATGAAGGGAGACATTGAACAAATACTTTTGTTAGAACTACTTAGTAAGTGCTGTGATAAAGATTCCAGGGGTTGGTGCTGTGGTGCCATGGGTTAAAGCCCCTGCCTGCAGTGCCAGCATCCCATATGGGGTGTCGATTTGAGTCCTGCTGTTCCACTTTCAATCTGGCTCCCTGCTTTAATGTGCTGGGAAAGCAGTGGAATATGGCCCAAGTCCTTGGACCCTGCATCCATGTGGGAGACCCCGAAGAAGCTCCTGGCTTCTGGCTGCGTATCAGTCCAGCTCTAGCTGTTGCGGCCATTTGGGAAGTGAACCAGTGGATGTAAGATTCTCTCTCTCTTTCTCTCGCTCTCGCTCTCTGCCTCTGCTTCTCTGTAATGCTGCCTTTCAAATAAATAAATAAATCTTTAAACACACACACAGAGCTCTGCTTTAAAAAAATTCCAGGGAAGAGCATGGTCTAAAAGGAGGAAAATGAGTTGGCCAGGAAAGGCTTTTATGAGAAATTGGGTCCCTGTAGTGTGTGAAGATTTGCCTGTGACCCATTGGTTTGCCTACCTCCAAGTGCTTTGTAGAGCATTGTGGTTTTGCTAACTCACATGTATCATTTAGTCATTCCACTCGCTTGAATATTAAGTATGTATCAATAGTTCAAGACAATTTCCACTCTAAGCCTTGCTTCCACTAGTGACACCCCACATCCTTGCCAGCATTTGTTGTTCGTTGATTTTTGTATGAAAGCCATTCTAACTGGGATGAAGTGAATCTCATTGTGGTTTTTATTTCCATTTCCCTGATGGCTAGTGATCCTGGGCATTTTCTCAAGTGTCTATTGGCCATTTGTATTTCTTCTCTTGAAAAATGCCTATTCAAGTCTTTTGCCCATTTCTTAACTGGACAGTTTGTTTTGTTGTTGTTGAGTTTCTTGAGCTCTTTATAGATTCTGGATATTAATCCTTTATCAATTGCATTGTTTGCAAATATTTTCTCCCACTCTGTAGGTTGCCTCTTCACTTTGTTGAGTGTTTCTTTTGCAGTGCAGAAACTTTTCAGCTTGATATAATCCCACTTGTCAATTTTGGCTTTGATTTCCTGTGTTTCTGGGGTCTTTTCCAAGAAGTCTTTGCCTCTGCTGATGTCTTGCAGGATTTTGCCAATGTTCTGTAATAATTTGATAGTATTGGGTCATAGATTTAAGTCTTTGAACCATTTTTAGCAGATTTTTGTGTAAGGTGTAAGGTAGGGGTTTTGCTTCATACCTATAAATGTGGAGATCCAGCTTTCCCAGCACCATTTGTTGAAGAAACTGTCATTGCTCCAGGAATCGATTTTAGCTCCTTTGACAAAGATAAGTTGGTTGTAGATGTGTGGATTGATTTCTGGAATTTCTATTCTGTTCCATTGGTCTACCCATCTTTTTCTTTTTTCTTTTCTTTTTTTTCTTTTTTTCTTTTTTCTGTTGGCTAGTACCAGGCTGTTCTGATTATAATTGCCCTGATCCTTACTCTTCCACTCTTCATTCATGTCCACTGCCCAGTATTATACTCACTCCTGCTTCTATACTGTTCTGTGTGTGTCTCAGATGTCTCAGATGTTTATTCAAGTTCCCTTGTTCTTCATGACCCTACCCAAATCTTGTCCCCCAGAGCATTTGACAGACTCTGCCACTTGCCTGATCTCTTTTTTCTTTCATCATATTGTACTTATTTGTTGCTAGTCCACAGTCCACATACTATCATTCTGGTCATGGTGTCTGCTTTGTGGGTTACAACCTTTTAAAGAAATTCACTATACTGAAAGTTTACATTTTAAATAGAAATATAGTTAGCCCATAAATATTTGAATGAATGACATAGGATATTCAGATACCTCAAATATTTGAATGAATAAACTACAGTATGTAATTTATAGGGAAAATAGTCTGAATATCCTAAAGATACATTCCAGATTATATTATTCACAAAGATAAATGTATTATTCATAATACTATTCACTGTTTATTTCACAGGTGGATTTTATACAACTTTAGTATATAGAACACCACAGTGTTCTTGGTGAACATGTATTATGACCTCATCATTTCATTTGGAAGATGCTTAGGCCAAAATAACACAATTAATAAGAAAGAGAGGTGTAATGAACCCATATGTATGGCAAACATCAAATACAATGTTTTTTCACCAGCACTTTTTATCTTATTAGGTGGCTTTTAGCCTTCCAATAAATAATGAAAATACTCATCAAGACCATGAGGCTTGTTAAATTTTGATTGAAGAAGCACTTTTGTTTCTTGCTTATTATTTTTTACACCTGCTTAATTTTCAAAGGTTACCAAGATATGAAAGGGATTTGAAACTATTGTGTAACAATGCATTTCATGATAGCTCAATGGTTTTCACTATTTATAAAAAAGTTTATTTTTCATATAATAATTGAACCTTCTCACCCAAAGCAGAAATAGAATTATACAAAAAGAGAATCTATTAATAAACATGATATTTCCCAAGAGCACCTGCTTCCAGCATGACATGACCTCATATCAGAATTGAAGGAACCTTGGCAAGTGTTTCACTCCTCATGTTTGTCTCACCACATGACTATCAGTTGGGTTGTGGGACCAAATCTGCATTTTCAAAGAATTATTCTAATGTAAGTAAATATTATAGGGTTGGTTCTCTAATGAATTTGAAAAATATCAAATGACAAAGTTCATTGTCAGCAATTTTTTAGAAAAGGAAAACACTAGGTTTTAATTGTGGTACTTAATTATAATATGTTCAAACTATTATAAACGTTCAGTGCATGTGATTACACGAATAGCCTTTGTGTGTATTTTATGATGTGTACATGTGACTTCTCTGTGATATGATCTTTATATTATCTATAGTCTGATGAAAAAGTCCTCTAGTAAAAAACAAAATCCTTGTTAGTTCAGTGTTTTTGCCTTTTAAGCCAGAGTCCCTGTGCCTGTTGAACTCTTTCCCTTATTCTGTCCCTGTCAGGTACTCATCCAGATCTGAGAAAAATCCAGAAAAGAAAGGAGAGATTTCCTAACATACATCATTACAGTTCATCTGCCTCATAGTCTACCACTTATCCCAGTCAAGAAGATAAAAATATGTTCAAATTAGTGATACAGACTGAATGTTTCATATTCTGTTTTATTTTATTCTATTTTTCAGACTATATTTCCTGTGAGTCCTGATCAATCAATACAAATGTGCTGCAATGGTGACATAAACTATTGACTAAGACTGGGAAAGTAGCTGAAACACCATCTTTTCTTTCACATTTTTTTCATGGTGCTTCCTTTGGAATAGTCAAGGAACATACAGAAGACGTGAGTTTTATCATGAAGCTTCACCGACATTTTCAAAGGACAGTTATTCTGCTTACCACTTTTTGTATGGTAAGCATTATTATTTCTGCTTATTATCTGTATAGTGGCTACAAACAAGAAAATGAGCTCTCTGAGATGGCTTCAGAAGTGGACTGTGGTGACCTCCAGCACCTGCCATATAAACTAATGGAAGTGAAGACAACGAAAGTTTTTGATGCCTCGAGGACAGACCCCATCGTCCTTGTGTTTGTGGAGAGCCAGTACTCATCCCTTGGACAAGACATCATTATGATTCTGGAATCAAGTAGATTCCAGTATCACATAGAGATTGCTCCTGGAAAGGGAGATCTCCCAGCACTTACAGACAAAACTAAAGGCAAATACATTCTCATTATTTATGAGAATATTTTAAAGTATATAAATATGGACTCTTGGAACCGAAGCCTCTTAGATAAATATTGTGTAGAATATGGTGTGGGTGTCATTGGATTCCACAAAACTAGTGAGAAGAGCGTACAGAGCTTTCAGTTGAAAGGTTTCCCTTTTTCTGTATATGGAAACCTTGCAGTAAAAGATTGTTGCATTAATCCTCATTCTCCATTGCTCCATGTGACCAAATCTTCTAAGCTTGAAAAGGGTTCTTTACCTGGAAATGACTGGACAGTTTTTCAGATTAATCACTCAGCTTACCAACCAGTAATATTTGCCAAAGTGAAGACCCCAGAAAACCTTTCTCCTCCCATCTCTAAAGGTGCTTTTTATGCCACTATCATACATGACCTGGGGCTTCATGATGGAATCCAGCGAGTTCTTTTTGGAAACAACTTGAACTTTTGGCTGCATAAGCTCATCTTCATAGATGCCATTTCATACTTGTCAGGGAAGAGACTGGCATTGTCTTTGGACAGGTACATCCTTGTGGACATTGATGATATATTTGTGGGAAAGGAGGGGACCAGAATGAACACCAATGATGTGAAGGTAAGGTTCTGTCATCTCAGAACTTGAAAGTTTAGTTTTTCTCTCAAAGTGATTTATACTAAGACTACAGAGTTTCTCAGGACATGGCAAGCTACAGTAATATGGGTTAAGTACCAAGTAGAAACCATTTTACTTTCCAGACACTATCTACCTCAAAAAAAAAAAAAACTATTATTAACGGAAGATTTATTCCATTTAAATATGAAATCGAAGTTAATTTGTTTTAGTGAATATAAATACTCCCCCAAATTTTTAAGAATTATAGATCTTATAAGTAAGCTACTTCAGATATTTTTTCAAATTAACTCATTTTCTCTTGTATTTTTTTGAAACTGAAAATTAGCATTACTAAATATGGAGATCAATAACTACACACTTAATATATGCATATTAATAATGTTCATATTACTATTAATATATTAATATTTATAACATTAATATAATACTATTTATAGACTATTGTATAGTAATATAGCAATAATATATTAATATAGTGTTATAATATTTTAATAAATAATAGATATATTTATATTTAATATAAGCATATTTATTCAGATATAAATGCAAGGATTTAAGTTGATTACATTGACTACTTCTGGTACACATATGAAGCTCGTGCTTAATTTAAATTGCATTGCAATTGTCATTGTGTAAAACTACTTTATTTAAACTGGTAATATTCATTTAAAGGTAATTTTTCATTATTACAAGTTGATTACATTACATAAACACTCTTGGTTGTTTGCTCTTAATAAAACTTAAAATGATCTACTTTTACCTTAATTGCTTACTCAAAATGTCATGGAATTCTATCTCTGTTATATTACATACTGATTTCTCTTAAATGTGAGAGACTTTTTTTTTATTTTTTTTTATTTTTTTTAAACTTTTATTTAATGAATATAAATTTCCAAAGTACGACTTATGGATTACAATGGCTTCCCCCCCATACCATCCTTCCCACCCACAACCCTCCCCTTATGTAGCTTTTATTTTGTAAATCTTTGAACTTTTGGTAGAAAATCTGTAAGTCAGATGTCAAAAATATGGCTGGGAAATTGTTCTTTCCTATAGTTACTAAAAATTTGGCAAATAATAGTAATGTTCATCACATGAGTTAAATAAGCAAAGGAAACTTGAAGAAGCATTTAATGTTATTATAAGAGTATGAAGGTTAAAAAGGAAAGAAAAATTTTCCATATTCTTGTCATTATTTCAGTCTATTCCTTTAGTTCGATGGGAATTAATAAAGAAGTTCTATTGAAGTTTCCATTAAGTCTTTTGCCATTCACTTTTGAAAGTAAAGCTGAATTAAAACCTGCTAGTTTAAGCATTTGTCATATGCATAAAGATTGCCAACAATATATGATTCTCTTTCCAATTTTTCCTTTTCAAATTATTATAAAATGTTTTTACAATTTATACATATTATGATGTTAAATTATCATAATATGTAGCATTTTAATTATTCCAGATGAATCTCTGAGTTTTGTATGCAAAACCCCTCATGTACTCTAATATTATACAAAATACAATTTCATTTTTTATTGTAAAGGTTAAGCCATTTTTAGGGTATAAAAAATTAAAGGCTTATTGAACACATTAAAGATTAATTTAACATGTGTACTTTATGAGTTGCTCATATTTAAATATTAACATATTGTATAAATCACCTAGAGGTTTAAAAGTACATTTTTAATTATTTGGGTTTTTAAACTACTTCTAAGTTGAAATGTGTGATTGTCTCAAAACACTGATTCACTGCAGACAGTTACCCTGACTGTATAAGCATCCATCCGTTTGTTCTCTACGTAGTTATCAAATTTCTACTATATCTGAATCATAAACTGAGGTCCTGTCCCTTTATAAAGAGATGACAGGGGAGAGTACAGAGAAAAGCTATCATGATGAGCATTTATATCTTCAGTAAGTGATACAGCCATATCACATGCCAGGCACTAACACAGGCACAGGGGATACAAAGATAAAATTCAGCTCCCTCTTAATGTATGTATTGTTTTGTGGGGAGATAAATAAGTAGATACCTTGCAAAATGGTAAGGAGAATACTAAAGATGTCTGCATGTTTGATGTAAGTAAAGCTGTGAGAAACGGTATAGTGTGCACTGTGTCCTAGAAACTATTAAGTACATGAGATGGAGTTATGCGATGATTTGGGAGGGTATATCAATGACACAAACAAAAGACCTCAATTTCTTCAAACACTGAAGGGATAGAGGCAGAAGCCCAGTTGCAGTGAGTTCAGGAATGGACCACAGCTTCAAGAGGAAGAGGAAATAAATATGGCGTCCTCAGTGGAGAAATTTTGATATGAAAGAGAGAAGTAAAATTAGACAGCAGTTGCAGGGTGTACTGGTGTTAGGGTGACCAACCCATCAATCCATGCTGATTTGCTCAGGACTGGGAGTATTTGATGCTAAATCTTAGAGGGTCCTAGAGTTAGTTATAGTGACTCAACTAACCCAGAGAAGGGAAGGAACATCAAAGATCATGAGGGCAAGAAAAGCTTGTGGATTGGGTATCTAATAGTACATAATTAATAAAATATTTTAATCAAGTCCCTTTATTTAGTAATTACTATTTATGAGCAAATATTTTATTTTCTCTATTTGAAGTATTAGGAAAACTGAAAGAATGTGAGAAAATTAAAGCTCACTTAGTCTATTTCTTTCAAAGTTAGAGAGATAACATAAATTTTAACTATGAAAACAGTTTTTGCATAAATGGTTTTTTAATTTCTTATGTGGAACAAAAAATGTTTCCTTATTTAATGGGAAACTTAGAATAGCAATGCACTATCAGCCTTACCTACCTAGCTGTTGAATAATATGAGCATGTTTTAAAGAACTTCAGAGCTATGAAAGAAACTTTGACATAGTACAGAATGTATGACTCTTTGTGCCATAAAAAAAGAAAAACAAACAAACAGAAGGAGGAGCCTAGGGTGGTATCTTCCTTAGTCTAGGAATATGCAAGCCTGCAGGCATTAATATCAAAGAGGAACATTGTTTAGACCATCCAAATAGTCTTACAAACATTTAATTTCAGTTGAATAGAAGTCAGAAAAATGTGCATGTGTGTGTGTATGTTTGTGAATGTGTTGTATGCATGTTTTCTTGGGCTATTGGGTTAGTTTCATGATTTTAGAAAATTCAAGTTCACATGTAGGACCTAACCTTCGTGAGACTAAGCCTACAGAATAGATTTGTAGAAAGGGGATGTGATATTTCTATTGTTAAAAAAAGCTTCTCCCAATAAACCATTTTAGTTGTACATGAAACCACTCCATGACCCAATCAACATTAACAACCCATATTCTCTTTTACATACTTGAATGCACTCTTGGCCTAAGATCCATTATGCCATTATTTCAATGTAACATTGAAGACGAACAAGAAGATCATCCACCTTCTCTTCTATCCGAAGATTCTGTTAAAGGTGGTCATTTAGGGTTTTCTTGAACACTGTAGTTGAATACTCTCAATAAATAAAAAATAAATAATATAAATATGTACATATATTCTGTTCTCTCTCTTTACTCCTCTTCCTCTCTTCTCCATCTCCCCCTCCCTCCCTCCTCATCTCTTTCTGTGATAACTACACATTCCCTTTCTAACTCAGACAAACTTTCTAACATCTACCTGAAGAGGTGCCTCTGACTCTTTCTGGAGGAGACCTCTTTCTGGAAGTACTCAGCTCCCCCACCCCTTATGTCAGGATCCCAGACCTTTCATACTGTTTGCTTACATTTCAATGATTTATACTTACATAACTGTGGATTAGCTCTTTAAAAAAAAAAAAAAGGCTATATTTTTAAAGTGGCATCAGAAGAGACAGTAGATCTTAAATGTTTAATATAATGTCATGAGTGACTTTATCATTATTTTCCCTTCTAAAGGAAGGTTGCAGAGTGCCTAGAGAAAAGAAAGTGCTGAAAATAGAAGTAGGAAGCCATAAAACTCTAAGAAGTGGTATCAAGCTAAGAAGACTTGGCTGGCTTTTCCAGTATTGCTTGGGGCCAGCCCTGAGAGGCTGTGACTAGAATGTAGAGAGGTGAACTCTGTGTGCTTGACTTTGCAGGCTCACATGAATATTCACTGCTCCAGCTAAAGAAAACCAGGAGCTTCATAAAACCACTGGGAAAGAACTTACCATACCAAATGTTTAGGGGTGGAGTGGGAGTAAGGCAATGGCAATCAATTATTCTGTCATAAGTAAAAATGGAAGCTCCCAAATATTTCTCCAGGCTGTTCATTATTTACATGCTCTGCTTGGATGTCAAGTCTTGCACGCTGTAAACAGTACTAATCCTTTCTTTTTGCCTTAAATAACACATTTCTGTAACTCCTTTCTAGTGTCTTTAATGTTTCTTATTTTTTATTTGCTGACATCCATTTTAATTGTATTCCACTGTGGATACATGTGTCTTTCTGATAACAATACCATAAATTTGCTAGGATGGCTATATAGTTGTATAAAATATTCCTCATGTATTTAGGAAATAGTCTAAAATTATGGTATACCTATTAGTTTAATTTTGTTAATTGAGTTTATACAAATCTATATTCTTACCACTTTGATTTTTAAAATGAGTGAGAACAAAGAATGGGGTGCTTGTTGTCAGTAAAAGAAGTGTGTTTACTTCAACTCTGATGGTGAATTATAAGTATTCCATTTTATCAAATATTGGCTTATATATTTTGAACCTATGTCAAGTTCATATATTTTAATTTAATATTTCATCATTTTGTGGTTAACTTTTTAACTACAGTAATTTTTTTGCCTTTAGAGTTGTTTATCTGATACTAATACAGCTGTCTCAACTTTCTGTTGGTTACCATTTGAAAATTATGCCTTATTCCATTTTTTTTTCATTTTGGTCACTTTATTAAATGACATTAAATAGTTTTAAGTTTCAACTACTAAACAGCACTTTGAATGGTGAAAACACAGATAGTATATTGTCATACTTGAATGCTTTTCTTTAAAAACACAATTCCAGTCCTTATGTATATTACAAAACAGCCTTAAAGGAAGAAGTGACATCTTTTCTACAGTACTTAAGATACTCAATACAGAACTGAAAAGCAGTCTAACAGAAACAAAGGCAAGGTCTTCACAGCTGTATGATTTCAGCAGCCAAAGCTGGATGATGGACTGAAACATTACTATACAACTGGGACAAAACATATACAGTATCACAATACTAAGCAAAAACGCTTTACACCCAAAGAAATAAAACAGGTTACAAAATGTGGAGAATTTAGCAGGCAAAACTGTATTACAAGCAACATTTTAAATCGTCATTTTTAAGCCATTGCAACTATTTAAAACATCTAAAACAAATATAAAAATGAGCCTTTTAGTATCTTATTGACATGATTTTGTCTTTAAATATTTGTTAAAACTTGATGTTATATTCAAAGTACATATTATGTTGCTAAAATGTCAAGTGAGAAGAGTGTATGCAAAGTGGTCCAAGTTTTATTTCGAACTCTCTGATTTCCAATTAATCCTCCTAAGTATTCTTCTTTATATCATAGTTTTCATCCATGGTGAAAAAGATTTAGAAGACTGCCTAAAATTTTCACATCTATGTCTTTGAGTAAATAATTTAGACCGTGTTAAAAATTCCCAAGTCTAGTAAATCAGGTTCAAAGTATTCTGGACTTGTAGAAATACCAACTGATAACAGTTAGCCAGAGCATACTGCCTTCAAATATTTATCTCATAAATCTTGTCTCTTTTCATCTCTTCTAAAGTAAACACACACAATTGTCCCCCCCTTCTATGTGTGTCTTTGCACTATAAAAAGGTTTTGAGAACAGCCTCCAGATGAATTTCACTTTTTTATCTACTATGTGAATATTTGTCTTTTAATTAACCAGATCAGCCTACACACATTTAATTAGATTATCAATGCATTTGGATTTATTGCAGCTATATTATTTTGTACTATATACTTGACCAGCTACTTCTGTTTCTTTTGTTTCTCTCTTTTATTACTTTCATTTGCATTGTCATTTTCTATCTGGTTTAAAAGTGTATGTTATTTCTTTTTTTTTAACTTTTGTTTATTAAATATAAATTTCCAAAGTGCAACTTTTGGATTATAGCAGCTTTTCTCCCCGATAACCTCCCTCCCACCTGCAACTATCTCATCTCCCACTCCCTCTCCCAACCCATTCTTCATCATGATTCATTTTCAATTTTCTTTATATACAGAAGATCAGTCTAGTATATACTAAGTAAAGATTTCAAAGTTTGCACCCACACAGAAACACAAAGTATAAAGCACTGTTTGAGTACTAGTTACACTGTTAATTCACATAGTACAACACATTAGGGACAGAGATCCTACATGGGGAGTAAGTGCACAGTGACTCCTGTTGTTGATTTAACAATTGACACTCTTGTTTATGGCGTCAGTAATAACCCAAGGCTCTTGTCATGAGCTGCCAAGGCTATGGAAGCCTCTTGAGTTCGCCAACTCCAATCTTATATAGATAAGGCCATAGTCAAAGTGATAGTTCTCTCCTCCCTTCAGAGAAAGGTACCTTCTTCTTTGATGGCCTGTTCTTTCCGCTGGAATCTCACTCACAGAGATCTTTCATTTAGTTGTTTGTTTTTTGTTTTTTTTTTTTTTTGCCAGAGTGTCTTGGCTTTCCATGCCTGGAAAAGTATATGTTATTTCTATTCCTATAGTTATTTCTCCAGAAACTTAATTAAACATAGTATGTTACAATAGTGCCAATATTAGTACTTTCAACCCTCAGTCAGAAAATATAAGGCACTTCATCTCCAGTTGTGCCCACTCTCCTTTGCCTTATTGGCCATTCTTTTCTGGTTCTTAACTATGTTGTTGCTATTCAACCCAGTATGATATATTACATTTTATTTTTTTCTAACATTATGCTTTTAAAAGATTTATTTTATGTATTTGAAAGGCAGAGTGACAGAGAGAGGGGGAGAGACAGAGAAAGAGACCTTCCATCCACTGGTTCACTCCCCATATGGCCACAACAGCTGGGTCTGAGCCAGGCTAAAGCCAGGAGCTAGCAATTCCCACATGAGTGGCAGGGGCCCAAGTACCTGTGCCATCATCTGCTGCTTTCTCAGGCACATTAGTAAGGAGCTGGATCAGAAACAGAATGTCTGAGACTCGAACCAGCACTCCAATACAGGATGCTGGCATTGCAGGTCATGGCTTAACCTACTGTGCCACAATGCTGGCTGTCTACCATCAACGTTTGATCAGATTAGCCAGGTGTCTACTGTGATTTTTGCTAACCATTCCTCTTCTTGTGTCTGCTAGAACTCTTTGATTCTCCCCTTATCCCCCTTTTCAGTAGAGTATCCAGAGTGATGGCACTAACATACAAGGGTACTTCCAAAAGTTCATGGAAAAATGGAATTAAAAGATAGGTTTGTTTTGGTGCAAACAATTTTGAAATCTATGAAAATTTTTTTCATAGTCCGCATGTTTTACAAACTTTTTAAAGAGCCCTTGTATGCATTGGCTTCACCTTTTTTTGTCACCCAAATAAACATCCTTTAATTGCATTTTCCATGAACTCTCTGAATTACTTTGTATAATTTATATCGGCTTCTCTTCTGCTCAAAACCTTTCAGGAACTTCTAATCTCACCAAGATTAAAGATCAGAGTTCTTACAATCTTTTATCCTTTCCCCTTATCTCCCTAATCACACATCTGCTCCTTTCCCTCCCTTACTCTGCTACAGCCTCTCTAGTCTCCTTCCTGTATCAGGATTTTATACCTGCTGTTCTTTCTCTCTAAAATGTTCTTTCCCTTTATTGGCCTATGGTTCTCTTCCTCCCTTGCTGACACATCTTTTCCCAGTTTTGGGGGGGAGGGGCAATATTTCTATCTAGGTGGGTTTGTGTTTGTTTGTTAAGATTTATTTTATTTATTTGAAAGGCACGGTTACACACACACACACACACACACACACATGCACTCAGACACAGAGAGAGAGAGACAGAGACAGAGAGAGAGAGAGACAGATCTTCATCCACTGGTTCACTCCCTGAATGGCCACAGCAGCCAGGGCTGGGCTAGACCAAAGCTAAGAGCCAGGAGCTTCATCTGGGTCTCCCAAGTGGATGCAGAGGCACAAACACTTGGGCCATTCTCAGCTGCTTTCCCAGGTGCATAGTGAGCTGCATCGCAAGTGGAGCAGCCAGGACTGGAACCAGCACCCACACAGGATGCCAGTGTAGCAGGCGGCAGCTTTACCCACTATGCCACAATACTGGCCCTGTTTGTTTTTACAGAAACCCATTGTTAAAGGCTTAAGAGCACACTACCAGACATACTGCATGTGAAAAATCTTCAAAAAGTTCCTGGAAAAAAATGTACAATGAAAAAAAACTATGTATCAGTTTCAAATTATTTTACATCAAAATAAACTTACCTTGTAATTCCTTTTTTTCCACAAAGTTTTAAAGGACCTTCACATTTTACTTATTTATTTTGGTTTGTGACTGATTGCTAAATATATCAGGTCCATGAGGGCAAGATTTTCTTACCTGCTTTGCACACTGAAGTAGCCTGCGAACCAACAGTTTGCCTGGTTCAGCATATATTTGTTAAATGAATGAAAAAAGAATGAAATTCTTTTTGAAATACATCCTTTTTTAAAAAAATTTATTTAAGTTATACAAGTTTCATGTATTTCATATATACAGGATTAGGAGCATAATAATACTTCCACCCTTTAGAAGTTCCTCTAGTGAGAATCTATTCATAGTAAACATTGCCCTCATCTCTTATAGCTAGTTTTGTGAAGTTTACAATGCTTATTTAACAATCCCTTCATATATAATGACTTATGTTCATACTGGTAAGATTGATAGCTCATGGAAGCTACCTGAACACTTGTTATAGTAGAATATGACCAATTCCACTGATCCCTCATGGCTCATAATTTTTAAAAGATTAAGAATTTGTGGCTGTCCTTATTACTGTATATGAAATGTTTGCTTTTCTGTCTCCCTTTTTCTCCTTTGACTTCTGTTTTAGTTTGATAGAATATTTATTTCTAAATTTATATGATGTGACAATAATATAAAGGAAAACAAATCATTCTCAATATTATTATCACACCCTTGGTGTGCTAGCAACTATACAACTATACAAAAGTTATTTTTTAGGAAACAATTTTAAAATTTAACATAAAATATTTTAGCAAAAGGAAAAATCTATATTGTAACCATAATCTATTTATACTTACCACGTTGTATTAAATTGACATTGTGAGATGGAATGTATCTCTATTGCTATTAATATTCAAAAGTCATTTGTTATGCAATGACATTCAAAAAGAATGAGTTCTAAATTATTTAAAGCAGGCAAAATGCTGTCACTGAACACATGAATGTATAAACAGAATATCTGGTGACTGGTTACATTTATAATGTACTGCGCTGAATCTACCTCAATTGAGATAAAAAGTAGGTCTGTCGTAGGTGACGCCAGCCCCCGACCAGGCAGTGACCATCAGTATATTGCAAGAAGAGAATTCAAAATAAAGACTTAGGTACTAGAAATATCTCATTCAGTTCAGGAAATTATGTACATTTACTCTGTCAGAGTGCTTTTATAAGATCTTCAAAGGATACATGTATGTTTTTATTTTTATTTTATTTTTATGTATTTGACAGAGTTAGACAGAGAGAGAGACAGAGAGAGAGAGACAGAGAGAAAGGTCTTCCTTCCGTTGGTTCACTCCCCAAATGGCCACTACGGCCCGTGCACTGCGCCATTCCAAAGCCAGGAGCCAGGTGCTTCCTCCTGGTCTCCCATGCGGGTGCAGGGCCCAAGCACTTGGGCCATCCTCCACTGCCTTCCCGAGCCATAGCAGAGAGCTGGACTGGAAGAGGAGCAGCTGGGACTAGAACCACTTGGGCCCTGCACCCCATGGGAGACCAGGATAAGTACCTGGCTCCTGCCATCGAATCAGCGCAGTGCACCGGCCGCAGCGCGCCAGCCGGGGCGGCCATTGGAGGGTGAACCAACGGCAAAAGGAAGACCTTTCTCTCTGTCTCTCTCTCTCACTGTCCACTCTGCCTGTCAAAAAAATAAATAAAAATAAAGATTTATTTATGTATTTGAAAGGCAGGGTTAGAGAGAAGCAGAGGCAAAGAAAGAGAGAGAGAGAGAGGTTTTCTATCCGTTGGTTCACTCTCCATATGGCCACAATGGCTGGAGCTGGGCCGAGCTGAAGCCAGGAACCTGGAGCTTCCTCTGGTTCTCCCATGCAGATGCTATCTTCCACTACCTTTCCAGGCCACAGCAGAGAACTAGATTGGAAGTGGAGCAGCCGGAACTTGAACTGGTGGCCATATGGGATGCCGACACACTTTACCCACGATGCCACAGTGCCAGCCCCAATCATTACTAACTTTTTTTAAAAGCATGCAAAGATAGAAAAAGTAAAAAAAAAAAAAAATCTGATATATTGTCATTCTCTGGGAAACATGAATTAATAGCTCAAGCATTTTTATATTAACTTTTATAGGCTACCATACTTAATGTATACTGAAATACAAAATAGATATAAAAATAAAAATAATTTGCTGCAAAACAAATTATTAGATCTACTTGATATACTTAATGGACTATATGTTACCAAACAAATGCAGTTATCTTTTAATTGAACTTGTAGGTAGACTAAAATTTTAAAATTAAAATTTTATCCATATAGTACATATTAGAATTTTACCTTAAAATATTACTTGCTTTCTTATGTTAATATTAATACTTAATATGATTTTACATGATTATTAATAGTTACAAATCATACAGATTTTAAAAAGCTATGTATTTTGCTATTGCTGTGCAAATTACTGCCAGTTTTGTAGCTGAAAACAACTAAGGCTTATCATTTTATGGTTCTGTAGTGAGATGTCCAGTGTGGGTCTCACTGAGTTAAGTTCAAAGTGCTAGCAAGGCCCCTCTCCTTTCTTGAAACTCTAGGAGAGAACTCATTTCTTTTCCTTTAACCCTCTTCTAGTGTCAGCCCACATTGCTTGGCTCATGTTTCCCTTCTTTCATCCTCAAAGCCAGCAATGTTGCCTATCCCTGTGCCTTCATTCATGGCATATCTTTGTCTTACTAACACAGGGAAACATTCTGCCTTCAAGGACCTGTGTGATAAGGTTGGCCCACTTGGATAATCCAGAATAATATCTCTGTATTAGAGTCCTGCTGTGTAAGGTACAGATTCACAGGTTCTAGGCATTAAAACATGGATATCTTAGAAGGGCAGGTTGGGGAGACATTACTCTGAATACCATAAGCTATGCTCTTCATGTAATCATGCCAGCAAATTTTTGTAACAACTGAACTTTCCAAAAGATTTGACTACTATACAACTGTTTTCTTCACTAGAGAATAAAATTTTGGGAGCCAGCGCTGTGGCACAGTGGGTAACGACCTCGCCTGAAGCGCCGGCATCCCATATGGGCACTGGTTCAAGACCTGGCTGCTCCACTTCCCATCCAGCTCTCTGCTATGGCCTTGGAAAGCAGTAGAACATGGCCCAAGTCCTTGGGCCCCTGCACCCACATGGGAGACCTGGAAGAAGCTCCTGGCTTCGGACCAGCGCAGCTCTGGCCATTGTGGCCAATTGAGAGGTGAACCATTGGATGGAAGACCTCTCTCTCTTTCTGCCTCTCCTCTCTCTGTGTAGCTCTGTCAAATAAATAAATAAATATTTAAAAATTAAGAATAAAATTTTGATGGCATACATGTGATTATATAATTAATTTAGCTCTAAATCAATAGTAATTAATTGAGAGAAATTAAATGATTGTGATCTTAAACTTCCCATAACACTAAACAATGAGTGTTCAAGTATCTATTTCTTCATTGATGCAGTTTAGGAAATTTATCTCTCCAAAGATGCCTCATTTGGAGCAGATGTGTGACTATCATCAGTTCACTACTTTAGTAGCTCTAATGTAATGTTTCTAGCAATGCATATGTTACGAGACTAATTAAAAGACCGTTCTGGGCCGGCGCCGTGGCTCAATAGGCTAATCCTCCACCTTGCGGCGCCGGCACACCGGGTTCTAGTCCCGGTCGGGGCGCCGGATTCTGTCCCGGTTGCCCCTCTTCCAGGCCAGCTCTCTGCTATGGCCAGGGAGTGCAGTGGAGGATGGCCCAGGTGCTTGGGCCCTGCACCCCATGGGAGACCAGGAAAAGCACCTGGATCCTGCCTCCTGCCATCGGATCAGCGCGGTGCGCCGGCTGCAGCGGCGGCCATTGGAGGGTGAACCAACGGCAAAGGAAGACCTTTCTCTCTCTGTCTCTCTCTCTCACTGTCCACTCTGCCTGTCAAAAAAAAAAAAAAAAAAAAAAAAGACCGTTCTAACAACCAGGTGTTCAGGACTCTCACAGTTATATATGTGCTGGTCACCCTTTTCAGTATATATTTCTTCTCTTTTCCATTTTATTCTCTTTGATTTTTCTTCTTGCATCTTCCTCAGCTTCAATCACCGTATTTTCTTTTATTGGCCTTTTCCTCTTTGGAATCACCATTGTAACTGCACCTGTCTAACAACTACAGTGCAGTTCTATTCTTGATGCTTAGTAGTTCTCTGTTTAGCTCCTTTGGTGTCTGGGTTAGTAAAGTAGTGCTTCTTTTCTCCTACATTGATTCTCGCAACTTTATTTTTATGGAACTGTGTCTTTTATTTTTCCTCTCTCTGTTATATGTACTAATTATAATCAGTTTTCCTAAAACAGAGGGAAAAAATATTACGTGTGGAAATTCAGCCAGCTGGTTGAGGCACTGAACAATGATCCATCCAAAAAAATAATAAGAATACCTTCACTGTTCTTTATTTTGGATTAAATAATCTGTATAACACCAGAACAATATACAAGGTGACTTCAACAAATTTATGGAAAATGGAATTGAAAAACAAAAATAAATATTATATAATATATATGCTTTATTTCTAAAAATAAGTTCCATCAAATTTAAGGTGCTTTTCCAAGCGATGATACCCATCATTTAGTCCATCTGTAAAGACATGAGGGTCCTGGAAACTTAACCATATCAATGTAATCCTTTTTTTATTATAAACTGAAGAACAATACATACCCTTTAAAGACAAGTCATAATTAGCCATAATTAGGCTTTAAGATGGATGTCTAATGATTTTCCATTGAAATTCTGGCATAGTTACTGTCCTGCACTGTCCTGGTAGGGAAGCACTCTCTGGTGATGCTTTCCTAGACACTTTCCTGCTAAACTTTGGTTAACTTTCCCAAACCCTCACCTAATAAACAGTTGGTATCCTTCTTTGGCCTTTCAGAAAGGCAAGAACAAATTTCCTTAACATCCACAAAACTGTGGCTGTGACCTTTGCTCTTGACTGGATCACTTTTGCTTTGTCTGCACCACTTCCAACTCTTGCTAACCATTGCATTGATTGTGCTTTGTCTTCAAGATCATATTGGGAAGACATGTTTTATTTACTGCCAGTTTGTCACAGAAATGCATCAAGATCTTGATCCCACTTGTTGAACATTTCTATTGGAAACTCTGCAGATGATTTAGGCACAATGGCTTTGGCACCCAACAAGCATGAAGTTTACTCCACTTTAATTTTTTAGTCAGAATCATGTAGGATGAATCAATTGAAATATGATCTGTGGTGCTGGGTATTTTTTCTGCTGTTAATCATAAGTCCCCTTCAGTTAGATCATGAAAAAGATAATTATATCCTCATAAATTGATGAGGATGATCTACCACTGCTGGCTTCATCTCTAACCTTTTCTCACTGCTTCTTACAGAGTTACCCATTTGTAAATGTCTGATTTGTTTGTAGGCATTGTCCGCATAAACTTTTTGTCTCATAAAACATTAATGATTTTGCCATTTTTTCATCCATATTTCACCATAAATTGGATTTTTTTCTTGCTTCAATTTGATCAGAATTCCCATTCTTTTGATATGGACTGATTTCAAACTCATGTCTTATCCCTTGTGATGCCTCAGACTTGTTCTTGTTCAGACATGTTGTAACAAGTTAATATGAATTTACTATGGTAAAAAAAAAGGGAAGTCAATGCTGTTTTGTCATAATATTAAGCATATGTTAAAGCATAATGTTAAGCATAATGTTAAAGCAAATGTTAAGCATAACATTTTGAAGACCCCTCATATATCAGAGTCATTGCTTTTTTAAGAATCCTAAGTGACACAGTATTTGATTTCACATAGAAAGACAATTTACTATTTTTTTTAGATCTGTTTATTTATTTAAGAGGTAGAGATACAGATGGAGAGAGGGAGAGACAGAGAGAAAGGTCTTCCATCCTCTAGTTCACTCCCCAAATGGCCACAAAGGCCAGAGCTGGGCATATCCAAAGCCAGGAGCTAGGATCCTCCTCTGGGTCTCTCTGTGGGTGCAGAGCCCAAACACTTGAGCCATCTTCCATTGCTTTCCCAGGCCATAGAATAGAGCTGGATGGGAAATGGAGCAGTCGGGACTCAAACTGGTGCCCATGTGGGATACCTGCGCTGCAAGCGGAGGCTTAGCCTACTATGCCACAGCGCCAGTTACCTACTCGACTCTCTTGAGTGAATGAATTGAGTGGTTTTGACAATAAACTCTGAACAAGGTTCGAGTTGCTGTCATCAGAGATAGTTAATATCTGTACCCTGCCAGACTTGGATTTCTGATATATGGAAAAACACCATTGGGAAATTTTGTGTAACATTTTAACAATAATTATTTGACAGTTTTTCCAGTAGAATAAAGGCATTGTAATGAAAACCCATTTTAACGTTAACATAATTGCTTTGACAGATTAGGATAATAGTCAAAAGACTTTTGCACAATTTGCTAATCTGATCTAGAAATGCAAAAAGTATTGAAAGGGAATAAAGAGATGAGAAAACATTTCCCCAGTCTGTGACA
The DNA here is from genome assembly GCF_964237555.1 of Oryctolagus cuniculus. Taxonomy (NCBI): domain Eukaryota; kingdom Metazoa; phylum Chordata; class Mammalia; order Lagomorpha; family Leporidae; genus Oryctolagus; species Oryctolagus cuniculus. Next base: position 47,117,324 of record NC_091439.1, on the reverse strand, counting down.
TTTCTTTTCTGATACAGGGTCATTGTCATTAATTGACTAAGGGGCAAATGATCAATGGAAAAAAGACGTTCATTCTTGCTTTCCCTTAATTTCTAGTGGCATTGTCACTTGTAACTTCCCAAGAACTAATTAGTGCTCGTTTATCATTCTCAGAAGAACCAGCTCCTCTTTGCCCTTGAAAAAGCTCTATTTCTTTAAATGAGATCCATCTCTAATGGATGACAGTGACTAAGAGGAAGCTTGTCAACCTTTTGGAACAGCTCTGAGCCTCAGCATGGGCTAAGGAGGCCATGTTTTGAATGAGCAGTATATAAAAATTGACACAATGTCAATGAAACATCCTCAAGAGGAAAGAGAATCCAAGAGGGTAATTCACTGCATGTCTTTGTTCTCAAGCCATCAACACATTTCATACAGGTTCTCTATTAGGAGCAAAATCATTGCTGAATTTAAACTAAACCTTCAAGTTACTCACCTGTAATATATTCCCTGCTTCGTAACTGTACTTTTATTTTGATAAGCCTAAAATATAGATATTATTTAAAGTCACCAGTGATGAACTGATTTTTAATCTGTGAGTGAACAAAAACCAAGGTGTTACAATAGTTTAAGGAATAGAATTTGCCATCAGCATCATCTCAGTATCATTTCACTCAGAGATATTTAGAGATATTTACTCACTTACCTATTATTTTCATGAGTTTACAAACCACAGAAAAAGCAAGAGAAATCACTTACAGTGTTCGCTTAAAACACATATTGGGGCCAGCACTGTGGCACAGCTGGTAACCCATTGCCTGCAGCACTGGCATCCATATGGGCACTGATTCGTGTCCTAGCTCTTCCACTTAGGATCCAACTCCCTCTAATATGCCTGGGAAAGCAGCAGATAGCCCAAGTGGCTGGGCCCCTGAACCCACGTGGGAGACCTGGAAGAGGCTCCTGGCTACTGGCTTCAGCCTGGTCCAGACCTGGCCATTGCAGCCATTTGGGGAGTGAACCAGCAGATTCATTCTCTCTCTCTCTCTCTCTCTCTCTCTCTCTCTCTCCCCTTTTCTTGCTGTAACTCTGCGTTTGAAATAAATAATGTTTAAAGAAAAAAATACAGATTTCCCAATATCACATTCACAGATTTTTGATATGGTGGATCTGGAGAGAGCCAAGCTCACCTAAATTATCTGAATGCATTGGATACAACATAGTAATGGAAATAAATGTGTGAAAGCACTTTACAAATTACCAATGATTATCTCTGGGGTTAGAAAATTGGATTTAATCTTTTTTAAGTTCACCACCACTTGTAATTCCGTGAGGTTCTTTAAATCATCACTAAGGGAAGCCTAGCACCAATTGCCTTGAGCAGAGTATTTCTATGGTGAGATAGCATGAGCATAACACCCTCTTCTGAGAAGTGAAATTTCTCCATCACTCCATGTGCTGCACTGTGTCTAACAGCTCTAAGCAGAGGCCCCGTGAGAAGGCTTGCTTGGCCTCTGAGATGTTAGCCTGTTTGGGTCATGTAATTCCAAGACACTCTGGTTTCCATGAATAACTTATTATCTGTTTACTCTATCACTAGTCAGATATTTTGAAGGTATTTATATAGTTGCTTTCAACCATCTGTTATTTTAACATATTCTGTAAACTTAATTCAAAACAAGTGTCCCAGTAATGTCCCAACCTCCATCTCTTGAGAAGTTTGTGATCATTGTTCTACTCTCAGTCTGTAGACTTCAAGCATTCTCCCCTTGACTTTCCCATTTTTATAGACTGGAAAGTCTTTTATTATTTTATCTGTCTGATTATTTACTTTTCCTTACATGGTGAACATAATATTCTTGTTGAAAGAGTTTGGAATTTAAAATAAGGCAGGTCAATGTGTGTCCAAAATCTGAGTATGGTCCTTTCTAGCTGAGTAACCATGGGCAAGTTTCAAACCTCTTGTACCATCAGTTTCTGTATTTAAAATGAGAACAATATCTACTTCATTGCACATATGTCATCACCTGTGAGAATGACAGTCTGTATCAAGTACCTAATACCAGTAGGCCCTTCATAACTTTAAGTTATTTTTATTATGAACATATGCATTGAAAGGAAATATTTGAGCAGCAATTTGGAAGGAATTCTAAAATGCATAAAATCAATTCTCCTAATTACTTTAGGAGCATAAGGTCATCCAGAAGAAAATGAAATCAGATTTGGTCATTCATTCAAAAAATATTAATTGGTACCTACTATGTGTGAGGAATTCTTCTCAGAGTTGAGATTTGGTGGTAACCAACTCAGACAAGTTCACAGGAGACAGACAATAAATACATAAGCAAATGAACAAATAAAATAATCCTAGATAATCCTGGAATGAGACTAGTTCAGAATAGCAGGCAGGGACCAGATTATATAGGATGTGGTAGACCACGGAGGAAAGCTTGGATTTTATGTTAATTGCAGGGAGCAGCCCTGGAGATGTTTGGCAAAGCAGTGCTAAAGATTGATTTAGGCTTTTGGATTTTTTATGATTGTCATTGGGAGAACAGTCTATAGAAAAATAATGGAAGTGACAGCCCAGATGGCCATTGTAGTAGAATGAGCAAATGATAAGGGTAGCATAAAAGAGAGTGGCAAGTTCACAGATGTGATATATAATGAAGACGTAACTGAAAAAACTTGTTAATGGGTGCCAAGTGGGAAGCATTCAGAAAATAGAATCGAGGGTAATGCCCAAGATTTTGACTTGATAGCAAGTGTTTCCTGAATAGGGAAATACAGACAGGGGAGGAGGAATACAGTATATTGCAGTGGTCATAGGCATGCCCTGTAGATGCAGATTAAGTTTTCACCCACTTTCATCCATTGCTAGCTAGTGTTGGCCAGTTTACTTAGCATATGTACCACAGTTTTTTTTGTGAAAAACTAGAATGGTAGTAGTACCTGTCATGGAAGTGTGCCTTAATAATTAGATGATTAAATGCTTACTACAGTGTCTCATCATGGTGTAACTTACTAAGGGAGGAGGAGATCCAAGTGTGACATTTTGTACTTGTGAAGTTTGTGATGCCTTTTAGATATCCAAGTGGAAATGCACAGGCAATTGAGTATTCAAGTCTAGAATTGAGGAAGAAGTCAGGTGGAAAGATATAAATTGGGAACTCATTAGCATATTGATGGTATTTAAAGTACTGGCACTAGTTGGAATTACCTAAGAAAAGAACAGTAAAGCAAATAAAAGAGAACCAACCGTGGGACACATTTGCCATTAAGGTCCTGGCTCAGATATACTTAAATGTCACAGAAAATAGCTTAAGAATCTAAGTGAATTCTTTATCCCATTCGTTTTTTTAGGGAATGCCCTATTCCTAAGTTAATTCATGAAAGTCTCATTTGAAGATCTGAATCACAAACTGTCCTGTATTTTGTAGTTCACGTATATCTTCCCCATCAGATTATAGGATTCTCACAATAAGATTATGTTGCACACAATTTTTTATGTCCTGCACTGTACTTAACACAGAACAGTATACATCAGCTCTCTCAGTAAGTATTGGAATAATTATTTTTTTAATTTTTATTTAATGAATATAAATTTCCAAAGTACAGCTTATGGATTACAATGGCTCCCCCCCCCATAACTTCCCTCCCACCCGCAACCCTCCCCTCTCCCACTCCCTCTCCCCTTCCATTCACATCAAGATTCATTTTCAATTATCTTTATATACAGAAGATCAGTTTAGCATATATTAAGGAAAGATTTCAACAGTTTGCACCCACACAGAAACACAAAGTGAAAAATACTGTTTGAGTACTAGTTATAGCAATAAATCACAATGTACAGCACATTAAGGACAGAGATCCTACATGAGGAGTAAGTGCACAGTGACTCCTGTTGTTGACTTAACAAATTGACACTCTTGTTTATGGCGTCAGTAATCACCCTAGGCTCTTGTCATGAGTTGCCAAGGCTATGGAAGCCTTTTGAGTTCGCAGACTCTGTTATCAGCCCTTAAGGCATTCAGATCTGGCTGAAAAGCCCATGAGAGTATTTCGGGCATGGAAAGCCAATACACTCTGGCAAAAAAAAAAAAAAAAAAAAAAAAATGACCTAAATGAAAGATCTCCGCGAGTGAGATCCCAGTGGAGAGAACGGGTCATCAAAGAAGGAGGTACCTTTCTCTGAAGGGAGGAGAGAACTTCCACTTCGACTATGACCTTGTCTAAATATGGAATAATTATTTTTAACAATTTTAGGTGAATAATATGTCTTTTGCTTGGTACCATATGAAAAGTACCAGATACTGAGGACATAAATCATTTTGCTGTAGCGAGGAATATAAGCTCAACTCATGTTATTGGCAAGAGTTGGGGAGAGGAATGTAAATATAACTCTATTAGAAAACCAAAGATGAAGACAGGAATTCAGAAGTAAACTTCCATTACTGGAGCCTGTCTTCCTCTACTATGCAAGGGACAAATATGTAAAGTGAAAAGATAATGAGTCTTTAGACTTGAGCAAATTTCTGCACAAATCTGATTCATACAACTTACGTGACCTGAACAAGTTACTTAACTCATGTGAATCCATCCTCTCATCTTTAAAATAGGTATGATAATATCACATACCTCAGGAAGTTAGAGAAGTCTACATGAGTTTGTGCCTGAACAGTTTTGGTACTCATATACTGGTTTTCTTATGTCTCCTACAAAGTAGTGTATATAATGGAAGATTGTCTGCACTTAGCTGCTTGTTATTCTCAGTACTCAGATCACAATTACGTACAATCGTGCACTGTCTAGCAGTAGATATACATTCTGAGAAATCCTTCTTTAGGTAATTTCATCATTGTGAAAACATTGTAGATGTACTAATACAAACGTAGATGGTCTAGGTCAGTCAGTCACTCAGGATAACATTTGATGTGGTCGAGAAATGCAATAAACACAAGAGGTGTGATCATAGCTGCTATCAAGAAAACACAGCCTACTCATTTACAATGACTTCTTTTGTGTGTATATATATATATAAATATATATAGAAGGGATATACTCAAGTTATTGAAAAAGAAACATGGTATAGTAAATACCTAAACCAGTGACATAGTGGTTTCTTATAATTGTCAAGTATTATATACTATACATAATTGTATGTGCTGTACTTTCTATTACTGGTAGTTCAGAAGTTTTGTTTACATCAGCATCACCACAAACATGAGTAATGTATTTCACGGTAACATCACTAGAGGGTAGGCATTTTTTCAGCTCTGTTATTATCTTGTGCTACCACTGTGGAATATGCTGTCAGTCATTGACTGAAACACCATTATGCAGCACATGACTGTACCTATAAAACTCAGTTTCTTCTTAAAATAAGACATAAAATGGAAATGGTGAGTTGTGTGAGTGTGTGCATGCATGTGCATGGGAAACAGATCTGTGGATCCAACAGTATACTGCCCTATAAAAATGCGTTGTTGGATTTTACATAAGCTTATTTATTTGTTTCTAAATGAAAATATGAGACAGGATCTTTAACATGCAACAGTAGGGATTTGCTACACTTTGCCAATTTTTGGCTTTTAAACAGAACTAGCAGCATCCAGAGGCAAAGACAGTTATGGTCTCATTATTCCTACTCCCCAGAGGATGTCTGTGTTAATTAAGTACATTTAAAGGGGAAAATACATCTCTTTACTGTGTCCATATAAGCTACTCTTTACTTCTGATGATTGTTACAATTTATTAACTGTGAATTATTTCTATTTTAAATAAACTCTTCTTTTCCCACTCAAGTTGCCTGATATAAAAGTTACATAAGATTACAAACCATTCATTTGGCCTCTTGAGAATATAAATTTGAAAAAAGAAATCCTGCAGCATTGAACCTCAGAAGAATTTAACGGCTTTTGTGAATCTAGTACTGATGCTCATTTTCAAGCCAGGAGCAAACATATAAATCATGTTCAGCACAGTGTACCTGTCTTTAGAAAGCTGTTCCCAGCCATGTATATTTATTAGTTTTTCATGGTTTCAAGCAATATGTTTTCATCGCTCTCTGTTTTTTGTTTGAATGCACACAGACAAATTCCTCTTACAAAACCTCTCTGGTACATCATAAAACACAGCCTTTGGGGATGATTATTTTCCCACTTATGTCCTTCTGCTGTTTCTGCAGATGATACCTTTAAAATGGTGTCTTTTGCTGTCCATAGATGTTTACAAGTTTCCTTTTGCCACTTATCAAGAACTGTGAAGAGTTAGATTTCACTTACAAGCAAAAAATGAAGTCTATCACACTTTTCATTGGTGCTGGCAGAAGGCATAACACTTCTGGGTCAGAGAGGAATGATTTTATCAGAGTACTGATATCTGAGCTGGTTTGCTGAGTTCTAGTTCCTATGAGGTGATATGAAGAAGGTCAGGTGATACCTGCACAGGAAACAAATTACTTTATGAAAGAGAAGCTAAATTTTGGTAAACCGCATCTTTTATAATGGGCAGTAAACTGGAATGACCTTTGCTCCAGAAGTAGTTATTGTCTGTTTGTAATGAAAAGTAAGCAAACTTGTCCTTTGTTCCAATGGAAGACATTATCTTCAAGGCTGTTTAAAAATATTCTTGAAAAAACTAGTCCAACGCAGACAGTCAGTACCTCTGTTCATTACACATACAGAATGTGAGATGGTCATGAGCTGTTTTCCAGTACCACTAGGGTTTTTTCTTCATGGATATGTGTTATAATTTAAGGATGCTTTCCATAAATGAGTGTTTATTTTAATAGGGGTTTATTACTATGTGCATGTAATCCCAAAATCACATTGTTCTCTTGAAAATGTCCCCAATTCTTTTCTTTTAACAAAATGAAAATCATTTTAGTTTGTGCTGAATTTACTTAACTTTTGCATACCTCAGTTTACTGAGTAAAATGAATAAATAGTAGTACTTCAATGAGTTGTTGAGTAGATTAAATCTATTTTTAGGAACTGGCTATGGAATTATGACAGAAAATCCTCTCTACTCTTCAGACCTCATTTGCCAGTTGGAACAATAGGTTCACAGTGTAGCAGAGATTAGGGATCAATCTGAATTCTTCTAAAAATGATATCCATCTCTGTGTATTTGACTTGGGCAGGGAAGGATGGGAAGATATACAAGGATGAACAAGTCTAGAGATGTAATTAAAACATGAGGACTACACTATCTCTTACTATCTCTGGGATTCCTGCTAAATGAGTAGATTTTAGCTACTCTTACCACAAAAAAAGTTTGTTTTTTTAACTAGGTAACTATGTGAGATGATAGATATGTTAATGTACTACCTTATAATAACCATTTTATCATCCACATGCAACTTAGGGCTTAACATGTATATCTTAAATGTATACAATAAAATTTATTTTTAAAAAGTTAAAAGCAAACCTGTTGAAGTGAAATGGACACTATGAGAAACAATCACTTGATCAGCCCTTGTCCTGACTGTTGATGTACAATTTAATACTTTATCCCTTTTAGTATTCTTTTGTTCTACTTAATACTATTGGTTGAACTGTTTAATTAACGCACAATTATTTTTAGGTGTTTAAATTTAACTGAAAAGTCATCCCGGTTAAATATAAGAGTGGGAATAAGAAAGGGAGGAGATGTACAATTTGGGACATGCTCAATCGGACTTGCCCCAAATGGTGGAGTTAGAAATGTGCCAGGGGATTCCAATATAATCCCATCAAGGTGGCATGTACCAATGCCATCTCACTAGTCCCAGTGATCAATTTCAGTTCACAGTTGATCACACTGATAGGTCTAAGAGTCAAAGGGATCACACAAATAAGACTAGTGTCTGCTAATACTAACTGATAGAATAAAAAAGGGAGAGAACGATCCAACATGGGAAGCAGGATACACAGCAGACTCATAGAATGGCAGATGTCCTAAATAGCACTCTGGCCTCAGAATCAGCCCTTAAGACATTTGGATCTGGCTGAAGAGCCCATGAGAGTATTTTAGGCATGGAAAGCCAAGACACTCTGGCAAAACAAAACAAAAAAAACACACAAACAAAAAAAGAGGACTTAAATGAAAGATCTCTGCAAGTGAGATCCCAGTAGAAAGAATGGGCCATCAAAGAAGAAGGTACCTTTCTCTGAAGGGAGGAGAGAACTTCCACTTTGACTATGACCTTGTCTAAATAAGATCGAAGTCAACGAACTCAAAAGGTTTCCATAGCCTTGGCAACTTATGACTAGAGCCTCGGGTGATTACTGACGCCATAAACAAGAGTGTCAATTTGTTAAGTCAACAACAGGAGTCACTGTGCACTTACTCCTCATGTAGGATCTCTGTCCTTAATGTGCTGTACATTGTGATTTAATGCTGTAACTAGTACTCAAACAGTATATTTCACTTTATATTCTGTGTGGGTGCAAACTGATGAAATCTATACTTAATATATGATAAATTGATCTTCTGTATATGAAGATAATTGAAAATGAATCTTGATGTGACTGGAATGGGAGAGGGAGCGGGAGATGGGAGGGTTGCGGGTGGGAGGGAAGTTATTGGGGGGTAAAAAGCCATTGTAATTCAAAAACTGTACTTTGAAAATTTATATTTACTAAATAAAAGTAAAAAAAAGAGATACTTCAAAGGCTTGGCCTAAACACTTAAAAAAAGTTATATTCATAATATACTAGATTTGGTCAATTTTTATGATCCAGAGGACACTTTTTATACCACAATCTATTGCCATATCCATAGATCAATCATAATTGTTTTTCTCATGCTTTCTGAATATATGATTCCTAGGTTAAGTGTGTCTCAAATCTGTCTCAGGAACATTAATGACAATATGACATCTTTGAGAATTGCAAGCATGATTTCTGCTCTACAGTATGTTGGCTCTTACACTAAGAATTACATTGAACAGAATATACCAAGTGATAATAAATGTCAACCAAGGCTAAAATCAACCTAATTGAGAACACAGAAAATTAGATTAACTTGCCGCTAACAAGGATTTCAGTCTGAAAAAACAACAGATTCAAGCATGTTTGAAAATGTTCTATGAGGTTTTACAAATGGTGACCCTATTTTAAACTCATATTTGAATCTCAAAGACATGGTGACTACATCTTTTGCTTTTCAAGAATTTTCATTGGTATCAACAAGTTTCAAGCTATATCATAAGAAAGGATTGGGTGTTGTCTCGATCTCTAGGTAATTTAGAAGAAGCAGAATAGTCTTACAAAATGATTAGCAAAAGCTGTGTGTTGTTTCTTGGCCTGGTCCAAAGGCCAACATGCATCCATGCCAGTGCATGAGAGTGAGGAGTCCAATTCAAAGGCTAAGCTGTATGCACTTAACTGAAACCTGATTTAACATATGCTCCTGCCTCCAATACTACTCCATGTTTATTTATTTATTTATTTTAAACTTTGATTTAATGCATATAAATTTCCAAAGTACGACTTATGGATTACAATGGCTTCCCCCCCATACCGTCCCTCCCACCCACAACCCTCCCCTCTCCCACTCCCTCTCCCCTTCTATTCACATCAAGATTCATTTTCGATTATCTTAATATACAGAAGATCAGCTCAGTATACATTAAGTATGGATTTCAACAGTTTGCACCCACACAGAAACATAAAGTGAAAAATAATAGATGATTTTTTTTAAATGATGATGAAATCAGAGCAGACCTATTGTCATGTTTAATCCCAGTGAGAGTCAAGTTGGGAATTGATAATTTCTTTCTTTTTTTTTTTTTTTTTTTTACAGAGGATCAGTTTAGTATGCATTAAGTAAGGATTTCAACAGTTTGCACCCCCATAGAAACACAAAGTGAAATATATTGTTTGAGTACTCATCATAGCATTAAATCTCAATGTACAGCACACTAAGGACAGAGATCCTACATGAGGAGTAAGTGCACAGTGACTCCTGTTGTTGACTTTACCAATTGACACTCCTGTCTATGGCATCAGCAATCTCCCTATGCTCCAGTCATGAGTTTCCAAGGCCATGGAAGCCCTCTGAGTTCTCCAACTCTTATCTTGTTTAGACAAGGTCATAGTCAAAGTGGAGGTTCTCTCCTCCCTTCAGAGAAAGGTACCTCTTTCTTTGAAGACCTGTTCTTTCCACTGGGATCTCACTCGCAGAGATCTTTTGCCAGAGTGTCTTGGCTTTCCATGCCTGAAATACTCTCATGAGCTTTTCAGCCAGATCCGAATGCCTTTAGGGCTGATTCTGAAGCCAGAGTGCTATTTAGGACATCTGCCATTCTATGAGTCTGCTGAGTATCTCACTTCCCATGTTGGATCACTCTCCCCTTTATTTACTCCATCAGTTAGCGTTAGCAGGTACTAGACTTGTCTATGTGCTCCCTTTGACTCCCAGTCCCTTCAGCATGACCAACTGTGAACTGAAACTGATCACCTGGAACAGTGAGATGGCATTGGTACATGCCACCTCGATGGGATTGAATTGGAATCCCCTGGTATACTTCCAACTCCACCACTTGGGGCAAGTCAGCCTGAGCATGTCCCAAATTATACATCTCTTCCCTCTCCCATTCCCACCACCATGTTCAACAGGGATCACATTTCAGTTAATTTTCAACACTTAAGAATAACTGTGCATCAATTACAGATCTAAACCAGTCATATTAAGTAGAACAGATAAAAAAAACTACTAAGAGGGATAATGTATTAAGTTGTTCATTAACAGTCAGGGCTATGCTGATCAAGCCACCGTTTCCCATAGTGTCCACCTCACTCCAACAGGTTTCCCTCTTGGTGTTCAGTCAGTCGTCACCGATCAGGGAGAACATATGGTATTTGTCCCTTTGGGAATGGCTTATTTCACTCAGCACGATGTGTTCCAGATTCCTCCATTTTGTTGCAAATGACTGGATTTCGTTGTTTCTTACTGCGGTATAGTATTCTAAAGAGTACATATCCCATAATTTCTTTATCCAGTCTATCGTTGATGGGCATTTAGGTTGGTTCCAGGTCTTAGCTATTGTGAATTGAGCTGCAATAAACATTAGGGTGCAGACCTCTTTTTTGTTTGCCAATTTAAATTCCTTTGGGTAAATTCCAAGGAGTGGGATGGCTGGGTCGAATGGTAGGGTTATCTTCAGGTTTCTGAGTAATCTCCAGACTGACTTCCATAGTGGCTTGACCAGTTTGCATTCCCACCAACAGTGGGTTAGTGTCCCTTTTTCCCCACATCCTCGCCAGCATCTGTTGTTGGTAGATTTCTGCATGTGAGCCATTCTAACCGGGGTGAGGTGAAACCTCATTGTGGTTTTGATTTGCATTTCCCTGATTGCTAATGACCTTGAACATTTTTTCATGTGCCTGTTGGCCATTTGGATTTCCTCTTTTGAAAAATGTCTATTGAGGTCCTTGGCCCATCTCTTAAGAACCCAGTCCTCATTCAAGCATTCACATTTTACCCTAATAGTTGACTTAGACTCCTACCATTGTTGCACTGAATCAAATATAGGTTAAAACATGCTTTTTTGAATTAGCACCTTGGGAATTTTCTTTAGTATATACTCTGCCCCCCAAAAATCAATTATCCATAAAGTAATATTAAAATCACACTGGGGAAATGATTGCTCCTTAACACTGGAATCAAATATAGATTGATACCAGAATTAAGACCCTGCATTTCCTGAAATATTTATTTATAGCAGCAAATCATATCAAAAATCTTCTGAAAAAATACTTCATGCTCTCTATTGAACATTGAGAGAGCTGCAAAATAAAGGAAAAAAGAATGACTAGTAAGAAGAGTTCAGACAATAGTCTTAAAACTGCCTAAAGATATTTAGAACTCATATATAATCTTTACACAGACATAAAGAGAAAAACATGCTAATAAAAATTGCTCTGACTCTAACTGAAAGTGAATGTACAGTCTCTGTAAATAATAAACTGATAATATAATCAGGGCAAGCCAATCAATGGATATAATATACAAAGTCAGGAAGTGGGGTAAAAAAAAAAAAAAGTGCAGTCTTTTGTTGAAAACATTGTTGGATCCAGGCACCTACTCTTGCTCAAGTTGGTTGATCCTCTTCATTTTTTGTTTCTATTCTCATGTGTTTGTTTTCCCTTTCTATGGCTGCAAGAAAAAAAGGGCTCTTATATACTCTTGGATTTTGTAATAATTTTACATATGCTTCCTTTTTGGTTTTTTGTTTGTTTTGCCCCATTTCAAATTTTTAGGAGGAAAAAAACAAGATATATAACATGGTCTCATGAGAAAACCAGATCACAAAGCTGTGAAATGAAGAATGTCACTCTGTCAACCCATTCTGCTCTCTCTAGGAGTTCAATTACTGTATTGGCTCTTATCTATTCCACTGAGCATTTACTGAGAATATCAGCTATTATAGACTACTACCTAGCTACATGACCATATTGTTCCTTCACATTTATCTGAAATCCTTTCAAAAATTTCAGTGAAGATTTTTGTTCTGTTCCATACTACTGTCATTTATAGGAAAGCTTTGTTATTTTACTTGAATGTGATAGTGAGTAGGCTTTTTATTTTCTCAGAAACATACTCCTCCCCTGTGGCTATTCTGAAAAGTTCTGACTTTCTTTATAACTTTTTAATACCCATAACTCCTCCATCCCTTGCATACAATGTTCATAATAATTCAATTATAATATCTTACAATCAAATCTCATTCCTAGAGCTTATTTAAACTCTCCACTCTTCTCAAAGTTTGTGAGGTATTTTGGAAACTTGTCTTTACATTGAGTTATGAAATAAAACTAAGACTCAAACAATGTAGTAAAATCTTTTCAAAGTTTGCCTTTAATTCATTGATACGATCCAGAGCCTCATGTGTGCGTCTCCCTAGAAACCTTCATTTTAACAGATTTTTTTTCAGTACTCCTAACATCTTAAAACTTGTTCAGACACCACCCACTCGCCCTCTGACACCTTCTTCCTGATTGAAAGAGGCATTTATGTATGAGTCACCTCCTGCCAGCTTCATAGGAATTACATAAAAGCAGACTGCTAACCATCCTGGCCTAAGGACAGAAGAATCACATTGAGTGTGAAAGAAAAAAATCATTCTTGCAGTGGAGACTCACAGTAGAGCACTTGCGAATCTTAATGCTCAGAGGACATCAAACCTTAATCAACACTCTATATCATGGATGAGTCAACTCTTGGATGCTATGCTCTCATCAGTTGGGATCTATTGCTTGACCTAATCAAAATCCATTTTAAATGTGTTTTGTTGTGTGTGGTAAACAAAAAATGAAAGGTTAATTCACATCCTGGGATGATTTTACATATACTAGTGGGGAGAATATGTTTTAAGAAAGAAATTAAAATGAGAGCATTTCAGAAAGATTTTGTAAAAACAGAAGTAAACCATGCTTACTTTGGAACACAAATTTTGAAATCCATGCATAATTTGAACTTTTTGAAGACCTCTGTATACATGGATTTCAAATTTTTTGTATGAAATCAACATATCTTTTTATTCCACTTCTCACAAACTTAGAAGCCACCTCTTATGAGCAAAACTCATATCCTTTCATGAGGATACAAAATATTAATGTGGAAAGATTTAAAAGACAGGGTTTGTGGCAGAAAATGTTGTTTTGTGTTCTAAAAAATGAATTTAAAGACTTTCCTATATAGTAATTATATCTAGAAAGTATATTAGTCAAGACATTTTTAGTTTTCTTGTATCTAGACAAGAAATCGTAGACTATATGGAAATATGGCATTAAATCCTTTCTTCCTCTTACTGACTGTGTGGGTTTTAGCAGGTCTCAAGATATCTGAACTTAAGTTTCTTTAAATGTAAAGAGTAAAATAGTGCATGTCGTCACTCTCTTGAGTTATTGTAATCATCAAATGAGATGGTATGTTTAAGCTTTTGGAGACTTTTAAGCAATAACATATATAATGTTTTATCATTTTATCTCAAAATCCTATCTGCAGCATTCTAGGATCCTCACTAACTGTTCTTTTGGTGAGACAAAATATGGTGCTACATTGAAGCTGCTAGGAGTGCTGGGAGGTGACAGTTCACTCTTTGCTTTCCACAGGGGTGGTTGTGGGGCTCCTGACTTGACTACTCTTGTGCAGGATCACCAGGAAGGCAGCGCATACAGAGAATCCTGGGAGGTTTCATTATTCCATATATCCCTTTCCTATGCTCCAGCCTTCCCATCCGCGCATTCAGATTCATGCAACTTTGGAGAACACCACTGCATTTCTCCGAACACCATGCCCTCATATCTTAGAGCAATAGGATTTTTCTCAGCTGTCAGTATCCCTAAATCATCAGTATCAGACTATCTTAGGAATTTGAGTGTGACACAAATCATCACTGCCTGTTGGGATTGGAAATTTGGATGACACAGCTCTTCAGTGTTCATACTTGGCTTGCATAATGGCCAAGGTTTGGGGAGGTGAGGTGGGAGTTGACAACATATGTCTGAAATGCACATATATTTGTGCTTCTGAGAATGATAGATTTTTAAAATATTCTCTTCCAGTTTGTGTACTAGGCTTTATGCCTTTCTTGTAAAGGATAGCACACAGAGGACAATAAATGTACATACTTAAGGCCAAACAAAGACTTCTTACACTTTTTCCTGGGGGAAACAGTTTGAAGTCCAGAAGCAGAAATTATAATGCCCAACAAGCAGCCCTAACAGTTCCCAAACGGGACAGGCTTCCCCAAGTAGAACCTGTGAGATGCTGTCAGACACAATCTGAGATTGTCTTTCATAACAAGTGAAGTTTTCTGATGAGGGATGTTAAAGGAGAGTTATAATGTAACACATTTTTTCTTTTTTTGGTTTCAATTCCCAGCCTTGTAGAAAATAATGAAAGAGTTGGCAATATGACCATAGTCCCAACTTGGGTTTTCTGTGAATGTGCCAGTCAAATAACAGGAAGACAGACATCACACAACCCTGGTAATATCTACAGCATTGAGTAAAAATCAGAAGTGGGATAACTTGAAATAATATTTTAAAATGTATTTCCTCAAAATAATCATGATTCAGAATTTGATGAAAGCAGATTTTTTTTAGGGTTATCTAGTTACTCACATTCAAATACTTTTCTGTAATAGAACTTTGGTCCAAAGAGAATACATGTTTTTCCCAAGGCTAGACTGAAAGCATTTAATAGTGGATGAGAAGCATTCCGACATTCACAAAATGCAAGTATTATGACACACAAAATTGTCCAAACCATGTGCCCCTTCTTCTTCTCAACTAAATAAAAATAAGGAGTGTCCAGGGTGTTATTGGATACATCCTGCTGGTAATACTATGCTATCTGAAGAAACAACACCACTTCCACTCCCAGTTTAGTCAGTTTCTTTACAATTTTTCTTGAAACGATGTTAGTTTTTACACAATCCATAAAAACAAGCTTATAAAACAAACAAATGGCGATTTAGTTTTTGTTAATTTTGTATAACTATTTAATCTCTAAAATACTTTTGTTCAACTAACAAAGAATATTATAGCTGTTTTTATGGAAAGCCTTTCAAAAATTCACTTTCCAGGAGCAGGCTCTTAACTAAGAACTAAAATTCCCACATCTCACTCTGGAGTTCCTGAGTTACATTTCTGGCTTCAGCTCTTGAATCCAACTTTCTGTAATACAGACTGTAGTGAGCAGTGGTGATGACCCAGGTAACTGGGCTCCTGCCACCCACATGGGATACCTGGGTTACATTTCCAGCTCCTGGCTCTGAACCCAGTGTAACCTTCCAGTTGCAGGCATTCAGTAAGTAAACCAGTGGGTAGGAACGCTAGCTCTCGGTCGCTCCCTCCCTTTCTCTCTCTCTCTCTCTCTCTCTCTCTCTCTCTCTCTCTTTCTCTCTGCTTCTCAGATGAATAATAAAGCTATCAAAGAGTCCACTTTCTAAAGTACTGTGTATATTTTTAACAATAATTTGGAACATAAAAAGAACAAAGTGGATGCTGACTTCCTGGACAGTTCAGTCATGCCTTAGTTGAGAAGATCAGGTGTGAAGTCACAGCTTCTGTGTCCAGAGTGTTGCTGGTTTTCTCAAAGTTAATCGCCTCTATTATGCTGTTATTATTACATTCCAGTTAAAGGACACTGTAGTTCTTTGTAGGTCTATTCAGTTAAGGCAGTTGATCATCATAGGTAGGTCTATTCAGTTAAGGCAGTTGATCATCATAGGTTCAGGAAATGACAATTTTAACTGTCATTTAGAATTTAGGATGACTGAAATATTTGTGGAAAAGGAACATTTTCTAAAGTCTTTTGCAAATTTCTTAATCTTGTCTGGATTAAATCTTTGTTCTATAATAAACATAGAAGCAGACAAAATAAACTTGCAGAGATACACTTTGGAAACAAATCAAATGATTTGTAAACTCTGTTAGTAATGAGATCTGCATTTCAATGGAGTCTAGACACTAATGAGGAACCTATGGAATCTGGACAATTGCATTATTACTGTATTTTAATCTTAGTTGTATTTGAAGTTATCTTTGTAAACAAGAAAATGATTTTCCCAGTAAGGAATTGAATAGGTGTTATCACAGATCCCTTTTGAAGTAGCTAAGAGACCTTCTTCTGGGTTAGGGGTAGGGAACGTCTAGCAGGCAGGCCGTATAAGGTCCACAAAATCATTTAGTCTAGTCCTGCCAAGCAATTGCTGGCAGTACTTGAAATTCAAGAAATCTATACCAGGCTAATTTTTAAGTTGATATTTTATAAATATCCTTGAGCAAAAACAAACAAACAAACAAACAAACAAACAAAAAACTCCCCACCCGTGTAGTGTAGTCTTCGGTAACTAAAAGGTCATTGACGGACATCTGGGTCACTGAGAGCGAATGACTACCTGGTGGCTTAAACAGAAAAAAAAAAAAAAAAAAAAACAACAAAATACCAGTAATGGCATTTTTCCATTATTAGAATCACCTTACCAACTATAACTCAAAATTTAAATTAAGTCAGTGATTTATTATTAGAGGAAATACTGAGGATGACCTGAGGTTACAAAGTAAAACTTATTTCAAAGATTAGATCACTGAAGTTTATTTTTTATGCTTCATCTGCATAACTGCAATCCCTGCACCAATTAAACATCAACATCTGGCATGTATTCCTGACTTCTTCCCAAAAGAGAGGCCTGTTACCAAGAATTTTATAAATGGTTTTATCTTGAGAATGAAAAGAGCTTCCTGAAATGAGGTGCACACTACTGATCCTGACCAGATGAAAAGTAAGACAGGCTTAGAGAACAAAGTGGAAACCAAGATGATAATTATAAAAGAAAATCTAGTCAAAGAAGAAACACATGCCAAGCTTTCTTCATCATGGAGATAAATCTCACCCCTATTTTTGCTCTGTGAATATACCTGAAAGGAGAAAGCACAAAGTGTTAGAGTACCATTAGGAAGGTTGTACCTGCCACCAACACAAATTAATAAAACAAACACAATCATAGCAGAGGACCATCTGATGCTCATGACATTCTTTTACAGCATGCCTGACTACTCATTAGGAATCAGAAGCCATCTAAACTATGTACACCTTCATCTGTACATCTAGCACAGTCCTGCTGACACAGCCTGGAGGGCACTGAGTACTGCATTGGCTCCTACTTTTCACAAAGAGATAAATAGCAAATATTTTAACAGCAAATTTTGAGAACAAAAGTTTGGTTCTTCTATGGGAAATATATTTTTGTGGCATTTCTATAAATCAGAGCTCATTCTAAAATGGAATGGATTACTCTTATTCAATATAGTACTAAGATTTTAGCAAGAGCAATTAGGAAGAAGAAAGAAATTCAGGGCCTCAAAAGTGGAAAAGAGGAAGTCAGATTATCCATATTTGCTGATGACACAGTGTTGTACATGGGAAAACCTAAACATTCCATCAAAAAGCAGTTAGAATTGATAAATCAATTCAGTAAAGTTTCAGGTTACAAGATAAACATTCAAAAAGAGTAGCTTTTTAATGTGCTAATAATAAACTCACCAAGAGAAAAATCAAGAAAGATATCCCATTCACAATAACTACAAAAAAATCAAATATTTAAGAATAAATTCAAACAAAGAAGGAAGAGCTCTACAATGAAAATTATCAAACATTGATGAAAGAAATCATCAAGGACACAAAAAATGGAAAGAGTCCTTGCTCATGGATTGGAAGAAGCAATATCATTGAAATGTCTGTACTACCTAAAGCAATCTAAAGATTCAGGGCAATCTCTATTAAAATACCAGTGGCACTTAAGAATAATTGTGTATTGATTACAGTATTCAACCAAAAGTATTAAGTAGAACAAACAAACAAAAATACTAAGAGGGATAACATATTAAGTTGTTCATCAACAGTCAGGGCGAGGGCTGATCAAGTCACCGTTTCTCATTGTGTTCATTTTGCTTTAACAGGTTTTCTTTTTGGTGCTCAGTTGTCACCTATCAGGGAGAACATGTGGTATTTGTACCTTTGGGATTGGCTTATTTCACTCAGCATAATGTTTTCCAAATTCCTAACAGGGATCACTTTTCAGTTAAAATTTAAACACCTAAGAATAATTGTGTGTTAATTACAGAGTTCAACCAATGGTACTAGAACAAAAAAAATACTAAAATGTATAAAGTATTACATTGTACATCAACCATCAGGACAAGAGCTGATCAAGTCACTGTTTCTCATAGTGTCCATTTCACTTCAACAAGTTTCCCCTTTGGTGCTCAGTTAGTTGTCACCAATCAGGGAGAACATATGATATTTGTCCCTTTGGGACTGGCTTAATTCACTCAGCATGATGTTTTCCAAACTCCTCCATCTTCTTGCAAATGACCGGGTTTCGTTGTTTTTGACTGCTGTATAGTATTCTATAGAGTACATGTCCCATAATTTCTTTTTTTTCTTTTTTTTAAATTTTTTTTATTTATTTTTTTGACAGGCAGAGTGGACAGTGAGAGAGAGAGACAGAGAGAAAGGTCTTCCTTTTGCCGTTGGTTCACCCTCCAATGGCCGCCGCGGCCAGCTTGCTGCGGCCGGGCACCACGCTGATCCGATGGCAGGAGCCAGGTGCTTCTCCTGGTCTCCCATGGGGTGCAGGGCCCAAGTCCTTAGGCCATCCTCCACTGCACTCCCTGGCCACAGCAGAGAGCTGGCGTGGAAGAGGGGCAACCGGGACAGAATCCGGCGCCCCGACCGGGACTAGAACCCGGTGTGCAGGCGCCGCAAGGCAGAGGATTAGCCTAGTGAGCCAAGGCGCCGGCCTCCCATAATTTCTTTATCCAGTCTACTGTTGATGGGCATTTGGGTTGGTTCCAGGTCTTAGCTATTGTGAATTGAGCTGCAATAAACATTAATGTGCAGACAGCTTGTTTGTTTGCCAATTTCATTTCCTTTGGGTAAATTCCAAGGAGTGGGATGGCTGGGTTGGGTGGTAGGGTTATCTTCAGGTTTCTGAGTAATCTCCAGACTGACTTCCATAGTGGCTTAACCAATTTGCATTCCCACCAACAGTGGGTTAGTGTCCCTTTTTCCCCACATCCTCTCAAGCATCTATTGTTGGTAGATTTCTGCATGTGAGCCATTCTAACCGGGGTGAGGTGAAACCTCATTGTGGTTTTGATTTGCATTTCCCTGATTGCTAGTGATCTTGAACATTTTTTCATGTGCCTGTTGGCCATTTGGATTTCCTCTTTTGAAAAATGTCTATTGAGGTCCTTGGCCCATCTCTTAAGTGGGTTGTTTGTTTTGATGTTGTGGAGTTTCTTTATTTCTTTGTAGATTCTGGTTATCAACCCTTTATATGTTGCATAGTTTGCAAATATTATTTCCCATTCTTTCAGTTGCAAATATATAAGCAAATTAAAAAACTCAAAAACCAAAAACAATCAGTCCAGCTGAGAAATCGGCAAAGGACCTCAACAGACAGTTCTCAAAAGAAGAAATACAAACTGTTCACTAACCATTAAGGAAATGCAGATCAAAATGGCAATGAGATATCACCTCAGCCCTATCAGAATGGCTGAAGCCCAAAACAGAAAGTAACAAATGCTGTGAGGATGTGGAAAAAGAGGAATAGTTATATACACTGTTAGTGGAAATGAAAGTGCATCCACTGTGGAAAACAGTGTGTAGATTCTTAAAAATCCACAAATAGACTTGCCATATGATACAGCGAACCCAATATTGGATATATACACAAAAGATACGAATGCACTGTATTTAAGAGATACCTGCACCACCACGTTCACAATAGCCAAAATTTGGACTCAACCAAGATGTCCATCATCAGAAGAATAGAGAAAATATGGTATATATACACAGTGGAATATTATTCAGCTTTACAAAGAATGAAATTCTGTAATTTGCAGCAAAATGCACAGAACTGGAAGGTGTCATGTTAGTGAAATAAGCTGGACATAGAAAGACAAATACTGCATGTTCTCCCTTATATGTGGGTGCTATCATTTATTTTATTTTATTTTATTTATTTTTTTTTTTATATTTTTTGACAGGCAGAGTGGACAGTGAGAGAGAGAGACAGAGAGAGAAAGGTCTT
Source organism: Oryctolagus cuniculus (assembly GCF_964237555.1). Classification (NCBI taxonomy): domain Eukaryota; kingdom Metazoa; phylum Chordata; class Mammalia; order Lagomorpha; family Leporidae; genus Oryctolagus; species Oryctolagus cuniculus. The sequence goes on along the minus strand of NC_091439.1, from coordinate 47,096,749 downwards.
CCCTTGCCGTTGGTTCACCCTCCAATGGCCGCCGCGGCCAGCGCGCTGCGGCCGGCACACCGCGCTGATCCGATGGCAGGAGCCAGGAGCCAGGTGCTTTTCCTGGTCTCCCATGGGGTGCAGGGCCCAAGCACCTGGGCCATCCTCCACTGCACTCCCTGGCCACAGCAGAGGGCTGGCCTGGAAGAGGGGCAACCGGGACAGAATCCGGCGCCCCAACCGGGACTAGAACCCGGTGTGCCGGCGCCGCTAGGCGGAGGATTAGCCTAGTGAGCCGCGGCGCCGGCCGGGTGCTATCATTTAAAAAGAAGGAAGGAAAGGAGGTAGGAAGGAGATGACTGTGTATATCAGTATTGCTGCAAATACAGTTTTATGAAACTTTGTTTTATACCTTTGTCAAACCAATGATTAAGAATGTTTTACTACCACAGTTTTAATGATTTGTGATTATTTTAAAATTTACTGCATATGAGTGGGATGGTCATTTTTCCATTCAATTATTATTTATAGCCATTGTCTATATTCCTACTAAGGTAGGGTCTTTTTGCTTTTTATTTGTTAAACTTCTTAGTCAGTGAAGTGTTAAGCCTTTTTACTGTAATGCAAATTTAAAATGTTATCTCAAATACTAAAAAAAGGTAGGGAGAAGAAAGGAGGGTGGCAGAAAATGGAGGGAGGTGGAAAGAAATAACATTAGGTTCTTAGAAACGTATATACAAACCATATTTAATCTGTTAAAAACAAATTAAAAATTAAAAATTTTTAGAAAGAGAAGAGGGATAGGAAAAAAAATGCAGTGGATTGCCCCAGCTTATCAAGGCCCATGTGATGGCTATGAAGTCATCAGCCAGGGCCTTTTGTACTCTGCATTAACTGGCCTGGAATTCTTTAACCTTTAAGTAAACAACAGATGAATAAATATGCTTCAGAAGCTTGAAATTATACAAGCTGGGATAACAATACTACTATTTTTAATTATTAAATAAAAAAACCTGATGTTGAAATTGGGAAACACAATTTCTGACTGATATTGATCTTGTAATTTACTTGTTACTTGTAATAATCAAAGCTTTATTAACTCAAAAGAGAGATCAAAAGAGAGAAAAAAAAAGTCAATAAAGAAGGAAGCTACTTCTCCTTAGGTATATTAATAAGACATAAGTAATTCGCAAATATCTTGTGAACTCATCTTGAGTATTACATGATGCTTGTTTAATTGAGGGGGAAAATTTTAGCAGCTGAACCTCAGGCCAAAATTCTAGACGTTTTATGAGGCAGAAGAGTACGATTAAAGCATATAATAAGCATCTATAAAGAAATAAAATAAGCCGGCGCCGCGGCTCACTAGGCTAATCCTCCGCCTAGCGGCGCCGGCACACCAGGTTCTAGTCCCGGTCGGGGCGCCGGATTCTGTCCCGGTTGCTCCTCTTCCAGGCCAGCTCTCTGCTGTGGCCAGGGAGTGCAGTGGAGGATGGCCCAGGTGCTTGGGCCCTGCACCCCATGGGAGACCAGGAGAAGCACCTGGCTCTTGGCTCCTGCCATCGGATCAGCGCGGTGCGCCGGCCGCAGCGGCCATTGGAGGGTGAACCAACGGCAAAAAGGAAGACCTTTCTCTCTGTCTCTCTCACTGTCCACTCTGCCTGTCAAAAAAAAAAATAAATAAATAAAATGAAAATAATGTACATGATAAGAATTATATTTTGAAAATTAGGCTGGCGCCGCGGCTCACTAGGCTAATCCTCCGCCTTGCGGTGCTGGCACACTGGGTTCTAGTCCCGGTTGGGCACTGGATTCTGTCCCGGTTGCCCCTCTTCCAGGCCAGCTCTCTGCTGTGGCCAGGGAGTGCAGTGGAGGATGGCCTAAGGACTTGGGCCCTGCACCCCATGGGAGACCAGGATAAGTACCTGGCTCCTGCCATCGGATCAGCGTGGTGCCCGGCTGCAGCGCGCCGGCCACGGCGGCCTTTGGAGGGTGAACCAACGGCAAAGGAAGACCTTTCTCTCTGTCTCTCTCTCTCACTGTCCACTCTGCCTGTCAAAAAGAAAAAAAAAATTAACAAATTATTTTTGCTTTTATAACTGGTAAGCAATTAAAAATACAACGTAATCACAGTGGGTAATGGCAAAAACTACTAGGATTTTGTAGATAAAGCAGAAGACCCCAACAAAGTTCTTTTTTTTGTAGGAGCCATGTAAATCTGTAGAACAAGACCCCAGGAGTACAAAGCATAGGCAGTAACATGTTCATCTTTCTCTTAAAAGAGAAATGCACTAGTGCAATAGGTTTGAAATACCAAGGTTAATAATGTCTAAGTTTTATTCTACAACTCTGACCTGCTTCTCTGTGGGTATCAAGGTATAATGACGCACCTTTAGTTCAGTCGTTAACAGAAGACTTTCTAATGAGGTTCCGGATGCTAAGCATCTCCAGAAGATCGTCTCTATGAAAAAACTCCTAAGATCTTTTTCTTTTGAGTTGCATTAATACACTTTCCCTTCATCTCTACCAAAGCACAGCCCACACAAAGTTAATACTACCCATTGTAGGGATGTGTATTTTTTAACTTCATATTGACTATATTTTGTAGCTCCATCTTTTTTCCCTTTTCCTTAATCATTTATATGTAACATTTATAACATTCCTTGTTTAAACACAGCTGTAATAATGTTAAATCTTCTTTTTAGAATTATCAGATATTTAGATTTTATTGTGTTGATTACGTTCTAGCTGGTAGGATTTGCACAGATTATGTCATCCAAAACTTAACAACCCTATGAGGTAAGTATTGTTACCATTTTTATAAGAATAAAAAACTGAGATATAGGAAATTGGCATACAGGATACAGGAACTTGCCAAGGTAAATTCTTACTGTCCTTGGAGCTGAAATTCAAGCCTGGGAAGCCTTCCTAAAGAAACCAAACCATTAATTACCTTATGAATAGCTTTCCAATTAGAATATTGTCAAAAGTCACAGGAAGTTATTCTGGTAGTTTGACTTGGCTTGAAGTCCTTGTCTTATGTTAGATAGCTTCTATTTCTAGCTTCTTTAGATTATTTGGTTGTCTCTGGCTTTCCATCTTAAGGGTCACCATCCTTTTTCCTTGTCCTAATGCCCCTCTGTTTTCCCTCCACATGATCAGTCCAGAGAGCCAAATTGGTCCAAAGAAATCTTTTTCCTTCAATTTTAGTTCCTTTTCTGGCTGCAGAACTAGACTTCAACTGCAGGCTTAAAAATGCCAGCCCAGAATCGTTCATTCATTTGTTCATTCACCAGATGTTTTAAACCTATGAAATACAGGGAATCTCTTACCTTTGTATTAATCAAAAGTAAAAAGAAACAAAGTAAAAAATAAATAAAAAGCACGAGTGTCTACTATGATCACTGGGCAGTTAACAGTGACTAGGAGAGGCAAACTCCCTTTTCTCATGTTCCTGTGTTTAGTTGGAGTAGACAACAATGAACAAGTAAGTATACACGTATAACATATCAGTACTGATGGTGTTGAGGACCAAACAACATAGGGCAAAGGAGAGAGCAAAGTCTGGAAGCAGAGGATAGGAGAGTGTTGTTGCTAAGCTTATGAGGATGTTCAGGGTAAGCCCTCCGATAAGAAAATATTTGAACAAATATAAAACAGAAATGTGAATTTAAAATGTAATCTGTGGAAGAAATTTAGGAGCAGAGAGAAAGAACAGCAATAGCAAAGACCTGGAAGTAGAAATAATCTTGTGTTTCTCTAATAATAAGGCCTTTGGGCTGGAGCTATGTGAGAATAAGTTGATACCTAAAATTGCTTGGCTTATCTATAATTCAGTCAAGAATGTCATTTGGCCTTAAACATATGAGCCACTTCCAGAAAGCTTAGAGTATATTAATTAATATTTTCATGAATTTTATTTAGTGCCTTATAATTTAAAATCATTTTCCCAAATATAACCTCATTTTTCTCCTCAAAACCTCCTGTCACTGAGAGAAGAGTCTAGTGCGATAATCCTGGCTGTGAAAAAAAGACATGACACACGGTAGGCACTCAGTAAATGTATCTTGAATTAATGAGTTGATTTAATTCCACAACACAACTTTTAATTTATCAACTTTTTCACACTGATTATTACTGACTATCAGATGTTATGTTATAATGTGACAGTGCTTCCAAGGCTGTGGAGATGTATGTTGGGCTATTTGCCTCCACCCTAATTTGTGTATGTATTTATTTTTATGGTGCTTCACACTTTTTCTAACTCTTCCATTAAGTTCTGTAGCATTTTCCTGGCAATCAGTTTCTCTAGGCTCCTAATTTATCACTATCTAATCTATTCTATTCTTGGAAACCAGATCACAAAATTTGTCAGACCCACATGTAAAATAAATTAAAGTGACTCCAAATAAGAGCCATGCAACTTTTCTCAAACAATAAATTTGTCTTGGTCCATTTGTGCTGCTATAACAAAATACCATGGAATGAGTGATTTATGAACAATAAAAATTTATTTCTCACAGCTCTGGAGGCTGGGAAGTTCAAGATTAAGATATTCGCATGTACGTTGTCTGGTGAGGATCCTGTCTTTATGGTTCTAAGATAGCACCATGGTGTTACACCCTAGCAGGAGGACGAATGCTATGTCCTCACACACAGAAGGGACTTGGAAAGGGGCAAACCCACTTCCTCTGCCCATGATTGTTCTACTCTTGTGACTTAATTACCCCCTAAAGTCACCACCACCTGAAATTATCACATTGGCAATTAAATTCCAATATATAAATTATGAGGGACACATTAAGGTCACATTACTATTTTCTTCCTAACAACTTTTCTGATCTCATAAATGTTATGCTTATTTCTACATTTGCAATTAGTTTCTAGTTGATTAAAGTTGCTAGGCAAAATATCACCCCTGGGCTTTTTCTTCAGTTGTCTAGAAAAATAAAATTATAAAGCATTTCAGTCCACCTAAAACAGTTTCCACAATCTGATCTGAAGCCACATTTGCAGGTTCTTCATTGAACTAAAACTGATCTCATTTGTCTGTAGTATCCAGAACTCACAGGTTTGTCTGGGCTCTCTGAAGCCAGGACTCTCATCTAGTACTGATGATATAGTCACTTGGTGCAACATGATTATAAATGTGCCTCTTGCAATGCGGTACCCTTAACATGTCCTTTCTGTGGAAGCCATTATATCCACCTGTTTGCTGCCATAAAAGTTTTCAAATATTCTTTTTCTGATTGAGAATTATTATGGGTTTATCACTTACTGATTTCTTATTTCACTCTTACAACAAATAACTATTGGTGGCCTACTGTGTACCAACTGCTGCTCTGGGTCTTGCATATCCAGCCTTTTAAAGACAGAGGTTGTATCTACTGTCTTGGAAAGCTAAATGAATGATTCTAATGGAGAGGGCTAAATGATTGGTTGCAAATAGACATATACCAATAGTAATATAAATAAATTTTATTAATACAAAAGAAAGCAGGGAAAACAGATACAGAGTAATAAGCTAGGTATCTTTTTAAAATAGGGTGGTAGGTGTTGGCATTGTGGCATAGAGGGTAAAGCTGTCACCTGTTATTGCAGGCATCCAATATGAATGCCAGTTGAGTCCCAGCTGCTTCACTTCCTATCCAGCTGCTTGCTAATGGGCCTGGGAAAGCAGTGGAAGATGGCCCAAGAGCTTGGGCCTCTGTACTCACATGGGAGACCCACAAGAAGCTCTGGGCTCCTGGCTTTGACCTAGCACAAACCCAGATGTTGTGGCCATTTGGGGAGTGAAACAGCAAATGAAAGATCTCTCTGTGTCTTCCTCTCTTTCTGTAAATTTGCCTTTCAAATAAATAAATAAATCTTTGTTAAAAAGAGGTGGTAACTAAAAAAATAAGTATGTGAGTCAATGGAAATGTTAATTATATTCACAACCATTTGAAACATGTTGTACACTGTAAATGTATATAATTTGTCATTTATCTCTTAATAAAGCTGGGAAAACTTTTTAATGAAAAAAGAAAGAAGAGAGAGTGGTTAAGGAAGATTTCCCTAAGGAGATTGTGTTTATGAGTATTTGAGGAAAGTATGTTTTTTAAAAATTTATTCAAGAAACAGAGAGACAGACGGACAGCAATAACTCCTATTCAAATATACTGGTTCATACTCCAAATGCCCACAATGGCGAGTGCTGAAGCTGGAAGTTGGGAGCTGAATCCAAGTCTTCCATGTGGGTGACAGGGTCTCAACTACTTGAGCTGTCATCCACTGTGTCTCAGAGTCTGCATTGGCAAAGAGCTGGAATAGGAAGCCAGAGCAAGAAACTGAACACAAGTCCCACTGTGATGTGGGACCCTTAAGGGTGTCTTAACTGACATCTTTACCACAAGGCCAAATACCTGCCCTAAAAGCATATCTTCAGAGGACATAGCAAGATAAAGACCTTGATAGGAGAATGACTTGGTATGTTCCAGGAATAACACTAAGACAAATATGTTTCGAGATGAGTGAGTAGGAAGGAGAGTGTTAGAAGATAAGGTCTGTGGCAAGGGTTAAATAGTGTAGGGGCTTTTGAACCTCAGTTGTTCATGATCTTCTCAACAGTACATGATGTGTTTGACTTGATTTTGTTTCTGTACAATTTTCTGAAAGCCAGTGTGGAGCATCGATGGGAAATAATTTTCATAGGTGTAATTCCTATAGCCTTTTAATAAAGTTCAGGAAAATATATGGATATAGAAGCACTCATAATTGTATATTCTGATTTTTTGCTTATTGAAGTTAAATTCACTTATATAAAATTATCCATTTTAAAATGATTCAGTGACATTTAGATTATTCACAATGTTGCACAACTACCACTGCTATCTAATCCAAAACAAGTTCATCACCCAACACGAACCCATTACCTATTAATCGGTGATAACCCCTCTCTGCTTACCCCAAAAAGTAGCATTCTGCTTTCTGTTTATGGATTTATATACTAAACTCTAGATATTTCATGTAAATGAAATCCTAAAATATGTGAACTTTTATGTCTGGCTTCTTTCACTTAGCATAATTTTTGAGGTACATTCATATAATAATATATGTCAGCACTTTATTTTTATAGTTGACTTGTATTCCATTTTATGTACACACACACACACACATATACACACCACAGTTTCTCCATTCATCTACTAATGGACATTGTGATTGTTTCCACCTTTTATTGTTGTAAGTAGTGCTTACTATGAATGTGTGTGTACAATGTCTTTTTTTTTTTTTTTTTTTTTTTTTGACAGGCAGAGTGGACAGTGAGAGAGAGAGACAGAGAGAAAGGTCTTCCTTTGCCGTTGGTTCACCCTCCAATGGCCGCCGCGGCCGGCGTGCTGCAGCCGGCGCACCGCGCTGATCTGATGGCAGGAGCCAGGTACTTATCCTGGTCTCCCATGGGGTGCAGGGCCCAAGCACTTGGGCCATCCTCCACTGCACTCCCTGGCCACAGCAGAGAGCTGGCCTGGAAGAGGGGCAACCGGGACAGAATCCGGCGCCCCAACCGGGACTAGAACCCAGTGTGCCGGTGCCGCAAGGCGGAGGATTAGCCTAGTGAGCCATGGCGCCGGCCTACAATGTCTTTATGACCAGTATTTTCAGTTCCTTTGGGTATATACCTAGGAATGGAATAACTGAGTCACATGGTAATTCTGTATTTGACCTTTTGAGGAATCATAAAATTGTTTACCACTATGGCTGAACCATTTTATAATCTGAAAATACTCTTATTCTTACATTCTATAAGCACTTGCTTCCTTATACCTTATCTTCCCTAGTTTGGAGCTATTTACTGTAGATATCACATTTTTCCTAAGGTGCAACCTGATTAGATAGTTCTTCCAAACCAACTGAAAGGACTTTTACTAGAAAAATTAAGGAAAATAAAATTAATAAACTATAAAGTAAAACTTTAGAGGCAATAACTTTAAGTTGTATAATTCATAGCCCAAGTGTGACTATAGCCATGATATCAATAGGATACATAGATAGAGACAGTAAATAATTAGATATCTCCTACTGATGATCCTATTTCTCCAGAGAACCCTAAAGAGTAATACTCCATCATGGCTTGGATGGCCGGACGGACAGATAGGGAATTGGCTTATGTGATTATGAAAGCTGAGAAATCCCAAGATATGCAGTCATGAAACTTGAAAACAGGAAAGCCCATGATGTGATTACTGGCCAAGTTCAAAGGCCTGAGAACCAGGAAAGCCAATGATGTGTGTTCCAGTTTGAGGTTGGCAGGCTGTATTCTCAAGAGTTGATGCTTCAGTTTGAAACTGAAGGCAGGGAAAGATCAGTGTCCCAGATCAAGATAGGCAGGAAGAGTTCCCTCTTATAGCAAGATGGTGATCCCTTTTGTGTTTCTCAAGTCTTCAACAGAATGGAGGTCCCGCCTACTTTACGGAGGGCAATCTACTTTACTTAGTCTCCCAATTCAACTGTTAATCTCATCTATAAATGCCTTCACAAGCATACTCAGAATAATGATTTACTAAATACCTGAGCAATACATGGACCACTCAAGTTGACACATAAAATGAACCGTTGTAGAATATTTTTGAATCAACATGGTTTCTAGGACCTTAACTGAATTCTGATGACTCCAAATATTCCATTTTCCTAGAATATTTCTTTGTTCAAGACCCTGATGCTTTTTAAAATTTTTCTTGTTTTATTTGAAAGGCAGAAATAGTGAGAACCATCTATTGGTTCACTCCCAAAATGTCCACAACAGCCAGGATTGGGCCAGGTGGAAGCCTGTTACCTAAAATTCAATCTGGGTCTTCCACATGAGTAGCAGAACCCAAGCGCTTGAATCATCATCTTCCAAGGTCTGCATTAGTGAGAATCTAGAAACCAAAGTAAAGCTGAGACTCAGAGGAGGCATTCTGTCATGGGATTCAGGTGTCCTAATCACTTTCCCAAATGCAGTGCAACCTCTTTCTAGAATATTTCTCATCTGAGAAGTCATAATACACTTTTCTTATGGGGCTCATACAGTCATTTATTAAAATGCCTACTGTGTTACAGGAATTGTGCTAAACACTGGGCAACAAAGATTCCAAACACTTAAAGAAAGAGCAGGCCTATAAATAAATAAATTAGAATCTGTGTTGAACTGTTGGAAATCAAGGAATAGGATGCTGGTTCTTAAAGTGTGGTTTGAAGTCACCTATATCAGAATCACCTGGGGTGTTGTGGTCATGCTTCAGTATTGTTCAGAAACTCTTGGTTGGAACTTAGTCTGTATTGTAAGCCTCTCAGATGATCTTAATGTATATAGAAGTTTGATAAGCACAAAAATATAACATGCTTTATTTTAGCATTTTTGGAGTTACTTAAAATGTTTTTCAAGATATATTTTATTCTTTTAAAGGCAGAGTGAGACACACACACAGACACACACACACACACACACACACACCTAGGGGTTGGTGGGGAGAGATCTTCCATCTTGCATCCACTGGTTCACTCACCAGGCCAAAGAAGTGGCCAGCAATTCCATCCAACTCTCCCATGTGGGTGGCAGGGGCTCAAGTATTTGGGTCATCTTTTACTGCCTTCCTAGGCACAAGAAGCTGGATCAGAAACAGAGTCAAGCTGGGACACAAATGAACCAGCACTTCACTAAGGAATGCCCATGTGACAAGTTCCAGCTTAATATACTGCATTACAATGCCAGCCCCTAAAATAAAAAAATAAAAAATAAAAATTTTATAATTACCTTCTTGAATTTGAATATTTTGAATTTCTTCATCAAGATTCAAGACAGTTTGTAAAAATAAAATAATAACATAATATTCCACAATGTTTATTTTCAAATTTTTATAATTTTATTTCACTATTAGATCAATCAGACTGCATTCCTGCCCTTATTCAGCATATTTCCATTCCTGACATCATTCCAGGCTTTGGGAATGCTACCATGAGCAAGACAGACATAATTAGCACCTCATGTAGCTTAGAATCCAACTTCAATGTCACATTTTGTTTTTAAGGTAGAACACTTTTTTTCTTTAAGATTTTTTTTTATTTATTTGAAAGTCATAGTTACACAGAGGGAGAAGGAGAGGCAGAGAGAGAGAGAGAGAGCTTCCATCTGATGGTTTACTCCCCAGTTGGCCGCAACGGTTGGAGCTGCACCAGTCAGAAACCAGGAGCCAGGAGCCTCCTCCGAGTCTCCTACATGGGTGCAGGGGCCCAAGGACTTGGGCTTCTTCCACTGCTTTCTCAGGCCATAGCAGAGAGCTAGATTGGAAGTGGAGCTGCCAGGACTCGAACTGATGCCCATGTAGGATGCTGTCATTGAAGTTTTGCCACAGCGCCAGCCCCACCACATTTTTTTTCTTTTTGGAGATGGGAGCATTTATGTGTGTATGTGTGTGTGTATGTGGGTGGGTGGGCAGGTGCACATGTATGCGTTTGTAAAGATTTAGCGTTTTCACTTGCTGAGCAAAACAAGTATGCTAACTGAGAGATTGCCAAGTTACCTCTGCAAATATTCAAGGAAATCTAACAGGCTCTGGCATAAGTCTAAGTGGACTGGGGTGCCTTTGTTCCCTCATATGAAAACCTATACCTTTTTTTCCTTTGCTGCTTTGTTGCTGAAAGGAAGTATGTTAAAATATTAAGATCTTAAAATCAGTTATGATAATATATAAAATTCCCTTCCTGCATAATTGAATGAATTAGACATAACTAACAGTTTGCTAAAGATGCTGTATTTTCTGTATTATAAGGAACTATGAACTAGTTTTACATTTATTTCTTCTGAAAAGAGGCACATTAGTATTTTGGCTATTTAAGCATATCAACCATAAGCTAGATAGAACATTTATAACAATTTCAAGCAAATATTTAGAGTAGTACTTACTTAATAGCTTCCTATTTTCCAGTTCACATATCATTATTTGCTGATCTCAGTCCAGCAAATATTCCAGGAAAATCATCCATTATCTGTGAAGTTTAGATGTTATATATAATGTATGTTCTGGACCCATTAAAATATGTCACAAATAATTCAAGATTGCTATGTGACTCCCTTCTCCTTGTCTTTCATATAAAACTTTGTCCTTACTGTGTTACTGCAATACAAACAGTAAAACATAGAAACACTGAGGTAGAGAGTGATGCATTCATTCATGTCATTTAGAAAGAAACACAAGGTACTGTGAAGGTTACTGTAAAAGAGCTGTTCGGATCATCTTCCTCTTTAGTGTTGATTAAACAACCTCAAAAGTATTAAGACTCAACTTGAAAATGTAGTTTAAAATTCTAGGCATATATTTTTTTTTCTTCATACAAGTAACAGGAAGAAATGGAAAATGTAATTTGGTGACAGGACAATAAAGAGCTTTCATGGACAAGAAAGGACAAAGGAATCATTCATAACAAACAGTTTCTGTGTGTTAGCAAAGTTGTTAGGGCTACCCATCTATTTTCATTTTCAGTTGGTATTCATACCAGACCTTATTATTCCTGTTTTGGTATTTGAAAAGATTCTATAACCCGCCCAACCTTATGAAGTAATCAAGTAGTAAAACATCCTGAGTCACTCTGATTGCAGATCTACTGAGCCTTCATCATGCCATGTTGAAGAGGCCATACTCAAAGACTGGACATTCAGCAGTTGGTGTCCGTGGCCTTAAGCAATTTAACAAATAGGAGGATAATCTCTAAGATGACTCACTGTAATTAGCAATTTCCCAGGTGAAATCTCATAATGAACATAAAGAACACACTTCAACCTTTGGTTGCTATATTTTAGGTTGGCAGGAAAGCATCATCTCCGTATGTGTGTAGGTTTGGCATTTAGAATATGATCAGCTGAGTGCCGAGTGATTGCTTCACCATTAGGAATGTTACTAAAGTAGGGAATACATGTCTACAGGTTTCTTGTCAAGAGAGTTCAAATACTGTTGGAAACAGTACCCAAGTATGATACTTAGCACCAGCTTATTCACCTCCCTTGCATTTCTTTCTTATTTCTGTGCTGAATGTCAACTGTGTAGGTTTTCAAATAATAAAGTTGATCCTGTCCTTATTGCTCATTGTTTTCCTCTAAATGTGTCTGCTCCCTGATTGTGCATGATGTCTCCTAATATTAACCAGCATATTGCAGTGTTTTCCTTGTCTATAAGCAAGTCTTATACACCATCTTCCCGGTTGCATACCAGGTCAGAGGAAGATAAAGGTGATCTTAGAGTATTTCAGGCATGGAAAGCCAAGACACTCTGGCAAAAAGATCTCTGTGAGTGAGATCCCAGTGGAAAGAACAGGTCTTCAAAGAGGGAGGTGCCTTTCTCTGAAGGGAGGAGAGAACCTCCACTTTGACTATGACCATGTCTAAACAAGATAAGAGTCGGAGAACTCAAGGGGCTTCCATAGCCTTGGAAACTCATGACTGGTGCATAGGGAGATTACTGATGCCATAAACAGGAGTGTCAATTGGTAAAGTCAACAACAGGAGTCACTGTGCACTTACTCCTCATGTAGGATCTCTGTCCTTAATGTGCTGTACACTGAGGCTTAATGCTATAACGAGTACTCAAACAGTATATTTCACTTTGTGTTTCTATGGGGGTGCAAACTGTTGAAATCTTTACTTAATGTACACTAAACTGATCTTCTGTTAAAAAAAAAAAAAAAAAAAAAAAGAAACTATCAATTCCCAACTTGACTCTCACTGGGATTAAACATGACAATAGGTCTGATCTGATTTCATCATCATTTAAAAAAAAAATCATCTATTATTTTTCACTTTATGTTTCTGTGTGGGAACAAACTGTTGAAATCCTTACTTAAGGTATACTAAGCTGATCTTCTGTATACTAAGATAATCGAAAATGAATCTTGATGTGAATGGAAGGGGAGAGGGAGTGGGAAAGGGGAGGGTGGTGGGTGGGAGGGACGGTATGGGGGGGAAAGCCATTGTAACCCATGAGACGTACTTTGGAAATTTATATTCATTAAATAAAAGATAAAAAAAAAAAAAAAAAAAAAAGGTGATCTTAGAGCACCCAGAGCCCTTCAGTAATCGGATGTCCAACTGCACACATAGTGCACTGAATGTTCTTTAATTTGAATGATGGGGGGTAAACATTCCTCATTTTGTTGGTACCCTGGTTAATTTTGTGTGAATTTGACTGAACTAAAGGATGCCCGGATGACAGGTAAAACATCATTTCTCCCTGTGTATATGTCCTTGGAAGAGATCAATATGTAAATTGGTAAGATGAGTAAAGCAGAAGGCTTTCCCCAAGCTGGCTATGCCTTGTCCAATACATTGAAGTTCCAAATAGAACAAAAAGGTAGGGGCAGTGTGACTTTACTTGTCTCTGCTTGAGCTAAGATAGCCTTAGTCACAGGTGGTCCTGATTCTCAGACTTTCAGACTCAGAACAAGACTTATCACAATCACCTGCACCCCAGTTTTCAGGCCTGATGATTCAAACTGAATTACAGCACCAGATGCTTCTCCAGTTTAAATCCACAGCCACATGTGCCAATTTCTATAATAAATCTCTATATTTGTGTCTATAACTACCCATCTGTTTCTCTGGAGAATCCAGAATAATATGGCAGGGCATTCACTGACCAACCTAGTATTTCCATTCCTCAGAATTCCAGAAACTAAGAATGGCAGCCAGTTACTGTGGAAAGAAAGTGGAAAGAAGAAAGCCATTTAACTGTCTTAGAGAATCACGCCTACCATGGTTCTGTATGCCAGGGGAGAAGTGTTCAATGTTACAGCAATCTGTAACAATAGAAACAGTGAACTTTGAAGTCCCAAATCATTGTTTAAATCAATTCTTCAGCATTTTATTTGCTTTCTGATCAAATGAAAGTTTCTTAAACAATTTAAGTCTCATCTACCATGTCTAAAATATGAATGCTAATCTCTATTATGCGTATCTCTGATGCCTGTGTGCATATGGATCCATAGGAACAGTAGCTTATAAAAAGCTGTCCAGTTGCTATCGTTTACTTTAGCAGATATAGATATTTATATTTATGCTTGGTAGTATTAGTTGATTAGGAAACATAAACTAAGATTTCTGTGTGCAGACACAGTATGTTTGCCTATTGTTGAAAAATCATAAACAACACTGAAATTTCTTCATTTTTAATATGCTTCACCTGTCTAGTTTTTTCATTTTTGAGATATGAAATGGATCAGAATATAATCTAGAAATCACAAATAAAGCATTACCAGATATTCTACCAAAGAACGTCACATGTATAATGAATACTAATATTACTCTCCATAGAAAACTTTTTACAACTACTTTTTATTTTAATTTTTGTCTCTCTAATTTATTCTATTTGATATATTCAACTTGTTAAAGTTGCAAGAAATTTAAAATTTGAAAAAACCGTTTTGAAAATTTTTGCATTAAGTTCTACTAAAAATATAATTTTATTATCATTTTAATCAAATATTATGTTTTATTTTATTGCTCTGAAATACATTTTCAAATCTGCTGCAAGGTTATTTTGCCTGCTGAAGAATAGTTATTTTCTGCTTTAGAAATGGCTGTAATGCCATTTCAATGCCATGTAAGTAGGTATTGCTACATGGAGCATTATTTGTATTCACCAAAAAACAACCTAAAAATATTGCAATAAAATGAAATTATTAAATTACAGTACACTTATTTGATGTGACATATGTCTACATCCGTTAGAAATTTAGTTTTGGAAGATGAATATGATAAGGGGAAAGCACATGACCTACTGTCAAGTGAAAAATTCAGAACTGTATTTTTAATCCTAATTGGCATAGCTCTAATTTTTACTTTATGGCTCTAAGTTACCTAAATATTTGTATATCTGCATCTGCCTGGGTTTAGTTACTGAAAAAATAAGGAAACATTGCAATATTAACTTATCCTAGGATGAATTTATTCATCTTAATTTTAATTTGAAAAAATGTTATTTCAAAAGTAATTACTGATATACAGAATTGCAAGTTACCCTCATACTGTATACTGAAATGCTTAAGAATAAATTTCGACTTTTCAATAATCAAATCACATTTGAAAGTAGGCATCAGGGCTGGCGCTGAGGCATAGCGGGTAAAGCCGCAGCCTGCTGTGCCTGCATAACAAATGGGCGCCAGATCGAGTTTTGGCTGCTCCACTCCTGATCCAGCTCCCTGCTAATGCACCTGGGATAGCAATGGAAGATGGCCCAAGTGTTTGGGCACCTGCATCCATGTGGGAGACCAAGAAGACGCTCCTGGCTCCTGGCTTGGGAGTTGCACAGCTCCAGCTCTTGTGGCCATCTGGAGAATGAACCAGTGGATGGAAGATTCTCTCTCTCTCTCTCTCTCTCTCTCTCTCTCTCTCTCTCTCTGTAACTTTGCCTTTTGAATAAAATAAATAAATCTGAAAAAGAAAACAAAAAAGAAAATAAAAAGAAAGTAGGCATCTATGTTCTAAGGGCTCTCAGACTGAAGTCTGAGGAGCTGGCTACATGCCGCCTCTTCTGGTTGTGGTGATTACTCAACCTGTGCCACAGACCATGTATTCTGCATGACAGAGAGGGTCAGCTTGCCCAGAGTAAACTGGTGCTCTGTGATACTGGAGCATTGATTTTTCATATTATAATTAGATTTTTGGATAATACCACCACATTTTAGACTTGTTGCATATAGAGAATAAGGTGTCATTTTAATAATACTTTGTTTACTGTATGAGTAGACTATTATATTTTAAAATAGAATATTGCTGAATAAAATCTTTCTAGGAATGAAGAGTTTGGTGAAAAGGATACAATCTAAGAGTACTTAAGCTTCTTGCACAGAATAGGCCAATGATGAGCATATTTTCAAAACTTTGAGAATAATGGATGAATTTTTAACATTGTTCTCATAGATAGTCAAAAATCTGGTTTATAAAAGCAATATAAAACATGAGAACTATTGCAACTTATCATAAGTATATCAATATGATCTAGAAATAAATCTCTCTCCTCATCATACATAGGCATAATTAGTATCTGCCATCTGTTTCAATGTCTTTTATGCATATAGTGATTGTTTATAGAATATCTAGTAGATGTGTAAAATGCCAACTCAGACCTGAAAAATCAGGGCTAATGCAGTACTTTGAATCAGAGTATTCTAGTTGATTAAGAAGTTAGTTCAGAGGTAATTCACTTAGCTTCAAAGGGTCCAAGAACAGGACAGACTTACTTGTTTGTTTCCTGGTTCAAGAAGCAATCAAGAATCACAGAACAAAGTTCAAAATCAAGTTTACTTAGTACAAAAAGAAAGATGTCTCATTCATCCAATTGTAAGAAGTGTTGAACACACAAGAAAAAAATAAAATGGATTTTGAGTCTGTAGTTTAGCCATGGCTTAAAAAAAATAAGATCTCTCTGTCTCTCTCTCTCACTATCCACTCTGCCTGTCAAAAAAATAAAAATAAATAAATAAGAAGATGCAATGAAATATGAAAAATAGAAAAAGAAAAAAGATAAGATCTAAGGGGAAGGAAAGATAAAAAGAGCCAGCCAGTTTAACTCTGGAGAAGAAATGAGAAAGAAGAGGAGAAGGGAAAGTAGGAGAAGACCAAAGGTAAATAAAATGATGAAAAAGATAAATCTTTTTTTTTTTTTTTTTTTTTTTTTTTTTGGCAGGCAGAGTGGACAGTGAGAGAGAGAGACAGAAAGAAAGGTCTTCCTTTTGCCACTGGTTCACCCTCCAATGGCCGCCGCGGCTGGCGCGCTGCAGCCGGCGCACCGCACTGATCCGAAGGCAGGAGCCAGGTACTTATCCTGGTCTCCCATGGGGTGCAGGGCCCAAGTACTTGGGCCATCCTCCACTGCACTAGGCTAATCCTCCGCCTTGTGGCTCCGGCACACAGGGTTCTAGTCCTGGTCGGGGCGCTGGATTCTGTCCCGGTTGCCCCTCTTCCAGGCCAGCTCTCTCCTGTGGCCTGGGAGTGCAGTGGAGGATGGCCCAAGTGCTTGGGCCCTGCACCCTATGGGAGACCAGGATAAGTACCTGGCTCCTGCCTTCAGATCAGCGCGGTGCACCGGCCACAGCGCACCAGCCGCAGCGCGTCAGCAGCGGTGGCCATTGGAGGGTGAACCAACGGCAAAAGGAAGACCTTTCTCTCTGTCTCTCTCTCACTGTCCACTCTGCCTGTCAAATAAATAAATAAATAAATAAAAATAAAAAAAGAAGGAAATGAAGGGTGGAACTTGGTACAATGGTTACGTGATCCTTGTTACACACAGGGGAGACTTGTAATGAGTTCCTGGCGCCCCACTTCAGCTCCTGTTGCAGGCATTTGCGGAGTAAACCAGAAGATGGGATTTATCTCTCTCTCCCTCCCCTCCCCCATAAAATAAGCAAATATTTGTAAAAAGAAGTAAATGAAGTATAAATGTAGACTGTCTTTCATCTAATAACAACACACACACACATACACTGTTGACAAGTATTCTATCAATGCCTAGCTTTTATGGAGCTGTCAGAATAGGTTTACCAAAGACTCATGATATCTGTCATAATTTTCATAGCAATTCTGTGAGTTAGATCACTGCTTCACCTTACACCTGAGGAAGAAGTTTAGAGCATTAGAATTAATTGTCCTATATCATTTAAAATAAGAACACCATATTAGTAGTAGTAATAGTAGTCATGGCAATGGTAGAAGGGCAGCAGCTAATAATTATTGAGCATATACTCTGTTTCAATCACTATATAGGATAGTTATGGCTTAACTTATCTCACTTAACAGTGCTTGAAGGTAGTTATTATAATTCCTACTTTGCAGATGATGAGGCTGAGACTTAGAAAGTTTAATAACATGGCAAAACTGAACAAGTGCAGTTCCAGAAGTCTTAGTTGAGAAGATCTGACTCCTAAGCCTCTCCTCAGAGCTGGGCTTTAAATCCTGGCCTTCCAAGTCCCTGGCTGATGCTTCTTCCATGAGGGCAGAAAAAGTAAAAACAAAAACAAAATAATCACTCACACCTTGTACCTCTCCCATACCAGCATCCAGTGCATCACCTAGAAGTCCCATTCCTTGAGGACCTCATCGTCTCAGCTGGCCAAATTCTCCACCCTGTACCAACACTGCTTCCTCCTTGTGAAGATAGGACCTAACCTGTCCCCAGTGACATTGCCACCAGTTAATACTTTTACTCCTATAGTTAAATGTGGTTATCCACTCACAGGCCTGTGTTCCATTAAATACCATCAAGGTCCACAGATTCTGTGATTCAGTTATCCACATCACAGAGTTTGTTCCATGAAAACAAAATAGTGACAGAAAAAGAATTGGATACCTAAATTTCAGTTCTGTTCCTCTGTTTACACTCAGGGAGAATCACTTGAGTTTAGATAATGAACATAAGCATGAGTTGTCATTGAAGAAAAACCTCTGTATTTATTCCCCCAAGATACTGGGACCATGAACATGATTGGACAGGACTTCCACATATCAGTTCTACTAAGAAAGCAAGATTTAGTTCTGGGCCCAGTACTACTGAAAATGGATGTGGGACAGGAAAGGAGGATAGAATCTGACACAGTAGAATAAAAACGGCATTTAACTTGGCTCTAGATATTTAATGTAGGACTATAATTTTTACCATTTTTTACCATTTTGATTTGTAAAAATGGGCAATTTCATTTTCCTCAGTTTCTTTACATGAGAACTAAGATCTTATACAAACTTGTGCTATTTTCTATCTAATGGAGTTAGGCACTCAGCTGCTTTAGTGTCTGTGTGCACCTGTGTGTGTAAGACAAAGAAGGAATAAGAATTGCAATTTAGAGGTCAGCATTGTAGAGCAGTGGGTTAGGCCTCTACCTAAAATGCTGCTATCCCATATCAGAGTGCCAGTGTGAGTCCTGGCTTCCAATCCAGCTCCCTGCTAATGCACCTAGGAAGGTGGCAGAAGATGGCCCAAGTGCTTGGGTCCCAGCCACTCACTTGGGAGACACAGATGGAGTTCCTGGCTCCTGGCTTGCACCTGGCCCAGCCTCAGCTGTGTGGCTATTTGGAGAGAGAACCAATGGATGGTGGATGGAGGATATCTCCTCCCTCTCTCTCTCTCAGTAACTCTGCCTCTCAAATAAATTTAAAAAAAATTTAAAAAAATAAGTATTTTGTTTGTGTGCCTGTTTTTTTAAAGGACAAATTAGAGATCTCCTTTATCAAGCCATCTGTGTTTGAGCAACAATCACAACCTTTTGGAAATCAAATTTAAGATTAAAAAGTTTTTACTTTGAAGACCAAAGATGTATCTGAGAAATAACAATCTATTTCTCTCAACATATGTTCTTATATGGCTTCACTTAAAATGAGTATATTTCTTTTGGCAATTGGTGATGTATGTCCCTAAGAGGTAAAAAAAGAGATATATTTTGTGGACCAGATTCTAGTTTCCATGATACACATAAATTAAACTTTACATTTAATTTCCTTTGCCAGATCACACTTTTTCTTGGTTTATTGCAAGCTAAAGGATAAATATATTTATGTGATACAGTTTTCAAAAGTTATCTCTGTATTTTTAAGCTGATAAAAAGATCTACTTTCCATCATGTAATTCTATATTACATGTATATTCTATATTCATGTATAAAAGGAGTGAATTTAGTCTCTGAATGCAAAAAGAAGATATCTTTCTAAAACTTCTCAATGTTTTTTTTTATTATTATTTATTCCAGGCACTGCTTGATACTCAGAATCTTTTGCGTGCACAAATCACAAATTTTACATTCAACCTGGGATTTTCGGGGAAATTTTACCATACAGGTAAGGAAAAGGATATAATTGTTTTCACAAGGCCTCTCTATTTAAAAGTGTACAGTACTCTTGCTCACACTATCCTACATCCCCTTGGTCCCCCCTCCCTTTTCATATTATTCAACTTCATTTAATACATTTTATATAACCTTTATAGAATGTTAATGGTTTGAAAGTTGATGATATTATCTAATGACTTTCTTTTTTATTGAGCTATAATTTACATACATGAATATAAAAGTATACAAATAGTAAGTGTATTGTCAGGTGAATTTTCACAAAGTCGACACAGCTGGGTAATCAGAAGGCAGATTGAGAAAAAAATGCAACCAGAATCTACCTGCCCTACCTCCAACCCCCTGGGTTCACTAGCTCCAAAGAAAACCCGTATCCTAAAAAAAAATAATAATAATAATAATAATATCCTAAAGTCCTTGAGCCTGGGTTTGGCTTGTATATAAAAGACCCCATACAGTATGGGCTTATCTGTATCCACCTTGTTTTCTTCAATATTATTTGGATTTGATAGATTATTGTGTGTTGGTTATAGTTTTTTCATCATCATTGCTGTGTAGTATTTATTTTATTGATTGAACATACTAAAATGTCTTTATCCATTTCATTCAATTTCTTTATTCATTCCATCCCAATGTAGACAATTGGGTTGTCTTCAGTCTTTGGTTTTATTTGTAATATTCCTTTTATGAACTTTTTTATACCTGTCATTTAAAGGACTTAAATATTTTCTGTTGGTTACCTAGTAGCAGTTGAATTGCTAGTTATGTGGCACATTTATGATCAGCTTTAGTAGAAAACACTTGTTTAGAGTAGCTGTAGCCAATTTAGAATCCAAACTGTGTAACTGTTATTACTTTACATTCTTCTTGATATTTTAGGTTTTTCAACTTTTTAAAAAGATTTATTTATTTACTTGATAGGCATAATTACAGACAGAGGGAGAGACAGAGAGATCTTCCATCTGCTGGTTCACTCCTCAGATGGCCACAACGGGGCCACAGGCTGGGCCGATTCAAAGCCAGGAGACAAGAGTTTCTTCCGGGTCTCCCACATGGGTGCAGGGGCCCACGCACTTGGGCCATTCTGTACTGTGTTCCTAGGCCATCAGCATGGAGCTGGATCAGAAGTGGAGTAGCTGGGACCAGTGCCCATATGGGATGCCACTGCTGCAGGTGGATGCCTAACCTACTACACCACAGCACCAGCCCCAGATGTGGGTTAATTTTTAATGTTAGCCCACTGGGTGGGCTTGTAGAGAAATCCTATTATGATTTTCATGTACATTTTTCTGAAGAGTAGTAAATGAGCTTCTTTCATGTTTTTATTGGCTATTTGGATAGCATTGTTTTTAGAAGTATTTGGATTTTTTTTTATTTTAGGATTTCTGCTTTCACTTGTTGATAGTACTGATACTTAGAAATTCTTTGTATGTTCTTAATGAGTCTTTTGTCAATTTCATGTATTACAAACTTTCTTACTCTGTGTGGGTTGTCTTCTCACTTTCTTAATGGTTTTTTTTGATGATAAAAAATGGTAAGGTACTTCAAAAAGTTAGTAGAAACTGAAGTTAAAAGATGCAGAAGTGTTTGAAATCTATGTGTACAAGATGTCAAGTTCGTCGAAATATGTATTGTGAAAAAAACTGCATGGATTTCCAAAAGTTTTGCACCAATATGAACTTATATTTTCCACCAACTTTCTGAAATACCTTCTTAGAGCCTTTAAGAGGTCACAGAAAATTTTAAATGAAACTGATAAGGAAAGAGCAATTGAGAAATGTTTTGAAAAATCAAGATGCAATAAAATTATTAGAACACACTACCATTTACATGAAAATAACAGAGAAGGATCAAGCATTGTGGCACAGTCAATTAAGCCACCACTTTGGATGTCTACATTTCTTATTTGGATGCCAGTTCAACTCGTGTCTCCTCGGCTTCCCATCCAGCTCCCTTCAAATGCTTTTGGGAAGGCAGCTGATGATGGCCCAAGTACTTAGTTCTTGCCACTCAGATAGGAGACCCAAATGGAGTTCTAAGCTCCTGATTTTAGCCTAGGCTATCCCTTGCTGCTGCGGGCATTTCAGAAGTGAACCAGGGAATGAAAGATCTTTCTCTCTCTCTATGACTCGTTAAAATAATTAAATAAAATTTAAAAAAATAGAATGAAATCTACACATCTCTAGATATATTACCATTAACTTATTTTATATCTTAGGAAACTTAAAGAGTAGTTCAGTAACTTGCTTACAGTCATGCAGCTATTAATATAGATAGAGAATATTTATGAAAGGATTTATGATAAATGGTATGAGTGGGCAACTGTTTGAAGAGAATTTGGGAACTGCATAAAAGGAATGAAAGGAGCATTTCCTTTTTCCTGAGCATTTCCTTTTTCCTTTTGCATTTTATATCATTGTTTGTGATCTGTTGAAGTAAGTAAACAAGTAACAAATCTTTTAAATTGAAATATTTAAACAAGTTTATCAAATAGTTCTCTACAATGGAAATGTTTCTATTTAATCTTTAATTTGATGAGGTGGCTATGAATTATCTTGTATGTACTTAATAAATTCCTTCAAGGCTTTAATAAGCTTATCATGATGAGAATCTACCTGTATACCACTAACATCAATGTAATTTCTACATGCACAAAAATAACCTTAATAGAAATTCTGTTTTTAGACAAAATTAATATTGCATTCAGGAATTAATTAATTTTTGTTTTCATGGAAACTATAGAATTAATTAATGTCTGTTTTCATGGAAATTATGGAATCATAACACTTAACTCTAGTGCATTCATATCAATCATTGTGTAATACACTCAATATGTGGAAATATACATCTTCATGTAACTCTGGGTCTCAAATTAAATTTTGTAATTTTAAGAATACCCTTGACATAAAAAGCTCTGAAATCCTCATTCCCCTGAATTACTTAGACCAATATATAAATAAACTTTTTCTGTGGTTATTTTAAGATTTAACAAATGGAAACTTCATAATTATAACTTTGTTTTATGATTGAATACTTACTGTCCTTACTGTAACCTCAAAAATGAAAATAGAATTAGATATATATTCTAAATCCCTTGTTTGTAAGAAAGATCTACTACCTTGGCAGAGACATATTATGTGCTTCTTTTTATCTGCAGAAGTTAAACTTACAACGTCATTAAATCTCACAATGGGAGACTCCAAGAACTTATGGAAGTAGAAGAGTGCCCATAACCTCTTCTTAAATATATCCTAATTTGGGGCTAATTATTGTGGAATATTTGACATCATTTGAAGAAAAGAAAATTGCCATACAAAGGAATCTCCCATGCCAGATCAGGAAATATAGAAAATGTAGTATGTTTGGAGGAAAGAGAGATTTTTCAGAAGAGCCACAGTAGCAAAACCAAGACAACTCAGATTCAGAAAAGAAAACACTGTTGGCAACTAAATTTTGGAGATTTTTTGTTTGTTTGTTTTGGTATATTATTGAATGCTAGAGAATGACTCCAGCCAGCCCCACCCTTCCTTCCTATGTCTGAAAGATCTCATCAGGTTTTTGTTTGATTGTTTGTTTGTTTAACTTGGGCAACTCCCAGAACTCAGAATAATACAGTATCCTCTCTCTAAACCAGGGAAAGTAGAGCAGAGGAAGAAGTGAAGGCTAACATTTGAAGTCTTCTTATCTGTGTATAATAAAAATGTTTCCACAAAATTATAGCCAGTATTGTCCAAGACCAGTAAAACCACTTTTCAGTGAGAACACATATAGAATTTATTACTGAATCTTTCAAGATTTAGATACTATAAAATTCTTCTCCTTTCTGAGTAAGAGTAATTTCTTTTTACTACTACAAATTCTATCTTCTTCACCCTGTCTTGAAGGGAAGGAGAAAGGTATCACTGTCATGACTCTTCAGGAGAGAACTTCATTTTGATTTGTTGTAATTTATTAAGGGTTTATGCATTTATGTGAGAAATGAATAAAATAAAAATCATCACTCTCTTTTAGTGGGTAGTCACCATATTCAAGGTATGCACTTTTCATGTACCATTTTTTTGAGTCTTAGGAGTTTTCTAGATAAGAGCATAGAAACTGAGAGAAGCTCAAGGTGAAATACCTAGTTAATTGTTAAAAAAAAAAAAAAGTCAGATCCCAGTTCTTTGCATTTAAAATATTGGATTTTTATTTTTAATTGGAAATTTTTTGTTAGGGAAGTTTAGTGACAGTATTTCCCTTATCTTTCTTTGGGCTTTTTGGATTCTCATATTACCCCAAATCACTGAAAACCAATAATATCAGTAAATTTTATGACTGAATTAATTAACAATGTAAAGATCAATTTTATATTGAATTAGTAAATGTTTATCTCATTTCTAGACTCAACATTTGGTTAGTGAATGATAATTAAAGGCCTTAAATTTTGAGTTGCTAAATCTGAGTCAGATTCAGTTTCTGCATTCAGGTTCTATTCCAAGCTTGTCAATGATTTGGGACCAGATACTTCTCTCCAAAATATCAACTTCTTTATCTGTAAAAGGAGGTTAGTGGTGGCCCTCACCTCATGGATTGTGAGGTTTAATTGAGATGATTCTTGTAAAACACTTAACACAAAGTCTGACACAAGATAAACTCACAATCAGTGATGGTTTGTAATATTAGAATAGGAAAATCACAGAGGCAAGTTATTTTAATAGGTACATAGAAGTAAATTTTAAGCTGTAATAACTGTATAAATGAGTGTGGCATAGTTTTGTAATAACTTAAGAAAGGACACTCCAAACAAAAAATTTGACTTCTCTTTCCCCTCTCTTTGTCTGATTTCAACAAGGGTGGGCAAAGGAGGGGAATGTAGGAGGCCAGGATAATCCATTCATGAAAGCAACAGATCTCTTAGTATAATTACTTCTGATGTAAAGCATCCCCAAAGTAAGATTAAGGAAATCAGATGAGACAGAGCTATAAAGAAAAAAAAAAAGAAAGAAAGACATACAGTTATGCCTACCATGAATTGAGATAAATCTGTCAGATGGGAAAATGTTACAGTTCCAATCTTGCATGATTCAAATGTTTGAATATTTGAATCACAGATTTTTGTCATGATATTCAGAAGAGAACAACAAATGTCTGAACTATCTTTCTAAAGAACCCAACATTTGTTATTCTGTCCTGATAAATAAACTTTGAGCAAAGGACAACTAGAACAATCAAGGAGAGATGATGGGAAAGATGCAAGAGAACAAAGGAGTTATAGGTGACAGGGAATAGAGATTAAAAACATTAAGAAATTTTCATAGGAAATCTTAGCTCACCTTACCCACTCTCACATTTCAAAGGAAGTAGAAATCAGTAATGAACTGACTACTGGGAAACCCCAAGAGACTTCTGCCTGTTTTTAATTTGAGAAAATAAAACTTCAACAAGTTAATATGGAGTCCTGAATTCATACAAAATGTAAAGTGGCATCTTCTAAATTAATATATAGAGGTAGATGTAGATAGATGATAGATAGATATAGATAGACAAACAGGTAGACAGAGAGATCAATACAATTGGAATTAATTGAATAATCTTTTTCCTCCCTAAAGGAACTGAAGAGGAAGATGAAGGAGATGACTGTCTGTTGGGGTCTGTTGATGAATTCTGGTGGTTTCCTCATATGTGGAGCCATATGCAGCCCCATCTCTTCCATAACGAGTCATCTTTGGTGGAACAGATGATTCTCAACAAAAAATTTGCCTTAGTAAGTAATTCACTTAGACTATTGCATTGAACTCATGTCTGCTAATCAGAGAAAGGACAAGACATTTATGCTGGAACCTTTCTGAGGCTTTTGGCATCTTGGCCCTTATAAAGGAGCATTTCTATGTGATCATTAATATCTTGATATCTTGTCAATATATGTCTCCTGAGTTGGTGTTAGATGTTCAGCACTGTACTTAATGCTTTGAGGAATCCAATTTAAAAGAGACTTCGCAAGTCATTAACAAGAATAAGTTACATGACATTATGACCAGAGTTCCTAAAACATGGCTCCCACCCAGAGGCATTTTCTGCTACAGAATGGAGGCCGAAATTTTTAACATTTATCCAATCAATCCCTATGGTCAAAAGCCCACAGTTCAAAGAAATGTGTCATTAGAAATGGCCAGAGACATATTCTTATGGAAATTGGATTTCAGATATACCCTGAATAAGAATAAAATTTAGGTATCAAGATGATTTGGAGTAAAAGGAGCCTGAGGGAAAAGACCAGGTAAGAGCCCATAATGTGGGTACAGTGTAATAATGATTCAATCTAAGAAAGTGATGGGAATAGAAAGAAAAACATTTAAAAGATGCTTCAAATGTACATATTATATGGATTGAACATTTGCTTGGCTGAAACAAGGTACACTGCTTCATAGTGAAGGGTTTATTACTTGGATCAGGGAAATTTACAATAAAAAATAAGTATGTTGTAAGAGGAAATTTTGTTATCAAAGAACGTAGTGACAACCACTTCTGTGGTATTCTCCATCAACTGCTAGAGCTGAGGAGGTTAAACAGTTAATCCTCATGATACCTAACTCAAACTTAGACAATAAAGGGTTATGATTTATAAACTGGTATTTTGTAGTGGGGATATAATAGATGGCAACCATAGTTGTTATGCTCATTGTATTTAGTACATAAAACTGCCATTTTCAATTTTTTCCTAGTCTTCCCAGATATTGGAGTAACTGATAAATAACCATAATTTTTAATTATAAAAGCTTATTTTTCACTACAATGACATTTGGCTAAAGTGTATTTTATAGAGTTTCTGAATATATGTTAATTTCATACTTATCATTAAGGCATTTGGGTTCCAAAACTTTACTGTTGCTAAATTTAAAAATGCAGTGAGAGAAGATCAAGGCTTTCAGTTTTTATTCTATATTTATTTTATATATGATTTATCATAATATCCACAACAATATGAATTATAGATATATTTATTCTCCATTTATAAGTGAGGAAACTGAGATTCGGATAAATATAGGGCTCATTCATGATTATAAAGCTTAGTAGTGGAAATATTACGATCAGAAACCTAGGTCTTTTAATACTGCATAAATTATGTCAGCCAGGTTTCCTCACTAGTCCACAAACTTGATCAAAAGGTATAAGTCTACATTTCTTTTCTGCCTGCTACCCCAAGGGAGGATTTAGCCATCCTGGTAATATAAGGAAAAAAATTGGAGAATTTGAAGTAGAACTCACAGGGCAACCTTTCCCTTGTGTCCCTTAAAATTCACTCTTACAGATAGTCTCAAAGATGTTGGAAAGGAAGACAACAACTGAATCTTAGAAGCTTCATGACCAAATAGCATTTATCAGGTATAGTCAGATGAGCACAAGTCACTTTATTTTAATGGAAACTATTCTGGATGAAATCCTGCCTCAGCCATCTACTTTGGAATAAGCAAATAATTAACATATGTAATATTGTGTTTTTAAATTGGGCTACATTCTACTTATATCCTACAGAGCTGAGAGGGTTTTTTTTTTTTTTTTTTAAGATTAATTTTATTTATTTGAAAGACAGAGTTACAGAGAGAGGCAGAGACAAAGAGAGAGGTCTTCCATCCACTGGTTTACTCTCCAGATGGCCGCAATGGCCGGAGCAGCGCCCATTCAAAAGCAGGAGCCAGGAGCTTCTGCTGGGTCTCCCACGTGGTGCAGGGGTCCAAGGACTTGGGCCATGATCTACTGCTTTCCTAGGCCATAGCAGAGAGCTGGTTTGGAAGAGGAGCAACCAGGACTAGAACCGGCGCCTATATGGGATGCCAGCGCTTCAGACCAGGGCTTTAACCCACTGCGCCACAGTGCCGGCCCCCAGTGCTGAGATTTTAAAGTGGACATGGGTGCTTCCCAAAGAAGGAAATGAGTCTTTAGCCAAGAATAGAGGAAATGAATAGAAGCACTTAAAATAGCCTTCCAACTTAGAGAATCTGAGACTGTGATCCACAATTCTTTTGTTGGGCCTTGTCTGTCACCATTTAAGCCAAACACCTGTGATTTTCATTGAGTTTTAGCAAATACATCCTATCTATTTTTCTTTTGCATAATTGGACAGTTCTGACCCACAATGGAATTAGATGTTCATTTTAATTTAGTTTTGAAAGCTCTAATAGTTTATTATGGAAGCAAATCCTTTAAGCAAACTTTCATTTCATGATTACAGCTATCAGGCAATGCAGCTTTAGAGGGAGATTAGAAAAAAAATTGGGTTTCAAAACATTGTCTAATTCAGGTATTAAACTAAATTTTCAACAGGGAATTTTTTTAAGGTACCAATTCTGAAGCAGATTAACTAAAAACATAAATCACTGGCCTATAACACAGCTTCAAATACCCATTTTACAGATATAAAACTATGATAAAATATTTAAAGACCAAAATAACATAGTACTTAAATCTCAAAAAAATTATGAGTAGTATATATGCTCAATTGAAAAATAGACCTAAATTTTAGCAAATGGTAGTACTGTGATTTTTAATAATGAAATAATTAGTAGTAGATATGTTTATCATAGAATTGTTTGCCAATATCAGGTGATACTTAACATCATTATAGACAATACTATTAAAGTTAATAATGCTAGAATAGACCTCCTAAACACATTAAAATCTTACTGTGTATCGCGCTTTTGAATACATTACCGTAAGTCTTTCAAATAGTACCTATTTTCCGTCTCTTTTTCAAATTCAGCAGAACCTGTTAATTTACATTATTGGAATGTCTGTTGTCAGTTACTCAACTTTTCTGATTAGTGAGCATGTTAAGCTTTCCAATACAAAAATAAAGATTATAGCATCAAAATATAATTTAAAATACATTGAAAGACTTGCTGCCTCTTATGATAATTTTTTAATTAGTTTGCTTGCCAACTAGAGAATTAATAAATTGTATTATTTTTAGTGAAGCACTTTATGGAGAGGCACACCAGGTTTTCATTTGATTGATCTTGAACTCAAAGTATAACTGTAGTAGCCATAATAAAAACCTGGAGTTCCATTCAGGATGCAGAGTTCCCTGAGCTGGTAGACTGCTTCTAGAGCTGCACAGTTTAAGAAAAATACTCACCATTATTCAGAGCAGGGTGACCAATATGGTGAAATCTATAATTTACTTCATAAAATGAATGGTTGAAGAACTTGAAAAGGACAGAAGACAGAATGGAAGGCTAAGAGGTGTGTGAGTACTATCATGGATAATATTAAATCTAAGCATACCCACACGGCCATATCATTTATTACAATGTTGAAATCTGACATAACTATACTCCTATCTCCACTATTACCTTAGACCCTCTCTCAGATGGTCTCAAACCTCCCAACTATCAGGTAAATAAGCCTGGCCTAGAAAGAATCCCATCTGGTGGAAGTTCTGGTTGGTCATTGGCATGGCATGCTGATTGTTAAATATATGGAAATTCACTCCTGAATATGAGAAATAAATTTATAATTTAGAAAGGACTGGAATCTGTGTACTCATAAAGGAACTCATGAAAAGATACATTCCAATACATTTAAGAAGCAGAATTCTACTCTAGGTAAGTATGTGTACAGAATGGTGCTACATCTACTAGGTCCTCAATAAATATTTGTTAGATGAAAATGTAAATAAGTATGTCTATAGCCTTAAGATTCTATCTTTACTATCATAAAATGTAGCTCTGATTATTAGTTCAGTATGGTTAAGTCTAACACATAAGCAGAAGCCTTGAAAAGATAGTGCTGGTGCTATGGTATAGAAGGTTAAGCCTCCACCTGTGGCACTAGAATCCCATATGGGTGCTGATTTGAGTCCCAGCTGATCCACTTCTGATCCAGCTCACTACTAATGCTCCTGGGAAAGCTGTAGAAGATGGCACAAGTCCTTGGGCCCTTGTACCCACATGGGAGACCTGGAAGAAGCTCCTGGCCCTGGTTTTAGCCTAGCCCAGCCACAGCCATTGTAGCCATTTGGGGAGTGAACCAGTGGATGGAAGATCTCTTTCTCCAACTCCTTCTCTCTCTGTATCTCTGTATTTCAAATAAATGAGTAAATCTTGGGGAAAAAAAAGAAATAAAAATACTGTGTTACTCACTGTTTCAAAGAAAAGGATTCATGTCACACCATGAAGTTACATGGGGACTTACCAAGGTTGGACAGAAGGCAGAGGGAGCAAGGACAAAATTAATGGCAGTAGTGTTGCATTAGTCAGCTTTTTGTCTCTACAATGAAATACATGGGAAAACTAACTTTATAAAGAGAAAAGTTTATGTAGCTCCCAGTTTGAGAAGTTCAGATCCAAAATCAGATGGCTCTACTAGCTTGGTCTCTGATGACGGCAGCAATGGTGTAATGTGGAGCTCAAGCAGAGGAAGGATCCCATGGCAGGCCAAGAAAGAGTGTGTGTATGTGTTTGGACCCCACTCAAGTTTCGTAACCAACTCTCTCAGAATTATCTTCTGGGGGCACACCTCCAGTGACCTTAAGACTTACCACTCAGCTCCACATGGAATAACCATAATTGGATGAACTTTTCTTCCTCTTTATACTTTAATGTATGATTTGGGGGTTAAACATCAGCATTGTATTTGAGAGCCAAATCCTGTTCAAACCTCAGCAAGCTTATTTATCATGTCGTATGGAGTAAAGGTGATACAAGACAAAGTAAGAAAGCTTAGGAGTGAGTACTTTGAATAATTTCAGATATAGGGGCTGGCTCTGGCCTACTGACACTTAAAATGAAGTGATTAAAACAATGGGATAGCTGGCACCGCGGCTCAATGGGCTAATCCTCCACCTGCGGCGCCGGCACACCTGGTTCTAGTCCCAGTTGGGGCGCTGGATTCTGTCCTGGTTGCTCCTCTTTCAGTCCAGCTCTCTGCTGTGGCCCGGGAGGGCAGTGGAGGACGGCCCAAATCCTTGGGCCCTGCACCCACATGGGAGACCAGGAGAAGCACCTGGCTCCTGGCTTCGGATCAGCGCGGTGCGCCAGCTGCAGCGCACCAGGCCCCAGCGGCCATTGGAGGGTGAACCAACAGAAAAAGGAGGACCTTTCTCTCTGTCTCTCTCACTGTCCACTCTGCCTGTTCTAAAAAAAAAAAAAAAAGTGGGATAGTTACTCATGATATGAATTTCTGATAAAGGAGCTTTGAATTTATTGATTTACACTGGGAGAATATGCTCTCAGGTGTTTGCATTGATACCATTAAGAATCGGCTAGCCCTGAGAGTGGTAGGCCCTGGATGTCTGAAATATGAGTACAGAAAATTTAAAAATAAAAGGATGTTAATAAATTTAAATGTCTCTCCAGGTTATGTATCTTGAAGCAGTCTATAAATTTCCAAGCCCCCTCATCATTCCAGTTGCCATATTTGTACAATTTCCAACATATTCTCCTTCCCAATATATACTGACCCAGTATGAAAATTGTGGTTCATTGATATGGTTTCACTAGAAAAAAGAAGCATAATTTTTTTCATAGGCACCTTACACTAATTAATGTAGCCAAAGATCACATTTTATATATATATATATATATATATATATATATATATTTGACAGGCAGAGTGGACAGTGAGAGAGAGAGACAGAGAGAAAGGTCTTCCTTTTCCGTTGGTTCACCCCGCAATAGCTGCTGCGGCCGGCGTACCGCGCTGATCCGAAGCCGGGAGTCAGGTGCTTCTGCTGGTCTCCCATGCGGGTGCAGGGCCCAAGCACTTAGGTCATCCTCCACTGCCTTCCCGGGCCACAGCAGAGAGCTGGACTGGAAGAGGAGCAACCAGGACAGAATCCGGTGCCCCAGCCAGGACTAGAACCCGGTGTGCCAGCGCCGCAGGCAGAGGATTAGCCTAGTGAGCCATGGCGCTGGCCACACATTAGATTTTTTAAAAGCTTCATGTCATACTTTCATTTGCCAGACCTTTTATCTGTGAGCTGTTTATTAGGCCTTCAGGTATTTATTTTTGTCCAATAGTTTTTAACTGACTGTTAGTCTTTAAATTACAGTTGTCCCTGTAAAATATCATTTATGTTTTATGTGCAGTGTATATCAACATCCTGCTCAAGGTTGATTTTGTTATTTAACTTGCTTTGTGTCTTTCCACATTTTCTATAAATCCTAGATTTTATAAATCTGGCTTTTACATCTTCATCAAATTGTTGGTAAAGTTGAATAAAATAATCTTAGAGTTAAAGAATTGTGACAGAGCCATAGAACCTGCATCCCAACTTAACATTTGACCAATAACCACTTTTATTTCAGAAGAGTGGGCAAATCCAATGTAAATCTATTTAATTTTAATAATATCCTTATGTATTATACAAAGTTTGTGAAAGATCTTGCCAAAATCAAGCATTGAGATCCATGGGGCATTTTTTTGTTACCAGTTTAGAAGTTTCATTTGAAAGGCAATTAGATAGTAAAGTATTAAACATAATAGTTTCTCATAGTTATCACTTTCTTCTTTATTATTTCTTAATAACTTGTTCAGTTATCCCTTCTGTGATTTCATAGGGTTGATATTAAACACATTGATCTACAGTTTCTAAAATGTTATCATCTCCTTTTTCGTAAAGTTTAGCATATTTTCAACTATTGTTTTCTTCTTCTCTATGATTACTAAAAGTATTTGCACATCAAATGTATGAGTTTGATTTTTTAATGTAACAGAAGATGTGCTCTTCTCAGTCCAAAAAAAATGAAATAGTTTAGTTTATCTTACTGTCTTTTATCTAATTTTGTTTATCTCATAATAAATATTCTGGAAATTATGCTGTTT
Organism: Oryctolagus cuniculus; assembly: GCF_964237555.1. Taxonomy (NCBI): domain Eukaryota; kingdom Metazoa; phylum Chordata; class Mammalia; order Lagomorpha; family Leporidae; genus Oryctolagus; species Oryctolagus cuniculus. The sequence continues at coordinate 47,064,130 of NC_091439.1, read as the reverse complement.
GATAAAGGAGGTAGAAGCAAAGTAAATATTGGTAGAAGGAAAGTAAACGTATTTCTACATTTTTACTCTACCAACATGTAAACTATTTCAGACTTCTTCCCCTTTTACCAGTTGCGAATGTGATATAATACTCCTTGCTTATCTTTCGCTGATCAAGTCCATTTTAAATTACCAATTTGTGAAAAACAAATTACTCTGAGATTTAGCTTCTTTGGCATTATTCTTACAACTTTTTAAAACCGCTTGCTTTGTTGGTTTTTGTCCTTGGTTATGTGCATTTCCTTTCATCTCTTCTATGTGTTTAAACCTTTGAATATGAGAGCTCCAAGCTGAACCTTTGTTATGTGTCTGGAACATTTACGAATTTAATAAATTTATTAGTTCTCTTATTAATCTTCTTTAATTCTCATCACAACCTTCCTGCTGTCATCTCAACCTTAACAGAGGATGAAGCTAATACTTGGAGGGATTAATTGCCCCAAATCACACAGCTAATTCATAGACCTGTCACTAAATTCAAAGTTTTCTGTTAATGACTGTGCTAAATAGAAGTTTTCTTTTAGGTTTCAAATACTCATAATTTTCAGAGGAAATTAAATTTTTTGAATTTCCTATCCTTTAGTTTGATTTCTTTGGCATATTCCTACAGTTATTTCACAACTACTTTTCTTTCAGGATTTTAAAAATCTGCTTTCTTAAATGAAGATATCATGTATAATTACTTTCATTATTACACATATTAAGTACTTTGAATTCCCAAGATCACAGTGTCGTCTGCTACCCCAGAGTTAAAGCATTTCCACAAAGAAGGCAGAATCCCAATTCTTTAGAATGGGACTGGAGACAAGCAAATTGGAAGAGAACTGATAAACTGAATTTCTACTGAAGTAATAGAAGAAGACGAAATAAAGGCCAATTTTAACTAAATTAATAGTAGTGAGAGTATAAAGGAGAGGTATGTGAACACTATTTCTGAGATAGAATAAATAGAGATTTTAATTGGATGGATGATGAGGAAGTGAAAAGGAATTAGAAGTCAAAAATAACATCCAGGCTTGAGCCTCCCACTTCTCTACTTTTGAGTACTTAAACATTTCCAAGTATGTGCTGCTGCTTTTTCTTGGGAAGTTCTACATTTCAGTTACTTATGGGTACTCCCCTTCCACCCACACTACAGTGATTCAGAATTTCTTCTCACCTTAGGAACTTAGAATCTTTTGTGTGTGTGTGTGTGTGTGTGTGTGTGTGTATTTCTTTCCAGATACCTTATTTCTCATTTGTTTGGGAAGGTTTCATACTCTATAACAAGGCAGAGATGGTTGAAAAGTATTCCTCAAATTGTTTCCCTTTTTCTCTAACAGAAATGCAAGATTTCTTCTCCAGCACATATAAATGGTAATTTAAACTGGTTTCATAAAAAGAAAGATAAATTTAGAAAATGTACTACATGAAAATAGTCTCTCACTGTCCAAATGTATGTGGACACAAAGTGAACTAAAGCCTTTTATATATCATCCTAGATACTTACTGGTGGGCCGGGGCCAGATGTGAGCATGAGGCCCCAGGCCGGGGCCGGGGCGGACGGGGTGTGTGTCTTTTTTCTGGATCAATACATGTTGCTCCTGAATTTTGTTTTATCTGTCTTTTTACAAATTACATTTACTTAAAACTGAGGGAGAACTTCTTTTTCTGAGAAGCAGTTATAAACATAGCAGAGGGTGAACTGGCAGCAGAAGAAAAAATAAGAGTAAATCCATTCAAGTGCAAGCCTTGGGTCTGCTTTGACATTTTCTTTTCTTGTCCTCCATGTTCTCCATCATCCAACAATTTCTGTCACTTTTTCCTTTGCACAATCTCCTGCTCCTTTTCAGAATTTCCAGTCCCCACTACACTTGCATCTCACACCTGAGTCACTGCAGCAACCTCCAAACAATTCTGTTTGCCCATTCTTCCCTTCACTTATTCTCGGATCATGAACATTGTGAAACTCAAAATTCTATGATTCTGCACTTCTGTATGTAACAGAAACTTGCATTTCCATTAGAGAAATTCTTCACTCTTCTGAGGAAATACAGGAAGAGAAATTGTTGAGTTCCAGATACTTACCAGATTATTGTGCTGGCCCTTTCTATGCATCCTTAATTAATACCCACAGTCATCTGTAGTCTGATATATCCTCTTGAGCGGATATGCTTTTCCAAGATCACACAACTAGTGAAATCTGGAGAGAGGATTTTACCCTTGGGTCTGTTAATTCCAAAGTCCATGCAACCATTAATTGTTATAATTTAAAGGGGTCATGCTATTTGATACTGTTATTGATGGCTATTATACAAACCTAATAATCAGAATGTAAAGGGCTATATTTTGAAAACAAATTTGGAGTATTAAAATATTACTTTTTGCAATGTTTTTCTCTTGAATATCTGCTTAAATGATTCACATAATATCTTAAATTTATGCACCTATCACCACAAGTATTGCTGTCTTGGTGACTGTTCTACATACCATAAATTTTTTGGAGGCAGAAGTGATGGGGAAAGGATTTTGAATTTGCCTTTGCTTTCTTGTCTTGCTTTTTGTTCTTTCAAAAAGAAAGAGGATAATTTGAACTGAATAAAAGCAAATTAAGTGATATTCAACAACTTTCTAATTTTATGTTTTTGATTCTCTACAACTCTATGAAATATTAGTTCTCTTGTCCTTACTTGGCAAGCGAAGGAGTTGAGGCTTGGTGTAGTTGAATAACCTATCCAGTATCCTCTGAGCAATGAAGAGCTGCACTGAGGTAGAGTGCAAGACTCTGAAAACTAAGCTCTATTCATAATGCTGTATTGCTCCCTTTCCCCAAGATTCCTGGTACACTGATAACTTCATTATCGTGAGTCTGCCCTTTTTTGGCTCTGGGAAGAACAAGATTCTTTTCTCACTATACAGTTAATTAAACGCTACATACACTCTTTTCCAGAGTCAAGTAACTTCAGAATAAAGGTCACACTTCTGTGTTGCGAATTATTACAATGTCATTCTATTTCACAACATCAAAACATCTCATTTTTAATACTCATAATAATGAATTGTAGGAATACATTTTGTTATCCAAGCATATATGACAAAGTATATCTCTTTCCTGTGGCTCCTGGATCCCTAGGAAAAGCACCGATCTGGAAAGCTAACCTAACCATCAGAATTGTAGTTTTTAAAAACTAGGGTTTCCTTACTTAGGCTTAATTGATTGAATCAGCACCCATGTGAATTAATGCAAACTAATTCTCTCCAACCCACAGGATAGACTAGTATTATCTGTCTCAAAGATACCAACACTAATTACGTGGTTGGGCTTTCTGGCCAAATGCATCCTGAGTGATCTTGTTAACATAAACTTACATACACTACCACTGGCCATTATGAATAACAAAGATACTCCTGTCACTCCAGAAATTTGGAGAAGTTAGGGGTTATCTCTCAGAAACCAGGGACGTTAAATAGCAGCCAAAGTCTTTACTATAGGACAACTGCCAATAGAGGATAATCTTAAACCCTTAAACCCAATCTATTAAAAACAATATATTTATCACAACAGATTTTCACAAGTCATTTGGCAAACAGAAATTTTTATTATGAATTAAAGAGCATCATGTAGAAAACTAGAGAGATATCTAGTGGCCAAATGTATAAATGTTATCCAAGTATATGGGAATGATCTATCAAATTATTTTAGGAGGTTATTACTTAAATATCAGAAAAATCAAGTATATTAGTTTAACATTAGACTATTGATTAAAAATCATGCATTTATATTTAGCATTTAAATAGAAAAATTTCTAAAACCACAAAAGATTATTTAAAGAAACAAAATTTTAAATTAAATCATAGAGACTATTTGCATGCTTTTATATTGCAATTGAGAAGAAAAATCAGATTCCTACACTATTATATCTTTTAGTATTTTTCATTTCAAACTTTATGAGAGATAACATCATATATCAGAAATTAATTTTAATATTTAAAATGTGAACATGTGGTACCACATCTCCAACTTATAGACATATCCTGACATGCCTAATTTTGTTCTAGATTAAGAAGAATTTAATTTCATTGAAATAGTAACTTTATATAAAATTAGCTACCTTGTCAATAGTTACTACAGACTTCCCCTTAAGGAAAGTCCAATATGGGAAGCAGTCCACACAGTAGACTTTTAGAATGATATTTGCTGTAAATAACACTTTGACCTCAGAATCAACCCTTAAGGCTTCCTGGTCTGGCTGAAAGGCCTGTGAGAGCATTTCAGGCATGGAAAGCCAAGACTCTGTGGGAAAAAATATCCTACACGAAGGATCTCTGTGAGACCTCAGTGGAAAAAAAAGGGCCATCAAAGAAGGATGTACTTTTCTCTGAAGGGAGGAGAGAACATTATGGCTGTGTCCAAATACTGATGGAGTCTATGGTCACAAAAGGCTTCCATAGCCTTGGCAGCCCATGGCAAGAACCTCAGGTGATCACTGACGTCATAAATAAGAGTGTTAATTGTTAAAGGAACAACAGAAGTCACTGTGCACTTACTCTCCATGTAGGACCTCTGTCCTTAATGAGTTGTATTATGAGAATTGACTACAAATCCTGTTCTCTAACTGAACTCTATATGTTGTGTGTGTGGGTGGGTGAAAACCGTTGAAATCTGTGCTTAACCTGGAGTTGGTCCTCTCTATATACAATCAAACTAAAAATGAACCATAATGAAGAAGGGGATGGGAAAGGGAGAGGGAGGTGGGATGGGAGTCAGGGTGGGAGAGTGGGTATGGAGGAAAAACCACTATATTCCTAAAGTTGTACCTATGAAAAATACATTCATTAAATAAAAACTTAAAAAAAAAACTTCCCCTTGATCATAGCTTGTGTAATAGGACTCTATCCCCAGGTGCCAGAGACCCTACTAGTTCTCATAAACTGAAATTTTTTACGACAGGAAAACAGATAATTTTGACAAGTTTTAAAATGAATATTCAAGGAAATAGTTTCATAAATTGATTTTTTCCTATTTTTAAATATATATATGTGATTATGTGTGTGTGCCTTTTATATTAAAAGGTTTTAATTTCATTTTCCTAAGATGTTCCAATCATCTGGGAAATGTATTCTTTTATTTAGGATATAGTATCTCTAGTGGTCACAGTTCTTAAGGAAGTCATTTTAAAAATCAAAAGCAAAAAGAATTTTTTTCTAGGGGCCAATGGTTGAGATATCATTTGGTACCCCCACATCCCATACTGAATTGCCTGGATTGGAGTCCTAGCTCCACTCCTGATTCCACTTTCCAGCTACTGAGCACCCTGGGAGGCAGCAAGTGATAGCTCAAGTAATTAGGTCTCTGCCACCTATGTGGATGACACAGATTGAGTTATGAGCTCTTGGCTTGAGACTGGTCCATCCATGTTAGTTGTGGGCATTTGGGAGTGGACCAGTGGATGGAAAGCATCTCTCTCCTTTCTCTGTCTCTGTCTCTCTCTCTCTCTCTCTCTCTCTCTCACACACACACACACACAAATAAATTAGATAAGTAAATGTAAAAATTAATTTTTCTGGAAACAACTCCAAAATATACCATTAAATTTAGATGGAAGTTTTGTACTAACCCTATGTAAACTCTCACTACTATGAGATCTTTAACCAAAGCATGAGCTTTGATATACTGAGGAAACAAAATGTTCCAACCAAAATGAACTGCAGGGAAGCATTTAGAAGTGTTTCAAATTATGTTGTAATGAAGTTTTAGATTTTTTCTGTAGAGTGCAAAATGTCTGTTTCATTTCCTATTATTGTGGGTTATTTTAATTACATTAGTTTGCATACTTGCTAATCTGTGAAATATGGTAATAAGCAATGGATCTTTTAGTCATTAATGGAAATTAAAAAGGTTCTTCTGTTTAGAAAGATTGAAACAAAGACAAACATTAAAAGTAAAGTACCATTCTTAATTACTAGCAAAGGTTTAAATAAAGAAATATTATCAAAGATAGTACTGAATAATGGTTTCTTCAGTAATGAAGTTAATTATGTTTCTCAATTACCTGAAGTTTGATTGTTTTTCTTTTTTTCCTTAATTTTTGGGGGAATTTTTCTAAGAACAACAGCACCATTTTTTTCCTCAATAAAATTACATTATCTTCATATTCTTTATTGGGATGTGTAATTTAGGAAAATCTTAATTTTTAATATTCTGTAAATTAAATATATAAATTGATAACAACAAATAAATATGTCTGTTTTGTACTGGAATCTTAGCTCTAGCCTCAAAAGTGTTTTAAAATGCTTGTATAAATATTAAAATTTCCTTTTGAGTTACTATGTGTCCATTCTTCAGATGAAATGACAGTTTGAGATAATTGAGAAAGTGCTCATCAGAATGAGAGCTAGATGGTCAGAATCACTTTCCATACTTGTTCACTAATATTTGTCAGGCTCTTGCTATTGGCAAGACATCGGATGTATAGCAGTAGTAAAACAGCACTCAGACTTGGCAGAGTTTGCTGCTTAATGTGGAACAGATACATTAAGTAAATAATTATGCAAATAAATATTTGCAAACTGCTGAAAAATGAATGAAAACTACTAAGAGAAGGCCTAATGAACACTTCATTTACATTGGGACTTGTGGGAAAAAGCACCTCTTAAGAGATATATATATATATATGCACATATATATATATATAATCTAAAAGGAAGGGTCAGATTTATCCAGGTGAAGGGTTGGAGTAGGACCATTCATGGCTGAAAAAACCACATATAAGGGGATACTGCTGTGGAGAAGCATTTGGTGAGTTTCAGGAAATAGTTAATGTGACTATAATATTATGAATGGTGGAGGGCGATGCAAAATGAGGGTAGAGAAGCAAGGATTATATGATGCAGAGCTTGTGATTATGTGAAGAATTTTGTAATTTTAGTCAAGAGGAAACCATGGGAAGATTTTGAGTGGGAAGTCACATGATGATTTTATGTCATTTAAATGTATATTTGGCTCCTCTGTAGGATACAGATTGAAAGGAGGCAAGAGAGGAAATGGGTAGAATATTAGGAGCCTATGCCAGAAGGCCATTGGATAAGATATGGATTGAAATAGCGTGATGATGGTGACATAATTGGAGATAAGTGGATAGATTTAAGATGTATACTGGATGTAGAACTGATAAGACATGATATTGGACAGAATTTGGCAAAGAGTGAGGAAACCAGGAGGCATTAATATTAATATCTGTCTTTTTTGGTACAGCATCAGGCTTGAATTGGTTATTATTTTTTTAAAGATTTATTTATTTATTTATTTATTTGAAGGTCAGAGTTACACAGAGAGAGGAGAGGCAGAGAAAGAGAGAGAGAGAGAGCTCTTCCATCCTCTGGCTCACTCCCCATCGGCCGCAAAGGCTGGAGCTGAGCTGATCCGAACCAGGAGCCAGGAGGTTCCTCCGGGTCTCCCATGTGGGAGCAGGGGCCCAGAGACTTGGGCTGTCCTCCACTGCCTTCCCAGACCATAGCAGAGAGCTGGATCGGAAGTGGAGCAGCCAGGACTCGAACCAGCACACACATGGATGCTGACAGTGCAGGCGGTGGCTTTACCTGCTGTGCCACAGCGCCGACCTCTTGAATTGATTATTGACAGTGACATTTAATGATATGATAGAACCATAGGGAAAAAATGAACTGGTTGGGATAAGACATGGAGACCATGAACCCACTTTTGAAACTAAATAATTCCATCTGTGTTCTGTTTAACTTATAGCTCATAGTAACATAGCCATATTCCTTAGTCTTTTCAGTTCATACCCCTCACTAATAAAATCTTGAGATAAACTACAAAGTTCCTGGATCTAAGATGTTACTTTCAATCACGGATCAATGGAAAGACTAATTTAAATTTAAAGCTACCATGTCAACTGTTTTAGGCTTTCTGCTTCTTATTACAAAGTAGTATGGGTTTTTTCTCAAATTTGAAGACAGAGTAGTCAGCTGCAAATCTAGTATTATGGATAAACCTAAAACATCACAATCTGCCTTCTAGAATGTACTATGTGTAATCTTAGCCCAGACTTTTCTTTTCACTAAGATTTCAGGTGTTATCTCTGATACTAAGTGCAAATTTAGGGACAAACTAATGTTGCTTGTATTTAAAACTGATTTAAAGAGATCTCCTACTAATGCTCAGTGATTCCCAGACTAGAACTACATGGAAGTGGTTTTGGTGTTTGGACAGATCTGAAGGAAGCAGGCCCAGGACGGAGTAGAGGGGTAGAAGTCATGGTTTACCGTGGAAGCCTCAGGAGTGAGAATCCTGAAATATACATACAGTGGTAGTAGAAAAAATAACGTATGTTTTTTGGTGAAAAAAGTGTGGCCCAGGAGTTTCATACTTTCTACATTATAGTGAGTACTAGGATCGTAACACAGGAAAACAATGGAGGTAAAATAGTAATGATAAGAGTAATAAACAACAGTCATTGCATGTGTATCATGTTTCAGGAACTGCACCAAATACTTTTCCATTTGAGTGGAGTACTTTTCTGTCAGCAATGTAGAAAACGGGACATGAGGCTTAAACCTACGGTGGTGATAAATAGGAGGGTGAAATGTCATGCTATGTCTGACTCCAATAGAGTTTTCTACCACTGTGCCATGAACACACAAACAAGAGGTAAAACTACACAGTTTCAATGTTTCTTTATTGTTAAAAGCTAGAAAGAAAAATATAAACTGCATATACATTAATTGCCAAATATTGTTGAACAATCCTACATAAGGAAAATGTCACCTCTGTGTTAGATCATCTGTTTATTACATGGGGTTCCTGAGAACACAATTGTTTATTTTCAAACATTTAAAAACTACCTTGAGTTTTTGATCAGCATAATTTCTTACAAATTTTCAGGAACAGCATTTGAATTTTATGAAGTAGCTCAGAGGTCATTATGAATTTCACCTTTGTTCTTCCCCATACTCTTCAAAAAATTGTTAATCTGAGATTGTTCATTTTATTTTATTTCAAAGTCTGTAATTGAAATTAATTAATTAATTAATTTATTTATTTTTATTTGACAGGTAGAGTTATAGACAGTGAGAGAGACAGAGAGAAAGGTCTTCCTTCCACTGGTTCACTCCCCAAATGGCCGCCACGGCCGGCGCTCCACTGATCTGGAGCCAGGAGCCAGGTTCTTCCTCCTGGTCTCCCTTGTGGGTTCAGGGTCCCTAGCACTTGGGCCACCCTCCATTGCCCTCCCAGGCCACAGCAGAGAGCTGGTCTGGAAGAGGAGCAACCGGGACTAGAACCAGCTCCTATATGAGATGTTGGCGCCCCAGGCAGAGGATTAACCAAGTGAGCCGGCACCTGAAATTTATTTTTTTTCATCTTGTCACTATCTTTTTCGTCTGGTCCCTATCTTTCTTTTTTCCTTTCTTTTCTTCCTTCTTTCCTTCCTTCCTTTCTTTTTCTTTCAGATTTGGAGAGACAAATAAAAGAAAGAAATGCAGATAGAGAGCTTCCATCCACTGGTTCACATGCAAAATGCCCACAGCAACTAGGTTGGACTAGGACTGGAGCCAGGAACTCATTCATTTCTCTCACATAGGTGGTAGGGACCCAATTGCTAAAGCCATTATCTCCTGCTTCTCAGGTCGGCAAAACAGGAAGCTATAATCAGGAGCCAGAGCTGGAAATCCAATCCATCTACTCCAACCTATGTGGGGCAGTGGAACACAGGCATCTCAACCAGTGTCTTAACCAATTGGCCAAATGCCTGACCTCTCGTATTAATTTATTTACTTGTGAGAGAAATAGAGACAAAAAGAGTCAGAAAGAGTAACACACCTATTCTTACACCAGTCTAGATTTATACTTCACTTATCCTTTCCAACACAAATTGTGTGTTGATATTCTTAGCTGTAAAAACTTCAGTTTGAGTTTCTAGAAACCAGTTAAAAAGAAAGAAAATGAGATATTTTAACCCAATTTTTAGTGGAGCTAAGTGGTATATTAATTGTGTACTTTTGATAATTTTTACAAAGGATATAGATAAAATGAAGTCTTTCCCTGTAACCCTTCAGAAACACAGTTACAATCTGCACCATTTCTGATACCATCCATTCTTTCCCAGAGCAGCAATGGGATGATTCCTATTTCTAGCATCTTGAACTGTAGTTGATTAAACTGAATTTTGGACAATGACCAGAGTTTACATTCCCAGTGGAGGAGAACAGTATGTATAGTGTACAGCCAAGATAGGAAGGAAATCATAAGAAATTGGAACAAGGGCTGAATGCTGATAGAAGGTGTAGAATCATCTCCAACCTCATTCTAACTGGTTGGGACTAAATTTTGAGACTTTTTATGCCATGTAGAGGAATATAAATGGTAATGGCCTGTAATTTTCAGCCTATTATCCTTCAGTGCCCAAGTAGTTCACCTATTTCCTTCCCTTCTGCTAGTAATTAGGTTGGAAAACAAAGCTAGCCACACCTTTTCCTGTCTTTTTTGTATCTATTTGTAACATAGTTCTATAATTCAGTCCAGTTAGCAGCCTGATACTATGGTTCTTTGTATGTGAAATTGCTCTTTGGCTTGAAGAAAGCCATAACTAATTCAAAGAAAGCCTAATTTGAGGGGAACTTTTGAAGACTATCAAGCAATTGAAAATATAAATGGAAAAATTTCAAAAGTCACTCAGTAGAAAAAAATACATGCTAGCCACATAAGCCATGTTTTTCTAAAACACATTTTATCTATTGTGCCTCTACAGTTTTCCTTTATTTCCCAGAGACTGCATCAGGATTAATGGGCCATGTTAAGTGAGGAAAATCAACCACAGTTATACAAGGTTGTCATAAATGCTCTCCAAAAGCCAAATTTCACATAGATTTATTTCTGAAATTGACAGAACCTGAACAGGACCAACTGAATAGAAGAAGCATTGTGGAACTGTGTGTGGGTGTTTGTGCATGTCTGTATGTATTTTTAAACTTTTTAAACAGGATTCATTTTATGTATAAAAGTTTGATTTCTGATCAACTAAGTTCCCAGAGTTTTTAGGTTTTTTAATGCTTTTTATGTTTACCATAAGAATTGCAACTCAAGAAAATTGTTCTGTAGAATTTTACCCCATTTTCCAATCAAAAGAGCATGCTTCTCCCAAGGCAGGGGACATTGCCTATTACTGGCACACATGCTGGGGAACCGATAGAATTGGTCGAAACTATGCAACAGCATAATAAAATCCTTTCAGTAGCCCTGGTAAACCTGAGACAGTTCATCATACCTCTAACAAATATTGGTTTTATTTTGTGGGATATGCTGAATGTTGTTTGTACCACCTGTGGAAATTGTGAGCCATTCAGGAATTTTTCTATTTTCCATCGAAGTGTTAAGAGTGGCATAATGGCTGGCGCCGCGGCTCCCTAGGCTAATCCTTCGCCTTGTGGCGCCGGCACACCTGGTTCTAGTCCTGGTAGGGGCGCCGGATTCTGTCCCGGTTGCCCCTCTTCCAGGCCAGCTCTCTGCTATGGCCCGGGAATGCAGTGGAGGATGGCCCAAGTCCTTGGGCCCTGCACCCGCATGGGAGACCAGGAGAAGCATCTGGCTCCTGGCTTCAGATCAGCACGATGCGCTGGCCGTAGCGCGCCGGCCGTGGTGGCCATTGGAGGGTGAACCAACGGCAAAGGAAGACCTTTCTCTCTGTCTCTCTCTCTCTCTCACTGTCCACTCTGTCTGTCAAAACAAACAAACAAACAAAAAGAGTAGCATATTAATACATTTCAGTTTAGTTCCATAATGTCAGAAATTTTTCAAAATAAAACTAAAAGATGGACTGGAAAAAAAATTGTGAGTCATACAAAAAACAGGCGACTAATAAGAACATGCTGAATGTAGATACTTTTTTTTTTCCACTTTTATTTAATGAATATAAATTTCCAAAGAACAGCTTATGGATTACAATGGCTTCCCCCCCATAACGTCCCTCCAACCCGCAACCCTCCCCTTATCCACTCCCTCTCCCCTTCCATTCACATCAAGATTCATTTTCGATTCTCTTTATATACAGAAGATCAGTTTAGCATACATTAAGTAAAGATTTCAACAGTTTGCTCCCACACAGAAACATAAAGTGTAAAATACTGTTTGAGTACTAGTTATAGCATTAAATCTCAATGTACAGCACACTAAGGACAGAGATCCTACATGAGGAGTAAGTGCACAGTGACTCCTGTTGTTGACTTAACAAATTGACACTCTTGTTTTTGGCATCAGTAATCACCCTAGGCTCTTGTCATGAGCTGCCAAGGCTATGGAAGCCCCCTGAGTTCACTGACTCTGATCATTTTTAGACAAGGCCATGGTCAAAGTGGAAGTTCTCTCCTCCCTTCAGAGAAAGGTACCTCCTTCTTTGATGACCCATTCTTTCCACTGGGATCTCACTCGTGGAGATCTTTCATTTAGGGTTGTTTTTTTTTTTCCCAGAGTGTCTTGGCTTTCCATGCCTGAAATACTCTCATGGGCATTTCAGCCAGATCCGAATGCCTTAAGGGCTGATTATGAGGTCAGAGTGCTGTTTAGGACATCTGCCATTCTATGGGTCTGCTGTGTATCTCACTTCCCATGTTGGATCGTTCTCTCCCTTTTTTATTCTATCAGCTAGTATTTGCAGACACTATTCTTGTTTATGTGATCCCTGAATGTAGATACTTTTAATGGTTTGTTAGAATCGCAGACCTGTCCCATCCCCTCTCAAACACAAATGTATCAACACTAATACTGGTGGAGTGATCCAGACATCTTCGTGTTTATCACTTTAAGTTCTTCATGCAGTAAGTATGTCTGTGTTTAAACAAATGGATTAATAGTATTGAAAATTCTGGGGTAAAAATAGAATCATGATCAGTCTTTCCACTTTCAATTAATGTTTGCTTTATCTTAGGAGCATGGCATCCCTACTGATATGGGCTACGCAGTGGCACCTCACCATTCAGGTGTCTACCCTGTACATGTTCAGCTTTATGAGGCCTGGAAGAAAGTTTGGAATATTAAAATCACCAGCACTGAAGAATACCCACATCTGAAACCAGCCAGATACCGGCGGGGCTTCATCCACAAAAACATCATGGTGAGCTTTCTCCGGTATGCATAGGGTACAGTTAATTCTTCCAGATTTACATTCCTCATTTTAAGAAAGAACAAGAGAAGAGCAAAGTGTTAAAAGTGTGACTATAAGAGCTCCAAGCTGCAGGAAGCATATTTGTCATATCTAAGCAACGGATACTTTAATTAAAGTCATTTCTTTTCAGTTATTCAAAAACAACTAGGAAAATGCTTTTTTAAACTCACACTACTGCTTGGTAAGCAGGAACTGATGGTAAAATACTGAGAAAACGTTTCATCAGATTTGCACATAATTTTTAGAAACCTTCATTTCTTCAAATTATTTAGTAGGTAAAACTCATACCAGCTCTCTTGGTAAACTGTGCTGCCGTTGGATAAGCCAATAAAGCCATTTTTCTTCTTCCTATGCCAGTCTGAAAAAAACTCAGCTATATGCAGCCAGAAGCCAAATGTGAAATCCTGCATAATTATTAACATGATAATATAGAATAACAATAACAGAGAATGTTAATTGAATCATTTTCCCTGTTTCTCTCCAGAGCTTCTTTTGTTTTATTTTGTATTTATACACTGGTGGCAAATGTATATTGTCAAAATGTTACCACATGATACTTGGTTACACTACACAAAGTCATTAAATTCTAATTTTTTTCTCTAATAAAACAATCAAACTTCACGAAAAGCACTATGTGATTAGCCACCCTAACTCTGTTAAACTGATATATTTTAATAGATGGCTACCCTCCACAAATAGGTGAAATTGACTTCTATTCAGATGCTTTTCCAGTGTCTGCAAAAATTAAGTGGATAATGACATTTAACTTGGATCAACTCCATCTTCACTTTACCCTCAATAAAAACTGTTGGAAATGCTAGACTAACGGCCACATTTTAACCCAGTCTGCCCTTCCTCTGAACTGAAAATGAACTTAGTGTGTCTCAAGGAGACAGCCTTCTGACCAGAGAGAATTTAGAAGACCTGAGTTCTATTAAAATGTAAAAGCATTCCTTCCTCCCCTGCCTTAAAATCATCGGTAGTTTTAATAGTGAAGGCTTTATTCAGTGTTCTCTTTTGTTTCTGTTTCTCTCTGCATTGCCAGAAAATATGCTTAGACATGTCCCTTAAGATATGTTCGTTTTTCACTTCTTCAGAAAAATACTTTACTTGTATTATAAATGCATGGATCTTACAGGTAATACAGACTTTTGTTTTGATAGAGCTGTCTTTATGGTTCTACATTTGCAGCAGTTCATGGAAACCATCTATATTTGATTTATGAGCCCTTGGATGAGAATTTCCAAGTGGGAAATGCTCAGCAAGCAATTAATTGTGCATTACAAGAGAAAGGACAGGGTTGGGTGCCATATAAATAGATATTCAAATTGAGACCACAGAAGCCAATATGACCTCCTACCCAGAGAATGCAAAGAAAAAGAAAGGAATTGAGAAGAGAACTTCAGATCTGCCCGTATTTGCTACATGAAATGAAGGAACTTGGTTTTTTTAATCCTCTATTCAACAATCAAGCTTTTAAAACCTAAAATGAAACTCATTCTCTTTCCGTCAAACTAGTTATTGATCCTGCTATGCCTAATTGAGATCTGTAATTTGAACATCACACTGAGAAGTCACTTCTAATCTGTTCCTAAATCCCATGAAGAATTCCTCTATAGCATCTTTTTAATTCCTTTCTTACAGGTACAATCTTAATTCATTCCCTTGACTTTCATGTGCTATGAAGCTGGTTCCAGTTTGTCTGTGTACAGCTTCAATCTACTCTCCCTCTCCCACAACAATCCATCCTACAGATAGTGCCAACCTCTTAATCTTCCCAAATGCTGCCTTCATCTTTGCCTCCCTAACCTTGATTAGTTCTAGTTGTTTCCACACCCTTTAATATGCTCTTCAGGGACCTGAAAACCAATCTGGACTAAGTCTTCCTTTCTATTTATTTCCCTGTAGTGTACACTGAGTTGTTCCTATGCCATTGCCATTCTTTCCACCTGAATTACTTTCTGGCTACACTTTACCTATTTCTATCCACTTTGTTCTTCAGTATGAAGTCCTATATCTTAAATAATTGAATGTTAAGCACTTTGGTATATCCCAGGACTCTTTATTTTAATTCCTGGTTGTTAAATGCGATTCTCTGTAGAGAGCCAGAGACCTCTAGGCAGTTAGACTACACACTCTGACTACCTCCTTAGTGTTTCTAATTAAGATGCCCATTTGTAGAGACTTTCATTACTCCTGCTGGAAGCCCCATAGGTGATCTTTATTGGTAGCTCCCAGGAGCATTTGTTGGCAGTTGTGCCTGATTGAGGCCTTAGCTACCTTATATTAGCTTCACTTTCCATTGACCAGGATTCTTGCTGGCCATGGCCTTTATAGCCAACTCTCAGTTACTGTCAGTAACTATAAGGCTTCTAGGAGTTCATCAGTGTTCCAAAGTTTGAATTTGATAATGTCACACTTTCAGAATCAAGTCTCGAGAGAGTCCATTGCAGAATACCTAAAACTATCTCTTATTACTTCACTAAGGAATATGGAACTGTTTCAGGAAACACATTCAGCATCTTATAGCAAAGCATTTAAAGATCAAGGCTGTGGAGTATGATCCATTAACTTGTCTCCTCAACCTTCTGTAATGACCTACTGGCTTTCCTCAAGCTCAGGGTAGTGCTTATACTCTCAGCATAGGTAGTCTTCCTCAGAGCTGAGGGTATAGCTGGCACTTCCTGTTCACTATGTTCTAATTCAAATAATTTACGACAGACAAAACTAAAATTTCCTTTTACTGTTTTGTGTTGCATAGAATCATCTAGGTAAATCAATGATGGCTTTTAATATATGCCTTAATTTTCCCTTTGAGATACTCTAATTGAATATTAAAAGTGATTTAGAGGGGCCAGCGCTGTGGCACAATGGGTTAAAGCCCTGGCCTGAAGCGCCAGCATCCCATATGGGCTCCGGTTCTAGTCCCAGCCGCTCCTCTTCCGATCCAGCTCTCTGTTATGGCCTGGGATTGCAGTATAAGATGGCCCAAGTCCTTGGGCCCCTGCACTCATGTGGGAGACCCAAAAGAAGCTCCTGGCTCCTGGCTTCGGATTGGCGCAGCTCCGGCCATTGTGGCCATCTGGGGAGTGAACCAACGGATGGAAGACCTCTCTACCTCTCCTCTCTCTGTGTAACTCTGACTTTCAAATAAATAAAATAAATATTTTTTAAAAAAGTGATTTAGAGTCACACACTTTTAAAATCTACATCAACCTAGAATTTTTATTACATATGGGCACTTTATTGTTTAGCATTTGCTATCTCTCCTTACCTTGATATATCTTAAATCCTTAAAAAGTAAAATACATGTGTTCTTCCATGTGAACTGACGTAGAATTCAGAATTTAGAATAAAGCTTTAATTTCCAGGAATTGACATTTCTAAGAATTGTTAGGCAATGTATTTAATTCAGTTAGAATTTCCTTGTATTTAGCTCTTTTTTATCTTTGACTTTGTGCATAGCAAAATAAGAATGTATAATGCTTTTAAACATAGACATCACTGGAGCTGATACTCTGCTTTAAACTGAAATTCTTTTAACAATTTCAAGATAAAATTTCTCCTAAGGCTTTATAACTTTTACCAATTTACTAAAATTAATAGAATATATAGAGTTTTGACTTACACAGCAACGTATGCTGTTTTGATTAAACTGAGAATTGGGTTTTCTAATGAAACTTTCCAGTGACTAGATTAAATTTTATTACAATACACATTCTTGCTAAAGAAAAAAGAACAAATATATTTGTAGAGGGTTGCAAAGATGGAAAGTCCTGAACAGTAATATCTTCAAAACATTTTACTAGCCCAAATGTGCTTTCATATCCAAAACAATATAAACAAAGATCAATTTGCTTAGGACAATAAGCAGGCTTGCCTGTGTAAGATGCTGTCAAATGTGGAGCTCTCCAAAGTCTATTCATTATATTTCTGCTATTTCAAGTGTATAGTGACAAAATGCAAGTCATCATAAAGTGATTACATAGGATTTACCTGAAGACTGTAACATCTTGCACAGTTTCAGTTTATACCTTTTGTGTTTGCACCAATATTTTGCCATAAAAGCTGTAGGAGTGTGCTTATGACGAATGTGAATTATTAAAGCAAATAATGACTTTCCTATATAAAGGATAAAAAAGATGACCTTTTACTAAGTTCTGATTTTTATTTTTTATTTATTTGTTTATTTTGAAAGGCAGAGAGATAGACAGTGATGTCTCATCCAGTGGTTCTCTCTCCAAATGCCCACAAAAGCTAGTGTTGGGACAGGCTGAAACCAGGAGCCAGGAACTCAAATGGGTAACAGTGACCCATGTTTACCTGATGACTCCAAGGGTGCAGAATGGCAGGAAACAGGAATCTGTAGTCGAGTCAGGACTCGAATCCAAGCCATTAAGTATGGGATGTGGTCATCCCAAGTGGTACCTTGACCACTATGTGAAATACCTGCCTCACCTTTTCTCATTTTCTGTTACACGTTTTAAAAGTTGCTAATCGAATGGATGATCTCTTTCTTTATTTGGAACTAGCAGACTTACACTTAGAATTTTGAGCAATTGCTACAGCCTGCAGTAGTCTTTCCAACTAGAGTAGATGCTGTGATATGTGTCTCAAATATTTGCATTAGTTTAAAATTTCATTTCTTAAGAAGCATGTTGTTAGTAATTGACTTCATATTCTAATGCATTTGTGGAATTTGGAGAAAGTATTCTTTAAACTTTTGCTTACTAGAAGTATAATGTATCACAACTTCAATATTTTTAAAGTCTCATTTTTTTTATTTCTTAAGAACTGATTTGGGAACTGGCGCTGTGGCTCACTTAGTTAATCCTGCACCTGCGGTGCCGGCATGCCATATGGGAGCCGAATTCTAGTCCTGGTTGCTCCTCTTCCTGTCCAGTTCTCTGCTGTGGCTGGGAAGGCAGTGGAGGATGGCCCAGGTGCTTGGGCCCCTGCACGCACATGGGAGACCAGGAGGAAGCACCTGGCTCCTGGCTTCGGATCTGCGCAGCCCCGGCCGTAGAGGCCATTTGGGGAGTGAAAGTGGAAGGAAGACCTTTCTCTCTGTCTCTCTCTCTCTCACTGTCTATAACTCTACCTGTCAAATAAATTTAAAAGAAAAAAAAACTGATTTGGAGATTGAGAATGAGTGGGGGATGGGAAGTTGACATTGCTTGGGATGCCCACATTCCATATTGGAGTGCTTAGTTCGAATCTTGGCCTCAGTCCTGGTCCTGCTTCTAATCCACCTTCCTGCTAATGTGCACCCTGGGAAGCAGCAGGTGGACTCGGGTCACTGACCCTCATGTGAGAGACCCAGATTGAATTTTGGGATCCTGATTTTGGCCTGTCTCAGTGCTAGTTTTTGCAGGCATTTGGGGAGTGAACCAGTGGATGAAGATTCTGTCTCTCTTTCTCTCTGTGTTCTCTCTCTCTCTCTCTCTCTCTCTCTCTCTATATATATATACATATATATATTTATCTCTCTATATATTTCTGTGTGTGGATGTCTGCCTTTAAAATAATGTGAAAAGTTAAGAGTCCTTAAAATATTTCAGAGCCTAATTCAGTTTCAAAATATTTCTTCAACATTCTTCTATATCAATATCACCTGAAGTAGAAATATGTTCCTTAGGCTGGCGCTGTGGCACAGCGGGTTAACGCCCTGGCCCGAAGCGCCAGCATCCCATATGGACACTGGTTCAAGCGAGACCCGGCTACTCCACTTCCCATCCAGCTCATTGCTATGGCCTGGGAAAGCAGCAGAACATAGTCCAAGTCCTTGGGCCCCTGCACACGCGTGGGAGACCTGGAAGAGGCTCTTGGCTCCTGGCTTCGGATCAGCACAGCTCGGGCCGTTGGGGCCAATTAGGGAGTGAACCATCGGATAGAAGGCCTCTCTCTCTCTCTCTCTCTTCCTCTTCTCTCTCTGTGTAACTCTTTCAAGTAAATAAATAAATCTTTTTAAAAAATGTTCCTTTTATATCAATATCACTCTCTGTTTCCTAGAGTTTGAAGGATTTTCCAGGCCATAGCTTGAGTTGAATAATGACAACAGTTTGTACATCATCTTTTATGAGAAAAAAAATAAATTTCCCCAACTGAATTGGTTGAAAGGAACGTGGTCCTTACTTGGTGATTTTTCCTTTAGGTTCTTCCAAGACAGACCTGTGGGCTTTTTACTCACACAATTTTCTACAAAGAATATCCAGGAGGTCCTAAGGAGCTGGACAAGAGTATTCAAGGCGGTGAGCTTTTCTTCACTGTGGTCCTCAACCCAGTAAGTACTTGGGAGTCATCCTCCAAATAATAAAAAATGGCAAAGTAGGTGATAACTACCTTGACAGAGAAGCAATAAATGTTCTATTTCTAAAACAGTAGTAAAAGACAAAATGGAACCACATCTAGGAATAGGAACAAACTAACTCCACATGTAAAAGTGATGTGAGAACTTATGGCGGAACTAGGAAGTGTTCCAGCAGATCTCTTCTACATTAGAAAGTGACCAGAATTTACAAATCTTGCTTTTATTAATAATAAATTTTTTCACCTATAAAACTCTCCTGTCTCCACTGGAGACTTTTTTTTTTTTTCAGTTGGCCAACTACTACCTCTGTTCTTCTTTCTCTTGCTATTTAAAGTATAAGCAAAACGCTTAATACGTTGTAAGTAAAATGGAGAGGAATCGGATAAGCAACTATAATCATTTTTCTTAAATCCTGTTTGATCTTCTCTTGCTAGGTTAGAGGCTGAGGCAGAGCAGCCCTGTGGAAAGGGCTACTGCTCTTCCTCTTCTACTTGTTGATCCATGTTTGTCAGTTCCATGAGAGACATTTGCGCACATTTCTACTTGGGACAAGTATTATAAAATTATGTAGTGAAATAAGAAATTATTGAAATAAGCTAGATAAGGAAAATAGATTTTATTTCACTTCTGAAAATCGCTAATACAAAAAGGAAAACTAGGTTTATCAGGAAATATGTGTTTGCTATAAGCATTCGCCGTGTCTAAGATGAAAAGAGGTAATTATGTCCAAATGTGAAAAAAACTTCCATTTCTGTAAAAGTGGGACAAGATACAGATAAACAAAATAAAATTTAAAGTACTTCATTCTATAGATCCTGCAAATAAAAGTGCAGATATTTTTCATCATCTACTTGTATTCAAAAAGTGTATCTATTTTTTAGCTCTTAGAAAATGAGATAAAAGTAAGGGTAATTCATATGATGAACTAAGGGTAACATCCTTGGGTAAAATCTACATCTGTATTTTTGGAATGGACTGGTGTTTGGCTTCTTGAAAGTTTATCAACCTCAAGACTCCAAAAATATAACTAATTCTGATTTATATAGCAGAAGTATTCTGATTCCCTTCACTTTTCTGGGTCTCTTCATATGGCTTACTTGTTTTTTTGTTTTTTTGTTTTTTTGTTTTCAGTTCAGCCAGTAATGCTACATAGGCAAGTGGGGTTAAACTAAGGCCAGATTATGAATTAAAGACTCTTAAAATACTCAGAAAATACTAACACTTTAACCAATAATTTATAAAGACCGTTTAATCTGTAACTTCTAAAATGATGGTGTTTTACATCATAGAATATGAACAGTCATCTGATGGGTTCCTTCAGGCAATTGGTTGTATTTGTACTTAAGGAGTCCCTGGTGATATTATTTTAGAACTTTCTAACCAAGGCTGGTGCCGCGGCTCACTAAGCTAATCCTCCGCCTTGTGGCGCCAGCACACCGGGTTCTAGTCCCGGTTGGGGCACCGGATTCTGTCCCGGTTGCCCCTCTTCCAGGCCAGCTCTCTGCTGTGGCCAGGGAGTGCAGTGGAGAATGGCCCAAGTCCTTGGGCCCTGCACCCCATGGGAGACCAGGAAAAGCACCTGGCTCCTGGCTCCTGCCATTGGATCAGTGCGGTGCGCAGGCTGCAGCACGGCGGCCATTGGAGGGTGAACCAACGGCAAAGGAAGACCTTTCTCTCTGTCTCTGTCTCACTGTCCACTCTGCCTGTCAAAAAAAAAAAAAAAAAAAAAAAACCTTTCTAACCAAATGAGTTTCTTTTAATGTGGAAAAAACTCAAAATTAGATCATCCACACATAATGCATTTATATTAAGAATTTCACCCATTTTGTGATTTTAGAAAAATTACATTTTTATTAAAAACAAATTATTTTCTTAATTTAAGAATCTTATACAAAAGCTTGTGTTAATCTTGGACACTAATTTGTACTAACTGAGCAAAAGTTCTGAATGTATATAAGAGGAAATGTTTTAAAACAACAAATATTTTTAAACTTAAACAGTTTTAAACTAGATTTTTTTTAACTAAACTAGATTTTGAATTACTTTTCAGGCCTTAGTCAATAATTTTTCACAACTTTATTTCTCTTAATGAAAAGATTCTTAGGAAATAACAGATGAAAAATGCTTCACAAAACTGTTTTTCCTTGACTAAGAAAACTTCAGTAGACAATTATTTTCAGATAACTACTGCAAATAATATCAGTACTAAAAGATAAAAGGAATACAAAACTAGCTGCTTCTGTCACATCAATTCCAACTTTTAGAATCAGCTCTCCTTACCTGGAGACACATTGTTAAGGATTCATTTAGACTCAGCCCAGGTCTAGTTAAAAGGAACACTGCTATCATTAGTTAGTGATGTTTGCTTTGCAGAATGGAGGGGGGAGTGGTGTTTCTCATGAAATCTCCAACCCAAAATCAAATGCTTGGATAAAGCTTATATCAAAATTAAGAAAAGTTCAGGTGCACAGTGGTATGCTAGCAAGGTAGAAGATGACAGTATTAGGTTGGGATGACGCTCTGAAAGCTTTAATGGAATCAAGTACATACTAGCTCCAGAAAAAATATGAATTTTATTTATAGTGAGTCTAAAAGATAGCCATTGACAGCTTACGTAATACCCCAGGCAATATTAATTGTTTAAAAATAAATTATGAATTTGTGAACACATAATATTTGTTTTTCTTTTCCTTTCATGGAAGTCCTGTTGCAGCCACAATTTGGAATCACATACCTTAAGCCACGGATGCATGTGTTTTGGTGTCCACTCCATGTATCGTATTTTACTGGCAGGTCAAACTCACCTGCGGCCCAGGGGCTGTAGACAGGGTTATATCAGTATCACTGCATGTCAAACAGTAATAAATTAAAACAAAGGAAAAAAATCACAAAAAAGAAATGCCATTTTCTGAGAGTGTTAGATGAGGTTGTTTATTACAAAAAGGTGTCTGTGTTTTGAAAATAAAGCAATTAGATACACTGAAATATATTTGAGTTTAAAATAATATAAATAAGACATTAATTAATGAGGTTTTTAAATTTTTTCCTGTACATCAACATAATATGAAAGAGTCATGATATCTTACTAATAATGGAATGAGAAATAGCTCTCAGAGTTAAACTGGAATAGATCAAGTTGAAGATAAAGACTCTTTAAATAGAATGACTATATGGCCTGAAATATTCTACCATTACCAGAGCATTATTCACTGCTAAAGATATGCAATCTGAATTTAATACAAATAAAGACTTACAGAGACAAATATTACCACTGAATAGGGGAGAGAAAACCTTGGCCATCTCTAAGTGAGTATGCTCAGTGTCACAGCCATGGACATCTGTGTTGTGTGCTGGATGCAGGTATGACTAATAGACTTTGAGTTTCAGGTGCAGTAGGGATGTGGGCCCATTAGGCTATCTATTCCTCGGGTGACTAGGAACTTAATCCTTCTAATTCTTCTATTTCTTATTCTAAATTCAGCCAGCAACCTTATGTTTAAGGCTTATTTTCCCATTTAGTTTCTATTTGAGAAGAACATGATGATCACAAGAACTTGTACACACTGTGACAGTAATTTGCAAAATAATAAGTATTATTTCTTTTAATTGGTGACAACTTCTCATGTAACCTAAAAACCAGGAAAGGTCCCTGTAACAATACAGACTCTAATATTTCAGTTCTTCTCTCATTTATAAATCCTAATTTAAGCTAATAAATGACAGCATTGGTTTCATGAGCTTTACTAATTTTTTCCCCCTGAAAAATTGACACTCTTTCTCTCAGTGTGCTACATCAGACTTTGGGGTCCATCAGGCTGAATTACACACACTCAATTGTTTTTCAATTGATTCAGGATGGCAGTGAACATTACCATTGGAGAGCATGTGAAAGCACCTTGGGGTCACTCTTCATTACACCTAAACAAGAACAAAATTCCAACACAAACATATGGTATAACCAGAAACAGATATTCTTGAACAATTCATAATTCTTTTGAGTATTTTATATATATAATATATATATTTATGATACATATACAAAAGGAAATAGTAGGAGTAGACTATCCATTTTAACAAGTTTCTGTTTCCATCTATCTTAGGAAGATGTGACAATATTTAACAAGTGTGACAAATGGGGTAGTTCTGAGTTAAATAGGATTATACCTTTTGTGGAAACCATATTATCATCCCAGATGCTCTGAACAAATATATCACCTTCTTTCTCCTGTGTTCTTATTTTTAATCACAAGATGTTCTGAATCTCTGCTTATGCTCTTGTTCAATAAACAAATTCTAGGTATTGAGTCATGAATAATTGGTATCTGTGAAACACTTTTCCTCCCCTCAACATGCTTGATAAACTTGTTTGCTTCATGTACAAGTATTAATCCAACACGAGAGTTATGAATTGTCACAAGATTGAAGCTCTTATTGAATTTGCTTGTAGTTCAAATACAGCAAATCCTTGATCTGAGAACAAGATTAGATTGCCTTCATCAAACCAGTAGACATCCCACAGACCCAGTAACTTTCCTTAACTTCTACATTTTATTAAATACTCCTCATCATTATGTCTTTCAATATGATACAGCATCCTTTCAGTATATGCGCCATACCCTCCTACTCAAATCAGTGAAAGGTGAATCTCTCACATTAAGAAAGAAGCATAAACATGGATGTGAATACTTTAAACTGAGAATAAACATGGGTGGATTACAGTTAAAATAAAACCACAAAATTCACTTTAGAAGATTATCTTCATAAAAACAGAAATTAAACCACATGGAACTTTTTTAAAAAATTATAATGTGTGCGTACTGTATGCTTAATGATAAAATTTATCTGAAAGTAGACAGCTTTTTTCCCTAATGAGAAATTTTATTTAACTTTATTTTGTGATTTATAGTCCCTGTAAACATTATGGTAACAGAACACTCTTTATTGGAAAGTAAATGAATGTTAACAACAACTTCCCTCCTTCTGTCACACTGCCTTTCAAATAATAAATGTTTTTAAAAAACAATAACAACAATGATCTTTGGATAGTAACAAAGTGATTCTTGAACATGAAAGAAAGATCCAGACAATGCATCAGAATCTCCAGAGAATTATTTTGGGGTTCTTCACATTTACCATGTACCTTAAGCTACTATATCTCATTTTAAAATTTTATTTTTAATGGACACATAAAAATTGTATATATTTATGGGATACCATGTGATTTTTTCAGTACTTGTATTCTCTGAGTTAATGTTCAAGTCAGAGTAAACAGGTCCTCTAAATTATGTTTTTCTGGTGAAAATATTCAAAATCCCTTCTTCTGGTGTTAAAGAATATTTTAGTATTTACCATTACCTTTAGTTACCCTATTGTGCAGAACACCAGCATGTATTTCTCCCAATTATACCTGTAACTTAATACCAGTTGGCCAGCCTTTTCCCCATCTTTGCTTATTCTCCCCAGCCATTGATTACCACTCTTCTGCTTTCAACTTCTATGAGACCAACTTTCTTAGATTTCACATGAGTGAGATCAGGTGGTATTTGTAATTCCATGCCTAGCTTATTTCATTTAAAATAATGACTATAGTTCCACCCATGTTGTTGAAAATGACAGAATTTCATCCTTTATCATGACTGAAGAGTATTCTTTTATATACATGTGTCACATTTTCTTTATCAATTCATAATTCAGTGTACACTTAGGTTGTTTCCATTTCTTGGCTACTGTAAATAGCTCTTTAATAAACACAGGAATGCAGATGTCACTTCAAAAATGTCTACTTAGGTCTATTATCCGGGCTTAATTGGATTTTTTTTTTGATGTAAAGATGTTTGAGATTCTTACACATTATGATTATTAACTCCTTCCAGCTTACAGTATGCAAACATTTTATCTATAAGTTGTCTCTTTGTTCATGGTTTCCTTTTCTGAGCAGAATCTTTTTAGTTTAATGTAATCCCATTTGTCTGCATTTGCTCTTTTTCCCTGTGCTTTTCAGGTTTTATGCAAAAAATATTTTAGGGTTTATCCAATGTCCAAAAATTGTTTCTCTAGTCTTTAATCTATTTTGAATTTATTTTGGTACATGATGAGAGGTAGGGGTCTAGTTTCATCCTTTTGCATGTGAATATCCAATTTGCCCAGAATCATTTATTGAAGGCTGTCTATTGTCCAAAGCATGTTCTTAGTATCAGTGAGGAAGATTAGTTGTCTGTAGATGTATAGCTTAATTTCTAGATTCTCTATTCTATTCTACTGGTCTATGTCTGTTTTGTTCTTTAAGATTTATTTATTCATTTTGAAGGAGTTGAGAGAGAGAGAGAGAGAGAGAGAGAGAGAGAGGATCTTCCCTCTGCTGGTTCACTCCCCAAATGGCCGCAACAACTATTATTAGGTAAGGCCAAGGCCAAGAGCCAGTTGCTTCATCTGGGCTTCGCACGTCTGTGGCTGGGGCCCAGACATTTTAGCCATCTTCCACTGCTTTCCATACCCATTAGCAGGGAAAGTTGTTACTTTTCCTTTTTTCACCTCTGATTTTATAGATTTGATTCTCTCTCTCTCTCTTTCTCTCTCTCTCTCTCTCTCTTTTCTTGTGGTTAGTTGAGCCAATGCTATGATAATTTTTTTTTCAGAAAACCAACTCTTTGTTTCACTGATCTTTTGTATTATTCATTTCAATTTTGTTTATTTCTTCTCTAATTTAAGTTATGTCTGTTTTCCTACTATTTTTGTGTTTGATTTATTATTTTCTAGGTCCTTGAGCTGCATTGATAGCTCATTTATTTTGTATCTTTTTAATTTCTTGATGTAGGCACCAATTGCTGTAAGCCTCTCTCTTAACCCTACTTTTGCTGTTTTAAAATGTTGTATTGTCATCTTCATTTGTTTCCAGAAATTTTTTGATTTCTCTTTTGATTTCTTCTATGACCCACTGTTCATTCTGGAGCATGTGGTTCAGTTTCCATGTGTTTGCATACAATCTAGAGTTTTTTGAGTTGTTCATTTCCACTTCATTCCATTGTAGTCAGAGAAGATGCATGGTATGATTTCGATTTTTTTGAATTTGCTGAGACTTGCTTTACGGCCTAGCATGTGGTCTATCCTAGAGAAAGTTCCATGCACTGGTGATAAGAATATGTGTTCTGCAACTGTAGGCTGAAAAGTTCTGTAGATATCCATTGGGTCCATTTGGTCTATCATGTCAATTAACTCTGCTTTTTTTTTTTTTTTTTTTTGCTTATTTCCTATCTGGTTGATCTGTCCACTGGTGAAAGTGGAGTACTGAAGTCTCCTATTGCTACTGTATTGGTGTCTATGTTTCCCATTAGAATCATTAACATTTCTTTTAAATAGCCAGGTGCCCTGTAATTGGGTGCATATGCCTTTGTTATAGTCATATCTTCCTGATGAATTGATCCCTTAATCATTATATAATACCTTTCTTTGTCTCATTTAAAAGTTTTTGTGTTAAAGTTTATTTTGGCTACACCTGATCTTTTTTGGTATCTGTTAACATGGAATACCTTTTTCCATCCTTTCACTTTTAGTCTGCATGTATCATTATTGGTGAGATGTGTTTCTTGTAGGCAGCAAACAGATGGGTCTTGTTTTTTAATCCATTTAGCCAGTCTGTATGTTTTAACTTGAGAGTTGAGGCTATTTACATTCAAGGTTACTACTTTTTTTAAAGATTTATTTTATTTATTTGAAAGGCAGAGTTACAAGGAGAAGTAAAGACAGAGAAAGGTCTTCCATCCACTGGTTTACTCCCCAAATGGCCACAATAGCTGGTGCTGGGCTGATCTGAAGTCAGAAGCCAGGAGCTTCTTCTGGGTCTCCCACATAGGTACAGAGGCCCAAACACTTGGGCCATCCTCTGCTGCTTTCCCAATCACAATTGCAGGGAGCTGGATTGGAAGTAGAGCAACCAGGAGTCGAACAGGCACCCATATAGGATGCTGGTACTGGAGGCCAAGGCTTTAACGTGCTACACCATAGCTCTGGCCCCTGAAGGTTACTATTGATAAGTAATGACTGGGCCCTGCCATTTTTCTGTAAATAGTCTATTGTTTACTTTGTACTTCTTTTGCAATTTTATTGGGAATTTTTCTGCATTCACATTCTTTCATAGTTATGACTATGTTTTTGTGTTTCTGTGGGTAGCACATCCTTAAGCCTCTTTTGTAAGGCTGGATTGAGTGTCAACAAATTCTTTCAATTTCTATTTGTTGTGGAATGTCTTTATTTCACCTTCTTTCATAAATGAGACCTTTGCAGGGTACAATGTTCTGGGTTGACAGTCTTATTCTCTTAAGACTTGACTATAGCTTGCCATTCTGTCCTAGCCTGTAGGGTTTTAATGAGAAGTCATTAAGTAGACTCAGCTGTGAGTATACTTGGAGATCCTCTGAAAGTAATCTGACATTTCTCTCATGCACATTTTAGAATCTTTTCTTTATGTGTTACTACAGACTTCAATGTGTTGTGGTAAAGATCTTTTCTGGTCACATCTATTATGATTTATTTGTGCTGCCTATACTTGGATGTCCCTTTCTTTCTCCACATTGGGGAAGTTTTTTGTAATTATTTCACTGGATTGGCCTTCTAATCCATTCTCTCTTTCCATGCCTTCAGGAACTCCTAAGAGCTGTATGTTGGGTTAGTTGATATCATCCCATAAATCTCCAACACTGCTTTAATTTTTCTAGTTTCTTCTTTTTTTTTTTTTTTTGTTCTGACTGTAACATTTCCAGAGATTTGTCTTCTAACTCAGATATTCTTTCTTCTGCCTCACTGAGTTTGTTATTAAGTCTTTCCACTGCATTATTTATTTGATCTATTGAATTCTTCATTCCTAATCTTTCATTTTGGTTTCTGTTTAAAAATCTCAATTTAATGGGAAAAATTTTCATTCATCTCATGTATAGATTTCTTTAATTCGTGGATTTGCTTGTGATTGCCTTTGAGTAATTCTATGATTAAGCTTTTGAATCTTGCTTCTGGCATTTCATCAATCTCTTCATCGTCACATTCTAGTATTGAAGTGCTGCTGTGTTCCTTTAGGGGTGTCATGTTGTCTTCCTTATTCTTGTTTCTTGAATTTCTGCATTTATTTTTAGGCATTTGTGGATATACTTGGGTTTTTTTCCCCCTCTGATGCCTTTTATCTTTGGACTATGCCTCTGTGGCTTAGTGAAGTTTCTGCTCTCTCAGTGAATACCCAGAGGTATGTGCCAGTGGGTGCGTAACAAGGTGACACCCAAGTTTTTTTTTTATTTATTTTCAAAGTGGAGAGTTTGATCAGCTCTGTTGGCATAGTCTTATCCTCAACCTCCTCGCCTCCAAGGCAACCAATGCCAGGTGTTAGCCCCAGTGGGTGCAATATTCATCCATGCTGCCACAAGAACTACACAAAAGATTTGTGCAGTCCTCAGTGTGAGGACATATCCCACTGCCATGACCCACCCCAGGCAATCAAGGATCACTGAGCCTGTAGAGCTGCCTACAGAGCCACACCTTGTATCTTCCCACATAGCCACAGTGTTTCCACAGTCCCAGCACACAAGACTCCCACAGTCCCAGGGCCCCAAGGATCACCTTCACCCTTCCAGTCCATCCCATCTGCATAGAAGCAGAGATGTTCCCAGAGCCACCTACCTGTGGGTACTCCACTCAGGCAGCCTGAGCCCCAGAGCCTGTGACATGCTTGGAGGCTGGGTGCACCTCACAATCCTATGTGGGTGCCCAGTCCCCTGTAAATCCTCCTAGCCACTCGGGCATCTCACAGCTAGTTGCTGGGTGCACAGCCACATGCTGGTACAGCTGTTACGTTTGTTGGAAATGGTGCCTGCTGTCTCAGCCAGGGCACTGTTGTAGATTTCTTTGGGTAGCATGGACATTTTAACAAAGTTTATTTTTCTTTTTTAACATTTTACTAAAATACAATATGCATACCAAGAAATGTACATAAGTGAACAGATAAATGAGTTTATTTTGTCATCTGATCTCACTCACAAACTAAAACCCAAATTATGATGATACTATTACTAGTAGCCCAAGTTCCTAGCTATAAGCCATGAAGAAAAGATATCTTTCCTTTTTTCTTGTCTTCTTCAATTTCCTTCATTCCTTTTATGCTGTTCCTTGTAGAGCTCTTTCAACTCTTCAGTTAAACTTATTCCTAAGTCTTTCTTTTTTGAAGCCATTTTAAATATGATTGCTTTCTTGATTTCTTTTTCAAATAATTCACTGTTGGTTTATGAAAACACTGATGATTTTTTATGTTGATTTTGTATCCTGCAACTTTGCTAAATTCATTTATTGGTTGTGATCATGTTTTGGTGGAATCTTTGGGTTTATCTATATATAAGACCATTTCATCTGTAATAAGAGACAAATTAATTTCTCCTTTCCAATTTGGATATCCTTTATTTCCATCTCTGCCTGCTTGCTATAGCTTGGACTTTCAGTAATATATTTAATAAAACTGGTAAAGGTGATTTTCTTTTTCATGTTCTAGATCTTAGAAAGCTTTCAGTTTTTCCACATTCAGTATAATTTTAGCTGTGAGCTTTTTATATGTGGCCTTTACTATGTTGAAATATATTTCTTCTATACCTAATTTAGAGTTTTCATTATGAAGGTATTTTGAATTAGATCAAGAACTTTTCTGGAGTTATTAAGATGATCAATTTTTGTTCTTCATTCTTTTTTGTTTTTATACTAGGAATATAAATTGTTTATGCATAATGTTTGCAATACTACACTAATTTTTTTATTTTGAGACATAGGGATATAGAGGGCTGCTACCTACAGGCTCACTCCTTAGACACTCTCTATTGCTGGGGCTAGGCAAAGGCCAAAAGCAGGAGATGATAATGCAGTTCAGATTTCCCGTGTGGGTGGTAAGAGCCCTATCACTTGGGTCATGACTGTTGCCACTGAGGAACCGCATGAATAAGAAGATAGAGTCAGGAGATGTAGTGAGAATCAAATCCAAGAAATATGATGTGGGACACAGGTGTCCCAACAACTGGACTAAACAATCTCAAGTTACCTGTGCAGTTACCCTTACAAGTGAGTTTTATAACATTCAATCTTTTCTTCTTACTCATTATCATTCTTTCTTTCAGTTTGAAAAATTCTCTTCAGCATTTCCTATAGGAAATATCTGATGGTGATAAATCGCCTCATTTTTGTTTATCTGGGAATGTCTTCATTCCTTTAATTTCTAAAGAATATCTTTGCTGCATAGAGTAGTCTTGGTCAGCAGTGCTTCTTGCTTCAATGCTGAATATCTCATCCCAGTCCTTCATGACCCTTAAGGTTTCTACTGAGAAGTCTGTTACATGAATTTTAATGCTTTTATGTGTATTTGTTTGTTTTCTGTTGCTGCTTTGAGAATAATTTTTTCTTTAGCATTTGAGAACTTGATTATAAAGTGTCTTGGAGTAGACTTGGTTTAATTGAACATGACTGGTAGCTTTTGACGTACCTGGACATTTATATGCTTTTCTACGTTTGGAAAATTTTGTTATTATCTTCTTGGATAATTTTCTACTCCTTAAGTTCTCAAGTCCTTCTTATACCTCCATAATCTAAACATTTGATCTTTTAATGCTGCCCCAACATCCCTGTAATCTTTCCTTATTCCTTTATTCATTTTCCTCTTCTCCTCATCCAATTGTGCGTTTTCAAATTACCTGTTTTCAGTCTCACTTGATTCTTTTTTCTGTTTGATCTATTCTGCTATCAATGCCTTCTATCATATTTTCCATTTTATTTGCTATACTTTTAAGCTCAAGAATTTGTTTTTTTTTTAATTACTGCAATCTCTGTTACATTTGTCTAATAAAGTGCTGAATTGTTTCGGTTTTCTTAGTTTCTTGAGCTTTCCTAAAACAATTACTTTAAATTTTCTGCCTAAGAGTTCAGATATATTGACTACCTCATGATCAATTTCTTATTTTGTCTGTTAGCCGAGGTCATGGTTCCATGAAAGTTCTTGATGCTTGTTGCATATAATAGTAACTTCTAATTGAAGGCTTAGAATTTATTCCATTCTTTGTGGTCTGACTTTCATTATTCCTATCCTTTCAGAAATTCCAAGCAGGATGCTTATTTTCTCTGAGCCTGTGACCACTGTTATGTTTCAGCACTGGATGATGCTCTACTGGTCACAATTCCTTGGTTTGTATGTTGTCTCTGTTTCAGCACTACCGGGCATCCCATGCCTATGCTTTCCCAAATCTCCAACTGATGTATTATTCAGCAATTGAGAGAGGGGCTAAAAAATGTAGTTCATACCCACCAGCTTCTGCCTGGGTGGCAGGATGGTCACAAACAACTCACAGGCACTGACCTATGGACAGGTACCACAGGATTCTACCTATTAGTGGGCATTACCTTGGACATCCTGGACCTAGACTCCTCTACAGTGACTTGTCTCCTGATTTCAGCATGTTCCCCCAATTGGACTGTGACTCTCTCTGCCTTGTGCTGTCTGCCTGCAACCACACAGGGAAGGAATTGGGGGAGCAGTCCTGTGACCAACACCAAAACCCATAGCCCACTAAGAGCAATGCAGTGACAGGACCAACACCATGCTGCTATGGTCTTCCTGCCACTGTGGTATACTTTTGGCTGATAGTTCAGGGACCAGTGATACAAGGTATCAAAAATGTAGGCAAAGGGAAATGAAAGACACATTCTCTACTACCAGAAGCATAATAAAACCTAATAAAAACTCTCAACTACATTGCAGAGTATACTACAGGAATACAGGGAACACATCTAAATCTCAGCAAAGTTGCCTAAGGAAGGTGATAGTTATACATTTTTTAAAATGTAATTAACATATTTTTAGAGCAATATATATCATGCATCCACACTGGTTCACTCTCCAAATGCCTGTAATAGGCAGGGTTGGGCCAGAATGAAGCCAGTAGCCTGGAACTCAATCCGCGTCACCCGTATGGGAGACAAAGACTCAAACACTTGGGTCATCTTCTGCTACCTCCCAGTGTGTGTGCATTAAAAGGAAGCAGAAATATGTGTGTAGAATTCCAGAAATCTTAACATTCCAGGATCACAGAACATAGAGGATATTCTGAGTTCAAGGTAGCACTAGAATTCATCAAAATGAGAATTAGGAGTCTTGCCTTAGTGATTTGACATGAATACAACAGATTTTTTTCATGTTTCTGAGTTCCTTTTATCTTCCGCCTATCTCACAGATACACACATACCACACATGAGAAGGCTTCAAAAAGGTCATGAAAGGGGGGTGGGGAGGTGGGTGGTATTTAGCCTAGTGATTAAGATGCCAGTGAAGATGCCTGAATCCCATGTTGATTTAATTGGGTTTAATACTTGGTTCTGGCTCCTGACTCCAAGTTGCTGCTAAAGCACATCTTAGGAAGCAGCATAATTGGATCAAACAATTGGGTCCCTGTCATCCATGAGAGTGACTTAGATTGAGTTGCTGGCTACTGGGTTTGGCTAGCCCAGTCTGAGCTGTTAAAGGCATTTGGGCAGTGAACAAATGAGAGATCTGTCCCTCATCTCTTTCTCTATCTGTGTGTGTATGTCTCTTGAATAAATAAATTTTAAAGTTCATGAAAGATGAAATTAAAAGATAATAGAATTTCCATGAACTTTTTGTAGTCCCGTTATGGATAGAATATGTATGTGTATGTAAATAATGTATATAAAATATATAAATAATATATAAATATTTATTTATATAAATATATAAATGTATATATCTCCCTCAAAAGTGATATTTCTTTATGATTGCTACACCCTCAGTAATTAATATTGCACATGGTCCAATGTGATTACATCAGATGTTCTCCTTTTCAGGATTCCACATCAATTCTGATTGCTGACTGCATTATACTCTTGTATTTTTAGGTGAGATTTTTACACAAGGAAATCTGTTGTCCAGCTCACCATTTTGAATAAGCCCAAATCAATCCTGGCTACATAATGCCCATCTTTTCAGAAAAGGTGTGGAAAAGCAGGTACTATGTCTGCTCAATCTAGCCTGGATCTGAATCCCGTGAGAACAGAAAGTATGGTCACAAGCCAATCCCAGATATTTGTAAATAAGGTGAACCTCTTTAGAGAGTCTAAATATTAAATATTAATTTTGAAACCTATCAAGTTAAAGTAAGCACCTCTCTTAGATGAGATGAAATAAATTTTTTAGCATTTTATCATCTGTCTTACTTCTATAGACTGTTTTGTTTATAACCTCGACTCTAGGAAGAATTCCTAGCATGTAACAGGTGCTGCATGTCCAAAACTATGGGTAGTGGCTTCTGGCAAGGCAAATTATGACCCCCCCCCCCATAATAGAATACATTCAGCCATGAAATAACATGGTTTACAATACATTTTATTTTATTTTATTTTTTGACAGGCAGAGTGGACAGTGAGAGAGAGAGACAGAGAGAAAGGTCTTCCTTTGCCGTTGGTTCACCCTCCAATGGCCGCCGCAGCCGGCGCGCTGCGGCCGGCGCGCTGCGGCCGGCGCGCTGCGGCCGGCGCACCGCGCTGATCCGATGGCAGGAGCCAGGAGCCAGGTGCTTTTCCTGGTCTCCCATGGGGTGCAGGGCCCAAGCACCTGGGCCATCCTCCACTGCACTCCCTGGCCACAGCAGAGAGCTGGCCTGGAAGAGGGGCAACCGGGACAGAATCCGGCGCCCCAACCGGGACTAGAACCCGGTGTGCCGGCGCCGCTAGGCGGAGGATTAGCCTAGTGAGCCGCGGCGCCGGCCTACAATACATTTTAAAGATATGGCAAATATTCATGAAATAGTTGCAAAATTACTAACAAAATAATTAGATAGGGACATGGAAATAAAAAGTAATAAATTCAGCACAACTTTAACATAACAGTGATTATGCTGTATCACAGGATTGAAAATGCTTTCCATTGTTTTTTGTTTTTCTGGTTTTTATAAAATGGCTGCAATAGGCAGCTGTTATTCTTACCTCCAGAAATCTACACACATGCACACACACATGCAGAGATACACACTAAATGCTGCATTAAAAAATAATTATAACAAAGAATACCTAATAGTGAAAGACATAAAATGGAATTATTTTGTGTTATCAATATATCAGGCATAAAATTAGTATTTACTGAGTTCCAGAAATTCTCTATCAGTATTGTATTTTACCTAACACCTGCTTCACAGAGTGGTTATTTGCATATACATCTTTTACTACATGAGGAAGCATTCTTACTACAGAAGTTGATCGATATGTATCTCATTTTGTGCTTCCCATTGTGCTTCAGCCAATGTTTTGAATCCAAGAAGAGGTCATTAAATGTTTCTTAAATGATTGATTAAATACATGAAGCCTTTTGTTTCAGAGGCTTGACTTGTTTTATGACATATACAAATGTGAATAATAACAAGCCTGGTTTAACTGTATTCTGGCAGATGCTCAACTTGAAAGTAAATGAAATTTGGGGTTTACAAAATGTTCAGTTTTAACAGGTTTTCCCAAGTGATGGTGAATTAGCATGACATAGAAAATGGACTTTTAAAGCTGGAAAAGACCAGAACAACGATCAGGTCAATCTCCTAATTTTAGGTAAGGAATAAGATTTCAACAAGACAGCCTGGCTAATTCAAGGTTGTCTCTGTGGTCTTCTAATCCCATCTTTTCTGACTCCTACTTCAGGGTTTTTAGCACTAAAAACACACTGCTTATGCATTCCTGATAAAATTATTCTTAATGTAATGTGCCTTACTTTCAAAAAAAGTATTTATTTATTTGAGAAGCGGAGTTAGACAGAGAGTGAGAGACCAAGGGAAAGGTCTCCCATCCACTGCTTCACTCCCCAGTGGCTGCAAGGGCCAGAGCTGGACCAATCCAAAGGCAGGAGCCAGGAGCTTCTTCGGGTCTCGGGTCTCCCACATTTGGGCCATCTTCCACTGCATTCCTAGGCCATTAGCAGAGGTCTGGATCAGAAGAGGAGCAGCCAGGACATGAACTGGAGCCTGTATGGGATGCACGCACTGCAGGCACTGGTTTAGCCTACTACACCAGCCCCCATACATTACCTCTTAATGTGACTGAGTTACTGGGTACTAAGAAAATTTCAGGCCATTTTCTAGGAAACAGCAACTCATCTCATGTTGAGTAAAAAACAAAAAAAAAAAGTGCTTTTGTGAAAACCTGTAATAAGCAGTTATAGCTGAGGGAAAATGTCTAATGTACTATTAAAAAACCATTAATAAAGAATTATATTGTTTAAATCTTAGAAAAATAAATCTTAGTAATGTTACTTATAAATTGATTAAACATATAAAACCAAATATTTCAGCTCATCTAGCATCCATATCAGTCCTCTTTTTTAACTGGGGATATTTTATTGAGTTTATTATTTTAATGTTTATGTTCTTAAATACCAACTGTAGTGCTATATATTTACTTGCTACTGTAATATTTAAGGCCGCAGAGGGGAGGGTGTGTGGTGCAGTGGTTAGGACACAGCTTGGTATACCCACATCCTATATGGGAATCCTAAGTTTTCAGCTCCAGATACCTGATAATGTGAACCCTGGCAAGCAATAGGTGATGTGGTCCAAGTGCTCAGATCCTTGCCTCCCACATGGAAGATGTGGATTGAGTTCCAGCCTCCTGGTTTCTGCCTGAATCAGCCTCCAGTGTTGTAAGCATTTGGGTAGTGAATCAACAGATGAAAGATCTCCCTCATCTCAGGCTCACTGCCTTTCCAAATAAGTAATTTATTTTACAAAAAAAGAAAACTGCAAGAAAGCATTACTAAATCCTTTTTACTTCCGCAGTTAAGAAAAACAGGAATATAAAAACTCGAGTCATTGAAAGAGATATTGTTAAGAAATTTAGGAAACTGGGCATTGAAGAAATGAACATTATATTATTACTTGTTTAATCCTTTGCTAGTTTCCTATAGCCCTAAGTGTAAATAGAAAATTCTCCATTTGGAAAACAAAAATCTGACTTCTGTCCACTCTTCTGAACCCTTCTTTCAAACATCTTTATAGGTATCTTTTCTTTTCATCCATACTAACAACCCACAGTTCCCTGAAAACTCTCATTCTTCGTCTTAAAATGATATCACCTCAAGTTGGAACACCTTCTGAAAATCTGAACTCATATATAAAATTTTTATGAAATACGTCCCCCAATCCTCTGAGTTCTTATATGTCTCTTCTGTGTTCTTATAGCACCTGGGCATAATCCTAATACAACTTGACCACTGTAGTAACAGCAGTGATATTTATCTTCTAGCCATTGTGAGTTCCTTGATAGAAAACATCATATCTTCTTCTATTTTATGTTCACAATACACTGCAAAATTTTTGGTACATAATACATTATCAATGACTAGCAGTTCATTAATTTCCTATGCCTTCATATGGACTATCTTTTCATTTTGAAAAAAAAATATTTCATTGAAATATATGACTACAGAATTCACATGACTCAAGAGAGCTTTCATTCTTTTTCAATGTAGCATCTAGAGAGACCTTTTGAAAATCAAAGCTATGAGGGAAGGGAAGTGTACAATTTGGGACATGCTTAATTGGACTCGCCCCAAATGGTAGAGCTAGAAACATGCCAGGGGATTCCAATTCAATCCCATCAAGGTGGCATGTACCAGTGCCATCTCAGTAATCCAAGTGATCAATTTCAGTTCACAATTGATCATAATTGTAGGATTAAGAGTCAAAGGGATCACAATAACAAGACTAGTGTCTGCTAATACTAACTGATAAACAAAGGAAAGAATGATTCAACATGGGAAGTGGGACACACAGCAGACTCATAGAATGGCAGATGTCCTAAACAGCACTCTGGCCTCAGAATCAGCCCTTAAGGCATGCGGATCCGGCTGAAAAGCCCATGAGAGTATTTTAGGCATGGAAAGCCAAGACACTCTGGCAAAAAAATAATGACCTAATGAAAGATCTCTGCGAGTGAAATCCCAGTGGAAAGAATGGGCCATCAAAGAAGGAGGTACCTTTCTCTGAAGGGAGGAGAGAACTTCTACTTTGACTATGACCTTGTCTAAATAAGATCAGAGTTGGTGAACTCAAAAGGCTTCCATAGCCTTGGGAGCTCATGACAAGAGCCTAGGGTGATTACTGACGTCATAAACAAGAGCGTCAATTTGTTAAGTCAACAACAGGAGTCACTGTGCACTTACTCCTCATATAGGATCTCTGTCCTTAATGTGTTGTACAATGTGAATTAATGCTATAACCAGTATTTTACACTTTGTGTTTCTGTGTGGGTGCAAACTGTTGAAATCTTTATTTAATATATACTAAATTGATCTTCTGTATATAAAGAGAATTGAAAATGAATCTTGATGTGAATGGAATGGGAGAGGGAGTGGGAGATGAGAGGGTTGCGGGTGGGAGGGAAGTTATGGGGGGAAAAAGCCACTATAATCCAAAAGTTGTACTTAAATAAAAGTTGTACTTAAATAAATTAAATAAAAGTTAAAAAAAGAAAATCATTAAATCTATGAAAAGAGACTCAGTTCCACTCATGTTATGAACAATGCAAAGTTAAGCTATATTGAAGTAAATTTCTTATCTAAAAGTTTGATAACAAAGAAAAAGAACAAGAAAAAAAGTGAAAAGAAAAAAAAATTTAATTTGACAAAAATTCTGAAGATTGATAAAATATTCTGTTAGTAAGGCTTTGGGAAAATAGGTGCTCATACATAGATAAAGAAAAATGGTGTAGTCCCTAATGAGAGAAATTTAGCAACATCTATGAAATATAGATATGCATTTACACTTTGCTACAATAATTTAACTTCTAGCCCTCTACATAGAATTACCATAAAATCTATTTTT
Organism: Oryctolagus cuniculus; assembly: GCF_964237555.1. Taxonomy (NCBI): domain Eukaryota; kingdom Metazoa; phylum Chordata; class Mammalia; order Lagomorpha; family Leporidae; genus Oryctolagus; species Oryctolagus cuniculus. The sequence goes on along the minus strand of NC_091439.1, from coordinate 47,025,743 downwards.
ATGCATAATATGAATGCAACCCAGTTTCTCAAATATTATTCATTAAACAATTATTTGTACTTCAATGAGTGGGAAAACCTTCATATTTGTTGATAAGAGACCAGTTACATAATCTCTGGTATAGCCATTAAAGAGCATATGATATGCTTTTGCATAGAATGAAGATCTCAGAGTACTATGATTTTCACAATATGTGTATATTAAGTGAAAAAAGGAAAAAAGATGGGAAATTTAAATACATATTAATATTTGCTGTTGTACAAAAAGAAATACAGAAAGGTTACATCAAAATAAATGAAATGTTTTCCACCTGGGAATAATAAAAGAGTGGGGATGCAAATGGAGGAACATTTTATTGAATATACCTTCTTATATAACTTTAACTTTGAACCAGGAGTAAGAGTATACCTTTTTATATAACTTTAACCTCAAACCAGGAGTAATGTACATAGCTAAAATAACAAATGAAAAAGGATCAAGAGAAAAAATAAAAATGGCAGCAAAAGAGCCTATTTGATATACCATATCCATTTGATATATGACAAAGAATAAGTAAAATAACAAATACAGTATTCTGACTATATTTCATGAAAGATAAAAACAAAATCTGCATGCAAATTTTTACCATTATTAACAGATTTTTGTTCTGGCATTTTGTTGTAGTTATGAAAATTTCTGTGTATTACAGAGAAAATAAAGATATCAGTGCCTATAGAACCTGAGTTTTTGCTGTAAAACAAGGGATACAAGTATGGAAAAGAGGATCTTAGGAGAAAATTTGATAAGGGAGTGTTTAAATTTGAAATAAGGAAATTAGAAGGAATCTAAGATTTCCTGAATTTACTGAAAAAGCCTATAACCAATGATACTGAGTAGCAAAGAGCTCAACTGGTACTCATCTCTTAATTTCTAAAAAATATTGCAACTCAAAGTAACTAAACTGGTTGAGGGGGGCCACTAATTCCAAGTTAAAAGATGTGGAAAGCATTCTTGACACATTGTGCCAGAAATAAAGGAAACATTGAAAGACTAATAAAGATTACATTAAACAAGATAGAAATCAGCTTGAAAAAATTCTTTGTTACTACATTCAAGACAACTTGAGCTTATGAGTCCTTGAGTAAATAAATCAGTGAATCCCTCTAATTGGGAATTACATACACAAGTTCAGAGATGATGCATCCACAGGATAGGTTTGAGAAACCCTTGGAATCTCTGGTCCAGTTGATAACTGAAAGGCCTTCCCTGAACAAAGCTAGCTTCTTAAAGACTAGGAGGTGAATGGTCACTGTTTTTTCAGATATGCAATATCCCAATATAAATTAACGAGGTATATGAAGAAACACAGGACCAGCCCACTCAAAGTTAACAGAATAAATCTCCAGAAACTAACTCTAATTATACAAAGATTAATCAGTTATCTGAAAGATGATTCAAGCTATCCTGCATAAAGATGCTCAACGTATTTAGTAGAAAACTGCATTTAAGATGAGAATTTCAACAGAGATGAAAAATATTGAATAGAATCTAATACAGATCTGAGAACTAAATATTACAGTAACTGAATTGAAAATTGACTGTAGGGAATCAATAGTAGATGTGAGCAAACAGATCAAAGAATCAGAGAACCTGTAAATGAACATTTGAAACTACAGTAGTTCCCCTTTTATCCATGAAAGATATGTTCCAAGACTCGCTTTGGATGTTTGAAACCATAGACGGTACGAAATCAAACACATAGTGGATTTTCTCCTGTACATACAAGTTTAAATGCAGCTCCCATCTTTTTAAAGTTTTATTTAATTATTTATTTTTATTTGTCAGGCAGGGAGAGAGAGGTACTCCATCTGCTGCTTCACTCCCCAAATGCCACAGCTGAGCCAGGCTGAAACTGGCACTCAGGAACTCATTCCAGGTCTGCAGCACGGATGGCAGTGACCCATGTACTAGAATCATCACCTGCTGCCTTCCTGAGTGCACACTGGCAGGAAAAAGAGCAAGGACTTGAACCTAGGCACTTTGATATGAGATGCAAGTGTGACAAATAGCATCTTAATTGCTCCAAACACATTCCCTGTCTTTCCCATCTTAAATAAACACTTAGCACACACTGTGGATATAACTTTTGCAGTTTAATGAGACAGAAAAACTGGTACAAGTTTATTTTACTTACCCAAGAATTTCATGGATAGAAGATTCATTTTGACCATACATCTTAATGACCTCAGCATGATTTTTTTTCTTAATTTATCAGGTCATGAACTTTACTATTTCACACAAAGGAAGCATTTTACAGCTGCTCTTTGGCATACATGAATTGTTTTCATAACTATTCTTATACTTTGGGGTCATTATTAAGTGAAATAAGGACTGCTTGACTACAAGCACTGTGATATCATGACAGTCAATCTGAATAATCAATAACTGATTGATGAACTGGAGGGTTGCATATAAAATGTGTAGAAAATAAGGTGAACAAAGGATAATTTATATCTTTGACAAAGTGGAGCAAGATGGTACAAGATTTCATCATGCTACTCAGAACAGTATGCAGTTTGAAAGTCATTAATTGTTTACTTCTAGAATTTTTCATTTAATGTTTTGAGGACATATTTGACCACATGTAAATGACTGTACAAAACTAAATAATAAGGGATCACTGTATACAATCAGAGCAAAAAAAAGAAAAAGAATGAAAAAGAGTTAAAAAAAAATCTAAGGAACTTATGGGACACCATGAAGCTGACCAATGTAGGCTCTCCAAGAGTTTCATAAGGCAAAAAAAAGGAAGGAATAAGAAACTTATTTGAAGAAATAATGGCTAAAAACTTCCCAAATCTGGAAAAAGAAATGGCCATCCAGATTCAAAAAGGCCAACTCCAACTAGAAAGAGCTAAAAGGCATCCATATCTTCACATACTACAAAGTATAAAAGTGAAAGTTTTGGAAGCAGCAACAGAGAAGTGACTCACCACATGCAATGAAGCCTATAAATCCACCATTGAATTTCTCAGCAGAAACTTTACACAACAGAAGAGAGGGGGAAGATATATTTAAAGTGGTAAAAGAAAAAAACTGCTTTGGATGTTCATATCCTGTATCAGAGTAGCTGGGTTCAAGTTCTGGCTTTACATCCAATTCCAACTTCCTGCTAATTTGCACCCTTGGAGGAAGCAAGTGATGGCTTAAATAGTTGGGTGCCTGCCACTCATCTGGGAAACCTGGATTGAGTTCTGTGTTCCTGGCTTTGGCCTGGCTCAGTCCTGAGTATTATGGGCATTTGGTATGTGAACCAGCAGATGGAAGATCTATGTCTGTCTTTCTGTCTGGGCCTCTCTCTTTCTCTTTGTATTTCTTTGCTTTTCAAATAAAATAAAATAAAAGGAAAGGAAAATATTGCCAACAACAGTCCTTCAAAAATGAAAAAAATGTACTTTCCCAGATAAGTAAAAATTGAGAAAGTTCACCACTACTATACTTGAATTTCAAGAAATATTACAGGGAGTACTTTAAGTTGATACAGAAAAACTCGAGACATGAAAGCATAAATTTGCCTCATATATAAACAAGTAGAGCATACTGTAAAACTATAATAGTGGTGTATAAATCTCCTAATTACAATAGTATAAAAGACAAAATTATAAAAAAGTATAAAATATGTAAATTAATACACAAACACAATCCTAAAATTGACTTGGAACCACAAAGGGCTCCCAGTAACCAAAACAATCTTGAGACAGAACAACACAACTAAAAGAATCATACTTCCTGATTCTAAAACACATTATATAATGATAGTAATTAAAGCCATAATAGAGGGCCAAAAATGTAATGTATATGAGGAAAATTAACATTTTGAGATTCAATGGTTATTTACAGCCCTTGTCTCTACTGTTGAGGAGTAGTGTTTTTCTTCTTCTTACTATTTATTAAACTCTTTACTTAGTGTAGGGTTAATCTTATGAGTATAAAGTATATCATTATAAAAATTAAGAGAAAGAATAAGAAAAGAAGGAGAAGGAAGCATGGGAGTGTGGGTGGGAGGCAAGGTTGAGTGGAAAGTATCACTGTGCTCCTAAATCTGTATATATAAAATACTTCAAAGTTTTTCACCTTTAAAAAATTATAAGTAATTGTTTTTAAAAGAGCACTATGATACTGACATAAAGGTAGACATACAGAACGATGAACAGAATAGAGAACTTGGAAATAAAACCACTCCCATGGTCAGTGTGTGTTTAACAAGGGTGCCAAAAATAGTCATGGTTGAAAGGATGATCTTTTCAATAAGTGATGTTGAGAAAACTGAACATACTGCAATAGAAATAGTGAGTACAATGGTGGTTGCCATGTGCTAGGGAGGAGGGGGAAAGTGAAGTTACTGAGTAATGGGTATAAATTTTCAGTTGTGCAAGATAATAAATTCTAGAGATCTGTTGTAAAACATTGTACTTATAGTTAAAAATATTGTACCTTAGACGTCAAAGCAGGTGTCCGGCGCCATTGCTCACTTGGTTAATCCTGCACTTGCGGCACCAGCATCCCATATGGGCGCCAAGTTCTAGTCCCGGTTGCTCCTCTTCCAGTCCAGCTCTCTGCTGTGCCGGGAGGGCAGTGGAGGATGGCCCAGGTGCTTGGGCCCTGCCACCCGCATGGGAGAGCAGGAGGAAGCACCTGGCTCCTGGCTTCAGATCGGCACAGCACACCGGCCGTAGCGGCCATTTGGGGGGAAGATCTTGCTTGCTTTCTACTCTCTTTTTTACTCTCTCTGTAACTCTGCCTTCAAGAAATAAATAAATCTTTGAAAAAGACAGTTTAAGAGTAAATTGCATGTTATATATTTTAAAAAACGAAATGTTTAAAATACTCTTTTTATTTGATAGTGTATTTAGAATATCAATCTCATCATGTAGGAACAAATAAATCTCCACAAACACTGATATATTTTGGACCATTTTAAAAAATTAGTATGTTAAAAAAGAAAGATGACTATTCTAAAATGCATAATAGTATAAAATAACGTAATTTATAAACTATAAACCTTCATTAGTTCCAGAATTTTTAAGAATATGTATCGAGGAACCAGTGCTATGGCACAGTAGGTTAAGCCTCCCCCTGCCACACCAGCATGCCATATGGGTGCCAGTTCCAGACCTGGCTGCTCCACTTCCAACCCAGCTCCCAGCTGGTGGCTTGGGAAAGCAGTGGAAGATGGCTCAAGTGCTTAGGGCCCTGCATCAATGTGGGAGACCCAAAAGAAGCTCCTGGCTCCTAGCTTCAGATTGACCCCGTTCCTGCCATTGCAGATATTTGGGGAGTGAACCAGCAGATGGAAGATCTCTCCCTCTCTCTATTGTAATTCTTCCTTTCAAATAAATAAATAAATCCTAAAAGAAAAGAATATGCATCTATAAAAATCAATTTTCTTTTTTTTTCTAATGATTGCTAGGTAAGAAAATATTCTCAAACACAATGACTTTATAAAACATTAATCCTTTTATAATTCTTCATGCATTCTGTAGGTCAGAATTCAGGAATAATTGAAGTTTTTCATAAGATTGCAACTAGATGGTGACTGGAGCAGAAACAAACAGGTGGCTGGAGCAGCTGTGAGCTACAGGCTATGTGCTCCTGAGAGTTCAGTTGTAGATCTTATTGGGATTGTGGATCTTTCTGAACATCATGGAATATTGCTTTCATGGAAGGTGTTAATCATACAGATAACTGGATAATTGACCCTTCTGTTTTCCAAGATGAGAGGGTTTTTCACACCTTTCCTTCCATACCAGTGAAATCTGTGCTAAGTAGGACTTGTTGGTAAATTCAGTGTGGCAACAGTGCATAGACAGATATTGTAAGCAGTGAGCAGTGTGTATCCTGGGACATCAATAGAAAAACATATTCACCTCAGTTCTGCTGAGTCACTCTATGCTTCCAGGTCCTCTTTTGTAAAATGTCAGTATACTGGAATAGTAATAAAGCCATCTCTCATTTGAAATTAGATGTGTAGTAGACGTTAGAAATCAAGGTTTCAAAAGTATTAGTAGGCCATCAGAATGCTCATTGCAGTTGGCACCGGTAAAGTGAACACACCTCAGATGATAGTCCCTATTCAAAGTGAAACAGAGAGCTTAGTTGTAGATTTGGAGCAAAAAGGATAAAGGCAAGGAAATTTGGCCAGCAGTCCTTTGTAGTCAAATCGTGAATCTGAGGTTGTCATTCTTCAACCTTTTAATTGTTTTACTTCCAAGGGTCTATCTTAAGGAAAGAGTCCTATATACAGGAAAAGTTCTCAATGAAGTGGAGAAAGAAAATGAAAACAAGCAAAAGGCGCAGCTGAAATGAAATGTTTAAATTATATCCATTTAGTAGACTACTATGCAGATTTAAATTTTGTTTATGAATATTTTGGTAGTAACATGAGATATGAAAGCTATATGCAAAAATGTAAAATTATTCTTATAAATTGTCAAAAATATATGCTTTAATAATTGGGTGTTTTTTCTTTATGATTTTCTGCATTTTATAATTTTAAATGACTTTCCAACATTTTTTCTAACAAGGAAAAATGATTGACTTTCAATTACTAACACAAGTTTTCTTATTAGCAAAGAATGATTAACCTCATCTAATTATGAATTAACATTTATACAAATTATTTCACACAGTATATTAGGGGATTCCATAAAGCAATATTTTTTGAGTATTTAAGGAATTTGTGGATCTTTTAAAAGACCACAGGATAATCAATACTAATAGTAATATTTCTCAGATATCTGTAATATTATACTTTCAAGCTGTAACAACCATAATGATTGCAGACAAGGAAATAAGGAAGAATGGCCCCTTGAGAATGGAGAGAAGGGAAGGTCCTCTGCTAGGCCATGTGCTACCTGCCTTTTTACTCATCCCTGACCTTATTTCATTCTCACAACCCAGTGAGGTTTTATAGACTTGTATATTTTCTTACTTGACTTCATCTTGCATCAGAAATTCTGTGAGGCACATTACTGATGAGGAATCTGGAGTTCAAAGAGGTTACATAACTCAACCAAAGGGAAACAAGTGATAAGAGAGTAAGCATTCCTTCCAACTGCAGCTGTGCTTCGCTGATAGGACATCCTGGCCCACATGCATATCCTAACAGCCTCATTTTTAAACAGCATCTAGCCACACTGCTTAGTCTGATTTTCATTGTGGGGGATACATTATACACAAACCATTAGAACAAGAAAGGAGAGAAAGAACACTAGGGCAATGGCAGTGGGAAATGAAAGCCGACAGAAAGAAAAAAAAAAAAACAAGAACTCAAAAGACGGAGTGTAGAAATGTGGAACTATTATAAAAAGACATACAACACATGCAGTACTGAAGTAATCACTTTAAATTATTTATTTTCCATATACTTTGTAGTTTAGGTGGAATGGAACATGTAATTATTTTGCATAAAGGGTACCCTAGCTTTCTCCTTCCAGGGTTCTGGATACAAGATATTTGTTTTGCTTTTGCAATCCATGGGAATCCAGTAGAAGACTTGTAAACACAAACTAATTCGTAAACTGAGGACCTTCATTCAAAGCAACATGCAGATTCAGAACATTCTTTTTGCTTATCTACCAAACTAAAAGGTGAAGAATTAGCTTAACAGCTATTTGGCTACTGATATGCTTTGAGATATTTTTCTAGTACAACTTAAAAATGCAATTGAATCATCAACTGAAGCTTTCTGTGTGAATGTGGTTTAAATTGAAAGCTGCACTTTGTATAAACATAATTTTTGTGGTTTAACTTTAGGCTGTTCTCTGCGATCTTCCCATATAATGGGAATGCGTCAGAAGCACAGCTTCGTTTCCTGTGTAGGCTGGAAACTGTTAACTGTAAAGTTTGGAGACAGTCTGAGAAAGCTTTTTGCCATATGTTAAACTAAACTTGATATGAAAAATTATATCAGTTTCCAGTTTCCCAGAGCATTAAAAAGAAAAAAGGATCTCAAGCTTTATAAATATAAAAAAGCATGTGTCTGCACAGGAAATTCTACTCTGTTATTTTGCAAATGATCCTTACTTATATTTACAAGAGAAATCAGATCTGATGAACCATATAGGAAGTAATGTACTATTTTGTTCAAAATTTTGAAATATATTTTCTTAATTTTGTATGGCTAGCTGGATGTGAACTAACCATCATGATACAGAGATTCAACAGTGCTGCCCAGCATAGTCCTAAAGCATTTATGTTTCCAAGTTAAAGAAGATGGAATATTTTGATAAAGTGCTGCTGATTTAAACATTTTTCTCAGATGTAATTTTTGGGTCTAAATGTTCCCATCACCATTTCCAATTCAGAAAGATTCATAAGCATTCACAAAATGTTTGGCATTATTTTCATGATGATTTTCAACTTCTCCTTGACTCTATGAACCTCAAAAGAATCTCTCCATAGACACCCGCCCAGGTTAAAATCTCCTTGGGTTTAATCTTTAGTAGTCTTCTTAAGAATTCCTCCTTCCGCATTGTCACCTATAATTTTATAATTCCTTTACTTTGAATGAGCTTTCTGTGCAAAAAGCCATCCCTTTCTTTCACATTGTTACTTGTAAGATTGGCAGCTGAAATCCATAACCCTGATCATTCATCAGAGGACTCCACATTACTTTTATACTGGTGCCTCTCTCCCAGACACGACTTTAATAAACCCTTTGGCTTACTTCACCAAGTCAGTGCTTCAATGTTTATCCTTCTTTTCATTGTTCCCTTGACTCATCAAGGAACCTATCCATGCCAGTATTCCCAACCAAACACAAACCACTTTTTAATTCAATTTCTTTTCTTTTTTCCACCTTTATATTGCCTCATTTTCGTTACTTAAGTAATTGCTCCTCCAGCTCTTATTAACATTTCTTTCACCAATATCATATTAATATCATATATTAAAAATTATTACTCATCCACCACCAAGTGATCACATTTACTACCTACTATTTGCTGGCTTAAAAGTTGCTGTCTCTTCTGTGATCTTTGCTTTATGAGAATAAGCTTTGGGATAGTATGTTTTCTCCCTGTATCTTTTTTTTTTTTTTTTTTTGAAAGGCAGATTTAATGGGGTGGGGGGGGTGGTAAGGTGGGGGGAGAGAGAGAGAGAGAGAGAGCGAGCTTCCATACGCTGGTTCACTCCCCAGATGGCCACAATGGCCTGAGCGGTGCCAATCCGAAGCCAGGACCCAGGACCCAGGACCCTGAACCCAGGAGTGTCTTCCAGATCTCCCATGTGTGTCCGGGGCCCAAGTGTCCGGGCCATCTTCTACTGCTTTCCCAGGCCATAGCAGAGAGCTGGATCAGACATGGAGCAGCCAGGACTAGAACCGGTGCCCATATGGGATGTCAGCACTGCAGGAGGGAGGCTTTACCTGCTATGCCACAACAACAGCCCCTCCCTGTATCTTATTATAAAAGGACAAACATTGTTTCCCAGATAAAAATAATACCTACACTCTTTACACACTGGGAAGCATTAGCTATGGGCCTTCCTAAATAGAGGATGCAGTTGAACCAAATCCTTGGGGCAACTAACAACCTCAGTTGTGTGGTTTGCCACTGCCAGTTCCTGAGGATGTTTAGACATACCAAACTTCTGTCTCAGCTTGAACCTGAGTAGGAAAAAGATTGATAACCATTAAGACAGGCAGTTCCACTGTGATCTAGAAAGCCTCTCGGGAAGAGAATCAGAGTAACTCCTGTGGAATTTTCTTCCTTGTTTGCAACTATCTCTTTGTCTTTTTCTCTGAGGCTAAATCTCAGGTGGTCAGAGACTGACTTGCCAGTCTGTACTTCCTTCCATTAACTTCCTTAGGGCCAGCATATTGCACTTTTTTACTTCTAGTCAAAGTGGAGCAGACAAGGCAAATGTATATCATGATTTGTAAGCATTAGTAAAGTTTGTCCTATAAGAGGTTAAAACTTTTGGCAAATTTTTATTGTTTATTTCAGAATATTTAATTTAATTTAAAATAATGACTTAATTATGGTAAATGCCATTTTTAAAAATTTATGTTTAAAAAAATCTGTGGGGTAGGTGTTGTGGCTCAGTGGGTTAAGCTGTCATTTTTGACATCACACATCCCATATAGGAGTGCCTGATTTGAGTCCCAACTATGCCATACTTCTGATTCAGCTTCCTGCTAATACACATGGGAGGCAGTAAATGATAGCCTAATGCTTGGATTATTGCCACTCACAAGAGATACCCAGATGAAGTTATGGACTCCTGGCTTCAGCCTGACCCAGCTCCAGTTGTTATGGCCATTTGGGAAATGAATGCACAATAGAAGACATTCTCTCTCTCTCTCCCTCTCTCTCTCTTTCTCTCTTTCTTTCTTCTCCCTCCTCCCCTCCCTTCCTCTCTCTTTCTGTCACTCTGCCTTACAAATAAATAAATCTTTAAAGTAAATAAAAATTTTAGAAGTTGTTAGCAAATTTATTCCTTACATATTTGACACATACCATCCTTACATTTAATATTATAAATTATTTTAAGAGTTTCATCTTAAATTATATTGCATAATGTCTTTATAACATTATATGCAGATAGAAAATGAAATAGAATTGTGGTAATATAATGGTCATGGCAAAAGGTCATTTATTTCCATCTTTTCATCTTGTTGATATGCATCCTTCTTGACCTGGGAGAATTAAGCTTTAACACGCTACTGAATCAAATGCATGTGAGGAGTTCACTTCTCTAGCAGTGGATTCTTGTGAGAATTAAGAAAACAGGCAATCAAATCATCTTCTCCAGGGTAGAATTTTCTCAAGACACTGGTTAAAGAAGGCTATATTAAGAAATAGTTTTAAACCTCTAATATGAAACACCTATTATGTTGAGAGATGGAGCAAGAAAGCTTTATAAGCTATGACCCCTTCACTTAAAGAATTTACATTTTACTTATAATACATGTCAAAATTTCCTTCCTTTTTAAGAACTCCTTCCAACTTTAGGGAACTCAAATCATAAATAAGAGCCTGTAAGCCTATCTGACTATAGCTCTAGAAAGGACTTTTATTACTATTATGGGCAGTAGACAAACTTGTCCTTTGCTGTAGAGGGAAGCACTATTACTTTCTTGTGAAGTTATTTACCTCAAAAATTTATTTAAAAGTTGTTTACCTCAAAGGGCTAATTTAGAACAAAAGCAGTCAATGTCTCAGTTTATAAGACTTAACTGAGGGGCCAGCCTTGTGGTACAGATGGTTAAGCTGCTGCCTGTGATGCTGGTTCAAGTCGTGGCTGCTTCTCTTCTGATCCAGCTGCCTGCTAATGTCAAGCAGCAGAAGATGGTCCAAGTCGTGGGGCCCCTGCCACCCATGTGGGAAACCTAGTTCCAGGCTCTTGGTTTCGACCTGGTCCCTCCTCAGCTGTTGCAGCCATTTTGGAAATGAAACAGTAGATGGAAAATGTTTCTCCCTCTCTGTTTCTCTGTGTCACTCAGCCTTTCAAATAAATAAAATAAATCTTATACAAAGAAACGACAACAGAAATTTGAACGACTCCTTGAGGTCATGCCTTATCAAATACATAATCAGATTTTAACACTACTAATACTACATTAGAAAATATTCCTGTGTATGAATAGTAGTCTATACATTGAGGTTTCCAAAAATTACTTTTTATCAAAGTTAATGTTCCTCCAAGCTCTCATTTCTGCTAACCTGACTAAGAATGTAATTGCAACCATCTGAATGATGATAACTTTGGTAGGGGTGGGGGAAGGAGGGTGGAGGTTCACTCTCAATTAGACTTACAGCAAAACCTAGAAAAGTTACTTAGTACATGGGAAATGAAGTAATATCCTCCACCCCCAACATATCACTGTTCAGTTGTTCACTTACATTATCTTTGTGACAAGCTTTATTTCCTAAACTGTCTTCTTCAGTCAGAACAGTTATTTAGTGGCTTATGTGCTCACAGACAATCCCTGGTATTTTCCCTCTCGGACACATAGCTACCTGGGTGACTAATTTTAAGTCTTTATTTTTAAGTGGTTATTTTTAAGTATTGTTCTTGCTTGTCCTAGTCTTTTATCATCTATTTAAAGAGCTGGTTTCTGTACTAAATTGGTTCTTACAAAGTATTTCAATATTTTAGGAATGACTTTATTAGAGCTGTCCTAAAATAAATAAATAAAAATTCTAAATGGTTTTAAAATTTAGAAACTTTAACAGTTAATGACTAGCTTTTAAAAAACAGATAGTTTCTTAATTCACAAAATAATTACATTGTTGGATATTTTCATTCCCTACCACAACCACCAGAATGAAGTCAGCCTTCTAAGAAAATATAATTGAAACCTCCTGGTAATGAAGCTGATCTTTGTGATTACCTAAATTTAATTCATGTACATGAGCCCAAATCAGATTTTCATATGGGTCAATTTTCTTGAAGCATTTTTTTTATTCTGCCTAATATTTGAAGTTAAATTCAATACGTTTATGGACATTGAGTTTAATTTAATTTCTTCTTGATATCTTCATTATGCTATGGAAGCCGTGCTTTAAAACTAAGATTTAAAACTAGAAAATAAAGATATTTTCATTGCAAAATTGAATATAATCTTTGTGCTATGTGCCTACCTAAAAGAGATTTTTCTTAATGATTCGTTTTTAAATCTGTCATAAACTGGAACTATATTCATTATTTTGGCACTTGGTGAGTTTAATGGAACAAGAACAGCTGTTGTCTGGTCTCTAAATAACTGCAAGAGGATTTTTCACAGTAATGTAGAGACAATAACAGAACAGCATGAGCAAGTTACACAAAGCAAATTAATTGAAAATTGGTGGTCTGAGAACTGGAGATACTCATTGCATGTAAACATTTGTTCAAGAAGCTAAAGTAATAATGTATTAAGCCCATAGAATTACTTCTTCTGCCACCTAACAGAAATGTTAATTGTTAATCAATCATTAGCTTGTAATAAAAGGGCTGAACTTGCAGTTCTGAATGTATAGCCAGAAAAACTAAGTGAGAAATATAAATGTTCTGAAAACGACAAACCTCTCCAAGCTAAATTGGTTTAAATTACATTAACCCTATGACTGTACCTTTGAAACCTGTCCCTAATTGAGAGCAATTGATTTACCCTTCCAGCTTTCCTTTAAAGCCTATCAGACTCCAAATTCAAAACGTTAAGTGCCCTTTGCCAAATTATTCTGCATTCGAGCTTTCCTTTGGGATTCTTAAATGATGACTAAGGCACAGGCAGGTAGGAAAAAAAAGTACCCAGTGAATTTACTCCTTAGAAATTAAAATGATACTTTTTTTCCTCCCATTGAAAATGGTTATACAATTCATGAAAGTGCTTTCTTTGCATAAAATAGCTATTATAGGGTCCAGTGCTGTGGCACAGTGGGTTATTGCCCTGGCCTGGATCTTTGGTATCCCATATGGGTGCTGGTTCTAGTCCCGGCTGTTCCTCTTCCAATCCAGCTCTCTGCTATGGCCTGGATAGCAAGTCCTTGGGCCCCTGCACCTGCGTGGGAGACTTGGAAGAATCTCCTGGCTCCTGGCTTCAGATAGGCGCAGCTCCGGCCGTTGCAGCCATCTGGGGAGTAAACCAGCAGATGGTCTCTGTCTCTATCTCTACCTCTCTGTAACTCTTTCAAATAAATAAAATAAATCTTTTTAAAAAATAAAAAATAGCTATTGTAATACAAAAATATGAAAGATAGTGAGAGGGTCCATCATGCCAAAATTTCAAATGTCTCACTCATACCCAGGATAAAAAAAGGTCAACTTTCTGGCATTTAAGGAGAATTTGGGAAGATGATTTTTAAAAAGAGTCATGCTGTATGGCGAGTATGAGTCCCTTTACTTGTGTAGAGCAGAGGGGTGAGTATTTGTCCCATTGCCCATCTCAGATCGTTGTGTTTTTTTTTTTTAATTTTTTTTAAATTTATTTATTTGAGAGATAGAGTTGCAGACATAGAGAGGGAGAGACAGAGAGAAAAGTTTTTCATCTGCTGGTTCACTCCCCAAATGGCTGCAACGGCCAGAGCTGAGCCAGTCTGAAATCAGGAGATTCTTTGGGTCTCCCATGAAGGTGCAGCAGGGTCCCAAGCACTTGGGCCATCTTCTACTGTTTTCCTAGGCACTAGTAGAGAGCTGGATCAGAAGAGGAACAGCTGGGACATGAACTGACACCCATATGGGATGCCAGCGCCACAGGCGGAGGCTTAGCCCACTAGGCCACAGCGCTGGCCCTTCAGATACATCTTGAGGGTCTCCAAAACCATCATAGAGCCTGATAAATATTCCTTGCAGGAGTGAGACAAAGTTGGTTTCTGTCTCACAACTGACAAAACTAAACTGAGAGGAGAGATTTGCTAAAATAGTCTGTGTCAGACAAAGAGACAGCCAATTCTGGGAATTACAGCCCCTCATTTTCAAAATCAAGACCCACATATCACAAGGCCCAGATATGGAACTGTTGATAGGAATATCAGATCAGCCTGAGATCCTTTAAAAGGAGATGCTGCTCAAGAGGTCTCCTAACAAGGAACTGGAGGTGCACTGGTCTCGGAAAGGAAAGGAAATTGCATCAGTGGGATCAGAAGTGGAGTCTCCAAGGATGTCAGACAGTTTTAAACACATGTCATCTCTTCTTTTGATATTGACTGATAGATTGTTAGAATGATTAATTAAAAAAAAAAAGAAAAAGAAAAATAGAGAGATTCCATCAACTAATTCACTGCTAAAATGCACAACAGCCAGGTACGGGCCATGCTGAAGCCAAGAGCCAGGAAACCCATTCTGCTCTCCACATGGGAGGCAGGGGTACAAGTACTTGGGCCATCCTCTGTTGCCTTCCCAAGCACATGAGCAGGAAGTAGTATTGGAAGCAAAACAGTCCAGGATTGACCTGACACTCTGATACAGGATGCCAGAGTTGTAAGCTGTGGGTCAACATCAGCCCCAATGCATGCAGTCTTAGACAGTATCACTTAAATGATAATTCTCTATGTACCTTTCCCTGCTTCATCTGCATGTCTCAAATACTAAGGGATCAGAAACTTCAGTAAGTAGGAGGAAGAGTAAAATCATCCACAAGAGAAGACAATGTTGGTCACTTTTCCCAGCCCCTCTTGCAAATCTCTTTCACAAGTCCTGGCTCAATTAAAAAAATTGAAACTGAATATTGCAAAAAGTTTAGAGTTATGGTTATTTTCTGGACCAGAAAACTTAGAAAAAAAGTCAAGTTTCCATTAATGACCAAAAACCACATGAGAATTTTCTGTCACCTGAGAGACTAAGAAAATTATTCTGCCTATATTATCCTTAACCCAGGGATGAGGGAAATATCACCCACACTGAGTGAATTCTAAAAAGACAATGGAAAAAAGGTAATTATATTGCTTTCATGATTATACCACAAATCTTAAGTGTTTAATTTATGGGCTACACAATACTTATCTAAATTTGAATATTTTAGTAAGGGATTTTATATTAACATGTTTATATAATGAGCATAAATACAATATGAAAATTTATAGGATGGAATAAATACTATTTTTAAATGCCTTGGTAATCATCATAAACTCACAGTAATATTAGAAGATGTAAATCCATATCTCACATCATTTTCTTTAAAATTTTGAAATTTGGAAGCTCACTGTTTTCAAATCTGATTACATCATCATTGATTTTATTCCATTATGTGGCTGTTAACAGTGCATAATAGAAAGAGCACAAGTGATTATTCTGTGACTTTAGTGTCCTTCACTTATATTTTCATTATTCTTAGCTATGAGCCATGGTTTCTTAGGAATCTCTTAAGCCAGTTGGATATTTTGTGGCAAATGCATTTTTCTCAATTTAAATGTTGCATCTGAAATTTATAAATTGATAAATATACTACAAAGCAAATAATATTAGCTATTCATAACAAATGAAGCAGATAGAGGCAGCAAGACTTTGAGATTAAAAGTAGGTTAGTTGGGGCTGGTGCTTTGGCGTAGCAGGTAAAGCCGTCACCTGCAGTGCCAGCACCCCACATGGGCGCCAGTTCAAGTCCCGGCTGCCCACTCCACTTCCAATCCAGCTCTCTGCTATTGCTTCGGAAAGCAGTGGAAGATGGCCCAAGGACCCGTTTGGGAGACCCGGGGAGTCTCCTGGCTCCTGGCTTCAGATCTGCGCAGCACCAGCCATTGCAGTTGTCTGGGGAGTCAGCCGGCAGATGGAAGACCTCTCTGTCTCTCTCTGTAACCCTGCCTTTAAAATAAATAAATAAAACTTTTTTTAAAAAAAGCAGGTAAGTTACTATACCCAAATAATATTTGTTAATATTATACACCATGGCACTGAGAGTATACCATGGCCATGTGAAACAGAAAATCCTACAGCTTCATAATTTACCTGATTATAGAAAGATTAAAATGTTCTCTGAATAGCTGACTTATTTGCTGTACACATGTAGTAAAAACCAAATGAACTCCAAAGAATCCTTGCTCAAGTGCCATCTTAAGAACATACCAAGTAATTATAACAGGTTAACCTTGGTGGCAAGAATTTCAAGACAGGTGTAAATAATGTTTTATCCAGTGAAATTATTCCCTGCATTTTCTCTGATAATGTATATTTCTTGGGTGATTCCTGTGTTGTTTGCAACTATACTGAGCTGTGAACATGTATTACTTCCTTGAATCCTCATAAGTAAAGCACCCAGAACTATCAAAACTACCATTTCTTCCTCCACAGTCTGATGAAAGATAGAAAATTTTTCTACCTCCAGTGTTCTCATTCATGTTTGATTTCTCTTTCACCTGGAACTTGCTAAAATCTAAAACTACATAGTCAGAGCTAACACTACTCCCAAATAATAGTTCCCAGTTAGTAAGAATCATGAAAAAAAAAAAGAGATGCAGTGATTTGACATGAAGAGGGCAGTTTTCCTCAGAGCTCAATCATAATTTTTCAGCATTTATGAAATCTAGTAGACTGTCTCTTCCTTTATGTTTTGTTCCTATTCACTCCCCTGAGGAATAGGGAACTGGAACCAATGTGATGAATGTAAGCCAAGTGGCATGGTAGATACCAGCCGTTAAAACTTGCATTCTGTTTGTCTGAGGAATTTCACATACTTTAAATTTTTTTCTTAATATTGAGGTCAAACATACAAATCAAGATGCATCAATGATGATGACCAAATCAATGTTATTTACAACAATAAAAATTTATAAACAAGCTCAGTGACCAACAACAGAAAGTAAGTTGTGATGATTAGTAAGACTGATTACTATTTGGTCATTAAAATACACATATGGATATTTTAAAGCATTTTAATACTTCAGTAAAAGTGCTAAGAAATATTGCTAAGCAACAAACACTGTGTACCAAGTTACACAATACTTTAACATATATGTGAGATATTTTATATTAAAAACAACTTATTTAGATAAAATTTGTAAAAATATGTAAGGCCTTATATATAATATATATAAATATTTGAGGCAATTTTTGAGTTTTTTTCAATTTTCTATGTTTTTTACATTGAATGTAAAATTTTTAAGATGATTTATTTATTTGAAAGGCACAGTTACTGATTGAGAGAAGGAGAAGTAAGAGAGGGATATTCCATCTGCTGGTTCACTTCCAAAACGGCCACAATGGACTGGAGCTGAGCTGGTCCGAAGCCAGAAGCCAGGAGCTTCTTTTGGGTCTCTCACATGGGTGCAGCGGCCCGAGCACTAGGGCCCTCCTCTACTGCTTTCCTAGGCACACTAGCTAGGAGATGGATCGAAAGTGGAGCAGCCAGGACTCGAACCAGTGGCCATATGGGATGCCATCCTTACCTACTATGCCACAACACTGGCCCTGAATGTGCAATTTTTAAAAGAGGAAAGGCTGTCTACAATGAGGACGAATTTAATTCAACAAATTCTTATCAGTAGGCTATTATACAATTAAATTAACACTTATTTAATGAACCATTCACATAATTATAGACACAATGGAGACTATAACATTGTTCCTGCTCTTAGTGAGTTCACAGTTTAGCAAAAGGAACATAACAAGCGAAAACAACTTATAACAAAAAGTTTAAGAGAGCATAAGTTTCAGTTAAGATATAAAGAAGCCACTTCAAATTGGAAGATGCAAGGATGAGTGAAAACACAGGAGGGTATTCTGTGTAGAATAGGCTACATCACAAATGCATGGAAGCAAGAAAAGTAAAGAAGGTAAATGGAAACCTCTGCAGATGGAGAAGGTAGGGGTAGATCATGATGGACTCTTGAAGCAGTAAGGTCACTGACTCTAGAACTACACCATCTAATATGCAGCCAACACTTGAAATGTGGCTATTTAAAGACTTATTAAAAATACAAAGTATCTCATTAATTATATTTACATGGATTATATGCTGAATGGATAATATTTTAACATATTAAATGTATTATTGAAGTCAATTTCACTTTTTAGTTTTTGTAATGTAGCTACTAAAAATGTAAAATTGGGGGCCAGCACTGTGGCGCAGAAGGGTAAGCCTCCACCTGCAGTGTTAGCAGCTCATTTGGGAACTGCTTCAAGTCCCAGATGCTCCACTTCCATCCAGCTTCCTGCTAATGTGCCTGGGAAAGCAGCAGAAAATGGCCCAAGTGATAGGGGCCTTGCAGTCATGTAGGAGACCCAGAGAAAGCTTCTGGCACCTGGCTTTGGCCTAGTCCAACCTCGGCCATTGCAGCCATTTGGGGAGTGAACCAGCGGATGGCAGGTTCTCTCCTTCTTTTTCTGCATATATGCCTTTCAAACTAATAAAACTTAAAAAAAATGTAAAATTATCCATGTGACTCCTATTATGTATCTGTCAGACAGCAGTGTTCTAGGGGATAGATTAGAGGAGCATAAAATTGGAAGGAGAAAGACCAGCAAGAAAGCTTTTAAAGAACTCAGGTAAAATAAAATGAGAGATTAAACCAGGAAATGGGGCCGGTGCTGTGGCACAGTGGGCTAAGCCTCTCCCTGCAGTACTGGCATCCAGTATGGGTGCTGGTTCATCCCCGGCTGCCCCTCTTCTGATCCAGTTCCCTGATATGGCCTGGGAAAGCAGTAGAAGATGGCCCAAGTGCTTGGGCCCCTGTACCTGCATGGGAGACCCAGAAGAAACTCCTGGCTCCTGGCTTGATTGGTGCAGCTCTGGCCATCGCAGCTATTTTGGGAGTGAACCAGCGGATGGGAGACACTTCTCTCTGTCTCTCCCATTCTCTGTAAGTAACTCTACCTCTCAAATAAATAAAAATCTTTAAAAACAAAAACAAAATTAAAAAAGGAAAGTTCAACTAAGGATAGACATGAAGAGTTGGGATTTTAAAAGAGACTGTTATGGGCTGGCGCTGCGGTTCACTATGCTAATCCTCCACCTGCGGCGCTGGCACCCCGGGTTCTAGTCCCAGTCGGGGCGCCGGATTCTGTCCTGGTTGCTCCTCTTCCAGTCCAGCTCTCTGCTGTGGCCCAGAAAGACAGTGGAGGATGGCCCAAATACTTGGGCCCTGCACCCACATGGGAGACCAGGAGGAAGCACCTGGCTCCCAGCTTCGGATTGGCGCAGCGCGCTGGCCGTAGTGGCCATGTTGGAGGTGAACGAACAGAAAAAGGAAGACCTTTCTCTCTGTCTCTCTGTCTCTCTCTCACCGTCTAACTGCCTGTCAAAAGAGAGAGAGAGAGACAGAGAGAGAGAGACTGTTATGACAAAACCAGATCAGTTGATTAGGAAGGAGCTAGTAAGTATCTGGAATATTGTCAGTAATGACCTTAAGCCAAAGCCAAATTAAGTCATGCAAAAAGACAACCAGATCCATTGTAAAGATTTATTCATTCAGCTATTTATTTACTAAGCATCTGCTAGATGCTAGTTATTATCTAGATGCCTAGGTACTAAGGATCCGGCAATGATAAAACAAATGATGTCTCTGCTCTCCTAGAGCATATTTGTACTCTATTTTAAACATATGCGTTCAATTTTTCGATGCTGAAAGTGAGATAGCTATGGAAAATTCAGATAAAAGTGATGATTAGATACCTAATGTTCATATATAAAATTTACGAGAAAAGTATGGATAGTAGCTTGAGAATTTGGGATCATGTTGATGCCATGTGGAGATAGCATGTGAGGACAAAACCCTAAGAAATGCTAGCTGTTTAAAGGTAATGTGGAGAAAGGAGAATCAATAAAGGATATAGATGGAGAAGAATTAGGAGAAACATTTTCCAAAAAGCCAAAGACAGAGAAAATTAAGTACAGTTAACTATCAAATGAAGCAGATGGTTAAAATAATATTAAGACTACCAAGTATCAATGTGATTATATAGCTAAAAGGTTACTGATAACCTTTGAAAAGGCATTTATTTTCAGATAAAAGGAAGGGACAAACACCAGATTGCAAAGAACTTAAAAAGACCCCCGAAGCACAGGCAATCAAAGTAAAAACAGACAAATGGATTATATCAAGTCAAAAGCCTCTGCCCTGCAAAGGAAACCATCAACAAAGTGAAGAGGCAACCAACAGAAAGGGAGAAGGTATTTGCCAACTATGCAACTTATAAAGGGTTAATATCCAGACTCTATGAAGAACTCAAGAAGCTCAACAACAACAAACCAAACAATCCAGTTAAGATATGGGCAAAGGACTTGAACAGGCATTTTTCAAAAGATGAAATTCAAATGGCCAACAGACACTTGAAAAAGTGCTCAGGATCACTAGCCATCAGAGAAATGGAAATAAAAACCATGATGAGGTTTCACCTCACCCAGTTAGAATGGCTTTCATACAGAAAGCAACAAACAATAAATGCTGGCAAGGAAAATACACTGTTGGTGGGAATATAAACTAGTACAGCCATTGTTAAAAATAGCAAGCAGATTCTTCAGAAAGCTGAAAATAGATCTACTATATGACCCAGCCATCCCATTCCTGCTTATTTACCCAAACAAAATTAAATCAACATATGAAAGAGTTATCTGTACCCCTATGTTTATTGCAGCTCAAGTCACAATAGCTAAGATATGGAATCAACCCAGATGCCCATCAGCCAATGACTGGATAAAGAAAATGTAGTATATATGCACTACTACTATGCTGTACTACTACTATTTATACTATTCATCCATAAAATAGAATCAAATCCTGTCTTTTACAACAAAATAGATGCAACTGGAAACCATCATACTTAGTAAAATAAGCCAGTCCCAAAAAGACAAATACCATATGTTCTCTCTGATCTGTGGTAACTAATAGAGTACCTAAAAGGTAATCTATAGGAGAGAAATTGACACTCTGAGATGCAGTGATTTTGAACAACCCTTGTCTCCACCATTGTGAAACAGTGTTTTAATCTTAGTATCTGTTGAATGCTTTAGTTAGTGGAGAGTTAAGCTTAAAATTATAAAATAAACTGAAAGTATGTCCCTGTAAAAATTGAAAGAAAGAATAAGAAAGGAAGGAGGAGGTTAGGGTGAGATTGTGGGTGGGAAGGATGGTGGAATGGAAGTATCGCTACGCTCTTAAGCTGTATATATGAAATGCCTGAAATTTGTTCACCACATATAAATTTTTAAAAAACTGAAAAAATGAGAATGGAAGTGAGGAGTAAGGCAGCATGTATATACTGCTTCTTTGAAGAATGTGACTGAGAAGGAGAGTGGTAGAGGAGATTAAAAACTCAAGGAGAGCCTAGGACATAATGGAATAAGATGTCATAGTGGTTGAAAACAGATGGAATGAAAGCACTGGGAGATACACATGAATTAGTTTAGAATACAGAATGGAACACCTTTGCCTGCCACTGCAGATGTCAGGAGGAATTTTTGTAAGACAAATGTGTATGGAAAAGGGTAGAGACCTGAGAGAATTCCTGCCTGATGGTCATTATTCCCTAGTTTTTATGAGATACTTAGCTTGGAAGTTGAGTAGGAGTGAGATTGAGCAGAAGGCTTCAAGAGAAGTATGAAAGTTTGAAATAGCTGCTAAAGGGAACTGAAGAGCCAAGTGACAAGAAATAAAAAGAATATCCAATAGTACTTAGGATTCAATTGAGATTGGGAACCATATGCTTATGTGATATGAATAGCTCCCATTGTGTTTTTCTGTAGCTGTACTGAACAGTCCTTATGTAGGAGTGAAATAATTAAATGGAAGAATTGATCCAAAATCTTAGATTGGCAGCACTGAAAGCACACAGACGATTTAGGAATTTGATGGTTTTTAATGTTTTAATTAAGATGTTAAAAGAATGCATATTGTGGGGTACCCTGTGCTGTTTCTATACATGTATTGATTGTAGAATGTTCAGATTAGGGTAAGCATATCTATCCCCCCCACAAATTTATCATTTCTTTGTAGTAAAAACATTCCGAATCCTTTCTTCTGTTTTGAAATATATACCATGTTATTGTCTATAGTCACCCTACTGTGCAGTAGAACAACAGAACCTATTTCTCTTATCTAACTAGAACTTAATACCCACTGACCAAACCTTCCCACCTCCCCTTCACTCTATTATCCCTAACCTCTGGTAACCCTACTCTACTCTGAACTTCTATGAGACTGACTTTTTTAGAGCCCACATATGAATAAAGCTATGTGGCACTTAACTTACTGTGGAGGAAATCTACAATTTTTTCAGTAGTTACTTATTTTTTTATTTGAAATGGGGGAGAGAGAGAGGTCTTCAATCTGCTGGTTCACTCCCCAGTTGTCAGCAACAGACAAGGCTGAGCCAAGCCAAAGCCAGGAGCCAAGAACCCCAGATGAATGTTCCATATGGATTGCAGGGTCCCAAATACTTGAACCATCATCTGCTGCCTCCAGTGGTGCTGTTTAGCCGAAATCTAGGTCAAAGAAGAGGCAGGAATCAATACCAGGCATTCCAAAATGGAATGTAGACATCCCAAGCAGTGGTTTAACCACTGTATCGCAATGCTCACCCCACTATTTCGAATGAATAGCACTGAAAAAAAAATCGACCCTGGATTTCCCAATTTTTTAAACAAAATTTTTGGTGCCAACTCAAGGCACATACTATATAGCATAGGCAGTTCAGAGAATAAAATAAAAGACCCCATGCCAGCCCCCATGAACATTACAATCCAGAGATAAAAAAGCATAGTAAGAACCTGGGTAGGAAAATGTCAGAAATATAAAACTAGAGAGTTCAAAAAGCACAACCAAGAGCACCTATGTTGTATTTACCTAGAGAGATCTGAAAAAGTGGGTGTGACATTCTTGGACACATAGGCTTGAGTTAAATACAAAAGTAAAGCAGTGTATTCTAGAAAAAAGAAACTATATAAACAAAGCTATGGAAGTAGGCAGCAAACATTGGAAAACAGCAATCAAAGAAGCTGTTTTGTCTTACCCTCAATACAGAAGGGGTCTAAAAGAAGATTGGGAAAAATATTAGTAAACTATGCAACCGATAAAGGTTTAATAACCAGAATCTACAAAGAGATCAAGAAACACCACAACAACAAAACAAATAACCCAATTAAGAGATGGGCCAAGAACCTCGATAGACATTTTTTAAAAGAGGAAATCCAAATGGCCAACAGACACATGAAAAAATGTTCAGGATCACTAGCCATCAGGGAAATGCAAATCAAAACCACAATGAGGTTTCACCTCACCCAGGTGAGAATGGCTCAGATACAGAAATCTACCAACAATAGATGCTGGCAAGGATGTGGGGAAAAAGGGACACTAACCCACTGTTGGTGGGAATGCAAGATGGTAAAACCACTATGGAAGTCAGTTTGGAGATTCCTCAGAAACCTGAGTATAATCCTACCATACAACCCAGCCATCCCACTCCTTGGAATTTACCCAGAGGAAATTAAATTGGCAAATAAAAGAGCTGTCTGCACCTCAATGTTTATTGCAGCTCAATTCACAATAGCTAAGACCTGGAATCAACCTAAATGCCCATCAACAGTAGACTGGATAAAGAAATTATGGGATATGTACTCTGTAGAATACTATACAGCAGTAAAAAAAATGAAATCAAGTCACTTGCAACAAAATGGAGGAATCTGGAAAACATCATGCTGAGTGAAATAAGCCAGTCCCAAAGGGACAAATATTATATGTTCTCCTTGATCTGTGACAACTAACTGAGCACCTAGAAGGAAACCTGTTGAAGTGAAATAGACACTATGAGAAACAGTGACTTGATCAGCCCTTGTCCTGACTGTCGAGAAACAACTTACTACTATATTCCTTTTAGTATTTTTTTGTTCTGGTTAATACCATTGGTTTATCTCTTTAATTAACACACAATTATTCTTAGGTTTTAAATTTAACTGAAAAGTGATCCCCATTAAATATAAGAGTGGTAATAAGAGAGGGAGGAGATATACAGTTCTGCACATGCTCAATCGGACTTACTCCTAATGGTAGAGCTAGAAACGTGCCAGGGGATTCCAATTCAATCCCATCAAGGTGGAATATACCAATGCCATCTCACTAGTCAAAGTGATCAATTTCAGTTCAGAGTTGATCATAATGATACGTCTAGGAGTCAAAGGGATCACATAAACAACACTAGTGTCTGCTAGTACTAACTGATAGAATTAAAAAGGGAGAGAACAATCCAACATGGGAAGCGGGATACACAGCAGACTTGTAGAATGGCGGATGTCCTAAACAGCACTCTGGCCTCAGAATCAGCCCTAAAGGCATTCAGATCCGGCTGAAAAGCCCATGAGAGTATTTCAGGCATGGAAAGCCAAGACACTCTGGCAAAAAAAAAAAAAAAAAACCCTAAATGAAAGATCTCCGCGAGTGAGATCCCAGTAGAAATAACGGGCCATCAAAGAAGGAGGTGCCTTTCTCTGAAGGGAGGAGAGAACTTCCACTTTGACTATGACCTTGTCTAAATAAGATCAGAGTTGGCAAACTCAAGAGACTTCCATAGCCTTGGGAGCTCATGACAAGAGCCTAGGGTGATTACTGACGTCATAAACGAGAGTGTCAATTGTTAAATCAACAACGGGAGTCACTGTGCACTTACTCCCCATGTGTTGTCCAATGTGAATTAACGGTATAACTAGTACTCAAACAGTACTTTACACTTTGTGTTTCTGTGTGGGTTCAAACTGTTGAAATCTTTACTTAATCTACACTAAATTGATCTTCTGTATATAAAGGTAATTGAAAATGAATCTTGATGTCAACGGAATGGGAGAGGGAGCGGGAGATGGGATGGTTGCATGTGGGAGGGAGGTTATGGGGGGGGAGGGAAGCCACCAAAATTCAAAAGCTGTACTTTGGAAATTTATATTTATTAAATAAAGTTTAAAATCAATAAATAAATAAATAATAAAAATTTAAAAAAGAAGATTGGAAAGGTATGCTGAGGCTGTGTGTTGTAACTTAGGATGACACACTAAATGGAATTAGAAGGCTTGAGCCAGGATATTACAAAATAGGAGGTTTTTGTGGAGATATCACTAGAATAGCCTTTCTGCTCAAAATTTTTTTATTTTCCAAAAAAACACATGCTCATGTCATGGTACATAATTTTGAAAGTGATGGAACTCATATTTTTCATGATTATAAAAATGAAACTTAGAGTTTAATCACTGTGGCATAAAATAAACTGTTTTCTTGATTCCTTCATAAATAATATTTCTGATCTGGGGCTGTACGTCAAGGAGGAAGAAGGACAAGAAGTAAATTATAGTCTACTTGTCATCTGCTACACCTTTAAAATTCCATGAAATAAGGTAAAAATCAACATGAAGACAGCCTTTTAAGCAGAGAAGTTTTAAGGTAGTATTCATTTGAAACATCATGTGGAAATGGAGAAGAATTTTGGTTTGATACAAAAGGATTGAGGGTGAGTGTTTTCAGCAGTTATGATGCCACATGGGGCACCTGCATGCCTTATCACAGTGCTAGGATTAGAGTTCTGGTTCCACTCTCCATTCCAGCTTCATAATTATGTGCAACCTGTGAGGCAGCAGATTATGGCTCAAGTACACATGTTAGGAGACCCAGATGGAGTTCTAAACTCCTAGCTTCAGTCTAGTCCAGCATTGGCTTTTGCAAGCATTTGGGAACTGAACCAGCAAATACGAGACTGCTCACTCTCTCACTCTCTCTCTCTTTCAAATAAAGAAAATAATAAATAATCTTTTTTTAAAAGGATCATACATGTCTATCTGAACCAGTTTTATCTTCCCCTTAGCAATCTGTGCCTCACAATACATCTGTTAGCAGTGCAGAAACCTCCAAAAACCATGATCAAGGGTACCTACCAAGTTGTTCATTGTGATAGGGACAGCTCTAAGTCTATACTACTGAAATATATGGTTAAGATAACTCTATTTTTAAAATGTACTCAAAAAGACCACTACAGAGCCACCGTAGCTTTGATGACTTGAATTTCTCTTTGGTATAAACATATATAGTTCCATGAGAAATAAACATTTCCCTGAGAAAACTGAGTCTACTCAATTTTCCTCGAATCATGTTCCACCAGCAAGTACATCAGGACAACTAGAGGGGAACTCTCTAAAATGAAGGTGCCACGACCCCCTTCAGACATAGAAAAATATATTTTTTTGAGAATGAAGCCTGATGGCCAGACTTTAAAACTTCCTAGATGATTTTACATAAGATAAAACATTTGAATCTGGTCACCCAGGATACTAAAACTAAACAAAAGAGGTTGGCTGAGTGTCGGAGGTGGGAGGAAGACATTTTTGTTGTAAATTCTGTCTCCTGAATTCTGAATCTTTTCACAAACAAAGCTTAAAAAATGAGTATAATATTTATATCTGCACCCCAGTAACCAGGCAGAGCATCTGGCAAATGACAGTACAATCAGTAAAACGTCATGGATTTGAACTGAGCAGCGTGGTCATAAACGGCATGGTGTATAAGAAATAACTGATCTCTTACATCTTTATTTTCTGTTCACTTCTGCTGACCTCAACAGAAGTAGTGCTGCACTTTCAACAGCTTTTGAACCAAGACTCATGTTTCTGTCCTAATTCTTCTTGGTGATATTTCAGGTGTCCCCCATACGTGGAAGTGAATGGATTCAGAGGGTTTATGCTGGATGTACAGATAATCTTTCCCAAATGTTTTTCTTAGCTCCAATCACAAATGATATCTCTTTCCTTTCTCTTAAATAATACTATAAACAGTATTTGTCATTTTGCCTTGTACAGAAAAAAAATCAGGTAAGTATCTTGATATAAATATCAGTGTCAGGCTAGAAAGATATTCTTTTGACCTCCACACAAAGTAATGCTGATAAGGAAGTAAACATTAAGTACCCTGATTTGATCAGTATAAATTGTAAACATGTATTGAAATATCAGACTTTACTCTATAAATATGTGCTATTACTATAGGTTAATCAAAAAAAGAGTTTTAAAAAACAAAGTTTTAAGGGAATGGAAGCAATACTTTTAGAAGAATTTGTTCAACTATTATATAAACTTTATGCCTTGGCATAGTTTCCAATATTTGAGTTTTAGACAGCTAATTAGTCTTTTAGATAACAACTAATTACTCATAGTATGCTTATTGCAAAAATTGCTTAGAAATGCAAGTATAATAACATTTCCTTCTCATTGAAATCTCCAAATATTATAAAAGTAAGTTATTTTGACCTAGTTCACCTTAAAAAATAAATAAAACCTCAGTTCTGAAACACTTAAAATTATAAAAGCATCTTGTTTTTAAAAAGGCTAATACCTACTTTCCCTGAACTGGTAACCTTTCGAGCTTTTATTTGTTTCTGTGCTGTGCAGAGATTATTGTCAGATGAAGCACTGCCAAGAAGTGAAGTGGCTTTATAAATATCACAGGTCAGAATACGGGTAAAGAAGGAATGTTGTGGGAAAAGCAAGCTATGTTTTTGATCAAAACATTCTTGTTGGCCGGCGCCACGGCTCACTAGGCTAATCCTCCACCTTGCGGCGCCGGCACACCAGGTTCTAGTCCCGGTCGGGGCACCAGATTCTGTCCCGGTTGCCCCTCTTCCAGTCCAGCTCTCTGCTGTGGCCAGGGAGTGCAGTGGAGGATGGCCCAAGTGCTTGGGCCCTGCACCCCGTGGCAGACCAGGAGAAGCACCTGGCTCCTGCCATCGGATCAGCGCGGTGCGCCGGCCGAGCGCGCTGGCCGCAGCGGCCATTGGAGGGTGAACCAATGGCAAAGGAAGACCTTTCTCTCTGTCGCTCTGTCTCTCTCTCTCACTGTCCACTCTGCCTGTCAAAATAAATAAATAAATAAATAACATTCTTGTTACGTATCTATTCCCACCAATCCAGTTGTACAGAGCATCCTAACTAACAAATAATAAAGAAAACTTGGGACAGGTCACATGTTCAGCAAAAGATTTGAACACTCTCTCAGAGAAACTGTTGTCATTCGTTTAAAAAGAAAGTTTAAAAGAAGTGATGTGTTTTATTTCCTAACAAATTATGCTCTCTTATGGCCTTGTATTTCTTTAAGAACAAAATATAAATCCCAGACTTCAGTCTAAAGTCTAAATGGATCATGAGGTGACATGCGCTCCAAACACATCAGCTTAAATAGTCCTCTTGCTGAGGGTGAACTTTGCATTATGTTAAAGTGAGAATACAAAAACAGAATTTGAAGCCTGGGAAAGGTCCCCTGCTTGGAGGCTAAGTATTAGCTTTTGCTTTACAGGACTAAATTCAGGAGCATATACAAAGGAACTTCAAAAAGTTGATAGAAAAATGGAATTAAAAGATAAAAAATGTTTTGTTGCAAAAAAAATTTTGAAACCCCATACATACCTATTCCATAACATGCATTTCCATGAACATTTTGAATATCTCTTATAGTCATGTATTTCAAAAAATTTTTAAAACAAAATTAGTTTCTAATTCCATTCTCCATAAACTTTTTGAAGTCCCCTCATAAATATCATCTTACTTCTTGCAAATCAGATTTGGTTTCAGCAAAAGCGTTACCATGGGCCGGCGCCGCGGCTCACTAGGCTAATCCTCCGCCTAGCGGCGCTGGCACGCCGGGTTCTAGTCCCGGTCGGGGTGCCGGATTCTGTCCCGGTTGCCCCTCTTCCAGGCCAGCTCTCTGCTGTGGCCAGGGAGTGCAGTGGAGGATGGCCCAGGTGCTTGGGCCCTGCACCCCATGGAAGACCAGGAAAAGCACCTGGCTCCTGGCTCTTGCCATCGGATCAGCGCAGTGCGCCGGCCGCAGCGCGCCGGCCGCGGCGGCCATTGGAGGGTGAACCAACGGCAAAGGAAGACCTTTCTCTCTGTCTCTCTCACTGTCCACTCTGCCTGTCAAAAAAAAAAAAAAAAAAAAAATTAAAAAAAAAAAAGCGTTACCATGAACTAGCTCATAATTCTTGAGCTGACTCTATCTTTGTCAGAGACAGTAGCAGTTTTTACTTTCTTTAGTTATGTAGGGGAAAAGTGTTACTCTGCTTTAATTGTCACATCATAAAATATTCTCTGAGCTTGAGAAGTGAATGTATTAGTAGCACCAAGTTAGAGAGCATCTCTAAGTTACCCATTTGCTGTCCAATGCAGATATTATTCAAGTGAAATATGACACATATATATTTATTGATAAATCTTACATAAAATGAAGAAAGAAATTTGAACTGGTGGCTAACCAAGTTAAATATATATATATAATTTTCTAATTGTATTAATATTTTTTCTTAAGAGAAAGGCAACTTGAGTATCAATTTGCTATTTGTCATTGAGCTACAATTTTGATGTAGAATATAAAACAAGTAGACTGCCTCTGGCAGACATTGGGAAAAATGTCCAAATTTAAGGATAAGTTTCATAAATTTTTCAATAGCCTACTGTTTTGAGAAATTTTGGAGGAAAAACAAAGGGATAAAAATAGAGTTTGGGGATTAAAGCTACTATAAATAAATAAGCAGAAAGTTAAATTTTAAGTCTCAATTTTCAGAAAGACCCAAAATGGGAAAAGTATTAGAAGCATTATTCCATCATGGAATAGGTGTGCTTGTAGCTATTTAAAATTACCCTCAAATTATTTTGTTTGTGAAAGTTCTTAAGGTTTGATATAAGTCCAGGCAGAGTGAAGAAAAACATAATTAAGTATTCTTCATCACAGAGATTTTCATATGAAAGCCTGAAGGATTTGTTCCATAGAATGTAAGATTATTTTCCTCTTATTCATAGCTGTAATTAATTACATTTTTGATTCATTATATCAAATATGAATATAACTTTGTCCTCATCACTGCCATTTTACCACAATGAATTTTCTTGAATGTTTCTTTCAGCCTCTTAATGATCAGTTATATTCATTATTATAATAAGAATTATTTCTATTTATTCACATGGCATTCAGTATTTTAGGAAAGTATTATTATCCCATAAATTATTTTTATGATCTTCTTTATAGCAGCATAAATATCACCATGGTTTTCTTTGCCATTGAAAATTTCATACTGAAGAGTTTTTTTCCATTTGTCAACAACTAATGAACAAAAATTATTTGCATTCATTTAAAGTAGTAGCTTTAAAAAAATACCAGTTATAGAACTCAGACCAACTTTATGAAGCCTACAGAATTCCAATTTATTTTATTGCAAAAAGTTCCCTGGGGCCAGCGTTGGGGCAAGGCAGATTAAGCCACTGCTTTTGAGGCCGGCATCCCAAATCGGAGTGCTGTTTCAGTCCCAGCTACTCCCTACAATCCAACTTCCTGATAATACACAAATGATGGCAGCCAAAGATGGCTCTTCTAGACATTGGGAAAGAAAAAACTGATGGAATACCTCTCTCTGCCTGTTTCTATCTCTAGTCCTCTGTCTCTCTGTGTCTGTCTTTCAAATAAAAAAAGGAATTAATTAAAAAAAAAAAAAGATGGCCCAAGTACTTAGCCCCCTGCTACCAATGTGGGACACCAGGATGAAGCTCCTGGCTCCTGGCTTCAGCCTTAGCCCAGATCCAATGGTTAGAGCCATTTGGAGGAGAACCAGTGGTTAGAAAACTTCCTTTCTCTCTCTCTCTCTCTCTCATTTTCAAATAAATAAATCATGCACACACACAAAAAAACTTCTCAAGCCACCAGCTTGTTGTGATTATTGCTTCTAGGAAATGCAAATTAGAAGACATTCAGTTAATGCTAATAATAACAATTCATTATTTACTTATACCACCTAACTTGAAGTACTACAGTATAAACCCAAATAAGTAGATTGAAATTACAAAACCTCAACCCCCTGAAATCCTGCTGCTTCACATGACTAGTAGTCCACCTATTGTAAAGTTATTATGTGTTGTTATTCTTAAGTGTTGAAACTTAACTGAAAAGTGATCGCTGTTAAACATAAGAGTGGGAATAAGAGAGGGAAGAGATTTGCAATTCGGGACATGCTCAAGCTGACTTATCTCAAACGGTAGAGTTAGAAACATACCAGGGGATTCCAATTCAGTCCCATCAAGGTGGCATGTACCAATGCCATCTCACTAGTCCCAGTGATCAATTTCTGTTCACAATTGATCCTAATGATAGGACTAAGAGCCAAAGGGAGCACATAAACAAGAATAGTGTCTGCAAATACTAGCTGATAAAATAAAAAAGGGAGAGAATGATCCAACATGGGAAGCGAGATACACAGCAGACCCATAGAATGGCAGATGTCCTAAACAGCACTCTGGCCTCAGAATCAGCCCTTAAGGCATTCAGATCTGGCTGAAAAGCCCATGAGAGTATTTTAGGCATGGAAAGCCAAGACACTCTGGCAAAAAAAAAAAACAAAAAAACAAAAAAACAAAAAAAAAAACCCTAAATGAAAGATCTCTGTGAGTGAGATCCCAGTGGAAAGAATGGGCCATCAAAGAAGGAGGTACCTTTCTCTGAAGGGAGGAGAGAACTTCCACTCTGACTACGACCTTGTCTAAATATGATCAGAGTCGGTGAACTCAAAAGGCTTCCATAGCCTTGGGAACTCATGACAAGAGCCTAGGGTGATTACTGATGCCATAAACAAGAGTGTCAATTTGTTAAGTCAACAACAGGAGTCACTGTGCACTTACTCCTCATGTAGGATGTCTGTCCTTAATGTGCTGTACATTGTGATTTAATGCTATAACTAGTACTGAAACAGTATTTTTCACTTTGTATTTCTATGTGGGTGCAAACTGTTGAAATCTTTACTTAATATATGCTATATGCTAAACTGATCTTCTGTATATAAAGATAATTGAAAATGAATCTTGATGTGAATGGAAGGGGAGAGGGAGCAGGAGATGGGAGGGTTGCGGGTGGGAGGGAAGTTATGGGGGGGGAGCCATTGTAATCCATAAGCTGTATTTGGAAATTTATATTCATTAAATAAAAGTTTAAAAAAAAGTTATTGTGTGTTGATATCTAGCGTGTTATTCAGTATCAGATTTGTTGCAAAATTGTGGGTATACAATGCCTGTTGAACTCACTTTTTGTTATGAAATATATTAAGATGTCAGAAAAAAATGTTCATTAAATCTTACTGATAACATCTTGGAAGTATGCATTTATATAATGAGGGTTTTGCAGGTATATTCAAAACGTTGTGAATTAAAAACTTATATAAACTACTTAAGAAAAAACATCTACATTGCTATGATTACATTGCCCTCTACTGTTAAAAATACTTGCTTACAGTGAAGTTCATGTGTTTTTTTCAGATCAGCATTTTCATGACCCATTTGTCCAACTATGGGAATGACCGACTGGGATTGTATACATTTGTAAATTTGGCTAATTTTGTACAGAGCTGGACCAACCTGCGACTTCAGACTCTGCCTCCGGTGCAACTGGCTCACAAGTATTTTGAGCTCTTTCCTGATCAGAAAGACCCTCTCTGGCAGGTAAAACTGGTTTCATAATTGGTATAACTAATTAATTCTACAAACGTATCTTTAGATGTATGAGATAATCCAAATCTGAAAAGTCAAGGCATCTAAGAAAACAAACTGTATTTTGAAAATGTTGGTATTTTTGAAAACTACTTCTTCCTGATACTATTGCTACATCTTGAGTTAAACTCTCTGTTGTGTTGCCATCAGAAGTTACAGAATTATGAAAGCTCAGTAAAGGATTTGGCGGTTGCAATATTTTCATCAGGAGTCAGATCAATTTCAGACTGCAGTAGGATGAAAGACTAGAAGATTATAAACAGGTTGTATGGTAGGCAGGTAGCCAGCTAACTAGAGGGTCTATGAGAAATGTGCAGAACTATGAAGCAGACCAACAGCCACAGAATGTGGTAACTTTCAAAAGTATTAAATGGGAATGCTTTTGGACATGAAGAGTGGTATGTTTCATGGGAAAAATCACCAATTTTCTTAAGAGAAAATAACACATGAAATGGCATATTCAAACCACCGTAGAACAGACTCATCAGAAGTGAAGGAACTACTTTGAAGTTGTCCATTCTAAGATCTGTGGAACTCAGTAATCTTAGCAAAATAATTGCCTAGTGCTTACTGTGTATTAGACTGAGTACTTTACATAATTTGAAGCATTTATTTCTCACAAATAACCTATATGGTAGGTGTAGTTGTTATACCCATTATACAGATAAAGAAACTGGGGCACAGAAAGGCAGAGGCAATTAAGTAAAGTCACATAGTCCATGTGTGGCAGAATGGGAATCAGTTCTAAGCCGTCTGGCTCCATATGTTCTAAATGCTACTAGGGTTTGCAAACAGAGCTGATTGTTTCATCAGTAACAATCTTCAGAAGTACAGTTCAATAAATTTCACAGAATTTGATGGTGGTAAAATCTGAACTCTATTTTCAACTCATTCAACTTTGAACTGAGAGCTGATTACTTCCTGAGGACAAATAGATGACTTCAGATAGAACTGCGCATTTCTCAAATTAAAGCTAGTAATTTTGGTGGAAGGTAGTTAGTCTAGTGGCTAAGACAGCAATTAAAATGTCTGTGTCAAATACCACTGTACCTAAGTTCTAGTCTCAGCACTGGCAGTGGTAGTGGTGATGGCTCAAGAAGTTGGATTTTTGCCATGCATATTATGGGAGACCTGGATTGAATGCTTGGCTCCTTACTTTGGTCCAGCCCAGCTCTGGCCATTGCAGGCATGTAGGGAGTGAACCAGCCAATGGAAACTCTTTCTTGGTCTGCTTCTCAAATGGAAAAAGAAAAAGTTATGATTGTGGGAGTATGACCACATGTTGCTTTTCATTTGTTATAACAAGAATCTTTCCATCTTAACCATGACAAAACATCACCAGGTATGAGCCACTGGGGAGATGTGCGATTTTGCTACTAATTTAACAACTTATTTTAATATTGAAATCCTTATAATTTCAACTGACAAGTTTAAAACTAATTTTTTTTCCAGAAGAGCAGGCAAAGAAAGTAACTGATTTAGTCTTCAAATTTGTTGTTTATTTAAAATAAGCAGGTTTATTTAACTTCATATGTCCACGGTATTAACTGAATGGAAATAAAAAGTGGTCCTGTGTGTCTAATCCTTAAATACTATTAAAGGGCACTATAATTCCCTCTTTTTCTACATAATAGTAATTTATAGTTAAAATGAAGGATGTTCTAGATGTATCTTGCACAGTGTGTTTTGGATTTAAGTATTATAAAGCAAAGCAGACCCTTTAAGGTAGTAACTCACCATCATTTTACTGTACTGCTGAAATTTAGTTCTTTTTAGCATCATACACTGTAAAATAGAATTTTTTGATGTATATTTACCGATCTTTGAAGGCAGCTGAAAGGAATTTGCTTTGTGAATACTTCTATTATGGCCATATCCTTAGTCCTTTTGAAGCACAGTTGGAAAGCTCAGTTACTTAGAATAAAAACCCGACACCTTATATTTCAGTTATATATTGGATACTGAGACTGAATCTTCTTTTAGGTTATCAGGAAGCATAGTGTCTGCTTATAAACAATAAAAGCAAAAAATTAAGACGCAGAACTACCAGTTGCAGAAAAAAATTAAAAAATCTGTCAGTGCAATGAGGCTGTTTACCCAAAGTGGAAATACTACACCCCAGCCCCATCGCACCCCCACAGTCTCCTCTGTAGACATTAACATCAGGATTGAAGAAAGCTGTTAGCTTTCTGTGATACCACTTCTGGGTTTCATTTCATAAAAAGAGCCTAATGGCCTATTGTAGTATCTTTTAAGGACAAAAGTTGGGGAAAAAAGAGCACATAATGGATGCACCCAAAAAACAGATCTCCATATTCTTCCATTTAGAATCCTTGTGAAGACAAACGCCACAGAGACATTTGGTCTAAAGAAAAAACCTGTGATCGCTTACCAAAATTCTTGGTAATTGGACCCCAGAAGACTGGTGAGAATTTTTTATTATGATACACCAAACAGTGTAAAAATGCTGATGATGAGACAATGAATTCATGTCAAAGGGTTCTTAAACTTCCTATAAATGCTGTATATCAATACTATGTTATTTCCTAAAGTAATCTTTGCTTAGGTCAATAATATACTATAATCTCATCAAAGTGTTTTCTAAATGAAAAAGATGAAATAGGTGTCACACAGTTTGAATATCCAGCCATCAGTCTAGTGACACATAGTATTTTTCTCAAATAGATAAGTTTAAAAGTGTTGTTAACATTTCTAAACCAAAATTAATCATGTATTTAGAAAGTAACTGAAAGTATTTTGTGAAAAGCCCTATAACTCTTTAAATTGCTTTCAGAAAAATAGTCTCTTAGGCTACCATCTTTCTGATATAGTTTATTTCTAACCTATTTCTCTCTCTCTCTCTCTCTCTTTTTTTTTTTTTTTTTTTTTTTTTTTTGACAGGCAGAGTTAGAGAGAGAGAGAGAGACAAAGAGAAAGGTCTTTTCTGTTGGTTCATCCCTCAAATGCCTGCTGTGCTGGCCAGCGTGCTGTGCTGATCCAAAGGCAGGAGCCAGGTGCTTCCTCCTGGTCTCCCATGCCAGTGCAGGGCCCAAGGACCTGGGCCATCCTCCACTGCCTTCCTGGGCCACAGCAGAGAGCTGGACTGGAAGAGGGACAACCGGGACAGAATCCGGCGCCTCAACCGGGACTAGAACCCGGTGTGCCGGCGCCGCAGGCGGAGGATTAGCCTAGTGAGCCGCGGTGCCAGCCTCTAACTTATTTCTTGCAGAGATGCCTGTTTTTTAAAAGTCTAAAAGATGCCGTTCTCTCTGTCTCTCTCATTGTCCACTCTGCCTGTAAAAAAAAAGTCTAAAAGATGTTTGAGAAGCATAATTCCTAGACATAAACAAAACTTTGTGCTAAGAAAGGTATTTATTCATACCCAGGAGAAATATTTTGTACCTTTTCTTAAAGTGGTGTGCAATTTTTCCCCCATAAATTTCTTGTTTCTGTCAGAATTAGTATTAAAATGAAACCCAATGGAAGCTTTAAAATGTCAGACATTCAAGCTGTATCTTCATGATAAATTATTTGCAGCCCTTAGCTTCTGGCTTCACAGAAAACAGCCATTGCAACCACAATACTTGCTAAGGGGAGTATCACACCATAAATAACTGAGGAGAATTCTATGCAATGTACATGGAGAGTTTAGCCTATTCAGTTTTTGATAGTCCCATTTGCAAATATCCATTTGAAAACAGCAAATGCAACAAATACTTTTTTGTGTCCTTATTTACTTCTCTTGTCCTTAGCTATCTAAAGTAAAAAGACAACTAGGAAAATCCTGACACCAAAATCTCTTCAAGTGAACTCCCACTGCCATCACAAAACCTTATCATTGCTGATCACATTTTTCTGAAGCTAGGCTTATCAAATTTGCATCAGAAAGCTCTGCAGGATATGCTTCTTCTCTCATTGTGCTGGATATACAGACATTTTAATACTTTGGTTAGATAGCAGAATTAAACTGAAATTTAATTGGATTTTGAAATGTTTACATTACAATTTGGATTAATATTTGCCTTTAAAAAATTTTTAATAGAAATTTCTTAATAAAGTTGATTATCCTTACTTAGTAAAAGTAAGGATAATCAACTTTATTAAGAAAAAGTAAGGATAATCAAGTTGACTATCCTTACTTTATTAAGAAAAATTTACTTATGATAAGATTCACCCATTTAAAATTATAATTTTATGCATTTTGGAAACTGTACTCAGAATTATAATCACAACAACATTTAAGATATGTAACAGTTTTGTCATTAAGAGGTTTCTCCATGTTCCTTTATAGTCAGTTCTCTCCACAAGTAACCACCTTTTGCTCCTATAGTTTTTCTTTTTTTAGAATTTAATGAATAAAGAAGTATAGTGTATATCCCTTTGTATTTGACTTTTCATTTAGCATAATAAATTTCTGAGATTTATCTGTGTTGTGTATATCAGTATTTTGTGAAATTGATTTTTTTATTAGACAAAAGTGTCTTCTGTCCGTCGCCTGAGAATTAAATAGCATCATTTTTAATTTTTATTTTTCTCAAAATTGTTTTTCTGAATAATTCTTCATAAATTTCTACTTATCTGTGCAGTCAAATATGTTTTCAGTGTTGAAATGTGCAAAAATACAAAAATCAATGTTTTCTGAATGGTTATTTAAATGTGTGTATCTGATTATATTGTTGAGTTAACCACTAACAAAATATATATGCAGAAAAAAAATTTTTTTTTTGGAAAGGCAGTTAGACAGTGAGAGAGAGAGAGACAGAGAGAAAGGTCTTCCTTTTTTCCGTTGGTTCACCCCCAAAAATGGCCGCTATGGCCAGCACGCTGTGCCGATCCAAAGCCAGGAGGCAGGTGCTTCCTCCTGGTCTCCCATGCCAGTGCAGGGCCCAAGCACTTGGGCCATCCTCCACTGCACTCCTGGGCCACAGCAGAGAGCTGCTCTGGAAGAGGAGCAACCGGGACAGAATCCGGCGCCCTGACAGGGCCTAGAACCCGGGGTGCCAGCGCCGCTAGGCGGAGGATTAGCCTAGTGAGCCGCGGCGCCAGCCCGATGCAGAACAATTTTAATACCCAAGAATATGTGTACATAAAGATAGATTTTAGAAACTACAACTTAATCACTGGAAAATTACATTATGCCTTTTATTGATTCTATAATATAATTAGATTATAAGAAATTTTTCTCTTTGACTAATTGGTATTAAAACCAAACAACAGGATTTAATATAATTCTTGAAAATAAAATTTAGGCCGGCGCCGCGGCTCAGTAGGCTAATCCTCCATCTTGCGGCGCCGGCACACCAGGTTCCAGTCCCGGTCGGGGCACCGGATTCT
The DNA here is from genome assembly GCF_964237555.1 of Oryctolagus cuniculus. Classification (NCBI taxonomy): domain Eukaryota; kingdom Metazoa; phylum Chordata; class Mammalia; order Lagomorpha; family Leporidae; genus Oryctolagus; species Oryctolagus cuniculus. The sequence goes on along the minus strand of NC_091439.1, from coordinate 46,987,474 downwards.
GTCCCGGTTGTCCCACTTCCAGACCAGCTCTCTGCTGTGGCCAGGGAGTGCAGTGGAGGATGGCCCAAGTGCTTGGGCCCTGCACCCCATGGGAGACCAGGAGGAAGCACCTGGCTCCTGCCATCCGATCAGAGCGGTGCGCCGGCCACAGCACACCGGCCGCGGTGGCCATTGGAGGGTGAACCAACGGCAAAGGAAGACCTTTCTCTCTCTCTCTCTCACTGTCCACTCTGCCTGTCAAAAAAAAAAAAAAATTAAAAAGAAATGTTTTCTGAAACATTTCAGAATATTTTTATTCTAAAATAACATTCAGAAATAAACTGTTTTCGGCCAGCACCACATTCACTAGGGTAATCCTCCACCTGCGGCGCCAGCACACCGGGTTCTAGTCCCGGTTGGGGTGCCAGATTCTGTCTCGGTTGCTCCTCTTCCAGTCCAGCTCTCTGCTGTGGCCCAGGAAGGCAGTGGAGGATGGCCCAGGTCCTTGGGCCCTGCACTGGCATGGGAGACCAGGAGGAAGCACCTGGCTCCTGCCTTCGGATCGGCACAGCATGCCGGCCATAGCGGCCATTTGGGGGGGTGAACCAACAGAAAAGGAAGACTTTTCTCTCTGTCTCTCTCTCTCTCACTTTCTAACTCTGCCTGTCAAAAAAATAAAAAATAAAAAAGAAATAAACTGGTTTTTTTTAAGTTATAGCCATACTTATTTTTCTCACAAAGATTTATTCTATTTACCTTAAAAAATGCTTCCTGTATTTTTACTTATATAATCAAAATATAATTATATTTTATATAAGTATTTCTGAATTATATACCTTACATAATTAAATACTTTACATAATATCCAGATATGACATTATTTAGGGGCTTTCACATAGGTTATTTCACTTGACCTTCACAAAACCCTGAGTGAAATGTTTTATTCCCTGCTACACAGATGAGAAACCAAAATTCAGAGAGACTAAATAATTTTTGTTCAAGTTAGTAAGCACTACAAATAAAAGTTTACCCTGGAATTGATCTGACCACAGAGAACATGTTCTTTCTGTTTTATTGTAGATAGATATCAGGTAATAAAGGATTATTTCCCCAATGGTTGAAATATCGTTTCATGTTTCTTTTAAGTCTGTGATTTTCAAAGGATGGTTGCCAGGCCAGCAGCATAGGTAACACCAGAGAACCTGCTAGAATGACAGATTTGGGGGTCATACCATAGATTTGTTGAATAAGAAATTCTGAGATAGAACCCAGCTATTGGTATTTTAACAAGCCATCTAGTTGAACATAGGGCATGCCAAAGTTTGAGGTCTTCTATTTCAAGTCAACCTTGAAAAAACGTTTTTAATTTATATATCATAGATTACAATGTATCATTCACTATAGTTGTCTATTATTGTAGATAAAATATTCATTGTCTACATTGTCTAGATTAAATCTAGAAACTTTTTGGCTTTCAATTCATTTTTCTAGAATATATATATTTTTAAAGATTTATTCATTTATTATTTGAAAGGCAGAATTAGAGAGAGGCAGAGAGACAGAGAGAGAGAGGTCTTCCATCCATTGGTTCATTCCCCAGTTGGCCAAAATGGCCAGAGCTGGGTCTCCCACATGAGTGCAGGGACCCAAGGACCCAGGCCATCTTCCACTGCTTCACCAGGCCATAGCAGAGAGCTGGATCAGCAGGGACTCAAACATCTTTACCCACCATGCCACAGCATCGGCCCCTAGATTTTATTTCTTTTTACAGTTATTCTTAACAAATTTTCCAATATAGATATGGTAGATTTAAGTATAATACATAAAAGAAAGCTTACCAGACAAATAAGGAAATTCAAAAGTTTATAGAAATGGCAACATGACACCATTACTAAGTTAGATTAGAACAGTAATTTCTCCAAGTGAGAGAAATATTATAAGGCCATGTCTGATTACTGTTGCTATCTGTTGGCCTACAATACAATTAACAAGTACTGCTCCATCAGATTGTACAATACTGCAAGTCACATTTGAGTAGAGAAGTAGAAACTTGATGGTATATTTCTCTCTTAAGAGTACTGAGTACCTTGACCAGAAATTTTTATATTATGATCTTAAAAACACAATCTTAGCTGCAAGTACATGGTTAGGTCTTTAGCAAACTAAACTGAAACTGCCTTATTTTCTCTAATAGCAATCTAAGTTGTATCCTTTACTGCCTAACTCAGGTTTATAAAATACTAATTTATGATTTAAAAAAATAATATTCTTGCTCCCCAAGAGTCACAAATCTATATGCATACCAGAGGTATGCTATTCTCTTTCCAACACAATGCAAATTTTGTAAGTTATATGACTAAGAAAGTATAAAATTCTTTTTTAATTTTTTTTTTTTTGACAGGCAGAGTGGACAGTGAGAGAGAGAGACAGAGAGAGGAAGGTCTTCCTTTGCCATTGGTTCACCCTCCAATGGCCGCCGTGGCCGGCGCGCTGCGGCCAGCACAACGCGCTGATCCGATGGCAGGAGCCAGGTACTTATCCTGGTCTCCCATGGGGTGCAGGGCCCAAGGACTTGGGCCATCCTCCACTGCACTCCCTGGCCACAGTAGAGAGCTGGTCTGGAAGAGGAGCAACGGGGACAGAACTGGCGCCCTGACCGGGACTAGACCCCGGTGTGCCGGCGCCACAAGGTGGAGGATTAGCCTAGTGAGCCGTGGCGCCGGCCCGAAAGTATACAATTTTTTAATAAATTTAGAAATTTAAGCAGTTCTGACACTGTTCTTCTATAGTCAGAAGATTCAAGCCTAAGTAAATTTATTGAAACATTAAATTCTATCTTGAATTTAATTAGTTCAGAAAAAAACTTTATAGAAAAACTCAACTGTTTTTATACATATACACTTATATAATATATTCAGTTTATGTAGTGCTTTATTAATTTCTAACTACATTCAGATACATTATGTCTTCTCATTCCCAAAAGATGCCTATGAAATAAGCAAGACTGGTATTTTCCACTGAGAAAGCCGAGACAAATAGAAGTTGAAAGCCAAAGTCAAGAAGCAAATTAGTGATTGAACAGCAAATAAAAGCCAATTTTTACAAATTCTACAATAGGCCTCTTGTCCTCACACCACTCTATCTCTAATTTTTAGACTGCTTCTTTTAAAATGCTGATTATCTACTCAATTTAATTCAAAGGATATTTATAATTAATCTGGGTCATTATAATATTTGAATTTATTTATGACTTTGAAATGTTAATATTAGGAATCTGTCTTTTCATTTAATTAATTTCTAAATCTCTATTGTTTTTTAGGTACCACTGCTTTGTATTTGTTCCTGGTTATGCATCCTTCCATCCTTAGTAACTCCCCCAGCCCAAAAACCTTTGAGGAGGTACAGTTCTTTAATAGAAATAACTACCACAGGGGGATTGATTGGTAAGATGGGTTATTAGTATAAATCTAAAAGTATATGTACTATGTACAGTATAAAATAGCACTAAAATGTAGAAATATGTAAGTTTGTAGCCTCAAAAAAATTACCATCTTTGCCTAGGAAATCGACTGAATAACATGAAGGCACACAGAAATTATTCATAACAAACTCTTCTCAGTTTATGATGGGATTTATTGTCTCAAGAGGTCCCCATGTAATTTTGACATTCATTATCCCTCTCTCTTTTTGTTAAAGGATTGTGTGGTGGCTCTAATTAGCTAGCTCTTATTTATTTATTTATTTATTTATTTGAGAGACAGAGTTAGCAAGAGAGAAGGAGACAGAGAGAGACATCTTCCATCTATTGGTTCATACCCCAAATTATGTCAAGCAAGCCAGGAGCCAGAAACTCTATGTAGGGCTCCCTTGTGAGTGGTATGTGGCCCAAGTGTTTGGGCCGTCTTCTGCTACTTTTCCAGGCACATTAACAGGGAGCTTGATTGGAAGTGAAGCAGCCAGCATCCCAGGCAGCAGCTTCACACGCTGTTCTACAATGCCCCTGAACCATCATTAGCTGACTCCCAGAATATATTAGCAGGAAGTTGGATTGGAAGTGGAGCAGCCAGGACCCAAACTAGCACTATGTTGTTGAATGATGGCATCCCAAGAGGCAGCTTAACCCTCCGAGCCACAGGGTTCACCCCAGGATTAATTACCTTTGATGTAACTACAGATATGAAGTCAAAGAAATAAGGATTATATTCCTCTCTACTTGTAAGAAAGCACTTTCATATCTTTCTCCTGTGAACTTTTTATTAAATGATGCTATAGCCCATATATATAATTTTCTATTTTGCTTTGGCATAAAAGATTTTAAAAAAGAGTAAATGTATATACAATCATGAGTAGTGAAAGCTATAAAAAAGCTACAATATAACATTTCTTTTACCTTTGAATTGAAATTAGAACTATATCAAGCATCTAAAGAAAATAGTCAAAAAATAAAAATGTCAGATATACAGAAAATAGTTATATAGTAGCAATGGATTGTACAAAATAACATGTTAATCATAAAATGTAGAGTCTTGCTATTAAGGTATAAATCAGAGAGTGTTATAAAAGACTGGAATGCTTATAATAATTTTGGAGCATAAACAAACATTTTGCATTTATTTTAGCACAAAATAATGAATAAATTAAACTTTTTATCAACTACATGATCTCAGTTTTACAATTTACATATCAACCACCTCAAGAGTTGTTTGTGGGTAATTCAAATAGGAAGATAAAGAAATAGATTGAGGGGGTGGCATTGTGGCACCACAGGTTAAGCAATACCAGCATCCCACATGAATGCTAGTTCAAGTCCCAGCTGCTCCACTTCCAATCCAGCTATCTGTTGATGAACCTGGGAAAGCAGAGGAGGATGGCCTAAGTACCTGGACCCCTGCTACCCACATGGGAGACCTAGTTGGATTTACAGGCTCCTGGTTTCAGCCTGGCCCAGCCCTGACTACTGTGGCCATTTTGAGGAGTGAACTAGAGGATAGAAGATCTCTCTCTTTTTCTCTCTGTAACTCTGCCTTTCAAATAAATAAATCTTATATATATATATATATATAGAGAGAGAGAGAGAGTATAATTTGAGTACCCACTAGAATTTACATCTATTCTAATCATTATTTCACTGCCAATTCTTCAGTGTAGCACTTCATATTACAACTGCTTCAGCTGCTATTTACCACTAACCTAAGTATATACACTAATATTAATGTAATAAAGTTATATTAACATTAGGACTAAAAAGAGTGATTAAAGACTGCTTTGGGGGCAGAATGGAGTGTGATACTGGGATTCCTTGAGACTTAAGGATAACTGTGCGAATAACTAACTTTTTTATCATAAATTTTATCCAAAAAATGTTGATCAGAAGCCAGTAGTGAGTAAAAGCCCTGTAATTAGGAACAACAGCAGCTACCAAAATCCTTAAGGAATTTATAAGGAGATGGCATAAAAGAGTAGAAAACTAAAGAAACATGCCAAATGTAAGCATTTTTGATTGGCACATTATGTTTATAAAAGATAATACAAGTTATAATAGTACCTGAAAATGTCAGTCTACAGCAATAACTATAATCGTCTCTATAACATCAAAAGTGTTCACAGTCTTCAGAGTAGCCTTTCTGTGAAACAACAGTACCTCAGCCATCCCTTTGGAACCAGGATGTCATAAGGTTGAAGATTGTGTTTCAGAGTTCCAGGGTCAATTAAAGAACTAACCCAGGAACGATTAGTTAATCTATTCTTTTGAAGAACTGGGTAGGACCAGGAGTGTGACTGCTTGGGATGCCGAAATCTCATATTAGTATTCCTAGTTCAAATCCTGGTCATTTCCGTTCCAGCATTCCTGGAGCAGGTGATGGCTCAAGTACTTGGATACCTGCTACCAATGTGGGAGACCTGCACTGAGTTCCAGGTTCCTGGTTTTGGCCTAGCCCAGCCATGGCTGTAACAGGCATTTGGAGAGTGAAACAGCAGATGGATGTTTCTCTTCCATGTCTGTTTCTCTTCCTTTCTGATTAAAATAATTTACTTTTTTTATGTAAAGGAGATGTGGATTAAACCAGGGCTGCATTAACTGACAAGCAGCCTCAACACAGGTTTGGGAAATAAGTAAGGTAAATGAATATTTGAAAATTTCAACTCTGACAAATTAACCAAGATTTATAATCAGAAGAACTAGGAAAAATGTTTTACTTTTATATATGCAAATATTTTATCTTATGGCTTGGTATTATTATTTTCAATTACTTGAGCATGTAGAAGAGCTTTTTTGGATCACTTGATGTGTAAAAAGCCGTAAGATCTTGTCAGTACCTCTAAACATCTTAATGTGGTTTAGAGTAAAATCAATTAGAAATACTCAGGGTCAACCCAAATAACAAATAAAATGTGAGTATTAGAAAAATCACATCTTTACGGTGAAAAAAAATGCTAAGTTTAATGTTTTACAGAAGTAGCAAAGCTTAAAAGAGAAAGACATTCACTTTTTTAAAACCCAATTGTTAAACCACTCTACTTTATACTCCAGTTCTTCGGATAACCTGAATTCATATTCTCCAAATGTGAGCCTACCTGGAAAGCTTCCAGATGCTATGCTGAAACTATGAATCTAAATTCCTTTTATTTACTTGTTTCAAACCTTTTCCAGGGACCTCTAGGTACTAACCACTGTATGTGGGACTATAGGGGAATAAGACCCTGTCTTCTCTGTGAAACTATGGGGTCAGTCAAAATCAATGCTCCATAGGTCAGAACTGCTTGAGGAGATTTCAGAAGCCTGAACTGTTGAGGTATAAAAGACTGCTGGGAAGGTGGAAGAGATTTTAGGAGTCAAAAGCTCTCTAATTTCAACAGCTGTGCACTTTTGTGTGTGTGTGTGTGTTTGTTTTTTTTTTTTTTTTTTTTTTTTTTTGAAGCCTTTCTTGGAAAAGGCTACTTTGACACAGGTGAGACCAGATACCACTAAATACCCAGAATAACCTCAGCACCCCTGGAACTAATGCGAACCGCTAAGAAAGAAAGATCTTGAAATTTGGCACTTTCTGTAAATACAGTATAGACCAGACCAGATAGCAGATCAAACTCTCAAGAAATTTTGTGTCACTTTTTCGATCTGAAAGGATGCCAGAATGACATACCACTAACAAGGCAATTTGCAGAAACATAAAGGGATTTCTTTACTGCTTTGAGTCTTAAGACATTACTTTGTTATATCAACTAAACATTGCAATGTGTTAACACCTAAAGCCCTAGTAGAAGCTTGATCGTGTGAGATGACATGATCTCACAACTACATATAAATGAAGGTCTCACATGATCTTCCATCCAAACAAAATAACATTCTAAAAAAGAAATCATCCTGTGAATGTTCAGTAATCATTGTTCTACCTACTCTTTTGTTCAGTAATCATTGTTCTACCTACTCTTTTGTTCAGTAATCATTGAATTACCAACTCTTGGTCCCCTAAGTCATAGTAGCTTATGAGTTAAACAGGATGGGGGCTATAGTAGTAAGGCTATTTTTATAAAATGTTAATCATCTCTACCAGTTAAATTTTTATAGTCTAAAAAGTTCTTTCCCTACAGAAGTTGTCCCTTAGTCCTTCAGAAATATGTATTACCACATGCTGCATTATATTTGGCAACTTTTATACAGGTGGAACATTAAATAAAATCCTATTATTGCAGTACTTAAGCCTTATAAGTATCCCTGTGTTCACTCTACTGGTGATTTGAATTCTCATTATACTTAAGGATACTGGACCTGACCTTGGGAAATTTGATAGGATTTTATATTTATGCAGAAAACACACACACTTTTTAAACCTTTCTTATAATCATTCTAAAGCTCTATGTGAAAAAACTAAATGAACAGGCCATATTGCACCAGATATGTTCTGCACTGGATAAATATAGTATCAGCACAACACATGAGTGGGAACAACATTATTTTACTTGCAATAAAGTAAAAACAAGTTTTTTCTAAAGCCTTTAAAAATGTCTTTGAACTGAACATACCACCTTTTTTTGTTCAAATCTTTTTGTTGAGTATTTAACATTTTTCTCTGTACAGTATTTTTGCATTTAAATACCCTGTATATAGTTAGGCTGGTTGTTATTACAGTTTGGTCATTCTGTGTCTTCATTTTTGTTATCTCTCTTAAATTTTGTCCTGATAGGAAGCAAAATAAAAACAAAATGTATTTAGAAAAACATTTTCAAAACACATTATTCTGTTCTGGTTATTTTTTCCTAGCTAAGTATATAGGACAAATGCCTTAAAGAAAAAAAAAAGTTTTTGTTTAGGAAATAAATGAATTTGTGGGATACTTTTAATGTCTTCAGTCACCAGGATATGAGTATAAACCAGAGTCTTAGTTTGAGACAAATATTCCTTTTCCAGGTATATGGATTTCTTCCCAGTCCCATCTAATGTCACCACCGACTTTCTATTTGAAAAGAGTGCCAATTACTTCCACTCAGAAGAAGCTCCTAAACGAGCTGCTTCTCTGGTCCCCAAAGCCAAGATCATCACCATTCTCATTGACCCATCGGACCGAGCATATTCTTGGTACCAGGTAAGCAAACATAATGTGTAAATGAATGAATATAAGCTGTAGTCCACTAAAATTTTACTTATAAAAAATAGGCAGTAGGACATAGATTGTTGACTCCTGTTCTAAAAGAATTTAAATAACTATACTGAAGAAACAACTTAGTAGGAAAGCTAATATGAGATTTCATTCCTGAAGACCCAACCTACCTAAACTTAGAATCTAAGTCGTTCTCATTTGAGGGTATTTTAGAAATTCTGTGGAAAATGAAAATGAAATATATGTTTATTTTGGTTCCAAAAAATTGAAATCCATGCATACATAGGTTCTTCAAAGAGCCTATGGAGAATGGAAAATTTATGCACAGATCTCACTTCTGCACCAAAATAAACTTGTCTTTTAATTACATTTCCATTAACCTGTTGAAGTACCAACACATACTCATTGTGATTATGTTTATGATGTTGTGTAGAGCTTAGCCACAAGTGATCATTTTGAAATACTTCAACAAACTAATACTACTACTTACATGTAAAATGCATTTGCATTTTAATTTCACTAAAAATAATATTTAAAAAGGCCTTTCATGGTGATATTTTAATCACCAAATGGAAAAACTCAACAGACTGTCAAAATTATAAGAATATAACAAAACTGTTAGTGACTTTAGACTCTGGGATACTTAGTTAACATTTTTAAGTTTTATAATTTAAAAAATGCTTCCCTAATATTCACACATTCATCCATTCACCAAATAATTTTAATGACTACCATTGCAAAGTATTGAGCTAAACATGATTTCAAGATAAGTTAATAAATGTGCTACACTTGAGACTACTTTGTCTAATTGAAAAAAATATGTAAAGGTAATCATATAAATTAGAACATAGTAAGTGGGATACAGTCAGTTAGACAGTTGTTCAAAGTGATAAAGCCCATCTGAGAAAGCCCACCTGGTACAACTTTGACTTATTAACCAGGTGCAGTACAGCCTGAACACCAGACCCATTGGTATTTCCCTAAAAGGAAGGATTTGTAAGGGGAGAAATTTGGGTAAAATTAAAATGAGGAAGTGTTTTGATGTGTGCAAATAGAGCTATGTGTGCAGAGGTTATGAGTAGACCCCTTCAGAAAAGTAGACAATGGGTCCTATTTCCTTGGCAGCTATGAAGTTTAGCTATATGGAATATTGTTTGCACAAAATCTTCTTATCTGAAACTCTGCAATTGGGTTGAGTATAAGGCTATTGTATTAAAATGACCCACATAATGCAGATCCTGCACACAAGAGTGCATTGTTCATTCTCAGGTAGCTAAGTTCTTGAAAATTATGCTAGAGAATATGGTTCCTCAGTCCTTTGGTTACTTAACAAAAGCCATGTTTCCTCGTCCACAAGCGAAAGAAAGTCCACAGACTGTCAGGAAAGGTTTTGTAGCTAAGGTAGAATAGGAAAGGTCATACAAAGCAGATGGAATCTTTGATAGGACTACTGATAACTTTGATAGGAATATTGCATAACACGGAGTGGAGACATCCTGAAAAGCTAAGATCCAGAGAAATCCACAATTTCACTCCAATTATTCATGCCAGACCTGGAGCCATCTTTTAAACGACAATATACAGCAAGTAGTCAATTGACTGATTTTTCCACCAGGTTTCTTGAGAAAAGAGAAATAAGCCTAAATTGACTCAAAAAGAAGGAAGAAAATTGGAGCTTGGCAACCATTTAGCTCCTGAAAAATTGAGAATTTAAAGAAAAAAGAGGTTTCAAGGCTGCAAGCTAACAAAACATCCTAAATATTGCAAATAAATCATTCCACAGTGGCAAAATGCAGGCCTTAACAAAGTCTAGTAGAGTTTGTAGTATAGTAATTTGAATCTCAATTGCAGTAAATTTGCTATTCAGCTAGATGTGGTAAACATTCACAGACTCACCACTATGCCTGAATATTTATTGGTCAATTTAAGGAAAAGGTGATTTCCTCAAACCCATGGGCCTGAGCCTGAATCATTATGAAACACTTTGCTATTTGGATTGCTGCTTTCTGCATTTTCTTCACAATAAATGATTCTGATGCACTGCAAAGGTTACCATTAGAAAAAATAATCTTGGCTTTTAGATACTAAGTAATATACGATAAAAGCTGCGGCTTTCAGATAATGTACATGTCAGAGTTTTCAGTAGTTTCTCCATTTAAAATAGCCAACAGGGCTTTTCTAATCTGAAACTCCATTAGCAGATGGAGCAAACCCATTTGGCAGAACTAGTGGGGGGCTTGTGTATTATGGATATTCACTGGACATGATAAATAGTCTGCTTACGGGCTGAAAGGGGGCCATTAATGCAGCTCTCAAAAGTTCACTTTCAGAATAAAATATATACTCTAAGGAAACAATTTGTAAAGTTAGTTAAGGAATCCTATCAATAAGAAGTCAGCCTCTACCAAATAAGTTCTCAAATATATACTCTGATCAGTGTGGTAACTTTAAATCCTTATGCTCCCAGCAAACACTTTCCTACTTTATTAATTTCAAAACAAATAACTCCAGCAGTGAAGTATTCCTTCCTCTAGCTCTGAGAATTGTCACAAAGATTGGTTTTTAATTATTTATGCCTATGGTTCAAGTTAGCTTAATTATCCACCTTTTCCTCATAGCATCAGCGATCACATGAAGACCCCGCAGCTCTGAAGTTTAGCTTCTATGAAGTGATCTCAGCCGGGCCCCATGCACCCTCTGAGCTGAGAGCCTTGCAGAAGAGATGTTTGGTCCCTGGGTGGTATGCCAGCCACATAGAGAGATGGCTTGTTTATTTCCCCCCCTTCCAGGTATGCAGCAATAAGAATTTATGTCATGTTGCAGTCTCATTAAGTTAATGACTTAGCTTCAAGGATAGAGAAGTTTTTTTTTTAACTCATTGAAACATTACTAGCTATTATTCTTTAGTTACAAATAATGAGATTATGGTAAAGAAAAATAGATAGGCAGAGGTAGAAAAACTGTTTAATTTTCCATCTAAGAGGGTTTCATAGTAATTCTCACTGCTTTGTTTTCTAGTGCACACCTTTCTTGACTGTAAAGAATTCAGAAACTTTAGAATCTTAACTCATATTCTGAGATTAATGAAGATTGAGAATCTCTTAACAAGACTAATGTTAACTTACTTAAGTGCCATTACTTGTTTTTGAACCACCTGCTAAATTTCTCCTAAGTCCTGTATTTTCTTCAGCTTCATTGCTTTTCTTAACTCATATTCTGAGATTAATGAAGATTGAGAATCTCTTAACAAGACTAATGTTAACTTACTTAAGTGCCATTACTTGTTTTTGAACCACCTGCTAAATTTCTCCTAAGTCCTGTATTTTCTTCAGCTTTCATTGCGTGAACCTGGATTACAAAATCAACTTCTACATCGGTTTGCATAAGCAATCCAGTGACATCAGATACAGTGGTCGAGAACCATGCTAACATGATAGCTACTATCACATATAGCTCTTTTAATGTATAAAAATTAAATAAAATTTAAAATTCAGTTCCTCATCTCCATTAGCCACATTTCAAAGGCTCAACAGCAACAACTCAGATGCAGCAGCTATAGAGTTGGTACACATTACAGAAAATTCTGCTGGATAGTGTTAGTCTAGACTCAATAGAAACAGTGAAGAAGGGTGGGCAGGGGTCACACTGCTGACTTTCTAGCCTTCCATAACAGTCTCCTATCATTTAACTTGCTGGGTCCACCCTCACCAGAGTAGCACACAAATTTTCCCCCATAGTTTCTTTTTTTATTATTATTATTTTTTGACAGGCAGAGTGGACAGTAAGAGAAAGAGAGAAAGGTCTTCTTTTTCCATTGGTTCACCCTCCAATGGCCGCCGCAGCTGGCGCACCATGCTGATCCAAAACCAGGAGCCAGGTGCTTCTCCTGGTCTCCCATGCCAGTGCAGGGCCCAAGCACTTGGGCCATCCTCCGCTGCACTCCCGGGCCACAGCAGAGAGCTGGACTGGAAGAGGAGCAACTGGGACAGAATCCAGCACCCCAACCGGGCTAGAACCCAGTGTGCCGGCGCCACAAGGCGGAGGATTAGCCTAGTGAGCGCGGCGCCAGCCTCCCTGTAGTTTCTTGAGGAACTTCTGTCCATGTTCAGATTCTCAGAATATCTTACTTTCTTCTCCATGTGAGATTCTCAAAACTTTATAATGCTATTCCTGAAACTTGTAAAGAATGACATGTTATCTGTGTCACCACACCTGAGCTTATTACAACTTTTCCTCCTATCTACAGGGCTCTTTCTCAGCTTAAATGATGGAATTGTGTTTTGTTTACTTTTTAAACTTAGTTCCCATTTGTGATTTTGTAGTCACATTTCTAAGCTCTTGGTCTTCACAACTGGATCTGTTGTTTTCATGGTGTTTGCAGGACTTCTCAAATTACAAAACATGACTGTACTTAATTAGTGTGATTTATTTCTTGTTCTAACTCATTAATGAGGATGACTTGATTGTGTCTAACTATAATGCATGAAAATCCCCTCAGGACAGTGTCTCTGAATAAGTTCAGAGTGCAGAAATTTTTCATTATACAATTAACATGTCTTATCAATGTGCACTGTCTTTATTTTTATTTCACTGGTAATTTAGTTGCTAATTATCGATGGGCAGCAGCTAAGAACGGATCCTGCTACTGTGATGGATGAAGTACAGAAGTTTCTAGGAGTGTCTCCTCATTATAATTACTCAGAAGCTTTAACGTAAGTTTATATTCTAATCAGTTTATTAAAGTTTCAGTGCAGAATTGATTTTAAAGAAACTTCAGTTTGAAGATGCAGTTGTCACATAGTTATCTGTTACATGTACATTCTTTTCTGGTTTGACATTAACTAGCTAGGAAAGAATATTTCAACAGTGTGACAAAGAAATATTCTGAATCCTCTATTGATCCTAAGTATGCAAAGATATCCCTTGGAATCGAGACAAACAAAACAATTGTAATCTTAAAACCAACAACAAACTTTACCAGGGACTACTTGAAATAAGTTGCTAAGAGCTGAGTCTACAGACAATATTGGGACCCCTTAGCAGTATTGATATCCTATGTAGTCTGGGAACTGACTCTTCTTTCCCTTCTGCAATTTTCAGAAACAATATCTGACAGCAAGAAATAGCCCAAAAACTGAATGGATGGGCAGAGACAGATGTACCAAATATTTCTTAAATTATTTCTTAAATATCTTCCATTTTTTGCTGCTTCGCATTAACCCACTAGGAGTCTGACCTTGTCACCTCTCCTTTAGAGACCTCAGCAGTTATTAATCTAGTTGGATTGTCTTTGATTTTGTTTTTTTTTTTTTGTTTTGTTTTGTTCTTGTTTTGTTTTTTGCTGGTTTCCTTTGATATTTCTGGATAATTGACTGCATCAGGGCTGAGACCTAGAGGGAGGCAGTAGTTTTTAAACTTTTATAAACAACAAACTGTAGAACTCTTCAGTGTTAGCAAAGTGAAGAGCCACTATCATCGATGGAAGTTCACCTTCTGTACTTCAACACAAGTTTTTTTTTTTTTTCTTGTATGTTTAGAATGCTCAAGTGTTTTTGAACTTAGATAAACTGTATTATATTTTTTAAAAAGCAAGCCACTCCAAGAGTAATGTATATGCCGAAAGTGTCTTTTCAATTTTGTACCCTACGTGACTCTTACTTCACCCTCATCCTGACTCTGGATTTCACTTAGTATTTTTAGATATCTATCTTACTTTAGTCCACTTATAATGATTGATAATCAAATTTATATGGGTCTTTGTTCTTATTTCATGTTTAGAGCAATTGGAAGATAATGAGTTGAATGGGCCATGGACCTCTTACTACACTTTTTAAACATGTTAGGCTCATGAACTGAAAAAGGCTGTATTATGAAATTCTTTCATTGTTTTCTTCGATATAAAACACAGTTCCATCAATGGGTTTTCCCTTTTATTATACTCTCTATCTTACATCAATTTAAAAAGTGAGAGGGATTCCCTTATTATCAGCATCCCTTCCAGTGAAAGACTGGCATAAAGACATCAAATACTGCTGCTATCTTGTATAAATCATATGCAGAGACATGGAAGAGAGACATTTTTGGTTTAGATGACAAAGGAGTAGGTGGAACTCTGGAGTTTTGTACTTCCTTCCTGAGATTTATTTTCTTTGTTGATACTATTAATCTTCTGACCTCTGTTTTTTATACTACTAGTACTGTCAGAGTTTTGTAGAGCTTAGTTCAAGTACAAACACAGACGCTAGCCTTAGGTATTTAACATTCAACTTAACCCCAAAGAAAGATGAGTGATTTTAGTTTGCAGTTAGAAACTCAAGTCCACTTTCTACTTTATATATTTCTATGTATCTCTTAGAAAAGAAAGCTTTTACTTCCTAAATAGTTTTCTATTTCAAGTCAGCTTATCTTGGGTCTTTTTATATAGAGCATAGAGCAAAAACATTGTATTTCAAGAAAAAGAAGTAGAGTATTCTATAAAGATATAATCTCTTTTCTTACAGAATAGTCCTTGACCCTTGTGCTATGTGTTTGTCCCCTCTGCATCCAACACAGCAGCAAACTTTTTATCATCTCTGCTGCTGATAAAAGACAGTGTAAACTTAACAGAGCAAATATCAATACAACATACTCTATACAAAGAACTGTCCATCACTTGATATCTAGGATGTATTTAGATAAAATTACCCTTATATAATTCTCTACTTTGGATGGAGGCTCAGTAGGTGAAGTAGCAAGATAAGATATGTGTAGTTCCAAAAAAAAAAAAAAATGTGGTTCTTTTTTATATTTTCTTGTCATCTGTTGTCCTGAGAGGCTTTGTAAAAACCAGCAGTGCGGCTGGTGCCACGGCTCACTAGGCTAATCCTCCGCCTTGCAGCGCCGGCACACCAGGTTCTAGTCCCGGTCGGGGCGCCGGATTCTGTCCCGGTTGCCCCTCTTCCAGGCCAGCTCTCTGCTGTGGCCAGGGAGTGCAGTGGAGGATGGCCCAAGTGCTTGGGCCCTGCACCCCATGGGAGACCAGGATAAGTACCTGGCTCCTGCCTTCGGATCAGCGCGGTGTGCTGGCCGCAGCGCGCCGGCCGCGGTGGCCATTGGAGGGTGAACCAACAGCAAAGGAAGACCTTTCTCTCTGTCTCTCTCTCACTGTCCACTCTGCCTGTCAAAAAATAAAAAAAAAAATTTTAAATAAAAAAAATTTTTAAAAAACCAGCAGTGCAATTGTTACAGAATATTTGAAAGTTTCATGTCATTGTCTTGGGTCTAAAGTGATCTTCTTTCCATGCCCTTTGCAGTTGTTCTCCTGAGTCCTGTTCTTGTGGTTTAGTGACTCTTCTTATTGTAGTGAAAGTTGCTTCTATGGTACTTTGGAAATATTGATGATGACAAGAGGTTCAAAATGTATATTCTTAGAATATACCTGTTGGCGAGAGATCCTTTTAGCACTTTGGTGGTGACTGTGAAGACACATTATCACTTTGGTGGTTTTTAAGAAAGTGGGGTTTTTTTCCCATCAAAAATGCTCTAAGGATGTACTAAACCTAAAATCCTTATGAATTCTCAAGTAATCACATAACTGGTGATTTGTACACAGTATAAATAAATAGAACTAGCTCTATACAAAACTTTTATTATACAGTCTTGGCAAGAAAAAAATACTCTAAGCTGATTGTCTTCAATATGTATTGCAAATTCCAGTAACAAAACTATTTTTAAGAATGACAGAGGTCTGGTGCTGTGGTGGAGCAGGTTAAAGCCCCAGCCTGCAGCTCCGACATCCATTATGGGTGCTGGTTCAAGTCTTGGCTACTCCATTTCTCATCCAGCTCCCTGCAAATGCAACTGGAAAAGCAACAAAGGAAGACCCAAGTACTTGGGCTCCTACACCCACGTGGGAGAACCGGAGGAGGCTCCTGGCTCCTTGGCTTCGGATTGGCCCAGCTCCAGTCATTGTAACTCTGTCTTTCAAATAAATAAAATAAATCTTTAAAATAAATGGCAACAAGTCTCTATTGTTAAGACTTGTGGTTATTCCTTTCCACGATTGCTAACAAAGTGTTCAGATTTTTAAGTTTCATGCAAAGTCAATAGTCTATGATGTCTTAAAATACTAAGTACTGTTGTTATGAGTTTTAAATGACACATTGAATATTTTTTTTAAAAAATCTGGTGTCTCAATGAGTGTCCATTTGATTTGAAATGAGCAGTATAAGCTTAAAACAATAGACAAGGGAAGTTTTTCATTTGATGCTGTAAATTCACACTTTATAAATCTTGTTTCACAAAACCTTAAGCCCTAAATTATAGATTGATGTACTAACGTTACCTTTCTTGTAATGTGTTATGCAGTGTTTTGAACTCAGCTTACTATTTGAGAGAAAGTTGGAGGACCAATGCTTAGCATGGAATTGTACAAACGTATAATCTAAAATGAAGAACATAAGTTTTTAATTTTCTTTGTTTCTGAGTCAATTAATGTATTTGTTAAAATGAATAAAACCAGACTGTGTTACACAAAATTTTAACACTAATTTATTTTAAAAACATCAATAAATGTGAAACAAGAATTGGAAAGCTAGGAGTTGAATTGCTTTTTTCTTTTTGGTCTGTTTTGTTTTGTAGTTGTGTTTTAACTGAGTCATAAAAGCCTGAATCTGCTTTAAATTTCAGAAGGTTTCAACTGTCTTCAATATCACTTCCCTGGCAACCAAAATTTATATTCTCTAGGAAGTCCTTCCCAAGCCATCCACAGTATATGGATTTGAAAATAATAGACATAGTAACTGAAATTTGTTGGTTTTCTGGATGACCTATAAAACAACAACTAGAAATGCTAGGTAATGAAAAAGAGAAAAGTCTACTCTAATTTTTTTTTGACAGGCAGAGTTAGACAGTGAGAGAGAGAGAGAGAGAGACAGAGAGAAAGGTCTTCCTTCCATTGGTTCACCCCCTAAAATGGCCACTACGGCCGGCGCACTGCGCCAATCCGAAGCCAGGAGCCAGGTGCTTTCTCCTGGTCTCCCATGCCGGTGCAGGGCCTAAGCACTTGAGCCATCCTCCACTGCCTTCCCGGGCCACAACAGACTGGAAGAGGAGCAACCAGGACAGAATCTGGCACCCCAACAGGGACTGGAACCCCGGGTGCTGGCGCCGCACGCAGAGGATTAGCCAAGTGAGCCGCAGCGCCGGCCTACACTAATTTCTTATAATAAATTTTAATGTGATTGTTTTGTTTCAAAACAAATATATATTTATATATTCTAAATATTTTTATATATTGCCTACTAAAAATACTATGTAAGAAGTGGTTACTTGGCTTAGTAGTTAAGCTGCTGGTTGAGATGCCAGTATCCCATGCTGCAGAGTGTGGGTTCAAATCTTGGCACCATTTCAAATTCCAGCTTCCAGCCTAAGTGAACCTTGGGAGTTAGCTCAAGCTAGGACCCTGCCACTCACATGGAAGACCCAGATTGAGTTCCCTGCTCTGGGCTTCAACCTGGATCATCACCAGCCATTGTGGGCATTTGGGGAGTGGGCAGGTTGATGGGAGTTATTTGTCCCTTTGTCTGTCTCTGTCTCAAGAATGAATGAATGAATGAACAAATAAATAAATAAATATTATGTAATAGTTATTGTTAGCTCTGTTTTTCAGATGAAAAAGCTAGGGTGAAGGAAAATTAAGGAAAGTCCATTCAACAAGTAAATTAAGGAGACAATTGAAATGCAATTAATTATTCCTGGTCTCTACAACCAGTGTGTGAAGGTCTTCATATCGTACAAGATGTTAGAACCAGAGGAAAACAATATTGTGAATTTTCACTAATGAAAAGTATCTAACTCAGCAGGAAGCATTTCATTTAAAAAACTCTGAACTTTAAAATGAGTTTTTAAAGTTGCCTTAGACTATATGATGAACAAAATCTATCTTCAGACATACTGAATGTTGCAAAATAAATATGTGCTTAGATATGCAGATTAAAACTACTTTGAGACACTATTATATATCCATTAGAATGGCTATAATCCAAAAGAGAAACCAAATGGCCATAATCCATAACACATCAAATGTTAGCAAGAATGTGCAAAAACCGGAACTCTCATATTATTAATGATAATGCATATAAATGGCCACTTTGGAAAGCAGTTTTGTAGTTTCTTAAAAATTAAAAAGAATCTTATCAAATAATCCAGCTCTGCTCCTACCCCAAGATCAATAAAAACCTAAATCCATAAATACTAAGTGAATGTTCTTAGCAGCATTATTCAAAAAAGCTAAAAAATAGAAACAATCCAAATACCCATCAACTGGTGGGTGGATTAATTTGGTATATCCATCCAGTAAGGGGGTGTTGGGGGAAAAGAAAGTGTCTAGAAGTTGAGTGATTGCTAGTTGACAGAAGGGATTGACTATAGTGGGCCCTGAGGGTGTTAGGAGAAGGATAATAAATGTTCTAAAACTGACTCATTAAACTGTAAAACAATGTTAGTCAGGGGAGAACTGTTACCAAAAAATTTCTATGCTTGTCCTGGATTAGTTATATCTAATTGACAATATTTTAATTTTGAAAATATTAAAACCGCTGTTTGCTATCCATGGATATATTATGTCAGTTTAAAGGTATCACAGACATACTGTAACTTTGTAAGTATATTCTGAATGTTTCCAAGGATTCAGTTCCACAAAGGTAGAATCAAGGTCATGTTTTCATTAGTATAGACATGTACCAGTTAAAGATTCAATCACTGGAGAATCTGGGTGCCTCTGTCCCCAAGTCTCTTCCAGTTATTGTTAAGTGCTCCTGGGTGATATTCCACAAAAGCTTAAGAATAGTTGTTATTTTGCTTGTTAATACAATAAGGTTTTGACTTTATTTGTGACTCTGGAGATACGATAAACAAAGCAACCCTACCTCCAGGATAGGGTGGCCAAAGAGACAGATTCTGAACAATATGTAACACATAATACTTCCTCAAAAATGTTTGCTTCCTGACAGCCTTGAAAGGATGGGCCTAACCATGACACTGCTGCTAGTCCACATAAAAAGTTGTTTCCTCACTGTTCCATCAGTCATTACTCATATAAAGGGACATGGTGCTATTCTAAATATATTAGAAGCTCTGTCTCTGTCTTCTATCAAACTTCTTTACTTGGGCTCTAAAAGGCATTACTATGTCCCCAGATTCACAAGATCTTTCATCAACAGCACCTGTTATTTGTGACTTCTCTGTAGGACAAGACCTAGTCCCTAAGGCTACCTGAAAAATGGACATGATCTTCCATCTATCTCTTTATTTATTTTGTTCACATGAATACTTGAAAGGCAGAGCAAGAGAGAGGGAAAGTAAGAGAGATAGATCTTCTGAAATGGCTGCAACAGCTCGGCTGGGCCAGGTGAATGCCAGAAGCCAGGATCTCCATCAGGGATTCTGATGAAGGTGGCAGGGGCCCAAGCACTTAGGATATCATCTGCCACTTTCCTTGGCATGTTGGCAGGAAGCTAGATCTGAAGCAGGGCAGTTGGGATTTGACATGGCACTCTGCTATGAGATGACCCCCTTTCACCCTCTTGACTTTCTCCTATCCACCCTCACATACCTACCCTACTTCCTATGAACTTATGCATGCACATATCTGGGCTAGGTGTCAGCTAAACACATTTTTTTTTTCTTCAATAAAACCCAGCATGACACCTGGCTGTATGAGATCCAATCAATTAGTAGAGATAAAAGGAAAACTTTTCTTTTGATTCTTAATTTTTTTTAGATTTTATTTTGTTATTTGAGAGTCAGAGTTATAGAAAGAGGAGGAGACAGAGAGAGAGGTCTTCTATCCATTGGTTCATTCCCCCGATGGCCACAATAGCCAGAGCTTGGCCAAACTGAAGCGAGGAGCCAGGAGCTTCTTCTGGGTCTTCCACTTGGGTGCAGGGGCCTAAGCACTTGGTCCATCTTCCACTGTTTTCAATGGCCATTAGCAGGGAGTTGGATTGGAAGTGGAGCAGCTGAGACTCAAACTGGCACCCACATGGGATGCTGGCTCCACATGCAGAGTTTCAAACTACTATGCCACAGTGCTGGCCCTGATTTCTTAATTTTGACACATGTGAAGTTTGGTGTCTCTTAGAAAAACCTTTTCTCAGAAGACTGTTCATTTTAACATACACCATATCTATGATCTAATCATGTATCTACAGTAAAATGTGTTAGCATTTTATATAGCATTTATAATAATACCTTTTCTGGATTCTGAATTTTGTTCATTTGAACACTTAAAATGAGTTCAAATTCAACAGTGGAAATAGCTGATAGAAAAATGTTAATGAAAAATATTACTTCAGTAGCAGACTTCCGGAAATGTTGTACTAGAATTTCCCAGAGGATTTCATGTATAGATTATTTAAATAATATTTTTTTTTTTTTTTGGACAGGCAGAGTTAGACAGTGAGAGGAGAGAGAGAGAGACAGAGAGAAAGGTCTTCCTTCCATTGGTTCACCCCCAAATGGCCGCTACGGCCAGCGCGCTACACCAATCCGAAGCCAGGATCCAGGTGCTTTCTCCTGGTCTCCCATGCGGGTGCAGGGCCCAAGCACTTGGGCCATCCTCCACTGCCTTCCCGGGCCACAGCAGAGAGCCGGACTGGAAGAGGAGCAACCAGGACAGAATCTGGCGCCCCAGCCGGGACTAGAACCCAGGGTGCCAGCACCACAGGCAGAGGATTAGCCAAGTGAGCCGCGGCACCGGCCTAAATAATAGAGTCTTTAGAAATACTCTCCGTATACCTCTGAATATGAAACTAGTTTATTCAGTTGCCTGATTCAAACAATAATATATAACAGCATGAATATATATGTGATAGCCTGATTTCACACAATTGCTTTAATAATAATAAACAGGCTTTGCATAAGTGGGATATGCTAATTTTATTGTCTCTGATACACAGAAGCAGAAATCTAGGTTTGTATTCTTTTTACAGGGCTATAATTTTAAACCCTACAAGACACAAAGTAAATAGATAAATAAGTAAGTAAGTAAACAAACCCTACAAGATTAGCTACATAAAGACTAACTTTACACACTTATGACTACTACTCCCCTCACACACACACATACACACACACAAATCACACTATAATTTTAAGTCTACTTTATTGATGTATAATTTTACATGCAATAAAATCATCTGCTATAATTACACAACTTGACAAATTCTGACAAATATATATAGTTGGATGCATCACTGAAGTCAATATGTGGAATACAGCCATTAATCCAGAAAGTTTTCTCATGCTCCTATGCAGTCAATCCTTTCCCCTCACCCCAGCGCTGACTACCTGTCTACTTCCTTTTGCTTACCATAATGCTTTTGAGATCCCTCCATCTTACATCTCTCAGCAGGCAGTTCTTTTGGTTGAGTAGTCCTCCATTTTTTGAGTATATCAAATTTGCTTATCTTTTCCCAAGTTGATGGACATAAGGGTCATTTCCATTTTTAGCTATTATGAACAAAGCTACTAAGAACATTTGTGTAAAGATCTTTTTAACTTTTTTTTCACCTTATTTATAAGACAGATAAAGAGCAAAAGGGCTTCCATCTACTGTTTCAATTCCCAGATGCCTGCAACAGCCAGGGCTGAGCCAATCTGAAGCTAGGAGCCTGGAACTCCAATCTGGTTCTGCCATGTGAGTGGCAGCGACCCAAAGTATTTAAGCCATCATTGGCTGCTTCCCATAGTGCACATTAGCAGAAAGCTGAATAGAAAGCAGAGGTGTGGGGACTCAAACCAGCCACTCTGTATGGGATGCAGTGTCCCAAGCTGCAACTTTTACTGCACCTAACACCTGCCCTGGGTGTAAAGACCTTTGCACAGACACATATTTTCATTTTCCTTGGGTGAATACCTAGAAATGGGACAGCCAGGGCATATAGTAAGTATATATTTAAGTCTGCAACAAATACTACAAAAGTAGCTATGATATGTTTTAATTTCTACCAAGAAAGCATGGTGTTTCTACTTGTTCCAAATCTTTAGTCACACTTGGTAGTAGTCTTTTAGTTAATTCATGATTGTAAATGCCTAGTGGTATCTAATTTGTAATTTTAACTTGCATTTCCTAGGGATTAATATGTTGATCAAAATTTCATTTGTTTATTGATCATTCACATTTGTTCTTTGGTGAAGTATCTTACAATTGTTTTATTCAGTTTTTACTGGAATTGTCACCTTCTGTCCACTGATTTACCTACCAAAATGGCCACAATGGCTTGGGCTGGACCAGATGGAAGCCAGGAACTTCTTCATGATCTCTGAAGTGGGTGCAGGGATCCAAGCACTTGGGCCCTCTTCAGCTGCCCTCCCAGGCACACTAGCAGAGAGCTGGATTGGAAGTGGAGCAGCTGGAACCTGAACTGGCACCCATTTTTGATCCTGGCATTGCAGGCAGCAGCTTAACCTGCTACACCACAGCACCATCCCCTAGATATTCAGTTTATCCACTGTATTTGTTTAAAAGATAATCCTTTCTCATTGAATTACCTTTGCACTTATCTTTTGAAAATCAGTAGTAGACCATAGATGTGTAGCTAGCTCTGGACTCTATTTTGTTCTATTGATCCTTTGGCCCAATAATGCCAATACCACACTGCTATGATTATTGTACACATTATAGTAGATCTTGAGTGAAATTAAGTAAGATCTTCAAATTTCTCCTTTGTTTTCAGATTGTTTTAGCTTGGCTAAGTCTTTTATATGTCCATATACATTTTAATCATTTTAAATTTCTACCAAAAAGAAAAGAATTCATTGCAGTGTTGATTGAAATCATATTGAATCTATAGATAAATTTGGAGAGAGATGATATATTGAAAATATTCACTATTTTGATTTATAAATATGGTATTGCTCCCCATTTTTGTTTAGGTCTTTTATAATTTCTCTTACAATGTTTTGGAGTTTTCAGTGTGCAGGGTTTGCAGAAGTTTATTGTTATTTTTACCCCTAAGTGAACCAACGGCAAAGGAAGACCCTTCTCTCTCTCTCTCTCACTGTCCACTCTGCCTGTCAAAAAAAAAAAAAAAAATTTACCCCTAAGTATCTCTTGTTTGTATGTGAATTTGAATGTGTTTTAAATTTCCCACTGTTCATTGTTCATACTGCGATTTTAGACGAAATGTTGGAAGTAGCCTTCAGAAAAGTTATACAGATTAAAGATAAAATAAAGGGATCATAAATGACAGTTCTTACTAATGTTGAATATAGACAGTAGAATCACTGAATAACAAAAGCACTGTTAAAGAATTATCACTTGTATTACTTTTACTTTAAAACTAAGAATGAAAATTCGTGCTTTATTTACAATGACTAATAATATAAACATATCTAACAATCATTGAAGAAAAGGCTCTAAACTTAGTCATGAAGCCTAAACTTGAGTAATGACCTGAATAAATAAAAATTATGTAATCCAAGATAGATAAGTCTTGACAAAACATTTCTTCTAGTTCATTTTATATTCAACTAGTTTTAATGAATGTTCACAAGACCAAACACTATGCTAAGTGCTATGAAATGGGAAGAATACTATACACCATATCCTTCAGGGATTATAACAGACTCAAATGACAGTTACATGAAATATTTTGGCAAATTAAGTTATAAATTTAACATGTTATTCTTTTTATTATAATTATAGCAGGTAAATCCCATTTATAGGTACTAATACTTTAACAGGGAGTTCAATAAGAAAAATAAGGAAATAACTATGGAAAAATATTAAATGTGTGATAGCTAGAGAATCCTAAAAGTAATCACTCCATTGGACACCTTTTTCATTACCTTGTAGTTATATCGTGTAAGTACTATTTAAAACCATAGGCATGAACAAAAACTGACTTGTCATTTAAGCCCTATAAAGGAAAATATTGGGTTTAAGATTTATGAATTTTTCCTTCCAGATAAAGAAGCTGGCCTCATTAATTTCTATTAATAGGAGACCTTCCGTTGACAATTTTTCTATTAGCAAACTGGCAAACTTACAAGTATGACAGATGGACTGAGAAATCAAAAGTATGCCAGAAGATTATATAGGGATATAGTAAAAAAAAAAATCAGTTATTTTGGTTCCTAGATTGAGATCTAAATTTTAAAAATTAATTTATTGGTTATTTTAGCTTATAAATTGCTTAAAACACTTTTTGGGTTTTTAAAAATTTTTTATTCTTTTAGGTTTGATTCTCATAAAGGTTTCTGGTGTCAGTTATTGGAAGAAGGTAAAACAAAATGCCTTGGAAAGAGCAAAGGAAGAAAATACCCTCCAATGGATTCTGATGTAAGTATAGAATTTAAAAATACAAAGTGAATAAGAAAAATGATAAAAAATACTATGTCCTTTTGTTAAGAAAAGGGACTAAAGTCAAAAGTCAACCTTTCTAACATTAAAAGTGACATGTGGGTTTCAGTACATCTAGGTAGCTTTTTTAGATTTTTCTAGTGATTTATTACTACCTGTCATGTAAGAATAAAGGAAAACAATAAAATTTTCTATTCTGAATCATAACAAAAAAGATTAACAATTCATTCTAAAAAGAATAGCTGCACAGAAATTTTAGCACATTTAAAAATGTTACTTGTAATCAAGATAGGAAATATATAAACTGAAAATAGAACCAAAAGACTTCTTTTTTTTCCCACTGCGAAAGTCATTGTGCAGTGGCCTGGTGATAATATAGAAACTGATACAATATACTAACCTTGGAACTGATAGCATACTATAAAATGAGAGAATTAATGTATTTTCCAAATGTCTGACATTCTAGCAGATAATTTAGATTTTGGGGAATAGAGATATACATACTTTGTGGTATTTAGCACAGCATGCTTATTCCATCTAGAATGATGATATGGCAATCACTTAATGCTATAGTTTCCTCAGTGTAATCTGTATTTTTACCTTGATCTTCATTTTACATAAAGATTTGTTAGTAATTTTTATTTGATAATCAGCCTGATATATATGTATGTAGTTTGCACATAAGAATGCAAGTATGTTATAATTTATAATTGTGTTTAGAACTCAAAAAATTAAAATAGATTTTGGTGTCCTACCCCTAACATTGTTTAATATATTTTAATATATCATGTTAACTGGGAATTGTAGAGTGGACTGAGAATTCTAAGGTGATCTGACTTATTTGAATACTTTTATCTAACAAGGCCTACTATTTTTTGTGCCAGTCCTAATGAAGACAAGGCCTGGGCTTAGTAAGTTCCTAATTAAACTCACTATAGAAAGCATTGGGGGCTGGTCTTCTACTATTCTAATAAACAAACTGCATTCTCAGAGAACTCTAGTTTTCTTCCCTTGATTATTAAAATATGCCTTCAGAGTACTAAGAAAATAATCCTAACTTATTAAAAGAAACTGAAGGGCAATTTCTATAGTATTTCAAAAAAGTATTATAAAATATATTCTTATCATGTATGTCAAAGCCATTTTTTTAATGTTTATTGGAGCTAAAATGTTTAAAAGACACTGTGGAATATTAGTATTTTATTTTACTTTAATCCAACATGGACATACTGAGATATAAATTTGGTTGTAGAGAAAAATAAAAACAACTTTTTAGGATATTAATTCTAGATGGCTTACCAAGTTTACTATTTAATACATACTAGATTTATTTGAAGGAGTAAAGTGGCTGATTTCATACAAGTAGTGTCCAGAGAGGAGGCAAGACTAAAAAAAGCCTTCACAGAGGTAATGGAAATAAATAAAAAATGTGTGGGACACAGTAGTAGACAGTACTGTTGCCACACTGCTTGCTTCTCCTCCTGCTGAAGAAAAATGCCAATACCCCTCCTCAAGTCTGTCGGCAAAATATCCCAAGTTGTGCTAAATAAGCAATCCACATGCTTAATAAAGATTTTAATACAGATCTGGTATACTTGATACTTTATTTAGACAAAAATAAAATGTGCTTTTTTCTCTTCCCACTCAGAGCAGAGCATTTCTGTCAAGCTACTATCGAGATCACAACGTGGAACTCTCAAAGCTGCTGCACAAACTGGGGCAGCCTCTGCCTTCCTGGCTGAGACAGGAGCTGCAGAAAGTGAGATAGCATTGAGAGAAAATTCCTGAGAATTCACCTTCCACATTACATGCACTTTTTCCAAAGCTTCCAGAAGCTACCAAAATGCTGTTGAAAAATATACCTCTTCAAATGAGAAAAAAGAACAGTACCTTCCATATGCTGGCATGTGGATTAGAAAAGAAAAGAAAACAAAAAAGTACCTGTTGAAAGCCTTGAGGTCTATGGCCTTCCTCTTAACCCATATCTGAGCCTGTGGGATTATTGTAGACTACTGTACATTCTTGTGGAAGTCAACAGCAACCAACATAAACATGAACCACAAATGCAGAACTGTTCCATTCTATAGTAATATTTACACTTTTATATATCAACTAAGATTGTGTCTCTGTAGATTTTATAGACCACTATTTGCCTGTACAATGTTTTCTTATCCTTTGATTCTATAGTGTCCTATAAAACAAGAAACAAAATAAACATCACAGTGTAGCATAAAATGCCAAAAGCATAACATCCATAAAAAATGCTTGCCAAAATTTCAATCCACTGAGTATTTAGAAAGCATTGTAATTATAATTTGTGCTAGATTAGAGAGTGAAAATGTTATATGTCAGCTTTATCTGCATCAGAAAAAGATAAGTATTATAACAAAAAACTGATATTTTTCATATCCATAGTCTAGTACATACATTTATGTAAAAAATTATTAACTCCATCATAATCTATTGTATTGAACATACATTTTAAAACTGTTGGGTGATAAACAGAAATTCACTGAATATATCAAAACAGTAAATAACAATGTAAAATTTATTGACAATCCTCTAAAAATAAGAAATTGTAGGGTTCTAAAGATACATCATTGAGAACTCTCCATTCATTTGCTATAAACTGCAAATTTATTGTAGTAGTCCTCACTAGTTCTACAAAATTGCATGCATAAAGTCTGACATACCTGTGTCATCTCCAGAGACAGATTGACTTCTGACTGTGAATAGCTTTTTTTTAAATGATCCCTAGATGATGTGTATTTACATTAACTTATTTAGAAATTACATTTTCCAGGTAGTTCCGAATACAATTGTGTAGAGATTTATAATGAAAAACAAATTAATATATGATTTTTAATCTGATATTTACAATGGTACTTTTGATATAAGGCAAAGAAAAATAAACATGGCAGAATTCCATTTTTGAGACTATTTCATACATCATCCTCATGGAAGATAATAGAACATAGTTAAATTTATGGTTTGCCTACTAAACTAAATGCAAGAAGTACAAAGATGAGCAAGGCATGGTTCTTGAAATAGTTACACTTAAATTTTAAATGGTGTATATAATGAACAAAGTACTCAGAAAAGGGTAAGACATTACTTATTTTCCTGTATTGTTTACTTAATTTTTAAATGTATATATACATAAAACTTAAGTAGTAAATAAATTCCCTACTATGATTAAATAAGCCTTTATAAAATACTATCAAGACATGATTTTAAAAATTCAAGGAAAATCTATAGCCCAAATATTAACATTGTCATAACATGTAAAACTAAACTCTACCAATTATTCACTAATTATAAACAAAAATTTGAGTTTCTTCCACTTACTGAATATCTTAATGCATATTATAATTATTAGTTGTGTTTTTTAAGTTCTATGTACCCAAAAAATAAGCTGATCTTTAAACCAATTGTTAGCAGGAAGAATTGGACAAAGGATCAATTTTTAAAACACTTGACTATAAAAAAACTGTTTTCTTACTTACTGCTGCCTCTTTTGAAGCAAAGCATTCTAGGAAAATTATCACTCTTTCATCTCCACTAACTTGCAAAAATGGTTTAAGAGAGTCAAACATACTGCAGATAGGCTCCAGCAGTTACATGCATTGTCATGTTTCATTTAGCAACACCATTCCTGCTGATAAAAATGAAAGGGAAAGTGATATATTTATGCTTTAGTAATGAGATGCATATTTAAACTTCCAAACAAAGCTGCTAATGGCATAACTTTGCCTAGATGAACTGGGTTGACTGAATAGCTCACTCTTCAAAATAAATGTCAAAAACAAACACAATGCTTATATAATTAAAGGAGAAAAAATAAGAGATAATACCACAATTAACTCAATCACAAGTACATATATTATGCTATTAGAATTACAAACCGTTGAAAGAATTTTGACTAGTCAGTATAATTCGGAGACAACATCAGATTATAGAAAACATGCATATTTTCCACAATATATATTCCAACTGATCATTATGCTGTTCTGAAAATAGCATAAATATAAATGAGAAAAGAAAGAGAGGTAATGTGATTTAAAACTTGCATTGTATAGAATTCCCTTTTTCATTGCTTAAAATATGAAGCTTCCTCAGGAAGAAATGAAATGGTTGTTTCAATGTTTATAGTTATA
The DNA here is from genome assembly GCF_964237555.1 of Oryctolagus cuniculus. Classification (NCBI taxonomy): domain Eukaryota; kingdom Metazoa; phylum Chordata; class Mammalia; order Lagomorpha; family Leporidae; genus Oryctolagus; species Oryctolagus cuniculus. The sequence goes on along the minus strand of NC_091439.1, from coordinate 46,958,396 downwards.
ATATTCTTGTCATTCACATTGAATGAAAATTACTGGAAACATTTTTTTCTCTGAGTTTTTTAAAATAAAAAACCTGGATATAATTCTGATAGTAGCATGGTACCTCATATGTACAACAATAAACTCTGACAAGAAAACAAAGAATTTGATCCTGATGATTGGACAATAAGTAGGTATTTGGTTGGTTTTGCCTGGGAGTGAATGGAAAGTAGTTACAGAATGTAGATACCACTAATCTATTTCAAAATGGAGAGATGTATGGAAAGCTATAACTTTTCATAGATCCTTCTCCTAAACTTAGGTGCTAATTACACTGATTTTTTTTTCCAGTTGTAATAAATATAAAGCAACTCCTGGGTCACTCATGGGACCCTATAATAAGAGATTAAAGAGAACCACACAATTGTTACTTAAGACTTGAGGGCCTGATTTTAGCATGTCTTACTCATAGCACCCTGTTTTGCTCCATACACATAAATGCACCCCTTTCTTTCTCTAGAACTTTAAAAGGTGTTAACTGTCCCCCCTTCATAAAAAATCTAGCGAAAGAATCTCTGCCCAAAAAAAAAAAAAAACATGAGGGAGAGTGGGGAGTTAGACATTTTTCTTCATTATCCACAAAATTTATTTTCTCTATCCTAATCACTTGTTTTTTTCTCAACATCAGGTTTTCTCATATTTCAACCCACCCTGTCTGGATGCACCAAGTGAATTCCCCATAGGCTCGTCTCTCCCACACACAATGCTCCAATCTGAGTCCTTTCCAAATACACTATCTTATGTTCCATCTATTCCAGGATCAGTTGGTGACCTGTTAATCAGTGTTTGTGGATTATAATGATTTCTAAATATTATGCTTTCCAGAAATAACATCCCTGCAGTTTCTAGGAGATGCATTTTAGCACCCAACAAATAACTATAATGGCACTGAACTGGTCAGCTTTTGATGTGAAGTTTTTTGCTAATTTTACTTAATATTATTGGATATTTTATATATATGTATATATATTATAGTAAAGTTCTGCCAAAGCTGACTGTTCTTCATTATAACCATTACATAACTGTTGCTTTCTTCCTGCCTCTACCTCCTCTTAAAATACATACATTTCCATCTCTAAACAGTTACTAGTCATGGTAGGGGTAATTAATCCTTTGTGGTTGAGTTCTTAAATTATATCTGGGTTGGCTTGGAATGTTAACATCTTTTCACTTACTTTACCTAGGAGCAGACTCAATTTCACAGTAAAGGCTCTCCATATTCAATAGGAGTTAGACATTAGTCTATGTGTGAATGGGCCCAAGGAAAACAGGAACTTCATGCAGTTAAATGAGGAAAGGAAAGTAGAAGACTTAGAAGCATGCCTTGAAAATAACTGACATTTACACACCAAAAGTCCTACCTAAGTCTGATAACCTTGTAGGGAGGTCTGTACTCCCAGAGACATCCCAGGGAAACCTTCCCAGCCCAGTGGCAAGAGAGCTATTTGGTTCAATAACAGTACACTCAAAATCCCTGGAGGAATTTCATGAATTCCATGCCCAGAAAGCCCTCTGACCAGCTTATCTGAAGAAAGGGGGTGGAGGACCACAGGAGAAACAGTGGGAAAAGGTGTACCCATACCCAAAAAACTTCAGTCTGAATGCAAACCGCTCAGTTCTTTGCTGAGCTGCCCACCTGGCCTGACAGGTGCAGCCTCTTCATTAAACATTGCTAGCTTGCTTACTACCAATCTCTGTCTCATATCTGAATTTCTTTTCTCATGGATAAAACCTTTGTTCTAGCCATCTCTGATAACATACAGAGAAAGAGAAATAAAACATGGAGATTATGTGTGTATAATTTATAATACAGAAATAATTTATTATAGGTTATTAGCTCATGTGAGTTTAGAGGGTGAGAAGGCCCACAACCTACCATCTGCATTCTGAAGATACATGAAAGCCAGTGATGTAGGTCAAAGACTTGAGAGCCAGAGAGTCAGTGGTGGAGATTTCAGTCTGGGTTCGTAGCCTAAGAATCTTGAGCACCAGTACAGGAAAATAATATTGCAGTACCAGCAGCCATGCACAGTTAATTTGACTTTCCTCCACTCTTGTTCTATTCAAGCCTTCAACAGATAGCTGATGCTCATGGAGGGGACCATTTGCATTACTTAGCCACCAATTCAAATCTTAATCTTACCCAGAAACACCCCCACAGAAATGTTTAGCCATCCAGGCATCCTGTGGCCCATTCAAATTGACAAATAAAATAAACCATCACATTTACTTAGTAATTCCTTTCAAAGAAATCAAAGTAAATTTCACAAATTAAATGCTCACAGTGTAAGGTTTCGAAAATGTTGTTGAGAAGAAGATATTTGCCCACATTTTGCCATACAGAAAACTGAATTAAAATGAGTGAAATGTGAGACATTTCCAAAGCATACAGAATCTGTGACAAATCTTACATATAACTCTACATCAAACTGCTTTTTGGTTAAGAGCAAATAAATTAATGTAGGAAATGCCTGCTGTCTACATTTCTGATGCCAAAATGCTCTATTTCAAATCAATAACTGAAATGGAAACCAGTTCTTGCTCTTAAATATTGTGCATAATTTATACAGTTGAACCAGAGAAGATGAATCTTTTTTTTCCTATTTGGTAAATAATACTCTCAATCTGAACTTTTTTTTCAGCTTCAGCCACTTTAAACAGAAACAGAAGTTCAAAATGCTACATACTCCTAGTACTTTGGTGTATCATGAAATAATTTATGTTCTTCAAAGCAAATAAAATGTTTAAGTCCACAAAACAAATATACTATCAACAATAAAGTTTACTTCACATACAAATGAATAAATTGGCAAATTTAAAAGAATTTGGATTATAATTTTAAAAATAATAAAAATATAAAACATGGTATCCTTAAATTCTCCTACCTACAAATCATCTTGATAAAACCATATTGTTTCTATCCCCAACTAATTACAGAAAGTTCTCTGTACAATTAGAATACCAGAGATCAATTCTGCTAGTCTTAACATCTCTTCTTATTCAAGCAACATAGGGTAGGTTGCATTTTGGACTTCGATCTTTCCACCTGTCAATCGAAATTAAATGTGATCTTTGGTGAAGAGAGGATACTGTTTTTCCCTTGCTTTATCTTACTATATAGGGATAAATCAGTTATTGTAATTCTCTTTCACCTACTCTGCCACAAAATGTATATGGGCCAAAGTATCTTAATCTTTATTCCATGTTCTTGCCCCTACAGAAATAAGAATCAAAGCAAAGGAATATACAGTGCACAAGTGAGAACAGGATTTATTTAAAAGATGGGGATTGGCCGTCGCCACGGCTCACTAGGCTAATCCTCCGCCTTGCGGCGCCAGCACCCCGGGTTCTAGTCCCGGTCGGGGAGCCAGATTCTGTCCCGATTGCTCCTCTTCCAGGCCAGCTCTGTGCTATGGCCCGGGAGTGCAGTGGAGGACGGCCCAAGTGCTTGGGCCCTGCACCCCATGGGAGACCAGGATAAGTACCTGGCTCCTGCCATCAGATCAGTGCGGTGCGCCGGCTGCAGTGCGCCAGCCGCGGCGGCCATTGGAGGGTGAACCAATGGCAAAGGAAGACCTTTCTCTGTCTCTCTTTCTCACTGTCCACTCTGCCTGCCCAAAAAAAAAAAAAAAAAAAAAAGAGAGAGGGAATGAATATAAATTGTTGTATGAGTGTAGGCCACCCCCATAAGAGATACCCATCATGAATGGGCCAGATAATTGTCTATAAGAGAACCATCTCCTGTGAGAGTTTTAATTTGTGTGAGGCCCTCTGGGGGCTTCACAGTGTTTCCAAATGGAGTTTAACTTCCACAAGGTTAACAAGATGTCTCTTCCTTTCTAATCCCAGAGACACAAGTGCATCATTGGAAAGTGAGTATACTGTATAGATAGTTAAGGGTATAGAGTTATAATGAAGGGCTGACAGAAGTTGTAATTCCAGGTCATAATTCCAGCTCACCTATTCCTACCTAATCTTCCCACCTAGTTTCTTCAAATCAAAGGGGAGAGGCTTCAGTTAACCTAAATGGTAAAATTGTAAGCAGAAATGAAGCTTGAATAGCTCAACCTTTCTCCATGACTTCATTTTTCTTTGTTTTACTACTATTATTATAATTGTACATATTAATGGGGAAGAATGTGACAAATCAACACATGTATTCAATGTGTGAAGATCAAATCAGGTCATTTAGCATTTCCATCTCCAAGTATTATTAAAAGTCTTTTTGGATTAATAATAATTGTACATACATATGGGGTACAGTGTGACATTTCAATAAATGTTTACAACATGTCCTGATCAAATGAGGGTAATTAATGTGTCCATCTCTTTGTCATTACTTTATGCTTAGAGCCTTTAAGTTCATCTCTTTTATTTCCTCATAAAATACATAATAGGTTCTTGTGAACAATTTTCACCCCACTGTGCTATGTAACACTCAGAGCTTACTCCTCTGTCACTGCAGCAGCCAGTTTGCCTCAATTCTTTTCCACTAATGCATTACAGTTCAGTTACATGAAAGTAGGAATAGCAAAGCAAAGTTTATTAAAGCACATTCCAAGAGACAAATAAACCAATCAAGAGAAAACATGGCACCTTTTTTTCTAGTTTCAGACTTTATCCCTAAAGTATGAAGGAGGTTGACTGGCTGTGATGGTCACAATTTTTGATTGACAAATGGGAGTTGCATACCTTGAGCTCTCTGTGTATGCAGCTTCCATTTATGTATCTGGAATGCCCACCATGGAGAAGGGGGCAAAACTGCAATGTTAATTATATTATAATCATTGTATAATAAAAAAGGGTCATTCCAATGTCAAACTGTACATATGCCATAAACTTACTTTCTAGGTTTGGCTGAGTTCCCATTTTATCAGAACACTTCAATTGCAAGTTAAACCACAAAGTGGGTGGTCTTGGATGGGTCCTTGGTTTCACCTCTGGAGAAGGGTCTTGTGGTACCTCCCCAGTCATTCATGTCTCTGACACTTCTATGATTTGGTTCCCACTATCCAACTTCCCTCAGATTCCACTCCAACACTTCCCAGCCTCTCTTAATCACTATTTTATGTTCAGATCACATTTGTTAGCTTGCATATATGAAGCAGAACATGTGATACTTGTCCTTCTGTGTCTGACTAATTTCACTTAATATAGTGCATATGAGTGTAGTGTTGACAGAGCATGCTATGCTCCCCAAATTGAGCAGAAATTCTGAGAGTGAAAAATAAAGAAGCAAGTGCCATGTAAGATTAAAGAGGTTATTAGGGAAACATTCATAAAGAACTCCAGACCTAGGGCAGCAGACTTCTTCCATTTTCATTCATTTTGCTATAAATGTCAGTATTTCCTTCTTTTTTATGGCTAAATAATATTACTTTATGTGTGTATATCTATATTAGATTTCCTTTTTTCATTCATCTGTTTCTGGACACCTTGGTGGATTCCAAATCTTGGCTATTGTAAATAGTACTACAATAAATGTGGTAGTATTTTTTAATTTTTTTCTTTTTTCTTTTTTCTATTTTCTTTTTTCTTTTTTTTTTTTTTTTTTTTTTTTTTTTTGACAGGCAGAGCTAGACAGTGCAGCACTGCGGCTCACTTGGTAGTATTTTTTTAAACAATTTTATTTATTTATTTGAGAGGTAGAGTTACAGACAGTGAGAGGGAGAGACAGAGAGAAAAGTTTTCTGTCCACGGATCCACTCCCCAAGTGGCCACAATGGCTGGAGATGTGACGATCTCAAGCCAGGAGCCAGGTGCTTCTTCCCGGTCTCCCATGTGAGTACAGGGGCCCAAGCACTTGGGCCATTTTCTACTGCTTTCCCAGGCCACAGCAGAGAGCTGGATTGGAAGAGGAGCAGCCAGAACTAGAACCGGCGCCCACATGGGATGCCAGCGCCACAGGCAGAGGATTAACCTACTGCGCCACGGCACCGGCCCCTGTAGTTTTTTTTTTTTTTAATTTATTTATTTATATGTGATGTATAGTTACAGACATAAAGACAGAGAGATAGAAAGGTCTTCCAACCACTGGTTCACTCCCCAAATGGCTGCAATGGCCAGAGCTGGGCTGAGCCGAAGCCAGGAGCCAGAAGCTTCTTCCGGGTCTCCATGATGGTACAGGATTCCAAGGCCTTGAGCCATCTTCTACTGCTTTCCCAGACCATGGCAGAGAGCTGGATCAGAAGAGGAGTAGCCGGGACTAGAACTGGCACCCATATGGGATGCTGTTACCACAAGTGGAGGCTTGGCCCATTATACCACAGTCCCAGTCTGTAAGTATTTCATTAACATAATGATTTCATTTCTACTGGAGATATATACCCAATAATGGAATTTTTGAATCACAAGAAAGTACTATTTCTAGAATTAAGTAATTTCCATACTGTTTTCCATACTGGCTGCAGGAATTTACCTTCCCACCAGCAGTGTATAAGCATTCCCCTTTCTCCACAGCCTGGTGAAAATTTGTTACTTTTTATTTTTTTGATTATAGTCATTCTAAAAGGGGTGACATGTTATCTCATTGGTATTTTTTTTAGACTTATTTATTTATCTGAAAGTCAGAGTTAAACAGAGAGAAGGAGAGGCAGAGAGAGAGAGTTCTTCCATCCATTGGTTCACTCCCAAACTGGCCACAACGGCTGGTGCTGTGCTGATCCGAAGCCAGGAGCTTCTTCTGGGTCTCCCATGTGGGTGCAGGGGCCCAAAGACCTGAAAGATCTTCCACAGCTTTCCCAGGCCACAGCAGAGAGCTGGATCGAAGTGGAGCAGCAGGGACTCAAACCGGCACCCATATGGAATGCCAGCACTGCAAATGGCAGCTTTACCCGCTATGCCACAGTGTGGCCCCCACATTGGTTTTTAATTTGAAATTCCCTAATGGCTAGTGAAATTGAGCATTTTTTTTTCTTGTGGGCTCTTTGTATTTCTTTGAGAATCATCTGTTCAAGTACTTTGCCCATTTCTTAACTGGATTCTATCTGTTGAGTTTATTGAGTTCCTTAAATATTTGGATATTAATATCTTTTGGAGGATGACTAACTTGCAAATATTTTCTCAAATTCTGTTAGTTGTCTCTTGGCTGTATTGATTTTTTTCTTTGCTGTGTGAAAGTTTCTTAAGTCCTATACAATGCCATTTGTCCAATTTTGCTTTTATTACCTGTACTTTGGAGTTTTATCCAAAAAAGTCTTTTTCTACCAAGCATGAAGTATTTCCCCTATGTTTTCTTCTAGCAATTTCAGTTTCAGAGTTTGTATTTAGGTCTTCGATCCATTTTCAATTGATTTTTATGGGATCTGTCTACAAAAAAAAAAAAAAAAAAAAAAAAAATTTCCCTTGTCTGCTCTTGGCCTATGTTGAGTTTAGTATAAGTTGACATTTTGACATTTAGGCACATTATTTAAAGTACAAGACAACCAAAAGAAGATCTAGAAATGAAAATGTATATATAAACTCAAAAATCAGGAAGATGACCAATAGTATAATAAGGAGTAATAATAATAATAAATGAGATAAATGCCTCAACCATCATGCAAGAAGCCAACAGATACCGATGGAAGTTGATAGATTAAGAAGTTAAGGTAAAAGGCTAATAGAAATTATGGTAGTAATCAGCAAAACTTAAACAGAAATGATAAAAAGTGACTTACCTTTTTTTAAAGTTACAGAGAGAGGTCTTCCATCCTCTGGTTGACTCCCCAACTGGCTGCAACAGCAGGAGCTGAGCTGATTTGAAATCAGGAGCCAGGAGCTTCTTCTGGATCTGCCACGTGTGTGCAGGGTCCCAAGGAGTTGGGCCATCCTCTGCTGCTTTCCTAGGCACATTAGCAGGGAGGTGGATTGGAAGTGGAGCAGCCAGGACTTGAACCGGCACCCAAATGGGAAGGCAGCGCTGTAGGCCAGGGCTTCAACTCGCTGTGCCACAGCGCCACCCCCATGACTTAACTTTGATAAGTGGGACCAGAGAGAAATATTTGAATTGTGTCTTACAACTGCATGTATTACTTTTACAACCAAACAGCAAAATTTCTCATTTAAAGAAATAAATCTGTAAATATTCAAAATCAACAGCATGTGAGGAGACAGAAACAAGAGATCTGTGTAGTAGCTAACTTCAGCATCAAATGTTGGGTGTTGAATATTCAGGAAAGATAAAACCGCTGTCATAGTTGGAGTCTAAGCATCATAGTATGATACTCTAAAAATATACTCTGTGAACCCTTGGAAAACCAGAGTCCCCTTCAGAAGGTCCACAAGATCAGAATGATTTTTACAATAATACTAACTCATGATATGCCACAGTCATAGAACTGATAAATTCACCAATTGTACAAAAGCAATAACAGGCAAAACTGCTGGTGCTTCAACCTAAATTGAGGCAATGGAATCAGTCTCTACCAATACTCATAGTTATTATACTCTTTATCATCACATACTCATTTTTAAAGAGTCAGTATCACTTTAAAATGTCCTCGGTGAAGCACTAAAAATATTATATTTCCACCATTGAACACATGTCTTTTTTAATATTTTGAATGACAAAATGTAAAGCACGCCTAAAAAAACCTCTGCTTCATACCGAAGTGGGTGGTTGTCTCAAGGAAAAGCACTTGAGCAACTATTTGAGTTGCAAGTTGGACTAGCCACTTTATTCCTGGAACATCACTTTTACTTGAAAGAATGACAGGAAACTATATTCAGACTTGAATAACTGTCAGAAATTCTCTTGACAATGAACAAAGTGAAGCTGTCACTTCAAAGAAAACAATTGACAGCATTTGTTATCAATCATAAAATATCAGCTTTCAAGTGAAAGTTAAAATTTTGTGGCACTCATAACTGTTACCATAGGCTTGACAGCATACATGAATATAAAGATCTGTCCGATGTGATTGGTGGTAATATTAACAAAAGTAATTTCCTAATATGATATATAGTGAAAAGTGTCAACATTTAGGAAATCTGTACAACTTACTAAACCAATATTTTCCAAATGACCAACACCTGAGGTCACAAAACCATTATATATGGTACAATCATTGTAATGGTATAATATTAATTGTTAGGCAAGGTAAATCAGTAGATTTTAATGAATAAAAGTATTGAGAGTTCCTTGGTTTGGTTTCAAATTTCACATTGCAAATATCATTTCAAAAAATAGCATTTTCTGAGCCCTAGTGTATCAAAGAAAAATATCCACAGTTACCTGAAAAACTAAATATATGCTTCCATTTCCCTAATATATATGAGTGCGAGGCCATAGTTTTATTACATTCTTTAACAAAAGCAATATATCAAAATAAGTTGAGTTCAGAAATAGATTTCAGAATGTGATTCTCTTCTATTAAGCCAAACACTAAAGAGAGTTTTAAAAATATAATACAATGATACCCCTTCATTTTATTTTGGAAAATATATTTATTTTTCACTAAAACTATAACCTTGTTATGGGTTTTGCTTTTGCTATTTTTAAATTAGCTTTTTAAATTTCTAAATTTTAATTCCTAATTAAAAAAAAAAAAAACTACCTCTCCCCTCCACCACATTACCATTCTACTCACAGACTGGAAGTTGTTTGGAGATGAAGGAATACTGGCTAGAGAGAAGAAAGAAAAACATACATTTGAGTTTCTTCTCCCCTTCTCTTCCTCTTTGGAGTCAAGTTGAGCCCTGAAAATGAAACTATGAGAGATCTCCTTCAACACTGAGGATCAAACAGTAGAGATTGCGGTTTCCTACTTCCCAATCAAGGCTTTGCAAATCAGCAACTTCCTCCGTGTTCTCTTCCCACTAATAGTGTGGATTCCCCATCACCAAATAGTAGAAATAGTACGTGGCATCCCTTAACATAAATGGCCTGAGATTGCACAGATTCCACAGTGACTCAAGAATTTATAAAGGTTTCCATTCTCCAGAGAAGTCTCAGAAATCACTTAGAACAGGATTGTAGAAGAAAAAGGGACCTGAAAGGTGGCATCATGAGGGCACTTAAAAACTTGCACAAACATGACTATTAGCCAGAAGAGGAGCTCAGACCAAGGAAGTTAGAGGACATTTACCAAGGACCAAATCTGATGAAGTTCATTCAGTGCCAGCAGAGTACAGATGGTGGCAGAGGCCCAAATGTGACCTTCTAATCTCATATCTGTTGCCATGACCACCTTGAGAAGAAAGAGAAGTTCCTAATTTTAAATTCGACTAGATTTTCTAAGAGACTTAGAAATCCTTGATGTATAAAACATCTTATATGGGAACAGTTATTGCAAACTAAAATGCTACATTACTGTACAAATTATGAAATTTATACCTACTACATAAGCATCATCTCCCCAGGTCCATATAGCAACAATGGAGACTTAGGGGGAAAAGGGCAAACAACCAGGGCAAAGGTTAGTGATAGACTCTCCTGATAGGCTCCTTGAGATGAACTAGGGATAGGCATCTGGAGGCTAAAGGTGGAGCACATCTGTAGAATCTAATATTTCTTCAAAATAATCCTGCGGTAGACATACTGTTAAGAGTAATGCCCTTGTATAATTCTACCCCCTTTTGTCTAGGCAGTTCTTGTGAGTATAATGTGATAGTGAGTCCCTTGACTAGCATACCTGATATTTGACCTGTCAAAGAATTCTGTTGGCTCTATCTTCAATTCTAACCCAAACTGACCATTTCTTACCAACTCTACTACTGAATGCCACCCTATTCTGAAATGCCATCATCTTTATCATTTGCATCTTTGCTCACATGTCATCTTCTTCATAAGGTCTGCCCTGACAACTTTATACACAACTTCACCCTTCCTCCCTAACTTGAAATTACTGATTCCTATTACCTGGTCTAATCTTTTACCCATAGTAACTAACCTTATAACTAACTATATAATTTACTGATTTTTATTTTACCTATTTTTTTCCCCTACTTAAATAAGCATCTTGAGGCAGGCTTGTTTGTTTTTTCATCAGTGTATACCCTTGTATATATGTCTAGCCTCTCAAGCATAAAAGGTGCTCAATAAATACTTGTTGCATTAGTTAATTTAACAATAAACAAGTGGGAATTGAAGATGGAAGATGAAAGGAAGGATATGGTTTTAATATGGATTTTTAAACATTTAAATGCTAGAACAAAAGTATAACATTTTATACAAAAAAATTGATGAAGATTGGGGCCAGAATTGTGGCATAGTAGGTTAAGCTGCCACCTGCAGTGCTAGCATCCCATATGGGCACTTGTTGAAGTCCTGGCTGCTCCACTTCTGATCCAGATCCCTGCTAATGCTCCTGGGAAAGCAGTGGAGGACAGGGCCCAAGTGCTTGGGTCCCTGCACCCACATGGCAGGCCTTGAAAAAGCTATTGGCTCCTGGTTTCTGCCTGCCTCAGCTTTAGCCATTATGGCCATTTGGGGAGTGAACCAGTGGAGAGAAGATCTCTCTCTCTATCTCTCCCTCCCTCCTTCTCTCTCTGTCTCTATCTCTTTAACTCTGCCTTTCAAATAAATAAAATCTTTAAAAAATTTTGATGAAGATATTATTTATTCTGTCATATATGTCAGTCTTTCTTCTAAATAACAAGAAATAAATTCAACTTTAAATAATAAAGAATTCCCTTGAAAGAATTAATAGCAAAATAATTTTTTCTAAAGGTTTGTTTGACAATCAGAGTTACAGAAAGAGGGAGAGACAGAGAGAGAGAGAGATCATCCATCTGCTGATTCACTTTCCAGATGGCCACAATGGCCCAGACTGGGCCAGGCTGAAGCCAGTAGCCAAGAGATTCTTCTGAGTCTCACACATGGGTAGCAGGGCCCCAAGCACCTGGACCATCCTCTGCTGCTTTTCCCAGGCCATTAGCAGGGAGCTGGATTGGAATGGAGTAGCCGGACACGAACCAGTGCCCATATGACATGCCGGCATTATAGGCAGCAGCTTTATCTATTACACACAACACTGGCCCCAGCAAAATAAGTTTTAAATGTAAAATAAATAAAATGCTTTCTATGTACCAGACAACCCTTATAAATTATCATAACAAGGCCAAAAGGAAAATGTATTAGTTTTCTTCTGCAAATGAGAAAACAGTTTTGAAAAGGATATATAACTTTCCAAAAGTCACGTGGGCAGCAAAGCCAAGGATTTGTGCCCAGACTTACCTTATATATAATTTTTCTTCCTTTACAACGTCAATTAAACTTAAGTTAAATGAATTAATGAACACAGATATAACCAATAAGCACTAGCTAAATTTATTATTACCTCCTAGAGATAAAATAAATTCTATAAAATAAATATTAAAGATTATTTGTAATCCCTTTCATGTACATTAACTTTAATAATTTCTCTTCTTAGTCATTCTCCCTCTGTTTGTCCCATGCCCTAAATAATGGTGTATAATTAAGACTTCTAATTGTTTTTATCAAATTAAGCCTTGACTTCCAGGTATTTCTTTCAGCACATTTCTGGTTTCTAAGACATATTGTTCATTTCCATAAGTTATCATACCAATAAAAGGATTTTAATCAAGAGAAACAGATAATTTATTTCTTTTTATTCTATTTTTCATAAAAACTTGCTTTACTAGAATAAATAATTACTAAGACATCTTAAATATTCACTTAGAATACTCTCATACATCATTTGAAGTCTTTTATTTGTTGTTTTTTTTTTAAGAATGTTAAAATTTTCTGATTCTCCTCATGGCATTAAATAAGTTTTGTCAATCTGTTCAAGAATCAAATAGAAATCAATCAATGTAATCTTTACTGTCTCATGAAAAACCCAAACCTCTAATATTGATACTCAACACAGTAAAGATATGCTTACTCCAGTAATAAATGTTGGTTAAAAGGGATCAACTCCATAGTTTGCCAAAAATATTTTCTCTGTGAAATGTTTCCATTAAAGAATTTGATCCCATGCTGGAGCAGAGAGGGGGACTGAATTTAAAACTTTTACAAGGAAAAATGTGTACAAAGGAAAAAAGAAAACACATTTGTTCTTTTTATTTATGACCAAGTTCAAAAATTGTGTTATTTTTCCTTTAATACCCTACTCTGAAATTCATTTCTTTGAGAACATTATGTATAATTTTCCTGAATTTTCATTTTCATTTTACTTTTACTTTTGTCATTCCATATTCCTGACTCAACATTTAATTAAACTCATGCTATATACAAAGCACTGATATGGGTAAGATAAATAACACTACATCTTTACCCTTTAGTAAATTGGACAAATACTCCATGTCCCAAAAGATTGTCTACTTTGGTATATACCACATTCACAATGTATTAATTCAAATACTTCAGATAATTGATTGACTTGCTATGCTAAAACCTATATTCACCAAGTTCACATATCAAAAGGTCTAGTATATTTCATTTATATTTATGTAATATGCATTTGGAGAAAAGTTGTTCCTTTCTAGTAGAATCTATGGTTTTTTTCAGTATTCACTATTGAAATTATATAAAACCAGAGCTAGAAGGTATAAAATATTTGATATTCTGAAATTTCCATGTTATTATCCACATAAATATGGATACATTCACACACAATAATAAATGAATATAGTTAATTCAAAACCAGTTAGGGATTTAAACATATACCTAAATAACAGGATAATGGAGCCATCTAGTGGCTTCACAAAAATTGAGCTTCATGTAATTTTGTTACATTCCATCAAGTTTTACATAAATATAAGCTTGTCTGTTCAAATAGATATTTACAATTCTTATGGATTGTGGGTCAAAGTAATTTTGGAGCTGGGATAGTAGAGTAAATGTTTGACATTGTGAATCACCTGTAATATTGATTATATAGAGAAAAAATTTTAAAAAAAGAATTCTAGCAAGTGTTCCTCAACTTTTCAAATTATTTTAATGTCTAGTATGAAAACATTAGATACTTCACAAGCCATCTACTATGGAAAGAAAGAAAAAGTCAAGCTTTTGAAATGTTAAATATCTAATGAAATAACACTGCAATGTTGGGGCAAGCATTGTGGCTCAGAAGGTTAAGCCACCACTTATAAAGTCAGCAGCCCATGTTGGAGTGCAAGTTTGAGTCCCATCTGCTGCATTTCTGATCCATACATATATATGCATACATATATATGCATATAAAATAGATGTTCCATGATATCAAACATTTACTCTAGAACCAAGCTCCAAAATTCAAAATTCTTTTGGCTCCCTACTACCTCAAAATTCACTGATCTGAGGCTGGCATTGTGGTCTAACAAGTTAAGCTGCTTCTTGTAACACCGGCATCCCATACAGGTTCCAATTCGAATCCCAGCTGCTTTACTTCTAATCCAGCTCTCTGCTAATGTGCCTGAAAAACCAGGAGAAAATGACTCAAGTCCTAGAGCCCCTGCACCCATGTGGGAGAACTGGATGAAGCTCCTGGCTCCTGGCTTAGCCTGGCCAAGCTCTGGCTGGCCGTTGAGGTCCTTTGAGAAGAGAACCAGAAGATGCAAGACTCCACTCTCTGTAACTCTGCCCTTTAAATAAACAAAATGAATCTTAAAAAAAAAAAAAGAAAATTGATCCTACTTGCCATATTTTCTTTTTTTTTTTTTAAGATTTATTTTATTTTATTTGAAAGAGTTAGAGAGGTAAAGCCAGAGAGAGAGAGAGAGAGAGAGAGAGAGAAGTCTTCCATTCCACTGGTTCACTCCCCAAATGACTGCAACGGCCAGAGTTGAGCCGATCCAAAGCCGGAGCCTCTTCCGGGTCTCCCACACGGTTGCAGGGGTCCAAGCACTTGGGCCATTTTCCATTGCTTTCCCAGGCCACAGCAGAGAGCTGGATCAGAAGTGGAGCAGCCAGGACTAGAACCCGCACCCATATGAGATGCCAGCACCGCAGGGGCAGCTTTACCTGCTAAGCCCCACCACATTTTCAATGTCCCTCATGCTTCTCTTATATGAAAGTTCATGGAAGAATGGAATTAAAGGTAAGTTTGATTCAATGAAGATTTTTTTTGATTCAATGAAGCTTTTTAAACCCATGCAGGTGTTTTTGTTTGTTTGTTTGTTTGTTTGATAGGCAGAGTGGACAGTAAGAGAGAGAGAGAGACAGAGAGAAAGGTCTTCCTTTGCCGTTGGTTCACCCTCCAATGGCCGCCACGGCTGGCGTGCTGCGGCCGGCGCACCGCGCTGATCCCATGGCAGGAGCCAGGTGCTTCTCCTGGTCTCCCATGGGGTGCAGGGCCCAAGGACTTGGGCCATCCTCCACTGCACTCCCTGGCCACAGCAGAGAGCTGGCCTGGAAGAGGGGCAACCGGGACAGAATCCGGCGCCCCGACCGGGACTAGAACCTGGTGTGCCGGCGCTGCAAGGCGGAGGATTAGCCTAGCCGCGGCGCCGGCTTATGCATTTTGTTCATAATACACATTCTCTGTGAATTTGTTGACGACTTCTTGTATGCATGAATATCGAAATTTTTTGCAGCAAAATGGATTTCTCTTATATGCATTCTTCTATGAACTTTTTGAAATATTTGTGTATTATCATTCCTTGCTGTAGACATAAATTCCATAGCAAATCTATATAACCATTTCCTTGCATGCCTTTCTCTTCTGTCAGTTCCACACTGCATCTATGAAGATGAGCTTGATATAGAAAAAAATACACCATCATGATAAAGATCTGAATTTAAATGCAGTAAAAGAACTCAAGTGAATCCCTCATGACTCAGAACCCAACTGTATTTCCAAGTCTACTGACACTATCTCCTAACCATACCTTTTGCTCATTCCTCAAATTCCCAACACTCTCTCTCCTATCCTCACTCCCAGTTGATGAAAAGAAAACAAAGTTATTGGAGAACATTCCAAAGTTCATTCACCTCCCAGACAGTACTCCTGTCTTTATACATGAACTGATTAAACTACTCTCTTTGGGTAACTTCTACCTTTGTTCACTAGATTCTATTTCATCTTCAATGCAAATCACCAAATCTCTCTTTCATCATCAATGATTCCATTTCTATTGAATCTTTCTCTTCAGAATACAAATATGCTTTAAGTTCTCTTATTATTTAAAAAAGAAACAAAAAACCTCTTGATCCCACATCCCTTTCCAGATACTGTTTTATTTCTTTTCCACTTTACAGTGTTATTCCTCAAGAGTAATCCACATCCAAGGTCTCTCATTATCTTCCCATTCTCTCTGAGACTGTTCTTAACAAGGTCCCAAATAGCCTTCATATTGTAAGGTCAACCTTGAAAAAGTTTTTTAAAATTAGGAAATGATTTTAAATGATTTTAAATGAATCAATTATTCATGGTGCCCTAGCCATTTAACCCGATGGAAACACTGATTTAAAATCTTCAGTAAGATGTTATAGTTTAGCATAAATGAATAGTGTTATGGGCCCAATTGTGCTCCCCAAAATTCATATATTTAAGTTCTAATCCCTGTACCACTGAATGTGACTGTATAAGAGAAAAGGTCCTTAAAAATGGTAATTCAAGTTAAATGAGGTCATTAGAGTGTGCCCTAATCCAACGTGATTTTTACAAAGAGGTGATTGAGACAGACAAGTACTTAAGGAAAAAAGATAAAGGGAGACAGCTGACTTCTACAGTCCATCCAGGGATAGAGTCCGCAGAAGAAACAGCCTGCTCACCTCCACTCCCAGCCTCCAGAACTGTGACAAAATAACTTTGTTAAGCCAGCCATTCTGCAGTATTTTGTTCTGAAAGCCCGAGCAAACTGGTATAAAGGACTATTTAGCAATTTTAAATGATATGTTGTTGGGCCAAACTGCTTACTGTGATTCCGTATTTAAGCCTTTATCCTAGATAGTTCTTTTGGCCCATTAGTGAGAGGAAGTGAGTGAAGTGAGGTGTGGTGAGAGATACAGGGTGAAATATGGGGAGCCTCAGAAAATGCTCTTGTTCTTTCAAATTAAAATTTATCTCCTATAGGCTTATTCATTCTGATCCTTACCAAAACAGCACTTTATGCTATAATTCAATTCCTTCCCCCAAAAATTACATAATGTCTTCATGGAGTTTCTGTGAACACCTCCGGAGCCACTTTATTCGCTTGACATTTTCAAACCATTTTCCCTGAAAGCAACTGAGGCAATTGCTGTCCCAGGTGGTCTGGCACTAAGGAAAAGCTGTACCCGGACTTTTTTTTTTTTTTTGTCGCAAACCCGGAGGGAAAGAAAAGTATAAAACGACGCCCAGTGTCTAACACTACAACTTCTCCTCAACATTGGAAATTCCACTTCACAACGGCAGCAGCTCCACCCTTTCTGTAGTTGCACCTTGAAAAGTACAGCAGGGGAATGAAGGCCCGCGACACAGCAGCGTCCCAGAGCGGCCAGGTGAGGGCAACAAACTCCCGTCAGACCGCGACACGGGCCCTGCTAATTAGCGCTAACGTCCTTTCCTTTTTCTAATCTCGTGCTTTCGAAATCATTTGGTGACGGTGCAGTACTGTCAATACACCAAAGAGAGTAGAGCAAAACCACAGGAAAACAAAAGAGCCGCCGGAAACGCCGGCCCTTCGGGAGCAGCAATTCGAGCAGGAGGGGAAAAGAAAAAAAAAAAAAAAAAACTACTTCTGTATAAATGAACCTACTAAAAGGCTAAGAAGAGAACCGTTTCGGTAACAAAGTGACTTCTACCATAACTATTCTACACAAGAAACCACACAACTATCATCCTTTTCAGTCAGCAGGCAACCAAGAGCGTTAAGATCTCGCCGTCCCGCGATAACTTCACGGCGCTCACCTTATGCGCATGCGCCTGAAGTCGGCGCTCGGAAACTGGCTCAGACAATGACGACGGTAAGGGCAGAAAGAAGCCGAGAGAAGGGAGGGGCCACCAGGAAGGTGGTGGCCAATGGGAATGGTGGAGCCGAGGCGGACTGGGAGGGGTGGAGCGGAAGGGGAGGGCGTTGGGTCCCGCTCTTCCTTTCGCGTCCCCAGGAATACGTCATCAGCTCTATAAGAGGGCGTGAGCGCAACAACGCGGCCTTTTGCAGCCGGGAGCGGACGCGGTGGGTGCAAGTCAGCGTTTGTCTTGTGCGCTAAAATGATAGTTGGGACGGAACTTTTTCGCTTAATCAAAATGCAGGAATTCCAAGAGTCTCGTTATAGTGGTAGGTCAGGATCATTTTTGAAAACTTTGAGGCAGGCGAGCCCGAGCGGACTGAGGCGCACGTTAGATGGCGGGGTGACCACGTGGAGCCCTGGAGTCTGAGCCCCAGCCAGCGCGGGCCGGGCGCCCTCGGAGATAGATTCGGCGCACCTGTTGACTGCGTGAAGGGCTGTTAGCTGCTCTGTCGGCGAGTCTAGTCTCGCTACGAATTAGTTCCAGAGCCCTCTGAGACCCGTCGCAGCGAGACCTAGCTGGTGAGTACCATCTCTGGTAGAAGTTGTGCTTGGTAATCGGCTCCGGACTGTGGATCTCCATGTGTCTTTGGGACCTGTCAGCCGTGGCAGTCTCCCTTCCTAGCCATGGAAGAGCATATTCTTGTTTATTGGCAAAGCTGTCACCATTTAATTGGTATCAGATTCTGACTTGCACAAGTAACATTCTTAAATGAAGAGATTTGGAAGGGTGCCTTGTTATTGGGTACACTTTTCTAAACTTGTTCAAAATCTTTCTAGGAACTTGAACTAGATTGTTCGATGGGTGATGAAGAACGTTAAAAAAGGTACGTTTCCACATACCCACATTTTTACCTTAATCGGACTCTTGCCTCTGAGATACCAGCAATAGCCTCTGAATAGAAATTGGGATTAGCTGCTAAGGTGTCAGGACAGTGAGGGAAGGATGGAGACCTGAGTTTTACATTACTGGTTTTCTTTTGCAGATGCCAAGAAGTCCAAAGAGATAAAGGTGAATAATGGCAGCGTCCTGCAGTGGATCACCAAACTTATTGCTGGACAGAATGAGTGTTTAGAATGGTTTTTTTTTTTTTTTTTTTTTAGAAACTGGTACTGTGTTTTCAGTGTAGCACCTCAATTTGAAGGTGCTTCTTTGATGCAATGAAATAAAATGCTTAATTTTTGTAGGTAATCAGTGTTGCTTGACTGAATTGTAGGTGGGAAAGAAATTTAAAAATAGTGATAGGTACCTTCTGCTTGTGGTTTAGCAGAGGTTATTACAGCACTAGGAAAAAAGTAATGTATGTAAAACTACCAAGTTACCCCCAAGAGAGCAGTTTTCCTGTGCCAGGCAAAAGATACTGCGACCACACAAGGTAGAAAGTAATACTTTATTACACAAATAGAAAACTTGGACTTAAAGATCCAAGTCATACTTGAGACCAACATGGTTATAATAAAGGCATGTTTTATGAACGTTGTGACAGCTCAGGATTGAGTGAATTGCAGGTTGCCTGTTTGCTGCCCTTTGTTTGGTGTGCAAATCCCTGATCTATTTAGAATTTCCACAGAAGTGTATGTCACACCATGACTAGTTAGAAGGGCAGACAGAAACTTAAGGTGAAAGTAATGGTTTCACCTATATTGCACATTCCCCAAGCCCTTGGTATAAGTGCACTGTACACAAATGTAGCTTTAATCAAACTCCTGGTTTTTTAAAAAAAATGTTACTCCTGCACACAGCATCTTAAGTCTATAAAGTAGTACCCACAGGTTTGTGTGTTAATACAAAAACGGAAGGACAGGATTCGATTAAGAAAATGGAAACCTTAATGGTGTCCAGCCATTTAAGGGGGTTATTTACAACTGCACTGCTTTGTATATTAACCTCTTATTAAGCTACTTGGGTGTTTGGGGAAGGATCTCTTAACAGCAATAATTTACCCATTGGCATTATATAAGAATGTCCTGTTTCCCAGGCAGCTATTCAAATAGAAAGCTAGGTGGCTTAACCATGGAGGGGAAAACCTACACCATGAACACTAGGACAACTATTCCCCAGTGGTATGCCCTGCAACTCGGCCTGTTAACTGTAAGAAAGCCAGGGCTTTAGGCTTAGCATTTTGTAATTTCTGAGTTACACAGCAACTTAATGTGCCTGCCAAGTTTTATTACTGGTTTGTGCATTTATACTAGTTAACAGGATTTCTGTGGGGTTAGTCTTGGGAAACATCCTACATAGGTAAATTACCAAAAAGTTACACTAGGTGGTGCCATTGCACCATAACTACATGACACTTGGGGAAGTTAGTAATTACTGGAAGTCAAATGGTTCATCAAAGTGATCAGAGTAGATATGTTAGTATTTTTGATGGGTTGTAAATCTAACTGGCATCTCATGTTAAATCCTAGATTTTACATTGACTTAGGGCAATTTTTCATATGGTTTCCATCATGCTTGGAATTTATTGTGACAGGCAAATGTCCTTGTGGCTTAATGGTCCTATTCAGCCTGTAAGTTTAAAATGGAATTTGATTTCCTCACTTAATAAGCTATAGAGATGATGCCATGAAGTGTGAAGATTCCTGGTCACTTTCGAAAATATCAATACACATAGTGATACTTGTTGGAAGTTGTGTCATGAAAGAACTAAAAAATGGGTTAATATACCATGTTGCTTCAGTGTCAAGGAATTCTCAATCCAAATAAACATAAAACAGCCTTACTGTAAATTCAATATAAAAACAGTCTGGGAACTGTTTAAGAAGGCTTAGATGAAAATTAAGAATTTAGTCTCAGGTGGAATTTGGTTAAGAAACAATGCTAATGGATAATCAGTGTTACACTGAAGTATGCATGATCAAAAACTTCACAAATTCTGAAGCCACAAAAGGTGTACCAGTTTCATCAATAGCAGAAAGCAGAAACAATTTCAGTCCCCAGTAGTTGTCAACTTGGCACATTAGTATTGGAGACTAGAAGTTCCACATCAGTCTATGCACTATGTCCTGTTGAGGTTTTCTACAACTTAAAGTTTGGCGACACTTTTTATCCAAGGGACAAAGGATGAGACTCTGGTGTAAACTCCAGGAGAATCCTTGACTCCACAGCCATACCCCCAGGAGGTCACCCCATATACCACCCAGCTCCCCCCAGACCTTTCACACACGAGTGGTCCTCCGCTGTCTCCTTGGCAGCTGTCCACACGTTGGTGTTCATGGAGGTTTCCAGCACACAGCATTCTTCCTGTGAACTGGCCTTTATATCGTTCTTCACAAAATCTCTTGGGAAGTAAGGGGACGGCTGCTTGCTGTAGTGTTCTTGAATAGGCTCGTCCTACTCAAACCAAATATCTGAGTTAGTCAAGGAGATTCCAGCTACAGATCATAACACTTAACAGTGGTCTTTCGGTAGTCTTGAAAATAAAATCCTTCTTTGTAACAACAGTGTAGTTTTAAAATTGGCAACAACCCTAAGTGGCATAGAATGTTGGTCTTTTTGAATGTTGACACTACTCCACTGTTAAATTTATGTCCCAGTAGTGAATTCCTTGGCTTTTTAAAAAATGTAAGCTAAAGAAAACATCTGTGCTGGCTTTAATATTTCAATTCTGCATATTAAAGTTAGAATGTACTCATGCTGGTTTTGCATTAGCACATCCATTCCTCTAAGATCTTTGACTTCACTGAGTATGAGAATTGTAAATAATTATGAATAAGCACTGAAGTGGCGATTGCTGCCCTAAATATTCTATAAGAAAATAAAACATACATTGCGCAAAACAGTCAGATTTTACCACCTGAAAAGTGTACTCAATTTGCTGGTAAGCCACTCATTCCTTGTTCAATGACAAAACTGTATAATTGATATGTCCTCCTTTCCTTGGCTATCGAGTCCAATAACAATAAGGAAAGTATAAAATTCACTTCCTTGTTCATCTAGAAATTCAGATTTGATACAGAAAAGTGAATGCACATTTAATCAGTTCTATTAGACCGGCATTCCTGGAGACTTCACAGTTTGCCATCAAGCCATATACCCTGCCTGCCCAAATCATTCAGGAAATGTTTCTTTAAAAACAAACAAAAATCACAGTTTATCTCTGTATAGATCTCCAATGTTTTCTTAGTGTTCTACACATATTCTACATTTTGCTATAATGAAATAGCTTGAGCCTAGAGTCCAACAGGGTGAAATAAATACAGGTACAGTCACTAAGTAAGCTCCTGTGGTAATTACTACCTGTAAAAATATACTTATTTGATGCTTTTCAGAAACACAATTACCATTGTACTTTCTTAGTGGAGAGCAATCAGCTTTTCACTTCCCATTTAATAGTCATTTTTTTTTTTTTTTATTTGAACACCTCCAAGTGAGACCTTGGGCCATTGTTTCAAGGCCCGTCACAAGCATTAGCTCATAAACACTGATGTATCACCTAGGACAATGTAAAAAGCTGCATTCATCTTTGAGCATAAGGTAAACATCACTCTTGGCTGGGGACTGCAAGGTATGGGAAGGGAGGATAAAAGGGAAACTTCTGTTTCTCTTCAACTTCAGCCTCAGCAGCTCTACTTTTACGTGCTCTATACTTAGGAATCCTTCATACAATCCGTTTGAGTAAAGACTTCATGGCAGAGAAACAGACTAAACACCAGAACCTTTTGGAGTAGACACTGCCAGGCCTAGTTTTTGGGATAAGGTCTTCAAATCTCCCTCCAGCATCTTGCTTAAGCTTGTCATAGTTGGTCTCTCTCTCTTTCTTGGTAACTAAAATTAATAGGGGATTGTTCACCCCTAAGCTCCACAGGCAACTCAGTTCCTCAGTTTGTGCTGAAGTTCTAGTTGGAACCAACAGTACACCCGCCCCCCCCCCCAATGTTATGAGCCCATATTACATGTGTGCATTTCACACTTGGCAGAATGTCCAAATAATTAAACCTGTACCCATTTTCAGAAGTTATCTATTGCATTTGTGTGGATAATACTAGACAAAGGTGTCTAGCTTCCCTCATTTGCTCTTTTGTTGCTATTACCTGTGTCTCCCCATCCTGTTATGTAACAATTGGAGGCTGTTTTCTGTGGCCTCTCTCTCCAGAATGGCAAACAGGCTGGCAAAACGTGGCTACTGAATCTGACACATTGCTCTTGTGATCCTTGTAATTGAACCAGGGCAATGTCATAGTCACTGCTATGTGGTTGGTACTCCTTGTGAATCACGATCTGCTGAACTCCAATTTCTTCTTCAAACTCTTCTGGTACCAGAGTATGATAATCCCCGATCCGAACAGCATAGTTCCTGGTGCTGTTCCCATACCTGAGAGGCAGAGAGAGCCAGTGAGAGGTGTGTTTTGGAAATTGGTGACTGTCAGGAAAGTAAATGAAGATAAAATTTTCCAAGCCTTTCTTCCAAATCAGTAGCCCCTTTTGCAAATTTAACATTTCCATTTCTCTGACCCACCACTCCCAGTCTTCTACTCGAAATTCATTGTGACCATACTTCATCTTCATTTCACTGTAACCCATGTTACCAGCCAACTATTTTCTGAGAAGAAACAAATGTTGAGTAAGTGGAAAAAGGGGGATAATTATTAAAACTGTCATTTCATTTTTTAAAACTTTTATTTAATGAATATAAATTTCCAAAGCACAGCTTATGGAGTATAATGGCTTCCCCCCCATAACTTCCCTCCCACCCACAACCCTCCCCTTTCCCGCTCCCTCTCCCCTTCCATTCACATCAAGATTCATTTTCAATTCTCTTTATATACAGAAGATCAGTTTAGCATATATGAAGTAAAGATTTCAACAGTTTGCACCCACATAGAAACACAAAGTGAAAAATACTCTTTGAGTACTAGTTATAGCATTAAATCACAATGTACAGCACATTTAGGACAGAGATCCTACATGAGTAAGTGCACAGTGACTCCTGTTGTTGATTTAACAAATTGACACTCTTGTTAATGGCATCAGTAATCACCCTAGGCTCTTGTCATGAGTTGCCAAGGCTATGGAAGCCCCCTGAGTTCACCGACTGATCATAATTAGGCAAGGTCGTAGTCAGAATGGAAGTTCTCCCTTAAGAGAAAGGTACCTCCTTCTTTGATGACCTGTTCTTTCCACTGGGATCTCACTCGCGGAGATCTTTCATTTAGGTCATTTTTTTTTTTTTTTCCAGAGTGTCTTGGCTTTCCATGTCTGAAATACTCTCACAGGCTTTTCAGCCGGATCCACGTGCCTTAAGGGCTGATTCTGAGGCCAGAGTGTAAAATTGTCATTTCAAACTATTAATATTTTTCGTTTTTGATTTTCTCAACTTTCCCAGTTAGTTGCCCATGAAGCTCCATAAGGGCAGAAACCATGTCTGATCTTGTGTCACTCAGAGCACTTCTTTGTAGATACACCCATTTACCCCCCTTCTTGTGAACTGAATGCAAACTCAAATCATATTTTCAAGTCAACATATAGTCAATGTATTCTTTCCCCTCTTTTAAATCCATATTTGGATGTCACTTTAAGGAAGCCTACTCTGATACCTTCATATTGAAAATTTCAACCCACTTTTTTGTCCTCCCATCCCCAGCACTACCAATATTCTTAATCTCTACATTTCCTTTTTTATGAACTTATGATTTTCTAACAAATCGCTATTTGTTGTATTTATTGTTCTGTCTCCCTCTGCTTGAATGAAAGGTATCCTAGGTCAGAGATCTTACCTGTGGTTTTTGCTAAGGAATCTTTAAAGAGAATAATGATGACTTTCTTAACAGGAAGGCAGTACGTATTTGTTGACTTATTGAATGAATGCATGTCTAGTGTGTATTTTTCTATGACAACCTATATTGTTTTAAACACAATATTTACTACCTGATAGCTTTCAGACTCTTTTTCACTCCTTCATTGTCATGCCCCTAGACATTGTCAAATGTTCCTGGTGACACATCATGGGGTATTCAAAATTTCCCCATCTGAGAACAACTGAGCTAGAAGATGTAACTCAGCCCATGTCGTGGTTACTGCCTTATTCTTGTGGAAAATTATAGCATCTTGTTCATGTCTTGCCCCTGTACCACTACTTAAAACATTCTGTAATTTCCTAAACTTTTCCCTTTTAGTTCCCTGATTTATATTTTACTCTTCTGCAATAAATGTATTCTCCACCTCATCTTGGCCACATACCCCCAACATGACACCTACACCTATGTTCATCATATACTACACAGTTCTGAAAT
Organism: Oryctolagus cuniculus; assembly: GCF_964237555.1. Taxonomy (NCBI): domain Eukaryota; kingdom Metazoa; phylum Chordata; class Mammalia; order Lagomorpha; family Leporidae; genus Oryctolagus; species Oryctolagus cuniculus. Next base: position 46,933,264 of record NC_091439.1, on the reverse strand, counting down.
TTTGATAGCAAGCATCTCATACTTGGCCTATCACATTTTATCTTACAGTATTTATTGATTTACTTATTTGGAAGGCAGAGTGATCAGAGGAAGGAACGCGGAGAACAGAGAGAGTTCTTCCATCTGCTGGTTCACTCTCCAAATGACTGCAATAGCCAGGCCTGGGCCAAGCTGAAGCCACTAGCACAGAACTCCATCTTGGTCTCCCCACATAGGTGGCAGGGACCCAAGTACTTAGGCTGTCTTCTGCTGCCTTTCAGGGCACATTAGCAGGAAGCTGGATGAGAAGTGGGGCATGTGGAACTCAAACCAGCACTCCAATGTGGGATGCCACAGTCACAAATGGTGGCATAAGCCATTGCACCATGGCACCCACCCCTGTTAGAGCTATACATACCTTCAACCTCACTGGACTTAAAAATCTTTGGTCCCCCTAGTTTCTGTTTGTGTCTTTGTTTTTTAAATTTCAATCTCACTGTGCTTATGACCTCCTTTCATATCTGGTTTGGAGTCCACCATCCATTACCACAATCACTTATTTTTTGTAAAAGCTTTCAAGCCTTCTTTTCCTTTTGCATACCAAAACTCCAACCTGTTTTGTTAACTCCCCACCTGATTTGTGTTGGCATCTGACTGTTGAAGGGAAGCAGCATACATTTAACAAACCTCACCTTAGTTTTCTGACCAAAAATTGAGTCTTCCACTATTGTAAGGCCTATGTTTGAATGTATGTTTAGAGAAGTTAGTGTTCAAAGGCTCAGAATCTTCTACTGACTGCCTATTTAAAATATATCTTCCCACTTACTCCAATAATATTACTGGAGGGGATATGAACTGCCTGAACATTCTAATAGCCCTAAGTATACCTTAAGCTTACATCACATCCTAAAAATGTAAAAAGTAATACTGGCAGCCTCGGAGAATAATCAAGTATTTAAATAATTCACTTTCATTTCCATGCACTAATATTATTAGCATATTATAAAAATTTAGAGTGACCTATTAATATTCAGATATTTCTTTATAATATTGCAAAAATGCACTTAATATAAAATCACTAAGACATTTAGATTTTGTAAAGACAATATATTTAGTATTCTTTTTTCATAGTGAGGATTAGCTGGGTGTATGTTATCCTTTTAGCACATTTTAAGTGCTCCAATATCCTTGTAGCTAGTGGCTACTATATTCAAGCTACTATATTCAAGCAGCCCCAGATAATTTCTTAAATCCCATTCCAACAATTCAGCAACACTTTCACAAAAAAATGTATTGCAATTATTCTTGTAACAGAGCTTTAATGAATGTATGTTACGGACTTTTAAAATTATTTATGAATTTATTTATTTGAAAGAGCAGTAGCAGATGGGAAAGGGTATTTTCCATCCACTGATTCACTCCCAAGATTGCATTAACAGCCAGAAAACTCCATTTGGGTCTCCCACATGAGTGCTGGGGCACAAGCACTTGGACCATCTGCTGCCGCCTTCACAGGCACAGTAACAGGAAGCTGTCTTGGAAGCGGGACAACAAGGACTCAAACTAGCATCTTACTGTTGGAAGCCCACATTGCAAGCATCAGCTTAACCCACTGGCCCATAATGTTGAACTGTAAATGACTTATTTTTTAAAACATGCATGTCCTCATACATACTTGCACTCCTATACTCTAATCTCCAACTTACTGAACTCAAACACGTACCTTCTTACCAATTCCCATATTATAACAAAGCTATCAGAGAAGTTTCTATTTCATAAAAAAAATCCCAATAAAGGTAAAAACCTGCTCGTTTAATGCTAGCTGTTGGTCTTCCAGGGTCACCTCTCCTAGTGGGAGCTATCCTTAGGGATAACACTTTGAATGAATTCACAATTCATGGACTAGAAAAAAACACTTATTATGGTTCAAGAAAACATATACAGACAGGATAGGCATTTGGCCCAGCAGATAAGGTACCACTTGGAACACCCACATCCCATATTGGAATGAGTCCTAGCTTTCCTCCTGCCTGATTCCAGCTTCCTGTTAATGCACATCCTGGAAAGCAGGGATGATGGCTCATGTGCTTGGGTCCTCGCCACCTATGTGAAAGACGTAGACTAAGTTCCAGGCTCACAACTTCAGCCTGAACCAGCCCTGACAGTTGCAAAAATACAGAAAGTGAACCACAGGGTGGGAGAGCTCTCTGTTTCTCCTTTCCTCCTTCTCTGTCTCTCCCATCTCTCTCCTCTCACTTCTCTATCTCTCTCTCTCTCTCTCGCCCTCTCTCCCCGTTCCTCCACTCCTCCCTTCTTCTTACCTCCCTCTCAAGTAAATTCTCAAAGGAATTCTCTTTTTGATTGTATTTTAAGGTCTTTCTAGTTGAACTCTTGTTATTTTTAATATATTTTATTATATTCAAAAAATGGCTCAAATATTTCAGCTTTTGGCTGACACATAATTCAGTTGTTTGCTTTACTGATTTCAACTCCCCCTCATATAAAAATTGGATGAAATCCCCAAACTTGAGTAAGAAAGGACTGAGACACAGCAGTTTAGTAAAATCCAATATCCTAGTTCCTCTGATAGTCTAGGGTTAAAGTAAACAAAAGTAAAAAAGTTAATAGAATTTAAAATAGAATAATTAATTTAGGCCAAAGGTCATATTCTTTGTGTTTGTACTCTACATGGATTCATCTCTATGAGAAAACAATATTTTATGTCAGCATGTTCACATCTGCTATGACTATAATCTGTTATTCTCTGTTGTCTGGATGAAACTCAAAAAGTAGTTGATCAAAGTTGCTTGTATAAATGGTTCCAAGTGCTTAGGGAGAAGAACCTCAGAACACTGCACTACCTCTTACATATATAGGGTATACTCAGCAAATGGTTTTAGTGTGATTTATTGGTACCGTGTTTGTCACCAAAGACCACATTCTTAAGAATTCTATTTTACCATGTACTATGTTATAATAGAACATAATGTTAAGCATCTGACACACTGTGCTCATAAAAAGTAGGTCTCATTACCTCTGTGGCTGATCTTTTAATTACAAAGGTCTAGAGGTTTCTAATTTTCAGAGCAATAATATCTAACAATTTCCTGCCAATGTGGAATTTCTAGGCAAGAAACCAAAAAGATAAAATCAGGTAAAGTTATATTCTTGGGCAAATCAAAGCTGAAGTAGAATTTCAAAAATAAGAGAGCCCTTGTTTCAGATATATTCATTCTTTCAAAATTATATTTGTTTTCAGAGTAAACAATTAAAAGGAATTAGTCAAATGTGAAAATATTTTTATCAATTATATTGCTGCACTACTACAGACACAAGGTTATTTCATGATACTTAATACTTGTGATTTAGAAACAAGCAATATATATTGTGTAAGAGCCACAGCACAGCTACAACAAAACTTAATCTATCCAAGTTTCTACTTCAAATGCCAATAGGGTACTGCAATCCAAAATCTGTATTGCATTAACACTAGGAAAAATGAGAAAAATTAGATAGATCTTTAAGTAATGATTCATCAAGTACTTGAGTTACTTGACATGGAAGTGTTTTAGACTATGAGGGAACAAGTACTGGATTACTACAGGTCTGCCAATCTTCTAGTAATGTACCATTAAAGAGAGTATCCTATATGAAATGAATAGAGTTGAAGCTGCTGGATCTGCAATACTGACATTTTGATATCATCCATACACTATCATTCTCATTGGAGAATTATATAAAATTGTGACTATCCTATGAAGGTAAAAGAAACATAACAAATGCTCACTCCATAAAATAATAGGTTGCGAAAATAATATGCCTGGCCGGCGCTGTGGCTCACTTGGCCAATCCTCCGCCTGCGGCGCCAAGCATCCTGGGTTCTAGTCCCGGTTGGGGCACCAGATTCTGTCCCGGTTGCTCCTCTTCCAGTCCAGCTCTCTGCTGTGGCCCGGGAGTGCAGTGGAGGATGGCCCAAGTGCTTGGGCCCTGCATCCCATAGCAGACCAGGAGAAGCACCTGGCTCCTGGCTTCAGATCAGCGCAGCGCAACAGCTGTAGTGGCCATTTGGGGGGATGAACCACCGGAAAAAAGGAAGACCTTTCTCTCTGTCTCTCGCTCTCACACTGTCTAACTCTGCCTGTAAAAAAAAAAAAAAAAAAAAAAAAAAAAAAAAAAAAAAAAAAGAAAGAAAAGAAAGAAAGAAAAAGAAAAAAAAATTTATGACTTATTGTCAGAAATGGCTACTCCAAAGCGTAATTCTATATCATCACTGTAGGAATTAGGTAATAAAGAAGACCTGAGTGAACAGGAAACGTTTATTTATACGGAAATTATTGGTTAACAAAGAGTAGAAATATAAAAAGAAAAAAGGAGTAGGAGACTACTTTCAAAATATGGAATCCCGGTCCTGTGTCACTAGGCCTTAAATTGGGCTAAAATATCTCACATCCCCTCCAAGAACTAAAAGGACAGTAACTTCTGAAAGCCTGACTAAACTGTTTTTATACTACAGTTCTATTTTGCAAACTTCAGTATTTCTGGTGATTAAAGGAGGGCTGTTTTAAACCAAAATTCCTGAACATAGGAAAACAAAAATTGAGCTTTTTCTAATCATGAGTAACTGTATCTGTGCCTTTTAATAAACTTACTGCCATAAAGATGTGAGTTGTAGGCTCCTTAAGTACCCCAAATAGGGAGTCTGTATGATCTGGCAAAGGTTATAGACCAAGTCAGATGAACCATAACACACTTGCAAAGTAGTTTTCCTCCTACTCAACACTGAAAGAATCTTGCATTAAAGCCAAAGATATCAAAATGCTGTATTTCATAATTTGCTCCTTTTCTCTTTAATCAACTATTTTTTATCTTATACTAGGAAAAAAATTCCAAATGACATGTGGAAACAATTATCTATTAACCTAGGTTAAAAATACCACCATCCTCTTAAAAGTGCAGCATTCTTAAAAACATCCCCCATCTGGCAATTGAGCCCCAACTTTCATCATGCAACATTCATTTAGGAGTATCTACTATGTACCAAGTGATATAGCAGACACTTGGCATATAAACACAAATGAGAAATGAGTTATTAGACTTTAAGTAGTAATCTAGAAGGAACAGGCCAAGGGAGGAAAAATAGCATGTAAACAAACACATTCAACATGTACCAAAAAAAATGTCTTTCCAGAAAAATAGACCAGTTTTAAAACTCAAGGGCAATTTTTGTAGCTATCTTCCTACTTTAATACTTTAAACCTTGAACATTTAAGACTGTAACAGATTATAACAATCAAAAATTTAGCTGCTACTCAAAAGATAAGGAGTCTTCCACAACAACAAAACAAACAACCCACTTAAGAGATGGGCCAAGGACTTCAATATAGACATTTTTCAAAAGAGGAAATCCAAATGGCCAACAGGCGCATGAAAAAATGTTCAGGATCACTAGCAATCAGGGAAATGCAAATCAAAACCACAATGAGGTTTCACCTCACCCCGGTGAGAATGGCTCACATATAGAAATCTACCAACAATAGATGCTGGCAAGGATGTGGGGAAAAAGGGACATTAACCCACTGTTGGTGGGAATGCAAGATGGTAAAGCCACTATGGAAGTCAGTCTGGAGATTCCTCAGAAACTTGAATATAACCCTACCATACAACCCAGCCATCCCATGCATTGGAATTTACCCAAAGGAAATTTAACTGGCAAACAAAAAAGCTGTCTGTACCTTAATGTTTATTGCAGCTCAATTCACAATAGCTAAGACCTGGAATCAACCTAAATGCCCATCAGCAGTAGACTGGATAAAGAAATTATGGGATATGTACTCTATAGAATACTATACAGCATTAAAAACAATGAAATCCGGTCATTTGCAACAAAGTGGAGGAATCTGGAAAACATCATGCTGAGTGAAATAAGCCAGTCCCAAAGGGACAAATATCATATGTTCTCCCTGATCAGTGACAACTAACTGAGCACCAAAAAGGAAACCTGTTGAAGTGAAATGGACACTATGAGAAATGGTGACTTGATCAGCCCTTGCCCTGACTATTGATGAACAACTTAATACTTTATCCCTCTTAGTATTTTTTTGTTCTGTTTAAAACTATTGCTTGAACTCTGTAATTAACACACAATTATTCTTAATTGTTGAAACTTAACTGAAAAGTGATCCCTGTTAAATATAAGAGTGGGAATAAGAGAGGGAAGAGATGTACAATTTGGGACATACTCAATTGGACTTGCCCCAAACGGTAGAGTTAGAGTTAGAAATGTGCCAGGGGATTCCAATTCAATCCTATCAAGGTGGCATGTACCAGTGCCATCTCACTAGTCCAAGTGATCAATTTCTGTTCACAATTCATCATAATGATAGGACTAAGAGTCAAAAGGATGACATAAACAAGACTAGTGTCTGCAAATAACTAACTGATAGAATAAAAAAGGGAGAGAACGATCCAACATGGGAAGCGGGATGCACAGCAGACTCATAGAATGACAGATGTCCTAAACAGCACTCTGGCCTCAGAATCTTCCCTTAAGGCATGCGGATCTGGCTGAAAAGCCCATGAGAGTATTTCAGGCATGGAAAGCCAAGACACGCTGGCAAAAAAAAAAAAAAAAAAAAAAAAAAAAAGCAACAACAAAACCTAAATGAAAGATCTCTGCGAGTGAGATCCCAGATCCCAGTAGAAAGAACAGGTCATCAAAGAAGGAGGTACCTTTCGCTGAAGGGAGGAGAGAACTTCCACTTACTTCCACTTTGACTATGACCTTGTCTAAATATGATCAGATTCGGCAAATTCAAAAGGCCTCCATAGCCTTGGCAACTCATGACAAGAGCCTAGGGTGATTACTGACACCATAAACAAGAGTGTCAATTTGTTAAGTCAACAACAGGAATCACTGTGCACTTACTCCTCATGTAGGATCTCTGTCCTTAATGTGCTGTACATTGTGATTTAATGCTATAACTAGTACTCAAATAGTATTTTTCACTTTGTGTTTCTGTGTGGGTGCAAACTGTTTAAAGCTTTATTAATATATGCCAAATTGATCTTCTGTATATAAAGAGAATTGAAAATGAATCTTGATGTGAATGGAAGGGGAGATGGAGCAGGAGAGGGGAGGGTTGCAGGTGGGAGGGAAGTTATGGGGGGGAAAAGCCATTGTAATCCATAAGCTGTACTTTGGGAATTTATATTCATTAAATAAAAGTTTTTAAAAAAGCAAAAAAAAAAAGTAGTCTTGAATAACAGGAGGATAATTTAAATATATTGAATTATTTTGCTTAAACTTCGGCCCCAAAATAGGCTTCTTCAGGTTCTCTGTAGTTTTCTACATTATTCATTTCTAGCAATAACTGAAAAAAAAAATAATTTCCTTACTTTTGCTAAAAGATTCTTCAGTGCCCTCCTTTGAACCCCAACATAATAATAGCCAATGTTGAGTCTTATAGTTTATAAAATACTTTCACATACTTTGCATGTCATTGTTTCTCACTGTGGATCATTAGTACCTTCAGTTTACGGATGAGTAAGCTGAGGCTCCAAGTGAAGTGGTTAAATAATTTTTGCAAAGTTAAACTATAACCCTACTGTCCAGATCTAAGTCTCCTTCTGTTTTATCATACCAACTTCTAATGATTTCTACCATAGTGCCTCTACCTCTTTCCCTCCTTTACTTTTCCACGTTCTCTTATTATTAATAGGGAAGTCTTGTTAGTGGTCTTCCTCCAGTGTAAATGTATAAAATTAGGGTCCTTCCTCACAGTCTTTCTACTTACCATAGTGGGTCTTAATCACATGATAACACAAAGCAATTTGAGTCACTAGAGACTAAAGACTGCAAGTACATATACAAAAGTTTTTCAGATAGTTTTAAGCTCGTTCATAGTCCTATAGATTAATTTTTTTGCCTGACCACAAAAGAGCCATCCCATACATCTCTAAATTATAATCTCCTAAAAATCTTCTTTGATCATATATTAAGGCACAAAAACCTTCAATGCCTAGTGAAGGAAACAAATTAATAACCTTGGCATTGTGGACCCATGTTGTTTCTCACCTCTAAGTTGACTACACAAATCTCAAATCTGACATTCTAGGTAAGAACTGCTATTCTTCAAGTATGGTTTATGCTTTCTAACCACTATACTCTAAAGGGTAGATAGATACTGGGGCCGGCACTGTGGCACAGCAGGTAAAGCTGCTGGCTGCAGTGCCAGCATCCCATATGCGTGCCAGTTCGAGTACCAGCTGCTCTACTTCTGATCCAGCACTCCGGTATGGCCTGGCAAAGCAGTAGAAGATGGCCTCTGCACTGGCACGGGAGACCTGGAGGAAGCTCCTGGCTCCTGGTTTTGGATCCTGGTTTGGCCTTTGTGGCCATCTGGGGACTGAACCAGCAAATGAAAGACTTCTCTCTCTCTCTCTCTCCCCCTCTACCTCTCCCCTTCTCCTTCCTACTCTCTCTCTCTTTCTGTTTCTGCTTCTTCCTCTGCCTCTCTGTAACTCTGCCTTTCAAATAAATAAATAAATAAATCTTAAAATAAAATAAAGAGTAGAAAGTATCTACCACCAGGCTCTACCTCTACAGGGATCACTTCTTTCTGCTTAAAATCCATAACAGAACTCTTTTCCTCCAACATACACCCCATTCCATCTTTGAACTGTCCTAGTGTTTAACAAGAAATTATTTTTAAAAAAGCAAGAAGTATAACAAATTACCTTAGCTCCTTTTAATATCTATAGAATTCAAAGCAACATGCAATAAATATAATTTTTTTTTGACAGGCAGAGTTAGACAGTGAGAGAGAGAGAGAGACAGAGAGAAAGGTCTTCCTTTTTTCCGGTGGTTCAGCCCCCAAATGGCCACTACGGTCAGCGTGCTGCGCCGATCCGAAGCCAGGAGCCAGGTGCTTCCTCCTGGTCTCCCATGTGGGTGCAGGGCCCAAAAACCTAGGCCTTCCTCCACTGCACTCCCAGGCCACAGCAGAGAGCTGGACAGGAAGAAGAGCAACCAGGACAGGATCCGGCGCCCCAACCGAACTAGAACCCGGGGTACCGGCGCTACAGGCGGAGGATTAGCCAAGTGAGCCACGGCGCCGGCCTAACAAGTATAATTTAGTATCAATTCCATTATATTCTTCTTCATCAACATTCTTCAAACATCAAGGCCATACACTGTTCTTCCACTAAGCCAGTGGGTCTTAACTTCTGGGACATATAAGAATCTCTGGAGAGGGTTTATAAAAATTAAGACTCCTAACTCTCAGCTGCAGAGATTCAGCAAATGTGGAATGCTGCTTCAAGAACCTGAATTTCTGACCATCTAAGTGACTCTATTATTACGGTGAAAATCCCGCACTTTAAAAATGGTGCCCCATGGGGCTGGTGCTGTGGCATAGCAGGTAAAGCCACTGCCTGCAGTGCCGGCATCTGATATGTGCACTGGTTTGAGACCCAGCTGCTTCACTTCAATCCAGCTCTCTACCATGGTCTGAGAAAGCAGTAGAAGATGGCCCAAGTGCTTGGGCTCCTGCCACCTATATGTGAGACTTGGATGGAGTTCCAGGCTCCCGCCTATGGGCCTGGTCCCACCCTAACTGTTGTGGCCATTTGGGAAGAAAAGCAGCGGATGGAAGATTCCACCCCACACCGTGTGTGTGTGTGTGTGTGTGTGTGTGTGTGTATCTGTGTGTCTCCCTCTCTGAAAATGCTTTAAATAAATATGTATATAAATAAATAAAAATATTTTTTAAAATGGCACCCTACACTTGTTTTGGTCATATGAGCAATATCAATGTCTCCCTCCTAGGGGCTCCTAAAGCTCTACTGTAAACTCTATGAGAGCAAGGCTCTTGTCTTGTTCTCCACTTTATCTCTACTGCATGGCATATGCTCGGGAATATTAGGGGCTGGATAATTATTAAGATAATAGTTGAATATAATAGCATAACACAGGAATGTGTTAAACTCACTGTAATAAAGGCAAACTGTCAAATTCAGTTATATCCCATAAATTGCAAATGTTATATAAAATGTAGATTTTAATCCTCTGCAGCACTTTACACATGGAAGATTACTACACACTTATATATTTAAATAGAAGAGTAGAAGAAAAAAGATTGGAGAAACAAGAATGTAAGAGAATTTGGCATATGACATACTTAACATAAATCAATGGATAAGGAATGGAATATATTCAAGTTAAAATGTTGGGGAAATTATTCATAAAGAAAAGCATAGCATAAGATCCCTTCCTCACACTCATAGTATACTCAAAAATCAACATTAGAAGCCCCAGAAAAGAAAAATATAAATGTTTAGGAAAAAGATAAGAGTATATCTGAAAGATTTTTAAAGTAAGACGTTTCTGGCTTTTATAAAACTAAAGGAAAAGATGACACATTTAAATATATATTAAAAACATTTCCTTAAAACAAAGACTATAAACAAGTGAAAGAACATGGCCCAGACAAGGAAAAGATATCTGTAACACATAACAACAAAGACTGTGCACAGAACATGTCCAAAAAATTTAAAAACACCTACAAAAGCATAAATAATCCAACAGAAAAATAGGCAAAGGATATGAATACAGAATTCATGAGACATTAATCAAAGAAGCATAATTAAAAAGAAACCCAAAACTTTTAAGACAAGAATTAAAAACCTTAATAGTATCAAATTTAGGTAGAGATGTAAGGAAACAAGAACTTACACATTGATATGATCTAAACTGATAAATTACTTTAGAGGGCAATTTGGAAAGGCCTAGTAAAAACTGAAGGGAGTCCCAGCAAAATGCTCTGAAATGTACATACTCCATGATACTTGTGCAAGGATATATACCACAATATTTTTTAATAGTAAAAGAATATAGATCACCTTTATTCATCAGTAGAGGAATAAACTGGTGTAGTTTTATAGTAGGAGTTAGAATTCATATGGCAGTTAAAGAGTGAACAGTCTTCAAAAATGGATTGAAAATACACAATGAAGCAAGTCTAATACCATGTGATATCACATAAGGAAAGATATAAATCAGATTTTGCTAGGAAGAATGTTTCAACAATATAGTATAAATTTTAAAACATTATTATGACACTTTTAAGCATAAAAAATAAAATGGTACAATGAGATTATTTGTACTCATCATTTTACTTCCATAATGACCAGTATTTAGTCAGAGACTGTTATACATTTTAAAACACATACCCAAATTAATGCTAAGTCAATGGTTATTAACCACAGTGCACATACTGGACAAGGAGAAAAGAGAGTCAGGTTCTATTGCAGGCTCTGCTACCATGCTTTCTGTGGCTCCTGTACTGATTTTCTCTGCATGGGTTCCCTCTGAACAGAGAAAACTTCACAATGGACTGATAAAGTATTTGGGACAAGAGGGGATGATCAGGACTGCTTTGATTTGAATCAAATATGAATATGATTTGGCTCCCAAACTCATGTAGATGTTTAAACTCCAAAATTTATAATAAGCTAACGATACTGAAAGGATAGAAACTTAAATTATTGTTAAGGAAGGTAGTTCTTGGGGCCAGTGCTGTGGCACAGTGAGTTAAAGCCCTGGACTCCAGCCCCGACATCCCTTATGGGTGCCCCTTTGAGTTGCAGCTGCTCCACTTCTGATCCAGTTCCCTGCTAGTGTGCCTGGGAAAGCAGTGGAAGATGGCCCAAGTCCTTGGTCCCCTGCACCCATGTGGGAGACCCAGAGGAGGCTCCTGGCTCCTGGCTCCGGATCGGCTCAGCTCCTGCTGTTGCAGCCATTTGGGGAGTGAACCAGTGGATTGAAGACCTCTCTCTCTCTCTCTCTCTGTCTCTCTCTGTCTCTACCTCTCTCTGTAACTGTCTACTGTCTTTCAAATAAATAAAATAAATCCCTAAAAAAAATAAGGTAGTTCTCAAGACAGAGTTGTTTATAAAAGCCTAGACCACTCTGCTTCCTGATTACGGTGTGACCCTTCCTCCTCGCACATGCAGAAAATCCACCACTGCCACCCCATCTTAGACATGAACTGCTGAAACTGAACTGTTATAAGCCTTTTCTCTTCATAAAGTTAGATTTCTCAGGTATTCTACTGCAGTTACAGTCAGTTAATACAATGATAAAAATAGATGCAACCTGACTTTGCTGAAAGTACAAATAGAGAAATCTTAAAGACACAAAAGACAAAGACAAAAACTTTAAAAACACATACACACATCACTTCAACTACACTCCCTATTTCTTAGAATTCCTAAATAAATCATGTTACATTTCTTCTACCTCTGCAGCAATATGTGTGCACCTACAATATTTTCCTGAAGGAATAACTGATATAGTTGCTTCCCTTCTAAAAATCCATCCTCCCCTCCAGAGTCTACTTAACCACTAGGGTAGCAAATCACTTCCTATGAGCTCTCTTTGCTTCGACGTCATCTCCCTTATATTCACAGTGCTGTAGGCAGACACGAAAGGTTTAGAGCCTGGTTCTGACACCCCAGTGCTGTGGAGCAGGAAAAGACTATAAGAACTGGAAGAGAAACCAAACTGAGTTGTGTGGCAAGGTGGACACATACCTCTTGAAACAGTGAGCTGCTGTGAGGACCCAGCAGCTACTTAAGAGTGTAGCCCCACAAAGGAGCCGGCCATCTCCATGTGATGACTTCAGTCTGAGGGAAACTTGCCAAGGCCAGCCACCCCTAAGAAAAAAGTGAGCCGCACATTCATACGAGGCAAAAAAAAAAAAAAAAAAAAAAAAAAAAAAAAAAAAAAAAGCACTAGTCAAAGCAATAACTAATGATTTGTATGATTTGCAGTAAGGGGAAAAGAAGGCTTTAAGAATGATGGCCCTACAGCTCAGAAGACCACCTATCAGCTTACAGGCATTTGTATGCATCTCACTTATTTTCAACAAACAGGTTGGTAATTTTCCCTCATATTTCATAACTTGAAGTGTAATTTTTCTCCTCTTCCCTGCCTAAGCGGTCTGAAGTACTTAACAAAGTGCTGCCTTTCCATTAATAAATTCAAAAGCAAAAAAAAAGTCCTTAAAATGAGTCCAATTGGAAACAAATATATTTTCAATTAAATGAATCTTTGTAGTTATACATTTTAAGGTTTCCTGTTAAAATTTGTTGCTTCTGCCACATAACTTCAGCAATACATATGTCACACACATCAGGGAACCAGTGGTTTATATAAAGTAAATGTAGGTCCAAGAACAATGAAATTCTCAGTGAAATCAGTAATTTAGACAATAAAAAGAGCAAAACATATTCTTTACATACTGGAAATTCCTCAGTTTGTAACACCATATATATATATAAGTAATTGTGTAATATGGAAACCTCCTTTGAAGACCACCTTACCTTAAAGAATTTTTCCCACCAATGATCCTCTTCTGCCGGCGATGCAGTAATCTTAAACCACAAACAGATGAAAGGGACTCTGAAGCAGAAATAGGTCATTAATTAAACCATCAAATTGCTGTAGAGGGGTAAAAACCTAAGTGATATACTCCCCTCATGCTTCTTACTCTAATTTTAAGTGCCAACTGTCTGCAAATAATAAATAATTATTCTCATAATAAAAATTAAAAGTTTTCCCCTTTCACCAAATGACAGTGATTTGCAAGCAGTAGAGAAACCTTATGAGGTTTTCTGTCACTCCTCTCTGAGAGGTTTCATGTATGGCTGAATAGTTTCACCCTATTCAGTACACCTGGTAGACATCTGTATCACCTGATATTGCCTGGAGAGGCTATTTGGAATTTAGGATTATTAAATAAAAAAAGAGAACTACATTGGCAGTAATGTTCAAAATTATTATTAAAAATGTAATACAGAGGAGCAAAGCATATTCCTAGGATTAAATCCTAATGTGAATTTACATGTACTCTTACAGTGTTGTAACATACAAGAAAGGGTTTGCCAAGCCAATTCATGTGGCAAACTGTATTTGAGGGTAAATAAACCAAGTTCCCAAGACAAGAGTCTTCTGCCAAGAACTATAAAAGAGACAGGTTAAATTAAAAATGTATGAGAAAGTGGTGCGCAAAAGAGGAGTGACTATAAAGAAGGCATAACATTTTTCAAACAATTTTACAGAGTAGGAGAATCTATTTGAGGCAACTTTGTTCCTTTGGCTAAACAGAGGTATATAAAGCTTAGATATGCTCTGTATTTCATCCTTTAGGGAAAGATAGGAATAGTGCAAAGAATATGAAAACCTAGTCAGCACTAATATTTTCCCATAATAACTAGGTAGAAGGGAGATCAATAGAGAATCAGTAGTAGTTTCTTGATGGAGAAAAATGTTCAACAATGTGTACCAAGAAGATTCATTTGCCAAATGATCTCAGAGGGATTCCATCAAGCTTTAACCTTCATATCTTAGGATACAACTCCTTTTAGATGACACTGCAAATTATAAGATATTAGAAGAACACAAGTTTCCAATAATGCTTCAAGTCAAGTTGATATATATATGATGCCAAGAAAAGGAATGATGTAATACTGAGCAAGCAAAACTTAAAGTTGATATCATTATAGAGCAAAGCACTAGAATGTAAGAAAGTAAAATCTACTTAAAGCCATGCATTGTTAAAAGAACAAAAAGCAAAATGAAGTTCATTTATAAAAGGATCCCATCAGATGACCAATCACCACTGGCTTGAGTACAAATGACCTTACAGAAGTCACCAGATCCTCAGAAGCAACATAAAGGCAACTATTTAATAAGTCAAATTCTGTAAGGTGGCTAGTCTGAAGTGAAAATTTTTTAGGTGATAAATGGCAGCATTTCTGTAACCATGGAAAAATATCAAAATAATGAATACTTCAACTCTGTAAAGGCATAAAACCAAATGTATAGAAAATGAAAAACACAAATCCTTGCTATCTCATATTTTAGAGTAGGTTTATAGAAAAGTGTATGAAACTATTTCACAGCTATTGAGTCTTTATGATGTTCAACTGCTTAAGAATCTGACATAATTCAAGGAATCAGTTATGTTCAAGTTGTAATAAGAATTTAATAAATTAAGTTGTGATCAATATACATATTTAGAGAAAACAGGCTTATCAAGTCCCTCCCATACACACACAAATACACATACACATATGATGAATAGAACATAAAGCAAAACATAAAGAGTTATAAGTGTTCCTTCCACATTTAAAAGTCTGTCAAGCCATGAAGAATCATATTAACAACATCTACTTCACTTATTACATTGCTTTAGCAATCATTAAAAGGTGTTTAAAAAGCGTAATGTTCAAATACAGATGCACCTGATTTTAAGAAAATCCAATATATTAAAACTATGAAATTTCAATGCAGACAGAGCTGATTATTCTTTCTATAAATAATGACAAATTTATCCAACATAGCTAATTCTGAATCCCACTTGTTCATTTAAATAATTTGTTTCATAATTTAATGTTTGGGGCTGGCATTGTGGCATAGCAAGTAAGGCCTCTGCCTGCAGTGCCAGCATCCCATATAGGCACTGTTCATGTCCTGGCTGCTCCATTTCTGATCTAGCTCTCTATTATGGCCTGAGAAAGCAGTAGAACATGGCCCAAATGCTGGGACCCCTGTACCTGCATGGAAGGCCTGAAGGAAGCTCCTGGTTCCTGGCTTCCGATTGCCCCCATTCCAGCCATTGTGGCCATTTGGGGAGTGAAACAGAGGATGGAAGACCTCTCTCTCTCTGCCTCTGCCTCTCTGTGACTCCACCTTTCAATTACATAAATAAATAAGTCTTAAAAAAATTTAATGTACCCAGAGCCTTCAAAAGCTATTTTAAGAACAAAACATCTATTTATTGTACTGTACTAGAAGGTTATTTATCATTTTCCTTATATGTTTAAATTCCAAAGAATAAAATCTATAAAAGATGGCTTTTCTTTTTGAAATTCATTTTAAAATTATCCTTGTTGTTTAAAACATTAGTAAGCTTGAAGAAAGGGGTCATTTATATACTGTTGTTGAGAATGTAAATTAGTGCAACCACTGTGGAAAACAGCATGGCAACTTCTTCAAAAACTAGAATTAGATTGCTTATGATCCAGCAATCTTACTATTGGGTATATACCCAAGAAACATGAACACATTGTATCAAACAAATACCTGCCCCACCATGTTTATAGCAGCACTATTCACAATAGCCAAAATTTGGCATCAACCAAAATGGCTATCATCAGATGAATGGATAAAGAAAATGTGGTATATATACACAATGGAATATTATTCAGCTATAAAAAGGAATGAAATTCTATCATCAATTTTGATGTACCTGGAGGACATCATGTTGAATAAAATAATCTGGACATAGAAACACAATTACTGTGTGTTCTCCCTTATATGTGGGAATTAAAATTTATTTTTTTTTTATTTTTTATTTTTTGACAAGCAGAGTGGACAGTGAGAGAGAGAGACAGAGAGAAAGGTCTTCCTTTTGCCGTTGGTTCACCCTCCAATGGCCGCCGCGGCCAGCACACCACGCTGATCCGATGGCAGGAGCCAGGTACTTATCCTGGTCTCCCATGGGGTGCAGGGCCCAAGGACTGCACTCCCTGGCCACAGCAGAGAGCTGGCCTGGAAGAGGGGCAACCGGGACAGACTCCGGCTTCCCAACCGGGACTAGAACCCGGTGTACCGGCGCTGCAAGGTGGAGGATTAGCCTAGTGAGCCGCGGCGCCGGCCTGTGGGAATTAAAATTTAAACAGAAAAAATAAAAAAATGAAAAAAACAAAAGATGAAAGAAATACCTGTGTGTATCAGTATTGCTGAAAATAATAGTTTTGTAAAACTTTTATACCTTTGTCCAACTAATGATTAAGAATGTTATACTACTATAATTTTAATGATCTGTGAATATTTTAATATTTATTGTATATAAACTGTGAAAAAGTTTATAGAAATTGAATTAAAATATTTTCCTTTTGATGAAAAAAGAATATTAGTAAGAGTAAAGAAGTATCTTTTTTAATCCATCTCTATATGTTCATTTCTTTCTGAAACACAAAGGACTTCAACAAATGTGATAGTTTTATTATCGAGAAACAAGAAATGATGAAGAATTGCCTGAGAAAGTAAAAAGGAAAGCAGTAGGGTAGGCGTTTGGTGCAGCAGTTAAGATGCCACTTGGGACACCCATATCCCATGTCAGGGTGACTGCATTCCTGTCCCATTTCTGCTGCCATTACTGGCTTCCTGGTAGTGCATACCCTGGGAGGCAGCAGGTGACTGCTCAAGTATCTGTGTTGCTGCCACCTCTGGATAGACTGAATTGAGTTCCTGGTTCCTGGTTTTGGCCTGGCCCAGCACCATTCTGCTGTGGGGTGTTTGGAGAGTGAAGCAACAAGTGGAAGAAGTTTTATCTTTCAAACGATTTTTTAAGATTTTTTTTTTAATTTAGGATGAAAATCCCAGAGATTAGAAAGTATTGTAAACCTAGTCTTACCCCTGCATCTTGCTCTCTCTTTAAGCCTCACCTACACAGGGACTGGCAAACACTTGTACAAAGAACAAGTGCTATATGCCGTCTGTTGCTTGGGACTTCTGTTATCAAAGCACAGCTGTAGTAACAAAGTGGAAGTTAGTAGTCTCTGAATCACTTAGGAACCCAGAAGATGACTTACTTTTATCACCATTACTTGATGCTTTCTTGCCAAAATAATCACAAATAACTCCGGCATCTTCACTGTGGCGGCAATTGTGTTTTCCAATATCTTGTTTGATACAGTCGGCAAGTGACCTCTCACTTCCTGTGCACTTTACATTATCCACGTGGATGGGTCCTTTTCCTTCCCCAAAATAAGCCATGGTCCTGGCCCTGGCAGGTCCCCTAGAAACACAACATTCTTAAGGATATGCAGAATCAAGCATTCATACAGATAAATCACAACATAGACTCACAACTGATTTTCTTCCTTAATTTATACATAGAAAAATTAGCATCCATATGTCCTCGAGACCATTTATTTCATAGTTGCAAAAAAAAAAAAGAAAAATTGAAATGAGAGGTAATAACTGTATCTTCTTCATTGTCACACCCCACAGCTACTTTAATGCAACTATACATTAAATTTAATTTAGCCTCTGATAAGAAAATCACATTTAATAGCATGGGAAAAAAATCAAGATGGTTTAAGACTATCTAGTTTTTTATTTTTTCTTTTTTAAAAGTATTTTATTTGAAAGTCAGAGTTACAGAGAGGCAGAGGCAGAGAGAGAGGAAGACAGAGAGAGAGAGAGAGGGGGAGAGAGAGAGAGAGGTCTTCCATCCACTGGATCACTTCCTAAATGGTCACAACAGCTGGAGCTGTGCCGACCCGAAGCCAGGAGCCAGGAGCTTCTTCCAGGTCTCCCACGTGGGTGCGGGGCTCAAGGACTTGGGCCATCTTCCACTGCTTTCCCAGCCCATAGCAGAGAGCTGGATTGGAAGTGCAGCAGCCAGGGCTTGAACCAGTGTCCATATAGGATGCCAGCACTGTAGGCGGTGGCCTTACCTGCTATGCCACAGCGCCGGCCCCAACACTATCTAGTTTAAAGAGGAAAAACAAATCACTTCAAAATTCTCTACCCTCTTCGAGAATTCTAGATGTAAATTGATATATTGCCAAGAAAATTATGAGATTAAATAATTACCTAAGGAGCTAACACCCAATTTTCTTTCTCCTTTAAAAGCAAAATGTTAACAGAGGCCAACACTGTGGCAGAGCAAGTAAAGCTGCCACCTGTGACTCCAGCTTCCCACATGTGCAAGTTTCGAGTCTCAGCTGCTACACTTTTCATCCAGCTCCCTGTTAACGGCCTGAGAAAAGCAGCAGAAGATGGCGCAAGTACTTGGGCCCTGTCACTGACATGGGAGACCAGGATGTAGCTCTGGGCTTTGGCCTGGCCCTGCACTGGCCGTTACAACCACCTGGGCAGTAAACCAGCAGATGGAAGATGTGTCTCTTTCTCTCTCTCTCTCCCCCCCTCTTTCTCTGTAACTCTTTCAAAATAAATCTTTTTTTTTAAAAAAAAGCAAAAAGTACAATTTTTAATAGAGAAAATCAGGAATCACAAATAGAAGCCAGGCTTGCTTTTGATGTATTTCATTTTATATTTAGTAAGACATTATCTTTTTTAAAATATGGAAATGCAAAAAGTTTTAATGAAATATTTTAAAAAATATTAAAATTCAATTCCTGATAAATTAATGACAGAATTATGAAAGGCAAAAGCTTTAAACTTGGAGTTATAGAAAATTATCTTTAATACCTTGCAAAGGAATAACTAATTAAATAAGACATTGAGGAGACAGAGCCAGTGTTGTGGCACAGTAGATTAAGCCACAGCCTGCAATGCCAGCATCCCATGACCATTGGTTCAAGTCCCAACTACTCCTTCTCCAATCCTGCTATCTGCTAGTATGTCTGGGAAAGCTGTGAAAGATAGTCTTGGGTCCCTACTTTGGTCCCTGCCATTCATGTAGGAGACCCACATGGAGTTCCAGTCTCCTGGCTTCAGCCTGGCCCATCCTGGTTATTGTGGTCCATGGGGAATGAGCCAGCAATGGTAGTTATATCTGCCTCTCTTTTCAAATAAATAAATCTTAAATAAAAGACCTGGAGAGCATAAACCACAAATTAAAAGACTGATAAATTCAGCAGAAATTAAGAGTTTTGCTTTACTAAAAACTATCCCAAGGAAAATGAAAAGAATAATTCAAATGTTGATTATATTTTAATATATATGTATAAATATATTTAAGGGCATATATGTTTTTTAATAGACAACAGGATAGAAAATACAAAAAGCTCCCCAAAATCGTTTAGAACATTTGAAAAACCAGCAACTCAAGAGAAAAATAGGCAAGAGAGAACCCAAGAAAGAAAAATAATTTTATAGAAAAGCATCAGTGGCAAATAACTGATGAAAACATGCTCAGTCACATTAGTAAGTGGGGATACAAAGCATTAAACACTAGCTACGCACCACTTTAGCACAAATTGAAAACTGATGATTATCAGTGTGTTGAGCACATAAATCAAGGTAGCTGTTTGGTAGGGCAACCATACATCCCTTGAAAAAGTTGAATATGCACCTGCCCTACAGGCTAGGAGCTGATTACACTCATATTCTCTCAAAAATCTCTGGCACACCAGTACTAGCAGAAGGGTATAAGGTTTATAACAGTATAGTTTTTAACAGTAAAACTAAAAGTGATATTGCCATGGTTTGAATGTCCATACCAAAACTTAAGCTGAAATTTAATCCCCATTGTTCAATATTAAGAGACAGGACTTAGACAAATATAAATGTTCCAGTTCAAAACAATAAATTAGTAAGTTAGATATTTATGTGACATAAGACTAAAGAGAAAAATAAATTTGAATGAATTACAGCAATTTGCATCAGAGATGAATCTGGGAAGCCATGTTGAGGAAAAAATCCAAGTAACTAAAGACAAACTGAAGGATAATTGCGTACTTTCAACTACAGATTTTGAAAAACAGGCAAAACTACTGTTTTAACCTGATGTAATTATGAAAATTATGAAAAACACAATGGAGTAATATAAAATTCAAGGCTCTGTTTACCTCAAGGTGATGGAATAAGGAGGGTGGGGTTGGCATAGGAAAACTTTAAAGTAATGTCCACTTCCTAAGCTGAGTAGTAGAGACAGAGCTGACTTGTACGGTCCTGAAGGCTGAGCACAGCACAGATCTAGGGATGACATTCAGGGGCCACAGCCTGCATGGCTGGACATGTGGCCAAGGAGGATATGATGCATTTATTTAATGCCATTCTTTAAAAAATACAGATACTATATATATATTCTTATTTGGATGTATACTTTTCAGTTAAAGACAAAGAAAAAAGGTAGGAAAATATTGACCTTAAAAGCTGTTTTAAAAAGCTGAGTCAAACATCATAATTAGAAAGAAGAGCTTTAAAAAGAGTCTAATTGTACTTTAGGAAATTATAAAATAAATCAACAATACCTTTTATCAGAGAAAAATGCTATACTGTTATCCTAGGGCCTCCAGGTGATCATACTTCTGCAAATAACCACTAAACAAACCATGATGTATTTGCCATCAGAATATTGTGGTAGAGCTGGGAGAGGTTTTGTTGTTAGATCAGTCATCGCTGTGCACAGAAGCAACTGATCACTGAAAGGGTTCCACATATTGGTTGAAGAGGTTTGGAACTGTCACTCTGAGAGTAAGAGGCAGTGTCAGTGGGAGACCAGACGGTGTGAATCCAACTCCACCTAGAGTAGCTATGAAATCATAGACAAGTATGCAGCCTCTCTGAACGTGTTTCCTCATCAGTAACAAGGAATTAATAGTCACTACTTCATCTGATTATTGCAAAGGTTAAATAAAATAATTCCTACCACGTAGTAAGTGCTCACTAAGCATTACCTATATAACTGGTTGCTTTAGTTATTTACTAAAATTTCAAAAAGATGAAGAAAACATAAATGCAAGCAAGCCAGAAAACAGATTAGGCCAGTATAACCCCTTTTAGAATCCTTCACTTAAAATTTCTCTTTGGCAATGCTCAGGTTTTCATTTCCACCCTAGAAAGACACATGAAAAAAAAATTTTTTTTTTGACAGGTAGAGTTAGACAGTGAGAGAGAGAGCGAGACAGAGAGAAAGGTTTTCCTTCCGTTGGTTCACCCCCCAAATGGCTGCTATAGCCACGCGCTACGCCTATCTGAAGCCAGGAGCCAGGCGCCTCCTCCTGGTCTCCCATGCAGGTGCAGGGCCCAAGCACTTGGGCCATCCTCCACTGCACTCCCGGGCCACAGCAGAGAGCTGGCCTGGAAGAGGGGCAACCGGGACAGACTCCGGCACTCCAACCGGGACTAGAACCCAGGGTGCCAGTGTCGCAGGCGGAGGATTAGCCTAGTGAGCCGCGGTGTCGGCCTACACATGAGATTTATGTATTTACTTTTTCTCACATGTTGATCACATGTTAAAGGAGCAATATGATAAAGGGAAATTCTCAGTAAAGCATTTGGAAGAATGATGATCTAGGGAATCTTGAAGTTATTTCTTTCCATACTCAGTAGCAGAAAAGCCTTAAGCTCTGTTCAAACTGTCCAATCAGACCAAGGAAACTTCAACCTATGTAAAAGCTGAAACTAATTCTCACAAAGTGGACCTCTCATTCCAACTGCTTACATTCTGAGTAAATATATGAGTAACTGTCAAAATCCTACAAGGTGTAGGGGCCTGGGATCTCTTCATGTGCTGTTCTGCCAGGTGGGGAATATCAAATATAGAAAAAGGTGCGGAGTCTGGTTCAAAATCTTTCCTAGTCTGAGTCTGAGAGCCACACATGTGTTATCCAAAGTATGGGAGCTTTAAATCAAAAGAAAGTTCTCATTAAAAACGACAAGGACAGATTTCTGTCTTTAAAACAGATTCTGACTCAACGAAGATAAAAGTAATTATCCCTTCTTTAGAGTTACCCAAGGAGCATGGGTAAATTAGCTTATTGATATAGATTAGCTGAGAAATTCTTTTGAATACAGTCCTCTTTCATAAATGAGAGTGGCCTCAGATGCTTATAGTTGGCAACATATTCATAAATAAACCCAGGAATTTCTGCTGACTGGTAATTGCTACCTTGATACAAAGTGCATATAAAAGTAAGGTTTAACCCACTATAAGTATCTATAGTCATGGAAGATCCCTTTACCCAAATAAGTGACTCCAAGGATTTTCTTAGAAGTAAAAATTTTTATGTAAAACTTATTTCATAATATTAATAAATACCCACTATATCAAATTTGCAAAATAAAAAATAAGAAAATCCTAACACACTGCATGAATTTCAGCATACTTCCTTCCTGTGTATATTTATGAGGAAAATATTAACCATGAGGATTAACCTACTGTGCTATGGCACCGCCCCTCCACATAGGTTTCAACTGTGAGTTTATTATTCATTTTTCCTTGTTTTGTTTTGATTTTATGGTTTTCTTGTGACTTCTATACATGAGTTTTCTTTTATTTTCTACCTAGCATATAGGCACAATTACTTTAAAAATTTTTTTACTTTATCTTATTACATTAAGAAACACTAGCTCGACTGTCTTTCCAGTTGATTCTCACGAGTTTTCTAGGTGGATAATTATACTACTCTTATAACAATGCTGATACTTCCTTTTCAATGCTGATACCTCAACTGTTAAAATTTAGTGAGACCTCCAGGCAATAGTAATAGCAGACATCACTCTTTTGTTCCTAACTGATGTGTATGTGTGATAGACAATTAAGGTGATTTAATATACTCTCTGCTCTAAGAGACTTGAGGAAGAAATGTTGATTTCATATAACTTTTCAGCATTATTAAGATGATCATATTTGTTTTCATTTATAGATGACTCACTGAATAATTTGCTTGTTTATTTATTTGAAAGTTAGAGCTCTGGTGGGAGTGGATAAAGGGAGAACATCAGCTGGTTCACTCTCCACATGGCTGCAATGGCCAGGACTGAGGCGGTGGAAGCCAGGAACAAGGAGCTTCTTCCAGATCTCCCACGTAGGTAGTAGGTGCCCAAACACTTGGGCATCTTCCACTGTTTTTCTCAGGCCATTAGCAGGGAGCTGGATCAGCATTGTAGGTGGCAGTTTTATCTGCTATACCACAAAGCCAACCCCCATTGAATAATATCAAATGAATGCCCCAGTTTGACCCACTTTTACATTCCAGCAATAGACTCCACTTACAGTTCTTTTAAGACACTGTTGGATTAAGTTTGCTAATGTTTTGTGTAGATATTTTTATGTAGATTCCTAAGACTGGAGTAGTTTTCTTTGTACTTGTCTAGTCTTGAAATTGAATTATATTAATCTCATAAAATTAACAGAAAGATTTATATGTTTCTTTGCTTTGCAACAATTTATATCATTCAGGAATCATCTGCATTATGAGGGTTGGCTTAAAAATCCAGCAAAAAAAAAAAATCAGTCTTTTCTGCTAGGACCATTAATCTAATTGGATTTTCTAGCTCTTATACCAATTTTGATAATTATGCTTTATTGCAAATGTACAGTTTCCCAGACAATTACACATTGCATCTATATTCCCAAATTTATTCACTAAAGATAATTCAGAGTATTCTCCAATTTTTAAACTGTTTATCTGTGTTTTATTTGTCTTTTTTCTAATATTTTCTTTGTTTCTCTTACAATTGCCAGAGATTCTCACTTATTTTATTAACCTTTTTTAAAAAATATAAATAATTGCTGATAATGTAAATGTGTAAAATGAAGAAATTTGAAATGCAGCTAGGATATGAACCAAAACAGTGCCCATATTGGATGCTGGCACGGCAGGTGGCTATTTAATCCGCTGTACCACATTGCTAGCCCACACTTTTCTTCATAACTGATAAAGAAGTATCATTGAAAGTCACTATAAATTTCACATATTTCCCACATAAAATCAACTTTTTAAAGGTTTAGTGAGGCATATTTGATATAAAAATCTTGATACATTGGACATAAGCATCTTCCTGTCATACCATCACCACAACCAAGGTACTAAACATATCCCTCACCTCTAAAAAATATCCCCCTGTTCCTCTGTAAGGTTAGTCCTCTGATGACTGGTTTTTTTCACTAGAACAATGCCCTTAAAATTCATCCACGTCATTACATATGACAGAATTTCCTGTTTTTTTTTTTTTTTTTTTTTTTTTTTTTTTTAGGGCTGAATAACATTTCTCTCTCTCTCTGTGTGTATGTGTGACAGAGAAAGAGAGAGATTTTCCTTATCTATTCAGCCATATATAAGCATTTAGGTTCTTTTCGTATGTTGATTAATTTGCATAATGTGGCAAAGAATATGGGAATGTAGACATTTCTACCAAGATTAATGAAAAACCACTGTGATTTCAACTGTGGAAGCTATTCACAGGCTACAGTGTTAGAATGGCAGCTTAAACTAGTGGTTAAGATGCCTGCCTTCCATATTGGAGTACCTGGGGTTCAACTCCCAGCTGTGGCCCCTGACAGATGCTTCCTGCTAATGCAGACCATGGGAGGCAGTGGGGAGTGAACCAGCAGATGGGAGCATTGTCTCTCTGCTCTGCAAATTAATTAATTAATTAATTTTGGGGAAAAAAAAAGGCTAAAATACAGAAAAAATTACCTTTGGATGAGGAAGAAAGCATTATGAATAGTTGAAGTGATTAGACTACTTTGTTATATAAAAACTACATTTTTATGTGACAATGTGTATTTTGTGTGGAAAGGTAGAAAATTTGAATAGACTATTACTTCTTTGTAATTCTGAATCAAATAAGCTTGCTGACAGTATTTTTAACTGAATCATAGAAAATGATTTTAGGTACTTAATAACTCATTAAAAAACAAGCTTAAAAAAACAGTGATATTCAGCAAGTAACTATCCCAAAAGTTAAATATTCCTTACTTATAGCCAAGCTGTCGACAGATCACAGTTGCATCCTTATCAGTCCATCCATCATCACAAATTGTTCCCCACTGGCCATTGATAAAAACTTCCACTCGTCCTTCTTTCTTATTTTCTCCATCCACCAGTCTGATAGGAAAACCTAAATCACAATTCAAAAGGATTAGAAAAGTGAAAATAAGTGATACAGATACTAAGGCATGAGAGACTTTACAAAATTCAAATTTTATAAAATCAGTTGAGTGATCAAGAGAGAGGGAGAGAGAAAGAAAGGAGAAGAAGATAGGAGAGCTATCTATAGGAAATTATATCTACTTGTGTAACGTCTTTTGAAGTCTTGAGGTCAAAGTGCTCACCTTGCTGCAATCTGTAGCCCCAGTTATTGGAACAGTGCCTGGCTTGTAAAGAAATGGCAATCATTTTTGTTGAATGAATGAACGCATGAATGACTGAATGAATGGCACTATAAAACTGTGAACTATTTTATTACAACTAACTTCTACATAATGAAAGAACATTATCTTAGAGTTGTTTTGTTTTATAGATGTTCATTTATCCATGAACATAGCTAAAAACATATATTCCAAAGCTAGGATTTTTAGGAAGCTATAAACAGATACAACCTTGTCCTACTTGGGGAAGTTGAATGGGTTTAATGCCAGAGGAGGAGGAAAAAGTTTTTTTCTTTTAAAGGCAGGTAATAGGAACAATTTCCATCAAAGGGTTTCTATGAACTATTGAGTACAAGGAAAAAAGTAATAAAAATTATCAAGATTTAAAGTGCAGAAGCTTTAGGTGCACTCTAAAGTGTACCTAAACTGTACAAATGAAGTGATTTGTAGAACATCACACGATCTTTATCCACATCAATAAATATGATGTTGTTTAATAGAAGGTGTTCACTGTGACTTGCATTCTGTCAGGAGGAAAAGTGTGAAGTCATTAGGATGGGACCTAATCCAAATGACTCTTGTCCTTATAAAAAGGAGAAGCTTGGACACAGAGATATACGATGTGAAGAGACATGGGGAGAAGACAGCCATCTACAAGCCAAGGAGAAAATCCCGGAGCAGCTCTATCC
This sequence comes from Oryctolagus cuniculus, assembly GCF_964237555.1. NCBI lineage: Eukaryota > Metazoa > Chordata > Mammalia > Lagomorpha > Leporidae > Oryctolagus > Oryctolagus cuniculus. Next base: position 46,906,734 of record NC_091439.1, on the reverse strand, counting down.
CACACAGCTAGTTCTCCCTGTTCTTTCTGAAGGACCCTATCCTGCCAATGCCTTGAGTTTGAATTTCTAGCCCCCAGAACTATGAGACAATAAATATCTCTAAACAAATTACCCTATCTGAGGTAATATGTTTTAGCAACGTAAGCAAATTAACACACTGGGAAGGTTTCTAGCTTTAAGGTCTCCAAGATTTACAGGTGAGGATTTAGGGAATACAATGAAGCATGGTGAGATGATCAGAACCACAACAGCGGAAGTAGGCAGCTAAAGAACAAACTGTATGTCTCTAGACCAACCTATGAAATTACTAAATTGACTCTTGTTGACTAAAAGGAAATACTGCTTGCAGAATGGACACTTCTGCTCTTATTCCTCTGACCCAGTTGTAATTATCCACCCTTCTTTGCTGCTCCTCAGGTTGCTAGTCCCTTAGTTTACATCTGTGACCATGTTCATTCATGGGTTAAGGCACATGAGGGGACTTCAAAAAGTTCATGAAAAAAATGAAATGAAAAGCTAATTTTGCTGCAAAAGAATTTTTAAATCCATGCATAGTTTCTTTCTTTTTTTTTTTTTTTTTTTTTTTTTGACAGGCAGAGTTAGACAGTGAGAGAGAGAGACAGAGAGAAAGGTCTTCCTTTTCCATTGGTTCAACCCCAAATGGCCGCTACAGCTCGCGCATTGCGGACGGCACGCTGCACCGATCCGAAGCCAGCAGCCAGGTGCTTCCTCCTGGTCTCCCATGCGGGTGCAGGGCCCAAGCACTTGGGCCATCCTCCATTGCCTTCCTGGGTCACAGCAGAGAGCTGGACTGGACGAGGAGCAACCGGGATAGAACCGGTACCCCAACCGGGACTAGAATCTGGGGTGCCAATGCCTCAGGCAGAGGATTAGCCTAGTGAGCCGTGGCGCCAGCCATAGTTCTTTCATAATATGAATTATCCATGAAGTTTTGTAGACTATTCACATAATAGAATTATATAGTAAAGTCAAAATTAACAAATACTTATTGAGCTACACACTACCAACTAATGTTCTTAAAAAAAAAAAACTTGAAATTTTAACTATGTCATAAAGCACACAAAATTTGAAACTTTTTGTTTCTTAATAATGTATCTGAAATTCTAGGGTTCTTTGCAAGAGAAGTAAGAGGAAAAGGTGAAGTAAGTGCTCCTCAAAGGCTAACTTCAAACTGATGACATCCTTTTCCTAATTTTTAGATCTTTGATGTGAAGAAAACATTTGCACACTGAATAAGATCTCCATGTTCCATGCCAGTCTTTTATAAGCAAAAGTAAAAATCTTGCAGTATTTTTAAAGTTCAAATTTCATGCTTTGTAAAAGTACTGCTTATGGTGCTTCTGAACTTAATATAACCCAATCATTTTTACAAAGTCATTGAATTTTCAATTCTTGAGGGGAAATTGGATAACAGACATTCTATCCATACTATCTTGTTACTTAAGTTCTTTTTGTTAGGGTGGTAATAATAATACTCAGTGTGTTTCATTTGTAAAATCTTAAATAAATACAAAATGTTTGGAAAAACTAAACAATTCTACGGGTATAAAGTATCTTTAATTACACATCTCATAACGATTTCTGGTAGTTTACTCTTTCCTGTAACAAAGATATATTATTTAAAAAAATACTTTCTCTTAGACAAAAATCTAGTGCAAATACAAACGAAGTCTAAGTTTATATGGTAAAAGCGTGTGAGAGACAACTTTGCTATGAAGGAAAATTCTGCTAAGACTTAGTACAAACTTTAGAATTAATATAAAATTAAGGTGAAAATAAAGTATTTGCCATCCCAGAATTTTCCTCCAATTCTCACGGGTATTACCTGCATTCTTATGAAGTTAAGTTTTACTAACTTAGAATACTGATTTTGAGCATTTTACCTACCACACACCCAAATACATGAAGTGTCTACTGAACTATAACTAGTTTGAGGAGAGTTTTGCTCACAGAAGTTACCCTTTAAGTAACTGAAAATAATAGGAGTCACTGTGCACTTGCTCCCCATGTAGGATCTCTGTCCTTAATGTGTTGTACTATGTGAATTAATGGTAAAACCAGCATTCAAACAGTACTTTATACTTTGTATGTCTGTGTGGGTGCAGTCTGTTGAAATCTTTATTTAGTATATACAAGTTGATCTTCTGTATATAATTAAAAAGGAATCTTAATGAAGAATGGGATGGGAGAGGGAGTAGGAGATGGGATGGTTTGTGGGTGGGAGGGTGGTTATAGGGGAAAAAACCACTATAATCCAAAAGTTGTACTTTCAAAATTTATATTTATTAAAAAAATTTTAAAAAAATAATAGTTCAACAGCTTATTATTACAGTGCTAAAGAAGATAAACATCCTCATGTTAAGTGCTGTTGTTTGTATCATTTTTCCATTATCCATTTCTTTAACCTTCTCTTTTAAATATGCAGTATTTTTAATAAATTGGAAAGCAATGGTATATTTGAATAAATAAATAGTACCTGATTCTATCCCAAAAAAATATTTGGTTCAGATATAATGTTTTTCAAATGACTTTAGTTAATAAACACACTCCTGAGATTAGAACCAAGAAATTCATAATAAAGATGATCACATATTTTATTAATTATTATCATCCACAGCTTTTAAAATTTTTTAAAAAAATATTTAAAACTCTATAATTAAAAAGATTTTCTGGTAAACTGAAATGGTTAGCTGTCCTACCCTATAAAGTATTTAACAATCCAGGCCTTAAGAGAACTGAGATCACATAGTCAGTATTTTGTCTCTGGCACTCCTGATGGGGCATGACTGATTAGATAACCCCATGATCTAAACACCTGCTATCTGGGGCTGGGAGAACCCACTTTTTAGCAAATAGGGTCCTATCTACCAATTACATGCAATCATTCATCACACAAACCTGGGAGGCCATAAATCTTCCATAAGAAGGCAGTAGGAGAAAACAAGAACTAATGGAAAGAAAATTGGAAGTAGGTCCCAGAGTATAGGAATGGAGTAAAGAGATGCATTTCTCCTTGGTATAATGCAGTGAGTTACCATGATATCACGGTGTAGCATAAAAAAAGAGTATTTTACAAATAAAGTGTGCAAAATGGTTAATATTGCAGAATTCAACAAGTTTTATTATTTTGTAATAGGAAGATTTCAGCTTCACAGTCTTAAAACAGGATGATAAAACGGGTAGATTCAATCCTGAGGTTAAAAGTGAAGGTCATCTATCTATTTACACACACACACATACACAAACATATGTACTCTAGGTAAACAATAGAGCTCTGATAGTGTTCTGGCCAATCTTTTGAATAATTCCCCTTAATATACTTCATTCATATTTATCCTGCCTTCCTCCCCGTCAGACCTTAAGAATCTGGTAAGAATGGTTAGCCATAAACAGTTCAAGACTGTTAGAGGAGCTGGTTCCCTTTAATCAAACTACAAATCTGAAGAAATTTATAAAAAGAGAGTAGCAATGGTCCCCGATGGGTCTCTAGGATAATGGCATATCTTAGAAAGATGGGTAAGCTATTAGCTCCAATTGATCCATTTAGAAGCCTATTGAGAACCCTGGAAGAGCAAGGAATGGGTGGCTGGTGACCAGTGATTGACAAGGCCTCAGGAGCAGAGAAGAAATGAATCATGAGACAAGGGGAGGAGTGGAATATTCCTTTTCTTTTTCTTTCTTAAAAATCTGTCCCAAATAGCTCATTTGTACTCAAGTTAAATGATCAGAATAGGTGAATAAGGAGTAGAGAAACAGATTACACAGCTTCTTTCTTCTTTCAGATCACACGATTATAAATATTTTTAGTGGGAAAGTTAGGTTTCTAAGTAAAGAAAAACAATTTCAGGGCTGGAAATTTCATAATGCTGATAGAAAGATTCAAAGGAATATTTTTCTCTGCATAGGAATGACTGAAACTTAGAAAAATATGGGAAATTAAAAATCCAAAGAGGAGAAACACTTTACACTTGGGGCCAGTGGCTTAAAGTACAATGGCTACTGAGTTATAAATGTCTAGAGTTGTGGTCGGTTCTCACCCAGAGACAGTCTGTGTCCGTCACTGCCAGGGTAGCAGGCGACAGCCACATCTTCGCGGTGGCTGCAGTCATGCCTTCCCCACTGTCTCCTAGAACACTGAAGGAAACTGGTTTCCTTTCCTGAGCAGCTGACATCATCCAACCAAATGGGCCCTGCACTTTCTTCAAAATGGTTTGCAGAAGCCTGTTTGCCATACCTGTGATAATAAAATAAACCATGTTACAATGAACCACAAAACATAAACAACCTAATTGCTGTGACTTCAGAGAGTATTTCTTTGATCTTTCTCCTACCTTGAGGACACAGCTGTGTTTGCCGAAGTCACAGGATTCGAACATCTGAACAACTTTTGGTTGTTTCAATGAGTAACTATTGAGTAATAATCCTATTTTCAGATTCATTCTTGTTTTTTGGTGTTCAATTTAAACTACCAAACAGAGAGACTGCAAAGGGATATATCTCAAATTCCTGACAACAGGATTAATACTGTGAACCACACAGCGAGAGCACGTTCGTCATTTGGTTTTCTGATGAACACTGGGAGCCCTCTGACTCCCTCAGCTTCTCTAGGCCTCTCTGGTATCTTCTTCAAACAGAGTGTGTGCTAGTTTAGTAATTTCCCCACACACACTAACAAACCCTTCATGAAGTTTGGATTTCAGCCCATCAACATCATATAATAGCATTCAGTTTTTTGTAGGAATAGATAAACTGAATATTTCATTTTTTAAAACTTTGTAAAAATTTTATAAATTTATATAAAATATAAATTATTTAATATTCCAGTTGACTTTATCATTTCTATTATCTGTATTATAATAAATGTATGTTGTAAAACTAGAAAAAATTATAAAATTTAAAAATTGGTAATTTTTTCTTAACTTTCATCCTATCGATATTTCTTTTGTTACATAAAATCCAAATCTCCAGGAATTACTGAGCTTAAATAACCTTAATGTGTCTTCCATTTTTAAGAGTGTATGAAATTCAGCTGTTACTCATAAATTTTATGTCAGTATTTTCCTTAACTGGATGCTTTTATTATTGCTATACTAAGAATATAGACATTTCTGAAATGAATTTTCCTAATTGTTTTCCAGGGCAATTATATTAAATGTATTCAACTTGACAAACATTTGATAAATTAAAACAATGCAACTTTTAGTTATTCTTTCAATCAATAATTAACTGGCTGTTAATCATTAAAAATTAGACTTTTTCCTGTGATTTTGCTAACTAATCCATACTTAGCTAGAAAAGTAAGTAACCTAAATTCCAAACCTCTATCACTTCCAGCTTATATCAATTTTCCTGCAAATGTATCAATCTGATAATCATCTGTCCATATTAGCTATATAATATATAAAGGGAAGTCATTTTACTCCTGGATTATACAAGGAAACACACACACCTGACCCTCTTTATTATTCCTTAAGAATATCCTTTCAAGAATTCCTCTGTAAATTAAATGCAGCACAAGCTTATACAATCTTCAACACAATTATTTAGAACACCTAATAGTATACTGAAAGTTTGATATTCAGTAACTCTAGATATTCTGTGAATGCAAGAAAAATTATGACTGAAAACTGTATTTGTGAAAACAATAAATTAAATATGAAGAATCAGTGTCAATTGTTTTCATTAATAGAAAACCATGTGAAAATAAAGGGTAAAAGGATTTATTGGTCTCTCTAATTTGAGAAAACTGTATACTTATCAGTCTACAGATTAACTTAAAGTGACATTCATAAAGTAATTCTTATTAATTAAAGTCAATAATTATTTAGCTGTTTGTTATGTCATACCTCTTGATTCATTAATATATTTATATATTTAATTAATATATTAATTATTCATTAATTATAAAATTCAAAGTATGAGGCAATCATGTACATTGACATCTTCTTAATAAAATTATAACAGGAAAAAATTCAACTTCAATATTAAATATAGTATCAACATTTGATGGATGTTTTGTTATTAAAAGTATTAAAAGTGTGGATACTTAAATTACATGTCCACTACTCGAGCTGATATAAAGTTATAAACAGATACTGTAAATGATAGTGTAAACATGGGAAAATTTTAAGTAGTTTTCTACTTTGTTTCTTCTCTGAACTTTATGTGTGATATTGCTTTTTTATAAATTTTAACATATATGTTAAATATGACTTTGCTTAGCTTGAATGAGGGAATATATTTAAGGTTTCATGAATGTTTACAATCAGTTGTATCTGAAGCTGAAATGATCCAATTTTCCCAATGTTTTCAAGTATGAGAAAATTACTTCAAGCATGACACAGAAATATGGCATAAAAGAATGGGTATTCATGGGCTTCATTCAAATATTTAGCTCAAAGGCATCATTTGCAGTTACTTCAACCAACTTAAGTTCTTACTCTGAATGTATGATGTATGTGACAAGCAATATATTGCTCCAAGTGTGATACTCAGCTTTTAAGTGAGTGAGGTCAAAGGCGAGTTTTAAAGGTCATCTCATTACAAGAGGGCCATTTTTCTCAAATAAAAGTGATAATTATCATCACATTCTAAAAACAAGAATAATATACTACCAAATTGTTTGACGCTGAACTTCTCTACAATTTTAGATACAATGATGTCAAAACTAACCGCATCCAATAGCGATGATGCATCAGAATAAAATCAAGCATTCAAAGTCTTGAAAAGACACAAAAGGACCTAGGAGTCTCACTGGCTTCAACCAATTATTCAAGAAGGGTGGTGGCAGGAAAGTTCAACAAGACAAAAAACAAGAGATAGTTATTCATTATCACAGAAAATGTCATTTTTAAACTGTTCTTCCATAGGTAGGTAAATAGATTATAGACAACATATAGGTTTAATATTATAGAAAGTATAAGTAATGATCACAGAATAAAACATTTAAAGATATAATGTGGCACCTTTACTTAGTGGAGGTTTAGCCTTATGATTATAAAATTAACTGAAAGTATGTCAATGAAAAATTAAAAATAATAAGAAAGGAAGGAGGAAGGAGGATGGGAGCATAGGTGGGAAGTATCACAATGTTCTTAAATTTGTATATATAAAATACATGAAATTTGTTCAACTTATATAAATAAAAATTATTTAAAAAATTATGTGGCATTTATCTGCCTCATATCAATGGGTCTTACTTAAATCCCAGTTGTCGGCAAACCACGTATGTATTCAGCTCAGTCCAGCCATCATCACATACAGTCCCCCACTGTGCCCTGTAATACACTTCCAAACGGCCCTCATGGCTACTTTTCCCGCCTGCAAGTCTTATGACCCCATCTGTAATAAGAAGGAGATGCAGAGACTAAGCAGATTCACTCCCAAGAAAGGCAAAACAACATTTTCATTTCATCACAAATATCATATATACTCAGGCTTCCCTCTAGGCATTCCATTCAACTCGCATTACAGGAGTGCTCAATGAACTGACATCACTACATTGTATGCAATAATATGTATCTGTCCTAATAAAATATTCTTTTCTTTTTATTTGTACTCCTATTACTTGGGTAGAAAAAATATATTCTGATATAATTACAAATATAAGCATGTTACTCTGCTGGTAAAAGCAGCAGCCCATACAGAAGTATGTCAATACAAATTTAGTATTTCATGGGTCCTAAGAAGTTATTCTTTTGATTTTTGTTAAAGAAAAATTTAAACAGAAATTTTTTTCTATGTTCTTTTTAGCATAGGAACAATGGATTTGGGATGCCCATCTACTTCCTTCTACCTCCAAACAATTAAGTAAATGTACACTCAGACATGCCCTTCTTATAACACATGACATCTTGACAAGTATGCAGCAATATGGAATACTATGGAAATTGAGCATAACAAAGGTAACTTTGTTTCTTTAATAGTGTTCTTTAATTAACAATTGCATCAATACCGTTTTACCAGGTAGGAATAAATTCTGACACTCAAGCCTGTTGAATGTATGAATGGATTAAAGACATAATTATAAAACCCAATATCTGAAATTTACTATTGCATGTAGATTTTGATTATTAGGTACTATATACATCAATGGCATATTTTCTGATTTATACTTACAGAATTTTATAGTTTGAAATTTAAAAACTTAGAAATATCTATAAATAAGCAGATAACATTTTAGTAACTGTGTTAGATTGTTTTAGTTTTATTTGGAGGACTTAGTTGTATGGTCATTGGGTAATATTGTCCAAATTGAGGACATAGAAATATGTGGTAAGTACAAATGATGCTTGGACAGGTATTACTATATTAATGAGATAAAATCCTTACCTGTCAAAGGGGTACAGGACACTCCAGCATCTTCTTTATGGCCACAGTTATGTTCTCCCCAGGAACTCTTTGGACATTGCTCAATTGAAAGCTCATTCCCAGTGCAACGTACTTCATCCAACATTATTGGGCCAGATCCTTCCCCAAAATATGCCTGATTCCATGCTTTAGCGATGCCACTGAAAACATAAGAATGTAAGAATTCTGGATCAGACAGCAGAAGTTGGTTGGACTTACTCAATTTGCCCTGGTCAAAGCATACTTTTTAATCTCCATTTAACAGTTTACTCCCCAGATCAACAGGACTTTCTTTTTTTATTTTTTAAACTTTTATTTAATAAATATAAATTTCCAAAGTACAGCTTTTGGAACACTGTGGCTCTTTCCCCTCCATAACTTCCCTCCAACCACAACCCTCCCCTCTCCCACTCCCTCTCCCATTCCATTCACCTCAAGATTCATTTTCAATTATCTTTATATACAGAAGATCAATTTAGTATAATTAAGTAAAGATTTCAACAGTTTGCACCCACACAGAAACACAAAGTATAAAGTACTGTCTGAGTACTAGTTATAGCATTAATTCACATTGGACAACACATTAAGGACAGAGATCCTACAGGGGGAGTAAGTACACAGTGACTCCTGTTGTTGACTTAACAATTGACACTCTTGTTTATGGCATCAGTAATCACCCTAGGCTCTTGTCATGAGTTGCCAAGGCTATGGAGGCCTTTTGAGTTCACCAACTCCGATCTCATTTAGACAAGGTCATAGTCAAAGTGGAAGTTCTCTCCTCCCTTCAGAGAAAGGTACCTCCTTCTTTGATGGCCCTTCTTTCCACTGGAATCTCACTCACAGAGATCTTTCATTTACTCTCATGGGCTCTTCAGCCAGATCCAAATGCCTTAAGGGCTGATTCTGAGGCCAGAGTGCTGTTTAGGACATCTGCCATTCTGTGAGTCTGCTGTGTATCCTGCTTTCCATGTTGGATCATTTTTTCCTTTTTAATTATATCAGTATTAGCAGACACTAGTCTTGTTTATGTGATCCCTTTGACTCTTAGTCCTATCATTATGATTAACTTTGAACTGAAACTGATCACTTTGACTAGTGAGATGGCATTGGTACATGCCACCTTGACAGGACTGAATTGGAATCTCCTGGCACGTTTCTAACTCTACCATTTGGGGCAACTCTGGTTGAGCATGTGTCGAACTGTACATCTCCTTTCTCTCTTATTCCCACTCTTATAGTTAACAGGGATCACGTTTCAGTTAAATTTAAACACCTAAGAATAACTGTGTGTTAATTAAAGAGTTCAACCAATAGTATTAAGTGAACAAAAAAAAATACTACAAGGGATAAAGTATTAAGTTGTTCATCAACAGTCAGGACAAGGGGCTGATGAAGTCACTGTTTCTCATTTCACTTCAACAGGCTTTCTTTTTGGTGCTCGGTTAGTTATCACCGATCAGGGAGAACACATGATATTTGTCCCTTTGGGACTGGCTTATTTCACTCAGCATGATGTTTTCCAGATTCCTCCATTTTGTTGCAAATGACCGGATTTCATTTTTTTTTTTACTGCTGTATAGTATTCTATAGAGTACATATCCAGCGTCATGGCTCACTTGCTAATTCTCCGCCTGTGGCACTGGCACCCCATATTCCAGTCCCCCTTGGGGCGCCGGATTCTATCCCAGTTGCTCCTCTTCCAGTCCAGCTCTCTGCTGTGGCCCGGGAAGGCAGTGGAGGATGGCCCAAGTGCTTAGGCCCTGCACCTGCATGGGAGACCAGGAAGAAGCACCTGGCTCCTGCTTCAGATTGGCACAGTGTGCCAGCAGTAGCAGCCACTTGAGGGGTGAACCAATGGAAGGAAGACCTTTCTCTCTGTCTCTCTCTCTCTAACTCTGCCTGTCAAAAAAAAAAAAAAAACACCTGACTTTCCATATTTGCTTTGTCTGTTACCATTCTTCATATCTCCTGCCACTGCACATGTTTCAAAGACTGCTATGTATTTTCCATTACTGACCCTCCTTTCCTTCATTAGTACTGGAGCTCATATTTCTAGGAGAGCAAAAGTATTCCAATTACAGACCATATTTGCCATCTTCCCCTGCTTCTATATTACTAAAGTAGTTAATTAATTAGGTAGTTTGTTTTTGATAAAATAGACATAAGAGTAACATTTTAACTATTTTTAAGTGCATACTACATTAAGTACATTCACACTGTTATAAAACTATCACCACCATCCATCACCAAAACTTTTTCATCATCCCAAAATGAAACTCTGGCCACTTTAAATGACTAAGTTATCACCAGTGATATTTAGGTAGAAGCATCATGTATAACTTCTAGAAAGTGCCCTTGTTCCATTCCCTCCTATCTGTTGTCTGCAAGGCAGAGGTGGTAACTGGAGCCTAAGAAACTATCTTGGGTCAGAAGATGCCATATTAAGAATGACAGAACTGGGGACACTGTGGCATAGCAGGTTAAGCATCCCCCTACAGCATCCTGGCTACTCTACTGCCAATCTGGCTCCCTGCTAATGCACCTGGGAAGGCAGTAGAAGATGTCCCAAGTGCTTGGGCCCCTACAGTTGCACGGGAAACCCAGAAGAAGCTCCTAGCTCCTGGCTTCAGATCTGCCCAGCTCCATCCGTTGCCACTGTTTGTGGAGCAAACCAGCGGATGGAAGACCTCTCTGTCTCTCCTTCTCTCTCTCTATGTAACTCTACCTCTCAAATAAATAAATAAAATATTTAAAAATAAATAAATAAAATTTGATATGGAACCCTCCCATTACTGCAAATATATACAAAAAAGAAACATAATAATAATTTTTAAAAAATGACAGAACTACAAACAAGAAATAGACGAGAGTCCTGATGATGTTGAAACATCATGGTGGCCTTGAGTTGGATATCTTTTTTATTAAGAAACAAACACAAGTTTCAATTTGTTTAAGCTGATGGTATAGTGGAAAAATATAGTTTCCCAAGGGAATATACGATAAAGTATTACTATAACACTCACAATAAAGTAAACAAGAAAAATTTTTAACATTCAGAAAATTAAATTCAAGAGTCATATAAAAGTTACAAGTAATCCCAGAATTTGAGGGGTAAGGTAGTTGGGTAATTGAAATCTGTTGTTTGAAATATGTTCATATATCCAGTATTATCAGTTCAAAGAAGGAAACTTCTCAGAGTTGTGTGCCTGAGGCCTCTTCTCACTTTTACAAGAGGACCTAGGAAGGGAGAGAAGTCCTTGCTTATAACTCTAGAGCTAATGTCAGCCACTATAACCCATGGGCCAAATCCATGGGCCACCACCTGTTTTAAAATGGCTTGTGAGTTTAGAATGATTTTTTACATTTTGTAAATTGTTGAGAAAAAAATAAAACACAAACATAATTTGGAACAAGTGAAAATCAAATTCGGTTCAAATTTCACTGTCCAGAAATAAAGTTTTATTTACACTAATTCTCAAATTATTGTCTGTGGCTGCTTTTATGCCGAAGTGGCAGAGTAAAGTAGCTGAAGAGTCTAAAATATTTACTTCCTGGTCCTTTACAGAATAAGTTTGCACACCCCTGCTCCAGAGGAAAGATATTAATGAAAGCAAATATAGAAACTTAGTGAACACTGAGAGTCAGAGAACAAAACAGAACTAGAGAAGAGATGACTAGTGAACATCCTAGGGAATCCAGAAAGGAAAGCTGTAGAGAAAGGCAGATTAAAAGCCTCCCTGGATCTCTGCTCTGAGATGAGCGACAGAAAAAAGAAAACTAAGCAAAAAAGAGAAATATCTATTAAGGAAAATTTCAATGAGTACAATTGGAAACCTGGGACCAATGTGAGAGAACCAACAACAGAAACAAAAATGAAATCCAGATGATCTAAAGAACTAAATATCACACCCCCACCCCCACCCCCCACTCCCACACAGAGGAAGAAGAGGAGCAGGAAGGAAAGAACACTGAAAACTCACCAAACTAAAATAATAGGAACATATTCTTTTAATCTTGGATGCAAGAGAGGATTTCCTGAGCAAGTGAGAAAACTCAGATGTCAGAAAAGAAAAGTTTAATTCAACTACATACAATTGTAAACCACTGTTTGGGAAACTACACCATAAGCAGAGACAAAACACAAACTGAAGGTCTGGAAGAAATATTTGCAATATGTAACAGCAATAACCAAAGAATTTGCTGGAGATTAATAACAAGGTATCAATATAATGGTTTTTTTTTTTGGCAGGCAGAGTTAGACAGTGAGAGAGAGAGACAGAGAGAAAGGTCTTCCTTTTGTTGGTTCACCACCCCTCAAATGGCCGCTACGGCCGGCACTGCACTGATCCAAAGCCAGGACCCAGGTGCTTCCTCCTGGTCTCCCATGCGGGTGCAGGGTCCAAACACTTGGGCCATCCTCCACTGCCTTCCCGGGCCACAGCAGAGAGCTGGACTGGAAGAGGAGCAACCGGGACAGAATCCGGTGCCCCAACAGGGACTAGAACCCGGTGTGCCGGCACCGCAGGCGGAGGATTAGCCTAGTGAGCCGTGGAGCTGGCCTCATTATTTTGTTTTAATGGAAGGCAAAACAGCCAATTTCAAAAAAAAAAAAAAAAATGCAATAGAGAGTATTAGGCTATTCATACAAGTAATATACATAACCAATGACCATGTATGTTTGATCTCCCTAGTGATCCAATTAAAATAATAATAAAGTATTCCGACACATCATACTTTTTGGAGATTTAAAAATTTCTATCACTTTCAATATTATATAGGCTAAAACCTAACAAAGGCTTTTTATTCCCAAGCAAAAATAACAAGCAGACCCTAAAAGCATCCATTGGCCGGGAGCAATTACAGATAGGGTGGGGCAGAGTAAATGAAATGCACTGTGCTTCAAACATGCTCATGCTTATGTCATACAAGTCTTAAGAATAAGTAAAAATCTTTGTTAAATGCCTCAGAATTGTGTCCCTTCCTTGATGGAGAACAGGACGGGAGAGGGGCAGCCCTGATCAGTGACTGGGGGATGGTAATCTATGTTAAAATCCATTCTTAAAACATGACTTGAGTATTTTATTTTCTTTCTTACACATTTCTGTATTTTCTAGTGTTTATAGATATATTTTATTGACTATAAAGGTATTTAATTAAAATAAGCTAATCAGAAAAAAAGCCAATAGAGTAAACTTGGGAACAATAACATTAACTAGACAACTATGCTGTACTACAAACTAGGTTTTCTAGCAAAAATTTGAGTTTATAAAGGTTAAGAAAATAATATTTATACTTGCACACATTCCTTCAGCAGTCGCTAGTCTTTCCTGGTGCCCTGAACTATGCTGGCTTTTGGAATACCAAAGAAACTGATGACTGATTTTACAGTACTGGGGAAAGCAACAGAACACTTGTGAGCAGTTAAGTAAGTGCTCAGCAAATTCAATAAAGCTGTGTGTTTTCTGTCTTTCTTCTATGGAAATTATTTCTACCCCTGCCAGTTCATCTATGATAAAAGTCTCAGGGTTGCCTACTTTCTTACCCTCTGACCCCAAAATCCATTTGTGCAGCAGGGGTGCATTGATGTAATACATTGAGTTACTATTTTTTGTGTAGAGCTTCTTGACCTGCATAACAGCAACCCCCAACACTTACTGGACTACATCTGATCTTTATTCAAAACATTCTTAAACTTATTTAGCTCATCAGATTGTTTTCATAGAAAGCTTTTGTATTTCTTTTTATTTTCCCCAATAGAAAAAGGCCATATAGCACCACCTGACTGACTAACCATGCTTAGTCATATGACTCGGAGATGGACACAGAATGGAGTTATGCCATTCTAATGTGCAAGAAAATAATTTATTAAGTTATAAAAGGCTGCTTTATTAATTGCAAATATCAGCTTCTAAAACTTGTAAACTATGGATGGGAAAACAAAAAACCTCCTTTTTCATGATCAATACCCTAGATTTCTCTTTGAAAAAATAATCTCTCCCATCTCCAATAATGATATTTGGTATGGACCAAATGCTTATCACATGATAATGCTTATCACACTGATCTAATAGCTGTGTATGTATTTAATCACGCAATCCTCTCTACAGCTCCATCATGCTGTGGTTCCCAATTTGCAAATAAGGAAACAGGCTCATAAGTTAAATAATGTGCCCAAAACTTCACCCTTTGTAGATGATCAAGTTAGTCTGACTCTTAAGCAGACTCTGACACACCCAGTTGTTTTACAGTCTCCTGAGACATTTTCAATTGCTAGCCTATGAGACCTAAACACCATCCAGTTACAACATGTTCATTATCATTTTCTTCTTAACTTTCTCTCAAGTCTTAAAATTGTATCTACTCTTATTAACATGTGACCATTTTATAACATGAAAGAAAACATCCTAAATTAAGGGAGCCATAAGCCTCAAGATTGTGCTTCCCACTAATAGTGTGACTTTAAGGCCATTAGCTAATCTCAGTAGGCCTCACTTCCTCAAGGGTTAAATGAGGTCTCTTTTCTATTCATAATTCCATGTACCTGGCTATTTTTATCATAAATTTTGAATTTTTTTTAATTTAATGAATGTTAAAAATAAAAGAATAAAGAAAATAATTTAAAGGTAAGTTAGAGTTTGCAATGATTTTCTCCCATTCTGCTTGATGTCTCTTCACTCTATTGTTTCCTTTGCTGTGCAGAGGTTTCCGAGTTTGATATAATCCTGATTTCTCTAATTTTGCTTTGTCTTGCCTATATTTTAGGGATTAACATACAGAATATATAAGAATTCAAAAATACCCACAACAAAACAAAAAACCCAAGTAATCAGTTAAGAAATGAACCTAAGTAGACTTCTCAAAAGAAGAAATACAAATGGCCAACAGATAAGTGAAAAATACTCAAATCACTTGCCATCAGGAAAACGCAAATCAAGACTTCAAAGAGATATCACCTCACCCCTGTTAGTATGCCTACTGTCAAAAAGACAGATATCATAAATGCTGGTGAGGATGTGGAGAAAGGGGAAGTCTTATACACCATTGGTGAGAATGTAAATTTTTTTTAAAAAGATTTATTTATTTATTTGAAAATCAGAGTTACACAGAGAGAGGAGAGGCAGAAAGATAGAGAGATCTTCCATCTGCTGGTTCACTCCTCAAATGGCTGCATGGCCAGAGCTGTGCTTATCTGTAGCCAGGAGCCAGGAGCCAAGAGCTTCTTCCAGGTCTCCCACGTGGGTGCAGGGGCTCAAGGACTTGGGCCATCTTCTACTGCTATCCCAGGCCATAGCAGAAAGCTAGATCAGAAGTGGAGCAGCAGGGAACTGAACTGGCGCCTATATGGGATGCCAGCACTGCAGGCGGCAGCCTTACCCTCTACACCACAGAGTCAGCCCCAAGAATGTAAGTTAGTATAGCTACTATGGAAAATAATATGGAATTTTCTTAAAATCTAGAATTAGAACGGCCATAGGATCCAGCAATCCCACTTTTAGAATAAATGCAAAAGAAAATCATTAAGGAGATACCTGCTCTACAGTGTTTACTGTAGCACTGTTCACAATAAATAAGATATAGAATCAACCAAGGCATCATCATCAGAGGAATAAAGAAAATGTGGTATATACGTACAAAGTAATATTATTCAGCCATGTGCAGCAAAATGGATGGAATTAGAGTACATCATGTTGAGTGAAATACGTCAGACATGGAAAGACAAATACAGCATGTTCTTCCTCAAATTTGGAAGTAGGGAGGGAAAAACTCTATCTGAACATAGGATAGATACTACTAGAGGCTAGAATGGAAGGGAGGAGACAAAGAATCTGTGGATAATGGGCACCAAGTCAGTGTTAGAACAAACGTGCTAAAAAGAACAGTGGAGTGACTACAGCTCACAGTAACTACGATGTATTCTATAAGAAAATTAAAAGAGCCCCAAGGCTCTTATCATAAAGTAATATCAAAGAAGGGGAAATGTTGATTATCTTGATTTGATCAGTACACATTGTATATATGTTTTGAAATGTCACACTGTAGCCTATAAATATGTACAACTGCTGTTAATAAAGTTTTTTTAAAAAATAATTTATGGGCCAGTGTTGTGGTGTAGCAGGTAAAGTTACTGCCTGCAATGTGGTATAGCAGGTAAAATGCACTGCCTGCGACCCCTATAGGCACAGGTTCCAGTCTCAGCTGCACCACTTCCAATCCAACTCCCTGCTAATGGCCTGGGAAAGCAATGAAAGATGTCCCAAGTGCTTGGGCTCCTGCCACCCACGTGGGAGACCCAGAAGTTCCTAGCTCCAGGCTTCAGCCTGCCCTAGACCTGGTTGTTGTAGCCACCAGTGGAATGACCCAGCGGGTAGAAAATCTCTCTCTCTCTCTCTCTCTCTCTCCCTCTTTTTCTATCTCCCACTGCCCTGTAACTTTAAAATAAATAAATCTTTAAACAGTATATCAATTTATATCAGAAGAACCTTTATTCTGACTACTCAATAATATGGTTCCATGTGATAATTTTATAGTCCCTCCTCCCAAAAAAGGGGAAATAAATGTCAACGATCTTTAAATCTTGTGTAAATATAGCACATTACACAATAAAATGTGCTGTCACAGTTCTTAGCTTTGCTTTTAAGAATTTCTAAAGACAGGAGGAAACACTTTCAATGTTAAGCACACAAAAGAGGAATTCTAAAACATCTCCACCTAAAACTTCACTGGGTACATATTAATTCTCCTCACTGAATTTTCTAACATTTGGCTGTCTCCTTTCCAGCTCCACATTTTTCTTCAAGTTCTGGGTTAATCAAATATGTATATCTTAAGTTCAATCATTCCTTTTGTATTTAGGGAGCTTGCCAGCTAACAAAATGTGCACACATCATTAATAGATAAGGGTCAACAAAGACAGTGTCTCAGGAAGAAACTGTAACTACCACTCCAGGGAAGTATGATGTAGTTTCCCTCTGGGACTTCAACAAAGCAAGTAAGATTGAGATGAAATCTGCTTAAAAATGAATCATAAATTTAGACAAGCAACAATTATGCTGCATGATATCAACCATGTGCCATTAAAAAAAACTATTTCATCTGAAAGTACTTAATCTTTAAATAAACAAAAATTACAGAGGAAGAGGAGTTTCAGAATATAATGTAAATGCATGAGATAATTATCAAATAAATGAAAGAAAAGCAAAAAAACAAGGTCAGCTCAGAGCATGAGTGCTTATGATAAAAACTGGTGTCTACAAAACTGGATTGTTGGTTGTTACAAAGGCTTATGAATGTTGCCAGCACTGTGGCATAGTAGGCTAAGTGTCTGCAGGATTGACATCCCATGAGTGCTGGTTCAAGTCCTAGCTGCTCCACTGCTGATCCAGCTCCCTGCTAATGGCCTGGGAAGGCAGTGGAAGATATCTCAAGTGCTTGGGCCCCTGCACCAATGTAGAAGACCTGGAAGAAACTCCTGGCTTTGGATTGGCCCAGCTCTGGCCATTGTGGCCATCTGGGGAGTGAACTAGAGGACAGAAGACCTCACTTTCTCTCCTTCTCTCTTTCTGTAACACTGCCTCTCATAAATAAATAAATAAATAAATAAATAAATCTTAAAACAACACACACAAAAAAGGCTGGGTACAATCTTTGTTGTCCGGTGTATCTGGAGATATTTTTCTTTCAATCACTTTCCAAACATAGATCCCTTCATACAAGATTGTAACAAGCTAATGCTTGAGAAAAGATGCTGACACTTTACTTAGCCCATTTGTGTGTTCAACATTCATATAGTCTTCCTTGTGATTCTGCCTTTATATTCTTTGTGTATAAAGACTATTGTCAGTCTTTCTGTATAAAGACTATTGTCAGCATGTCCTTTATTTAAGAACTCTTTATATATTTAGTGAAAAAATATTTCTATCAAAAATGAATTCTAGGAGCCAGCACTGTGTTGTAGAAAGTTAAGCCTCTGTCTACAGTACCAGCATCCATATGGGAGCCAGTTAAAGTCCTGGCTGCTCCACTTCCTATCTAGTTCCCTGTTAATGGGCCTGGGAAAAGCCATGGAAGATGCCCCAAGTACTTGGGTCCCTGCACCCATGTATGAGACCTGGGAGAAGCTCTTGACTCCTGGCTTCAGCCTGGCCCAGTCTCAGCCACTGTGGCCATCTGGAGAGTGAACCAACATGTAGAAGATTCTCTCTCTCTTTCTTTTTCTTACTGTATCTTGGCATTTTAAATAAATTAATCGTTACAAAGTGAATTCTACATACAACATGAATTTTCAAAATCACTTTCATAACTTTAGTGTTATTAATTTCAGTATGTCACTGAATTTTCTATCATTTTCTAAGCAACAAAAGTTTGCCTTTTCTCCACAAGATTATATTAGTATAAAATACCTATTGCTTAAATTTAAATAACCCAAATCACAATGGTGATAATAAGTATGTAACTATTCTACTCTTAAAGTTCTTAATATTTCTGGAAAAGGCAAAAACTTCTTAGTAACTAACATGAAAATCAACTGAACACATAATCAATAACCCAGTGAATACACACATAAGGGTACTACATAAAGTCCCTGGAAAATGTATATTATGATAAACCTAATATTCATGGTGTCTCTGCCGATACAACAGTGATTCTCATGATATCACATTCCTTCAAGTTAGTAAGCCTTTATCTTTATGCACCAAAATAAACTTATCAGTTCTACTTATCCATGAACTTTTTGAAGTATCCTTATATATAAACTTTTTAAAAATATGAAACTACTAGATACAGCTAACTAAATGGAAGTTCTGGGTAGACGAATAGTGTTTGATGATCTCACCACCAGATGATCGGTTGACTGTGAATGCATAAAAACATCTTTTAAATATAACAGTCTCTAATTAGACTGACCCTGTGTAATTAGAATATTTGCTAGCTGCTGTGTAGACAGAAAACCTTATAAATTAGGGAACATGCTATAGATGAGAAAACTGTAACTCAAGAGATGCTCAGTGTCTATGGTCAACTCCAAAAGCAGGATTCAAACCTGACTGGTTCTGAGTCAGAGTGCATGCTCACAATCTTATGCTTTGCTGACTCCAATAGCAACACCTGGATACTTCGAGAAAGCTGGTCGTGAAATTGATATTCAGTCAGAACACTTAAAAAAATCAAGCCTCAAAAATGTAAAGACTAATTATAGTTTCTGCAAAAAGAACTGACTGTCCATATTCCTGGCTTATCCAAAGGAAATAATCATATGAGTAAACATCACTGCCAGGATTGCCATGCCCAGCCCTGTCCCATACATGAACTGTCAATCAGTTACAGGGGTAAATTAAACTTTGCACTGAAGGAGCAAGCTGATGCCACCTTAAAGCAGTATTCAGTTTCAGTCCTGCCAGTGAGGGAAACCAGAGCTATTCTCTGACTCCTGTTGGGACACAAGATGAGCAGACGGCATTGGGATGATATCTAGTCAAAATGTTTGCTTTGATTTAGTCAAGCACTTGGGCCTAACCTTCAATTTCAGGAATTACAAGAACTAAAGACCACAAGAGTAAACTACATGACAGCAGAAAGAAGAGAGAAGACAAATTCAGAGGACAGGATTTTCTCCAGAACAACTGACCTTGTCTCTTCAACAAATCAGTATCATGGGGAAAAGAAAGAAAAAAAGAAACTGTGAGTACAAATGGTTCAAGGTTAAAATCATGTTCCAGCATCAAAGATTATGATTAATTGGACAAATAAGACATGAACAACAAAGATTTCTTCTCAAGAGACCTCCCCATCACAGCCCTCCCACAATGTGCTAATGGAAATATTTTTGTAATTTAAAGTAAAATATTAACTTTCAAAAGACCCTCCAATGCAATCTTAGAGAAACGTGTAAGCTTGTTATACCAGTGCTCAGAATTACTAGAGACCACATAACGTAATAGTCCAGAATAACGACAACTGAGGGACATGCAATGCTGATTTTCATACAGCTGTCTTTGCCACACAGGCCTCCTCTCAGTACCCTAATGGGAATTATTCCTTTGAACACTAATATCCTTTGTTCTAAGCACATACCTACAAATAAAGAAGCTCAAGAGTTTAGACAATATCAGAGGGATGGGGGTTAAACTTTAATTACATGCTAACAAGTGGAGGCTTATATGATTTAAATCATAGACAAATAGGGAAAGGAAGTAAAGCTTAGATTTTTAGTAATATAGAATCAGTCTGATGCAGATACAAGTAGGTGAAATCTTCAGCTAAGTGTTCTTCATAGAATCTCACCAAGGACAAAGATCAAAAGGTACTGTTAAAATTTGTTCAAGGAAATGTGTCATTGAAATAAATAGCACCTACCTTTGGGTATGGAAATAATTTTTCAAAAATGAAAACAAAACAAGAAAAACAAACCTGAGGCCTAGCTGCCTGCAAATCACTTCAGCATCTGCATCATCCCATTGGTCATCACAGATTGTTCCCCACTGGCCAGCATGATAGAGCTCTACTCGACCTTCATGCACAGTGCTCCCACCAGCCAGGCGAATGATGGGGAGCGCTGCACCTGCGCAATGTGAAATCCAAAACAAGTTACACCTATACGTTGACATTGATCAATAAGATCAGGTTCATCTATTTCTCTGCCATCTCCAATAATTAAATAGTATTTATCAAGACACATCAGTGATACAAACATGCACATCTAAACCCAATACATATTACAATAATCTCAACCTATTAAAATATTAAAAATTGAATTACATTTATGTAAATAGCTATTAAGGGGAAAGAGTCTAAATTCACTTTTCCTCAGCAACTTCAGACACCAGAAAAGATACCCTCAAAAACTGCAGATTATTGGAAGCAAGTTTGTTTTTTAGGGTATTACTGGTGCTCAGGTGAACATAAATATCTGCATATTTCAACCATACTGTTAATAACCATATATCCAGTATATGGAGCTTACAGGAAGCCATTATCCAAGACAACAATGCATTTTTGGGGAATATGCTATCTACAACCCAAAGGAAAATAATGATATCATGATTATAATCATTATACAAATTGAAAACATTTTATTGCAGTTGGTTTATTTTATATTTGGTTTCAAGATTTTTCCATCTTGGTTTCATCATGACATTCTATTATTAAAATAAGTATTTCCATATATGGTACATTGTATTACATATATAGGATATAATATTTCTATAAGCAATTTATATACAAAATAGGTTAAAGTGAGATACTATTTGAAAATCAAATGGAATTCATGCTTTCAGATATATTCATACTGAAGACTTGAAAATAGGATATGATCATTTGGATTTATTTCTGTATAAACTTTTTAAGGAAATGATTTAAGTAAGACATTTTTATCATCTGAAATCATGTTTAAAACACAACGAAAGTAAAACAAGAAAATAATTTTTTTACCATGATAAGAGCTGCACGTGACAGCAGCTGCCATCTTGTGAGGACACGGCCCACCCTGCCACATGTCTTTTTCACACAGAAGTATATTTTCTTCATCTCCACGGCAACGGACATTGCTCCAATAAATAGGAATAAGGCCCAGTACAGAAAAGGAAGTTTGTTTTGCTATTCCTTTACCTCTGGAAGTACAGTGATCTAGATTAGATTTATCAAATGTAGACAAAGCTTTGGATCAAAGTATTTGGATTTTTAAAAATGAAAAAAATCAATAGAGATGAATGTGAAAGGAAAAAAAATCATGCAAGATCACGTAAATTTCTAGGAAATTAAAAACATCAGATCAGAATCTGAGTTTACCTGCAGCAATCATTTTGTACAATATGTGCCTTTATTCTCTGTGGCTGATTTAGAAGAAAATGGGCAAGTACTACAGATATAAAAGAGAGCCAGCGTGGCTCTGTAAGAAGTTATGTCAAAAGGCCCAGTGAAGCTGAGATTCTGGTCTGGACTCAGCTAAAAGTCACCCTGAGCTACAAGTTTCTAAGGCTCTGCCTTCTAATGTGTGAAACAAGAAGTCTAGATGCTTTACGATTCTTGCTAATGCTAATATTCTAGGTTTGCATATCAAAAATGACAGTTATTATCACATTTGAGTACAATATCAAGGGAGGCAACCTGTTTAAAATTGTGAAATCTTAAATATAATATTTGCTCACAAGACTGAAACAGGTTAACAAAATCACATGCAGATGGGCTCTGCTTTCAGATCACCTACCCACGTACTTTTAGAGGTATCCTTTGATATATACAACTTGATATTAAATTTGAAAAAGATTAAGCGTTCATCTGATTAACATGATAGTCTCAACAGTAGTCTCCATGGCTACAGCTTCCATCAACCAAACAGTAAACATCTGGGATATATTTAAAATCTGAAATGTGTCTTTACACAATAGAGCTGAGTTGCTCTGCTCTACTTTGCAATTTTTTTAATGGACTATTGGGAGATGATCTAAACAAGAGCACTGTCTTATCTGATATTTACATCTGCAGAATGGCAGCTTACATTCTTTCATCAATCAAAAGACTAGCAACCACTCTGCAGTTGACAGCGCTACTAGAGTGTTCTTGCTCTCTTTGTGTCTCAGAGGAAATGGTATTATTTTCTGGTTTTCGGCTTAATAAGTGGGCATGAAGTATGAATATGAAAGAAGACACTATCATCAGCATCCAAAGTTTTTGTATCTCCTGATCCCAAAAGAAAATCATCAAATCAACATTCTTTATGCCCAACTGCCAACAACTGATTGCCAATTAAACATAGATGGATGAAATCAGTAATTACCATTTCCAAGCACCATAACACTTCAGAGACAGGCCTTTCTGTTTCTTTCATGCTGGGTTATACTTAGTCTCATTAAAAGATCAGTTAATTAAATTTCATTTCATTCATTAACCCTGTTTGCTGTTCTAATAGCATTGAAGTCCTGAAGAAAAATTAGACCTCCTGGGTTTGCCCTTACTAAATTTCTCATTCCTCAATATTCCCAGTAAGAAGACAGGAAGAATCTCACAGATTAAAGCCCTACCTCTTTGTGTGTATCATCATATTCATATTGGCACTCATTTACTATTAACCCAAAATACTATAAATCAGAAAGCTGTTTTTCAGCCTTTTACACTTCCATTTTTTTAAAACAAGATGTTTTCCAGAACAAGATATTTTCCATGCTTTCTAAAGACGAGGGCTAAGAAAAACATATGGTATGGGCACTCAAAAAAATAAATGAGACACAGAAACAGAACAATAAGAACAACAAAAACTAAATCCTTTCTTCCAAAATGGATCTTTCTTCATCTGATGAAACCCTATGGCATATGGCATTAAGACGCTGAGACTGGTGAGAGTCAGTGTACACTGACGCATTTTAAAGACAGTGCCAAGGGCTATAAGTTAAGTTAGCGCCTGAATGAGCTGTTCCTCAGGATGGTTAGACATGGAAGTGGCTGATAGAAGCTGCCATCTCTCATGGGACCTCCCAGGGCAGAAACCCAAGGCCTGGGACCTCACCCCTTATCAATCACAGGATATACAAAAGCAGAATTTGTGGATGGCTAAAAGAAAGTTAAAAACTTAATAGCAACTTAGGGCTGTGCAGGCTACTAAGAAATTGTTATTCTTACAATCAAATTACTTGGTTCCTAGGCCTAAACAATTATTTTGTTAAAGGCAAAGAAGAAAATGCTTTCCCGGAGAAGAAGCAGGTAATAGCCTAAGGACTTGGGTCCCTGCCATCCTTGTAGGGGAGACATGGATTGAGTTCCAGGCTCTTTTTTTTTTTTTTTTTTTTTTTTTTTTTTTTTTTTTGGACAGGCAGAGTGGACAGTGAGAGAGAGAGACAGAGAGAAAGGTCTTCCTTTGCCGTTGGTTCACCCTCCAATGGCCGCCGCGGCCGGCGCGCTGCGGCCGGCGCACCGCGCTGATCCGATGGCAGGAGCCAGGAGCCAGGTGCTTTTCCTGGTCTCCCATGGGGTGCAGGGCCCAAGCACCTGGGCCATCCTCCACTGCACTCCCTGGCCACAGCAGAGGGCTGGCCTGGAAGAGGGGCAACCGGGACAGAATCCGGCGCCCCGACCGGGACTAGAACCCGGTGTGCCGGCGCCGCTAGGCGGAGGATTAGCCTAGTGAGCCGCGGCGCCGGCCTAGTTCCAGGCTCTTGACTTCAGTCTGGCCCAGCCCCAGCTGTTGCAGGCAGTTAGGGAGTACACCAGCAGATGGAAGATTCTCATTCTCTGTCTCTCTTTCTCTCTCTCCCTGCCTTTCAAGTAAATAAACTGTTTTTGTTTTTTCTTTTAACGTGCTCTTAACTTTTGCCTACTTAGCATTTGCCCATTTCTTAGTTCAGCAGGGATAATAACCCATGAAGTACATCTGAACAATAGACAACTCATTCTTTCCATTTGAGGCCCTCTCTTGATAGTTCATTTGTGGAAACTGGGAATAAAGAAAGTGACAGTAAGGAAGGGAGATGCAACATTTCCACAGCAATGACCAGTGTCCAATATCATTCTCAGTCTCTATTTGTAGACTCACCCTAGTTGCAGCTGGTGACAAATGACCGATGCATCAGAATCATCCCAGTGGCTGCTACACACGGCGCCCCAAGCTCCACCTGCATACACTTCCACTGTGCCTTCAAATTCATTTCTGCCACCACGAAGTCGTACTGACCCTAAAGAGGAAGAGAATCCCAAAGCCCTTTAATAAAAAATAATTTGACCATTCTGAGCCAGTCCTAGGCTAACAGGATCTTTACACTTAAATGGTGAGAGATCCAGTCAGAATGATTTAGTCTCCACTGTGCAACTTCTTTCTTTGAGAGTTTAGAAATTTCCTCTTTGTTTGTGAAGTTACATCTTAATATTAAAATGTGAATTATATTCTCTTTTTTATCTGGGCAAACAAGGAGTCCAGTATAATTTCAAAAAGGAAAAATAGAAGAGTATGACTAATATGAGATCTTGCATCTCAAATATTAGATTATATCACACATGAAGTTTTTATCATTTACGCATTACCACCCATTAGCACAAGAGCATAAGAAACACAGAAACATGAAATGCTCAGCTTAGAAACTAGCTGTAATTAGCTGTATTATACCTTGCTTTTATTTGCTTTATTTATCTATAAAAGGAGAATAAAAATAAAGTGCTCTCTCCACTTGTAAACTCAAGCAGGGGCTGGCATTTTGACACAGTAGTCACGAAAAATCTAAAGACTGTAGTACGGACTACAAAATCAATGAGTCAAAAATTTGTTAGTTTTGAAAACACTGCCTAATGCCAGTCTTAGGAAAATAGCCACTAGGTAGAGTGGTTTGATGTAATTATTGAATCTCCTGGAATCACCACGTCTTCAGTATCATCCCCATTAAACTTTCCCAAAGTGCACAATTTGATTCATTATTTTTGGTGTTTAAAAGGGCCAAAATTTAAATGCAAGCACCCCTGGGAAACATAATGTATTAAGTCTTAATACGTTAACCGTGGATCCCTTATGTGGAGATCGAGCTCCTACATTCCTCTTTTCACTGGAACTGGGTACAGAGTAGGTACTGGGAGGTGGCAACTAGGACACTTAAACAGAGAAAGAATCAAGGAGGCAATTTAAAAATTTCATAAAATTCTGTTTAGAAATCACCTATAGGCACTTCTTTTTTATAGGTAAAGGAATGGAGTCCTAAAAAAAATGTTAGCATAATTCATATATCTCAAAGTTGCTACGAATGGCTTTATAATAATTTTACAAAAATACTAGATTCACAAATTAGCCATTCATTTTCTTTTATTGATTTAATCACTCACTGCAATTATTTCCCACTTCATCATCCTTAAGAAATGTAAGCATCGTGGGGGTCGGCACTGTGGTATAGTGGGTTAAGCCACTGCCTGCAGTGCCGGCATCCCATATGGGCATCAAATTGGGTCCCAGCTGCCCCAGGTCCAATCCAACCTCATGCTAATGTGCCTGGGAAAGCAGATGTCCCAGGTGCTTGGGCCCCTGAACTGATGTGGGAGAAGGGAAGAGGCTTCTGACTTCTGGCTTCAGTCTGGTCCAGCCCTGGCCATTGAGGAGTAAATGAGAGGATGGAAGATCTCTCTCTCTCTCTCTCTCTCTCTCTAACTCTGTTGCTCAAACGAATAAAATAAATCTTTAAAAAGAAATGTAAACATAGAGGAAAATCATACTTTCTTTCTCATGACCAAAACAAGGTCTCCTTTAACTCAAACAAAAGGCAATAATAAAAGAGGCAAGCATTGTACTGCCTACTCCTGATTGTTCAGGAAAGCCCAGGTATGAGTCATTTACAGGATAGCTCACTTATAAGCCATTCATACACTCTAAACTTTAATTGAGACCAAGCAAGTGGAAGTTGCTATGGTATTGAAATTAGCTTGTATGTTCCTCCTAAAAACTCATATATTAAATGCTTGGTCCCCAGTCTTATGTTAACAATACTGAGTGGGTAGAAACTTCATCCAACTATAGTTTTTACATGTAAGGCCTTTAGGAAGTAACCAGATCAGATTAGGTTGTTGGGGGTGAGTTCCCTATTTGAATCATAGTGGCTTTATAAAGAGAGGCGGACAGAAGGTGCACTCCCCCTGGACATGTGACACTCTGCTGCTTCAGGACTCTGCCAGCAAAAACACCATCACCAAAAGCTGACTGTCCACAGTGAACTTTCAAAGCTATGAGCTAAAATAAACCTCCTTTCCTCATAAGTAGCTTGTCTTAGGAATTTCACTGTAGCAACAACTGAATAAAACCAAAGCTCAGTACAGCTCAGTGAAAAGTGTGACCTACAAAATATTTTTTAAAGAACTACGAAGAATTCAATTGAGATCTTTTTTGATTACAGAACTCCTACAAAGACCGAATCTGATGCATGTCACAAATACCAGTAATTTTTCAAAGAATCCATTCGTTCAACTCAAATGGACATGATTTAAAATTATATGTAAATTAAGTTTTTTATTATTATTATGAATTTCTTCACCACCAGCAGCTTACTCACATCAAAAGGGTTGGAAGGGCCGGCACTATGGCATAGCTGCAGTGCCAGCATCGCATATGGGCACTGGTTCGAGTCCCTTACTTCTCATGTGGGATCTGTCCTTAATGTGTTGTCCAATGTGAAGTAATGCTATAACTAGTACTGAAACAGTATTTTACACTTTGTGTTTCTGTGTGGGTGCAAACTGATGAAATCTTTACTTAATATATACTAAATCGATCTTCTGTATATAAAGAGAATTGAAAATCAATCTTGATGTGAATGGAATGGGAGAGGGAGCGGGAGATGGGAGGGGTGCGAGTGGGAGGGAAATTATGGGGGGGGGGGAAGCCATTGTAATCCATAAACTGTACTTTGGAAATTTATATTTACTAAATAAAAAAAAATACTCAAAAAATGTGAATTAACGGTATAACTAGTACTCAAACAGTACTTTATACTTTGTGTTTCTGTGTGGGTGTAAACTGTTGAAATCTTTACTTGGTATATACTAAATTGATATTCTGTATATAAAGATAATTGAAAATGAATTTTTTTTTTACAGGCAGAGTGGACAGGGAGAGAGAGAGAGACAGAGAGAAAGGTCTTCCTTTTGCTGTTGGTTCACCCTCCAATGGCCGCCGCGGCCGGCGCGCTGTGGCCAGCACACTGCACTGATCCGAAGGCAGGAGCCAGGTGCTTATCCTGGTCTCCCATGGGGTGCAGGGCCCAAGCACTTGGGCCAACCTCCACTGCACTCCCGGGCCACAGCAGAGAGCTGGCCTGGAAGAGGGGCAGCCGGGACAGAATCCGGCACCCTGACGTGGACTAGAACCCGGTGTGCTGGCGCTGCTAGGCAGAGGATTAGCCTATTGAGCCATGGCGCCTGCCATGAAAATGAATTTTAATGTGAATGGGATGGGAGAGGGAGCGGGAGATGGGAAGGTTGCTGGTGTGAGGGAAGTTATGAGGGGGGAAAGGCACGGTATTCCAAAAGCTATACTTTGGAAATTTATATTTATTAAATAAAAGTTTAAAAAATTAAAAAATTTAAAAAGAAATTAAATATTTCTGCACCAAAATAAGCTTATCTTTTCATTCCATTTTTCTATGAACTTTTTCAAGTATCCTTGTAAAATAGACTTATTTAAGAAAAATAGTAGTTTTCAATTGTTCTGGCTTTATTTTGTTCTTCCTGCATTTACTCTCTTGGAATGGTTAAGGTGTTTAAGGTCTTCAAAACTGCTAATGCCTACTGTGTGGGACACCTGCATCCCATATCACAGTGCCTGTATTCCAGTCTCAACTGCACTGCAGATTCTGACTTCCTATTACTGAGGCAGTGGTGATGGCTCAAGTACTTGCCTCTTTGCCACACAGGTAGGAGACCCAGATTCAGTTCCAGGCTCCTGGCTTTGTCCTGTCACAGCCAGGGCTTTTGTGGGCATTTGGGGAATGAATGAACTAGTGGATGCAAGATCTCTCCTCCTTTGTTTATCTACCTTTCAAATAAAATGAAAAATAAATAAATAATTTAAAAAATTTTTATTGGACCTCATTTCCCTCAATTCATGCTTTATGTGCTATACCCAAATATATGTATATGTCTCCTATGTGCTATATCCCACAACTCTAGATCCCTGCCCTTGCTACTGTACGCCTACCTCTACACCTAAGACCCAGAAACACAATAAGCATCTATTATTAGTAGTAGTATTAGTATTTTTTGCCTTATATCATGTTGGCATTTCAACACTGTATTTGAAGTATACCAAATGTTAAATGGGACTAAACAAGGCAGGCAGAAGTCCAAGACAGCCTGAAGAGTTTCTATACACTGTAGAACAGGAGAGAAGTAGCTTTCTGGTGAGGCTCCATTTGATGTTGATCCTTCAGTGAAGGCTGATTTCTCCCACGGGCTGTTCAAATTTGTAGTTGTACTATGTGTGTGTATACACACATCTGCACAAATTTATAGGTACCTAATTACAAGATGGAGAAAGGGCACTGACCTTAGCACAATGAAAAGAAAGGCTGGAACAATACAGAACTCTACAAGAGTAAGTCAGGTTAACTAATTTCTGCTGTTACACTTACTTAAAAATAAAATTTTTTGCATAAATGTTAGGCCAAATTCTTTGTTTGATAAATACTGATCAATTATTATTAAGAATTGATCTCTCTTCCTTCCCTTACCCTTTCCTACTTCAGTCAAGCATTCTGCCATGTTCCTTCTTCAAAGTCACAGTTATAATGTCTCTGGACCACACCCTGGTGGAGCCAGGGCCGCACTGTCCTAAAGTCTCTCACCAATTTGATGAAAGCTCTTCCATCCTATATATAACTTTCTAAAAATATGTTAATAATACTGATTTAAAATTTGAAGTTGCAAACAGATTTTATATGTTAATGATACTAAGCACGACAAATGTATAGGAAGAAAGTCTAGAACTGCAATACTATATATGATGTCATGTCACGGAGAGGAGCCACCAGAGTTCACAAAATGAATGGCTACCAAAACAAAGGGTTAACTGTTACTGGTTGTCTTACAGCTACATAACGGCAACATTTTCCAGTGAGCAACAAGGGTTAGAATTCTGCTATCTTGATTTCTTGCCAAAAATGTTTAACTGTCATTTTAGTTTATAATTACTTTTTTTTTTATTTTAAGAAGACTTATGTGTTTGTTTATTTATTTGAAAAGAAGGAAGGCAGAGAGAGAAACAGGGAAAGGGAGATTTTCCATCTACTGGCTCACTCCCCAAATGGCTGCAACAGTCATGGCGGGGCCAGGCCAAAGCCAGGAACCAGGACCTCTGTTAGGGACTCTCGTATGGTGACAGGGACCCAAGCACTTGGATGATCTTCTGCTGCCTTCCTAGCAGGGAGCTGGATCAGAAGAAAGCAGTGGTTCTATGGGGTGCTGGTGCTGCAAGTGTCAGCTTAACCTGTGCCACAATGCAACCCTATAATTACTTTTCTTCTCTGTAGATAAGATGCATAATTTTATAAGGGGAAGAGATTTAAAAATATTCATGTTACAGAAATTTGCTTATGATGGTCTCTAATCCAGTATGACTGCTGTGTTCTTAAACAAAGGGGCAATTTAGACACAAGACACACCCACTCGGGGTATGCCATATGAATACGGGAGTTTCAGTCCCACAAGCCAAGGGACTAGGATAAACTAGAAGAGGACCCTAGCACAGAAGCCTCCTGGTGACTTCAAGGGAGGTCAGCCCAGCAGTCTTGTTGGTCTTGGAATCGCAGCCTTCAGAACTGTGATGCAATAAAGCTTCAGTGTGAGAAACTGGTTATGGCAGCCCTAACAAAGAAATAGAGCCTTTGTAGTGTTCTGCCTTCTTGGGCTCTTTCTAGACATCAAGGAAGCCTAAAAGAAATATCAGGAAAGAACCAAATAAGCTACCTTGATTCTATAAATCCAGCTCATTGCAAAATAAAGCAAAGGAAAAGGTACAATTGTTTAACCAATTAAAATTTTTTTACAGAACAGCATTTACTCATTTGAAGAGAAAAACAAACAAACAAACAAAAAAGGCCCCATCCAGCAGTGTTTTCTGAAAGAATCAGTAATAAGTACTTTTTAGAATATTTAAAAATCTGTTTCATGGACAGCCAAAAAAATTTCATGTTATCACACAAATTCTTGCTGATCTATTAATGAGTTTCACATATGCCCTAAATAACTAATTTTAGTTATTTCTATTTCTGGTAGAATGAAAAGAATGCACGCAGGCAATGTCAAGTTATTGTGAAGATCCTTGACAAAAAAATCTACTTAAAGTTGTGAATGATAAAGACATTTCAACTTAAGAGCTATTCAAAAGAGTAGAAAAATTCCATTACATGTTAGCCAATTTAGTATATGTATGTGACACTGTATAATGCATATTTTTACACCAAAGGCAATTCTGGGAAAATATACTACATGACCATTTGCTGTCTGTTATATATTAATGCTAGCCGTCGCAAAACACACGGGACACCAGAGTAAGGGAAAGGGTTTATTGAGGAACACCCTACAGACCAGAGTGAAGGAGCGGTGAAGGAAAAAGAGAGAAAGAGAATATAAGAGAGAAACAGAGAGGAGAGGAGCTAGCAAGGAGAGAAGATAGAGCAGAGGAGACAGAGGAGAGCAGAGCCAAGAGAGAAGAACCAAGAGCCAAGAGAGAGGAGAGAGCCCAGGAGAGAAGAACCAAGAGCCAAGAGACCAGAGGAGGAGGCTAGAGAGAGGAACTGAGAGAGAAGAGTCAAGAGTGTTCAGGAACAGGCCCTTTTAAAACTTTGCCTGAGGGCGAGCAGGGAAGCAGGAGCAGCAAATCCCATTAGGATGGGGGTGGAGCCTGGCTCAGGTAGCTGGGCCATGCGTCCACCTGGCTACAACTGCACCAGTTTCCTAACACTGTCTTAATTTTAAAATATACCAAAAAACACACAATATCATAAAAAAAAAAAACTTGAGTGGAGATGCAATTGAATTTTTCAAGCACAATGAAGGATCCTAAGTTAATTTTGATATTATTTTCTTTCTATACCACATTTGACAGTACTTAGGTACACTGTTTTAACTAAAATAACTTTTCATTTAACGTTTTTATTGTAAAACACATTTTATTCAAAACATCACATGTCAAATTACCCTGAACCAATACCCAACTGAATTATATTTGCCTCCATTAGTTCACATATATAATTCATATTAATTGTTCATTTATTATTCATGCTGAAACCTTTGATGCTGTGAAAAATATGAATGAGTCTAGTTCAAAATGAAAGCACATCTTCTGAATAAGCCATTGCAACCATTTATATTGTGCTTATTTAGGAATTTATACATCTTATGAATTATTCCTTAGTTTAAACCACTATACAATATCATAAAAAGAATACTCAGTCCATGGTTAATTTATGGTATGCCAACAATATATGCTTATAAGCCTGGCAGAAAATTTCACAAATTAGGTGTTGCTGCACATAAGCAAATGATACAGCATTATCATATTTTTGTGAAGCACTAAATGATGGAATTAAAACTGAATTGTGATCCTCTTGTCTGTCTCCCAGAGCACATACCACAGGGGAGGAAATGAAAATGCTTAATATTCTTCTGACACCTCAGCTAGAGAATGGGGACCCATGGTTTCCAATTTATCTTTGTCAATCACATACCTAATGCCAGCACAGTACACATTTAATGAATAAAACCTATTCTTGCTCTTACATACACAAATATTTTCTACTCTTTGTGTCCCCTCTAAGTAAAGCATATCCAGGATGAATGTGCATATGTAGCTTTGAGGGGTGAGAGGATCTCATTTCTTTAGAGCTTTGCATACAATACAGTTTTATTGACATTATTGCACTGATATGCAGGAAGCCTGAGGAGGAGGGGACTGGCCTGGAAAAGCAAGCTGCCTAAAGACAAAAGTAAACAACCTCTGATTTTCTAACCACAGTGTGTCAACCAAGTAGAAGGCAGTCTAAACCAAACTGTTCATACAGTTCACAACTGAACAGATGCTTACTAAGGAGAGAGGCTTCAGAGCATTCCCTTTGTTAACTTCTATAGGGGAAAAAAAATTAAAAATTATAGTTATTTCATGTTTACCTAACAACTAAACTAACTTCAGTATTCCCAACAATTATGCAAATATTCATTCCAGAAATAAATTTTCCAGTATTTGCCTACACACTACATCTTAAAACAGGATATATTTTACCAACAAAATGTATGTTTTACTATTATTCATCTAGTTGCAGATTTAAAAAATGGAGGTAGCATTTCACAGCACAATTTTAAATTACTTATTTTTTAATTGCATTAAATTTTGCAAATATAAGGACAAACCCGAGCCATATTCCTCAGCAGAATCTATTGTTTCTCCCTAACAAATGTTTGCCCTCTCCTTGGCCAGCAGAATTGCAGCTGATTCAGTGGTAGTGCTGATTAAGCCAGGCGATCACGCAAGTGGATAGCCTCCCAGAGAAACAGGAAGGAGTATTTTATCGAGTCTTGACCAATAAAATGTGGGAGGAAGTCTGGATAAATTCCAAGGAGGTTTCCTTGTACTTTCAGAGACATATTTGAGGTGGCACTGTGACACAGCATGGCTGCCCACCACTGCTTGCGATCCCAACCTCTGCTTGGGACACCCTCATCTTACATTGGGAGTACCACGGATTGAGTCCTACCTCCACTCTGAACCAGTTTCCTGCTTGTGTCTGGGTGCCTACCACCCATATCAGAGACCTGGATGCAGTTCCTGGCTCCTGGCTTTGGCCCGGCCCAGCCTGAGCTATTGGGGGTATCCGGGGAGTGAATGAGAGAATTAGAAAATCTCTCTCTCCTTCTCTCTCCCTGCCTTTCAAAAACAAAGGGACATCCTAAAGGAGGTTCTCTCTTCTGAAGGTCCTTCTATCTCTAGGTGAAGTCTAGTGTAACTACCAGACTAATGAGAAAGAAGAGGAGCCAAAGGAACTGCAGAGGAACAGAACTGTACAGTGTTGGAGGCCGCTCACTAGATGGGTAGATAGACAACCTGCCTCCTTACTGTTTCAGTAATTTTGAACTTGGGTGTCTATTCACTGCCATCAACACCAAAGTGATCAAGCCACAGCCATTCCCATACTCAGATTCATAATTATCATTTGTTTTATCTTCCAAACTATCCACAAGCATTGTTATCTTCACTCATAACATTCTGCATCCATCTTTTCCCTTTAATATGATCACGATCATTTTCACATCTTTATAAAGTCTATACCTATTATGTTAGCAGCTGCATTAAATCCACCACATTATCAAATGAAGGTACCTGTGAGTAGTACCTCACTGCTGGATATTTCAGCCTGCCCTCACCATTATAAGTCAAATTACTTTTACAAAGGTTACCTTAATACACACACATGGCAGTGACTAAACAAGTATATACAGTCCTGGGCAATAGTTTATGAAGAGCAATACAAATTAGATATCTTATTTTCTTCTTAAAAATAATCTTCACGCTGTTTAAGAGCCAGAAAACGTCCCAATTTTAAGTATTTTGCGACTATCTTTTTCTGAAAACAGATTGAACTCAAGATTTAAAATCCAACCAGAAAATACGTAAAAGCTAGAAGTGCTAATAAATGTTTTTCAACATCTGCTACATAGAATCAAGACACTGTGTTTTAAAAAGGAAGGTGGTCTGCTGCTGTCTGAATTAGGATTCTCTTCAAACAACAGATGGACTACAAAGAGACCTATAAACAACAATGCTAGATCCACCTGTCTGCTGTCTCTATTTGAGTCAAGAGTTTTGGGGTGGGTAGGTAAATATGAACAGATTAGCAAGACACAACAAAAAGCCGGATCTATGAGTCATCCTCACCTGCAAAAATCTTAATTGTTACGCTTTGTCATTTGTTCTACCTGTGTCACATATTGGTCATCAGCCACCTATGGTTGAATTCCACTCAGAAGCTTATAAAAAAGCAAGTCCCTAGCACAGTGTCAGGCAAGTTGCCCCATCTAGCACACCACCTCAAGACTGGAAAAGTGATTGCCCTTCCTTGTCAGAAAGCACTAACGTGTTGCAAAGTACTGCCGGGGGAAATGTTAATTCTTCTTGTGGAAATCTGGAAAAAACAACCAAAAAAAACTAACTGGTTCACGTTCATTTCATAAGTACATTCATAAGTACTAGACTGTTGTAATCACCGCAACTTGTCAATAGCACCCAGTGGAGCCATTTTCTTAAACCGCACAAAAAGCTACATCGGCGTGCTTTCCCTTGCTCTTGAGCCTACTGCTAAGGCTGTCACAGGAAGCTGGGCTCAGTAGTTTCCATCATCAGCACCACCACCATTTATAGGTGGCTTTCAGGCCCTCTCATTGGTTTCCCCTGACTATGATATAGAGTTTTCAGCTTCCAAATCACCTGCCTGCTCATCAGAAATGCATGCTCCAGGTGTTGGCGCTGTGTCATAGTGGGTAAAGCCGCTGCCTGCAGAGCAGGCATTCCATAAAGGTGCCTGGCTGCTCTACCTTCGATCCAGCTCTCTGCTATGGCCTGGGAAAGCAGTGGCAGATGGCCCAAGTTCTTGGGCCCTTGCACCTAAGTGGGAGATCCTGAAGAAGCTCCTGCTTCCTGGCTTTGGATTGGCCCAGCTCTGGCTATTGCTGCCATTTGAGGAGTGAACCAGCAAATGAAAGACCTCCGCCTCTATGTAATTCTGACTTTCAAATAAATAATAAATCTTAAAAAAAAAAAAAAGAAAGAAATGCATGTTCCATTCCTGATCCAGAGCTGAGAATTACTCAGTCTCTGAGGCTAGTCCCAGGTCCCAGGAATCTTTGCATTTAGGGGATTTCAATGCTTTATGAAAATGTCCTTCTTTGGCTGATTCAGGCCATGCCACTGCCTAGACTGGTTATCACTGACATGAAAGTTTTGTGAAACCAGGGCCCAGGCATCACCTTTTCTCCTCTGACATGCGAGCCTCTAGAACATCTGCACCCTGCCCTGACTCACCTGAGATCCCCACCCTGACCCTTCAGTGGGGCTTCCACCAATTCTCCACCCAGAAACACCAACTTCCTCATTTCTCTCAACACAGCCAAATGCATAATTCCAGCTGCTGGTTTATTTTATTATGGTGTGATGTCATTACTATAAATTGTTCTTATGCCTGTTTTTTGTAAAATAAAAAAAATGAGAAATTGTAAAGTCTAAGACACTGGAAATCATGATCATTATACCTTTCTCTCTTCCTTTAGACTAATTCTCAGCTAGAAAATGAGGATTCCTACCCAGCCAAGCTATTTCTTCATGTGTATGTAAGTAAAAAATTAGAAGAAAATGAGCTGTGAAGATCTATACATTCAACCCTGTTTTCTCCTGTACCCTTCATAATATGCCTTCTGGTATTTTCATCATTACAATTTAGGAACTCCCTTATCAGGCTGCTGTGAGACTCAAATGAGAAAATGCACAAGAAATGCTCAGTCCATCATCCAGCACAGAGCAAGGCTCCACATCCTTTATGTGCATGCTCAGAACTGGAAAAGTCCTTTGAATAATCTATTCAAAACCTGCTTTTCTCCAGGTGAGAAAGTCAAAGTTGTAAAAGGGTCTTACCCAACATTGCATAGCTACTGGCAGAGGCCAAACAGACACCAGTATTCTAAAGCACAATTCAATAAGTTCACCATTCCATGATACTTTTGCTTACTTCCTTAAATGAGATGTAGGAACAGAAGTACCGAATGATTTAGACTACAGCATTTATCTCAAAGATGTGAGTTTGCCCAAGGCAACCTGAAGGAGTAAATGAAGAATGGGAAGCTGGCGTCATCAAGATTGAATCTGTTTAGGGGCCAGGTTAAGCCACTGCCAGCAAGGCTGGCAGCCCATCTAAGTGCTGTTGGAGTCCTAGTAACTCCACTTCTAATCTAGCTTCTTGCTAATGCACTTGGGAAAGCAGCAAAAGATGGCCCAAGTACTTGGGTCTCTGCCACCCATGTGGGAGACCCAGATGGAGCTCCAATCTCCTATCTTTGGCCAGGCTGAGCCTTTTTGGAACCGAACCATCAAACGGAAGTTTGTTTCTCTCTCTCTTTCTGCCTTTCAAATAAATCAACCCGATTTTTAAAAACAATGAGCCTGATAAAATAATTCAATTATTACTTAGCCTGTTGTTTTCTACTCTGTGGTGATAGGGAGAGCATTTACCTTCCATCTTGGATGGTTTCTTCTGTTTCTCTCATGTTCATTCACTTTATTCCAGGAAGTACAAGGCTACTGTGAAGTGTTTGGGGTTTTGTCTGCTAAGTTAGTTATGAGTATAAAGGCATTGCAAAGATTTAAATTTCTATTCAAAGTAAGTAAAGTAGCAGGGAAAACAAGAACAAGCTATTCTCCTTTTTTGGAATATAAAGCCGAAAAATGTGTCAGACAGCAATAGATCACTATAATTGTTTTACACTGTAAATTTGTTTTTTATGTGTTAGTATTTAAGGAAGAAATCATATATCCTTTACTATATATTTATTCCTTAATATTTCACCTTTAACTATACATAAAGCTAAGCATAATAAAAGAAAGGTCAGTGTGAATGTGAGCTAAACATGAAATTTTACTGCAATCTCTTACAGTAAATAGTGAAATAATGCTAGGGCTCTTTGTTTGATATCACCTCAAATTTTTTATAGCCACATTGGCATTCTGTCCATGAAACACCAGTAGAGCGATGACTTCATTCTCTAGGATGAAGGATAATTGATCTTAACCTTCCTATCATTTTCCTTTAACTCAAAGCACGAATGCAATTGAAGGCACAGATAAATAAAATCTCTGTAGGAAAAGAATGACACTCTGAAAGGTTACCTCTAAATTACCTCCAGGAGGTACAAAGCACAACGTGTTTCAGGATCCCAATGCACAAAATGCCTGCCCCACAGCCCATTTGGAGAGCGGCCAAAAATTGTTTTTGAAGGGAAATTCAAACTTTGAAGGACATAAAGTCTTTCTTCCCTAGTTGTTAAACAAAAGGGATAGCTCTAATTTTAAACAAAACCACAATCCCAAATGAAGCACTGTTCAAAGATAGTGATGTGATATTACATTTATTAATGTGATGCTTATATTACCACAAACCCAAGACACATGATCAACTTTATGGGGTGTTACCAAATAGTCTGGATTTCCCACAAATAAACATTTTCAGCTAAACAATGGCATTCTTGAAAACTGCATTTGATAAATCTAGTTGCTTCTGTACAAAGAGCTACTATTCCTTTTGCCTTTCCCTTCCTTCTCAATGATAACATACAGTGTCCCAGGATGTATCACTGTATTTGGCCTGGGGATTATATCTCACATAGAGTTCAAGAGTGAGATTCAAACAAATAAGCTACCACATTTTTCCAAAACCAGGGTCTACAGGAAGAAGGAAAGATTATTGATTGTCATTAGATTCAATAGTTCACTTTCCAAAACAAGTAGTTAACTGTTTTCTTTTGCACTCTCTTTTATATAAATACAGTAACACTCTCAGAGCAAGTTAGAGATCTAGATAATGTACAGGCAACGCACATACAATCACACAATGCATGCTCACATATGCATACACACGTGTGTGAGCACACACATCCACACACACACTCTTAGTGACCAGAAGACAAACTACATCCAGGAACTCAGAGCCAAGCACCCAGCATAGAAACCGTCACCCCTGACAACTTCACACCAAGCAGCCTTTCCGATTTGAACTTACACTACCCACTTTACTGGTAACTGGGTGGCAGCTCCCTCACACCCCTCCGTGCAAACCTAACCCCCACATCCCCTCCCTCTCCAAGAGACCTCCATGCCCACTCATGCAGGGCTAGCTCCCTGCTAGTCCCGACACCTGGCCGCACCTGCCCAGAGCCCACTCACCGTATCTGCAGTCGCAGTAGCCCCAGTCCACTTTGCCGTGGACGTTTCCATAGAAACACCAGGGGCTGCCCGCGCCATCTGGGCTCCGGCAAAAGTTGTGGCGCTGTCCTCGCAGGTGAACCCAGCCCGCGGGGGGCGACCGCTCCAGGAAAGGTGGCACCTCTGCCCAGCGCAGACATGGGGCGCCGAAGTCCGTCACGTTGACCCACGACTGGCTGGCGGGGCAGCCCCCAGGATGGGGCCGGGGCGTGTGCCCAGCTTGGAGGGCGTGTAGGCGCGGGGCCAGCAGCGCCCTCGGGGGGCGCGGGACCAGGGGTGGCGGAGGCGTGCTCTGTTGCTGCCGCTGATCAGGAAGGAAATACGTGTCCTGGGGATCCAGAGGGGACCGAGGGCGGTGGCGGCGGTGGAGGGGATACCCGAGGACCGGATCAAAGCTGGCCACTTCTGAGAGGGCCCCTAAAATCAGAGCCACCACGAGGCGGGCGAATGTCATCATGCCAGCGCTGCGGGGTTTGGTTCATGCTCCCGCGTTCCCTGGGTTCTGGGGATGGAGGGGTGGGAGTGGAGGCGGGGCCGCGGCGCCCCTTGTATTCCCCGCTCCAGTCTCCGCCCGCGCACCGCCTTCCCTGCCGCGCCTCCACCCGCTTGTCCCGCCGGCCTCTGGTCTGTCTCCCGCGGCGGGGGAGGCAGGCGTGCAGAGTTGAGCTCAGCAGAGACTCGGGAGGCCGAGAGGACCAGGAAGAAGGAGCAACCCGGTCCAGAGCTGTGGGAACTGAGCCACCAGGTGGCTGGCAGAGCAGGGGCTGGGGACTCTGCCCCCTGGCTGCGGGCGCCGGGCGCGCAGTTTCGCCCAAGCGGGACCTAGACTTTGCCCCAGCGTGGCAGGGCCAGCTGCTGGGACTGCCCAAGCTGGTTGTGCAGGGGCCAAGCCGGAGGGTGCCACTGCGGGGGCCGAGTTTGGCTGCCTCTTGCCCGCAGGCAGCACCACTACCGCTCCCACGTCTGGCACCAGCCCCGCGTCATTCCTCCTCCACCCCCGTCCAGTGCCTTCTTTCTCTGTGTTGCAGACTTTAGAACAGCGTGGATGAATTTAGGTGCCAGAATCGCCTAATAACTGCCAGACAAAAGCTCTAAGAGCCCGCGAGGAGTGCTAAAGCCATTTGACTCAGCTGTGAGCGCTTGAAGGACAAGGCCACGTTGATTCACACTTTTCATTCAGCTTGAAATCCCAGACTTAACACTGTGCCCAAATCAACATTGGCTGAAATTAAATTCCTGAACCGGCTCACGGAAAGGAGCTTGAGCCTTTCTGCTTCCTGCCTCCCACTTTTCACCCGGTGCCCTGGACAGCACCAAATGTCGGTTATTATTGGGTTACGGTGAAGCCCTCTTGATACCACATTTCCTCTACCCAGAGAAGGCTGCACCTGTCCCAGCCTCCATCCCATCCCAAAAGCTCAACCCTCTGACTCCTGCCCGCTTTTACAGGGGGAAGGACTTGAGAGAGGCCTGTTTGTCTCTGCAAAGTCTGCTCTGCCCGCCTGTCTGCGAGTTCATTGATTTGACCCTAGCTGTGGTAGGGCCCTTGCAACAGGCTCTTCCACCTTCCCTCCCTATCTTCCAAAAAGTTAACTTAGGATAAACAGGAAGCCACTGGAGTTGGATGTTTTGGAATTTCCCCTTTCAGTTGTGCCCAACTATGCCACTAAAACAATGAGAAGGAAGCCCACAAAGAAGCTACTATTTTACTTTCTGGCATGACTGTTTCCCCATGGGGGAGGAATCCTGCCCTGAAGAAATGTTGAACACAACTTAAGTGTTTATTGTTAATTCCCCACTCCTGGCTTGAAATAATCCATCCTTTTAAAATTTTTGTGAATCTTCTTACTGGGTTTTGTCTCCATCCCTGTTAATGAAAGATTTTATTTTACCTCAGAATGACGTGTATAAATGAAATGCTATTAGGAACTCAGGGAAGTATTTGTCAAAACTTTATTCAGAATGTTTTTCTGGGTCCAAAAGCATAGCTCAGACCCTGCTTGTGGAAGAGAATGAAAGATAACTATGCATGTGGGGTGTTTCACTGCTGACTTCAGTCGGGGCTGACAGAGCTCACCATCACAGGCGCTTGATGCAGCAGGTGAGAGCTGTAAGTGCAGTCAGCCCTTTTCCTTCCCGACTCTTCTTCCATTTAGGCTGCATGCTTAAAGACCCAGGGGAGGTCCCTCTTTGGATTCTTGCTGCCCTGCGCTGCCAGGACCCTGCTTCCTGCCCTCTCTGCATGGCTCCTACAACCACTGCTTTCACACTTCCTGGGGTTCTGGTAGGCAGACCCAACTCTCCCACATCTCTGTACCTTGCAGAGTGGGAAGCAAGGAGAGAGAGGCAGGCCAAAGAGAAGATTGTTGGCATTGAGACACATAGAAGAGTGCAGTCTGGCCCCTCCTAATAGGAACTGAATGTTCTCAGAGCCTCCTTACCTTTAAATGGTTACAAAGTTGACACATATGAGTTGGTACTATCCACAGAAATCCCACAGCTGGATTTCATCATTAAGGTTTAAAAACATGCCTTTCTCTGAAAATAAAATGGCATTTGTTTAATAAGACTGGATTTGAGGGTCTTAATTTGGGGTTTGCCTTCTATTTTACAGACAAGGTAGCACTTTAATCTGTTTTCCACACACTCCTCTGCTAGCATTTTCCTTTCCTCTCTTCTTTTCTTCTTGCTGCTCCAAACGTATAGATGTTTAGGTTTTTCCATATCCCAATCCAGTCCCCGAATGCTCTTCTCCCTCCTACCCCCATCACGTTACAGTGGAGGGGAGAGTAGTGTGAATATGGAGGGAGGTGTGCAGGAAGACCTTTCTCCATGGTTAGGCCTCAGGAACAGCTCCCTCCTCCAGTGCTCATTACCCTGCACCGCAGATTCAAAGCCAGAGTTGTGGGGGAAGCAACTGCACCTGGTTACAACTGTAAGCATCCCACAGCCAGCTCCTTCTATGCCCTTTTCTTTCCTTCAGCAGCAGCTAATGAGCAAGGAGAGGAACAACTCAACATGTGCAGGCTTTCCCCTCCACAATGCTGAGAAGTCCTCAGGATGCCCCTACTTATTCCCT
Source organism: Oryctolagus cuniculus (assembly GCF_964237555.1). Taxonomy (NCBI): domain Eukaryota; kingdom Metazoa; phylum Chordata; class Mammalia; order Lagomorpha; family Leporidae; genus Oryctolagus; species Oryctolagus cuniculus. Next base: position 46,864,816 of record NC_091439.1, on the reverse strand, counting down.
CCTCACCTTTGATCCCATCAAGCAAACTCATTGTCTCAAGGCCAAGGATTCAACTCCCTCAGCCTCACAGCGTATTCTGGTAGTCTCATCCAGATTCACAACTAGGGAACTGAAGAGAGGAGCCTCCCAATCCACCCTCAGGCAGAGCCACATTCGCCTGCAAATCCGCTCTTTCCTGTGGTGACTATGTTATGTGTGAACATTTGGTTTCACGATGGCTTAAAGGATCATTTTTTTTTTTTTTTTTTTTTTGACAGGCAGAGTGGACAGTGAGAGAGAGAGACAGAGAGAGAAAGGTCTTCCTTTGCCGTTGGTTCACCCTCCAATGGCCGCCGCTGCAGCCGGCGCACCGCGCTGATCCTGGCAGGAGCCAGGAGCCAGGTGCTTTTTCCTGGTCTCCCATGGGGTGCAGGGCCCAAGCACCTGGGCCATCCTCCACTGCACTCCCTGGCCATAGCAGAGAGCTGGCCTGGAAGAGGGGCAACCGGGACAGAATCCGGCGCCCCAACCGGGACTAGAACCCGGTGTGCCGGCGCCGCAAGGTGGAGGATTAGCCTATTGAGCCACGGCGCCGGCTTTTAAAGGATCATTTTATTCCGCATATGTGATGGGCTGAATATCTCCTTGTAGTTTGATTTGGAAAAAACCCAATGCAATGCATATATTATTTTTAAGAGTTCTAAAAACTGATATACAAAATAACTTTGGGAAAAAAGATCCATTGAAAATTGAGGTACTGACTGTATTTGGAAAAGCCAAAAGCTTCTAAACAGATGGCATAAAAACAGTGTTTACTTTTACAATTCTAAGTACAAAAAAACTGTTAAAAGAACACTGGGCATTGCTCTTTCATTCCAAAGAGGGAAAAAGAATCAAATACTATGACAATTTGTCTAGGGACTGTGGGAGATCAGAAATAGGATATTGTCGGGCATTTGGAGGAGTGGAAACAGAATTACATGACAATATAATATTTCATTAATAGTTCAGGGAAGTAAGTGATGAATTGCCATCAATTCAATCACTGGAATGGTCCAGTGATTCAGGGTCAGAGGTCCGCTATTGGTAGGGGATCTCTGATAGTAGAGGTCAAGTTTATACTTCTGCCTTGTTAGTCACACTTTTCTCTGACCACCCTGAGCCATAAAGATGTCCCAGGATCAACAATTGCAATAGCAATTCCACTGGGCTACCAGCATTGTGTATGGTACCCAAGAGGAAAAGAAAAGTTCTCCTTGACTCGTTGTGTGCTTAAGGCTGGGAAGAGTTGTTTGATATCTATTTTTCTTTTTGTTTTAGACTGATTTTCATAAAATAAAAAATACTTTTTTAAGCTTGAATTCTTTTTAAATATTCATCTAAACTTGGCAGAATTCTTATATGTAAACTAACTCAATAGACTCATGTTCAGTTACTCAAATTATACATATTAATAGGGGAGGAATGTATGTGTGTTTGTGTGTGTGTACTAAAAAAAAAAAAAATGGTTCCTTTAGCCTTGGAATCAAACCCGTGCTCATTCTGGCTCTAGATGTTATGCACCATGGAATATTAGACAGATTCCCTACTTCCCTAAGCCAAAGGCTTCTCATCTGTATAGAAAGGACAAGAATGGGACTTGTATGACAATGCTTGTGAACTGAGGAACAGAAGGCTTCAAAATTTCAGTAATTGCCTTTAATTTCTCAACCCCTGAAACTATGTAAACCTGTGAAAATGCACCTCAATGAAGCTAGAAAAGTGTCCACACTTCCCTCTCCATCGTGCCCTGCCTCTTTCTGCACCTCAGTAATCTCCGCATACCACACCAGGTCCCCCAGGATTAATGACAATCATGATGGAATTGGTCATGTTGGAATTGGTCAGCCCGGCTCTGATTTTATCCTCCATAGGGTGTGCTCTCTCTCCTCCTTTCAACAAGTTTTGTCCCTGAAAGCCAACGAAAGACTATTACTAGTTAAGACTCCTTTGCTGAGGAGGTTGCCTAATTATAACAAGGGGTTTTCAAATCCCTCAGCCTTTGCCGTGACAGTGAGCTGTGGCCAAATCTGAAAAGAGTAAACAGAAGAAAGGAGAGCTCAGAACTGCTTGCCAGTGATCTAGGGATCATAGGTTAGTTTTGAAAAGGGCTTAGTGTCCCCCAACTTTCCATCAAATGCAGGAATCTTTTCCAGCACCTATTTTTTAATCAATCATAGGAGAAATTCCTGCTTCTGAACCAGAATACCTCGACTGTAGAAAGTCCAAATTGTTAGAAAAGGGTACCAAGCAGAAGTTGCCTTGAGGCAGAAATCGCCTTTATCTACCTGTGATTCTGGTTCCACCCTCCTATTGATTAGAGAATGGGAGGTAACAGTTTTCTAATCCAGCTCACTGAGTTCAAATCCCTGTGAAATTATTTATTAGGGGGGCCAGCATTGTAACACAGCATGTTAAGCCAGCACCTACAACACTGACATCCTTGTTGGAACATTGCTTCCCTTCCACTCCAGCTCCCTGCTAATATGCTTAGGAAAGCAGTGGAAGATGATACAAGTGCTTGGACCCCCTCCCACCCACATGAGAAACCTAGATGGAGTTCCTGGCTGCTGGCTTTGGCATGTTTCAGGCTTGGCTATTCTAGCCATTTGACAAGTGAACCAACAGATGAAAGATTCTCTTTCTCTGCCTTTCAAGTAAATAGTAATACATATTTTTATTAATTTATTTATTGATTCCTGGCCTCCCACAAGATGCTGAATACTCCCTTTTCTCCCAATTCTCTCTCCTCAAGAAAAAAGTGTGCCCATTAAGAGGGAGTAGATCCAAAAACATTAATTCCTTCACATGAGTAGACTCCCCTGCTTGTGTTTCTCACAGGAGGTATAAGTAAGTCTACATAAGCATCAATGATTAATTCCCTGCTTTCCCTCCTTTTGCTTAGCATGTTATCCCCCACTGTCTTTGGAATCTTAAGAACAATACATAAAGCTGAGATTTGGGCACAGGTTGAGGTGAAAGAGAAGGAGTGAGGTTATTGAGCTGTTAGAGCTACTAGAAAACTGCTTCAGGATCTGGAGGCTTTATGGTGCAAGCCTACAGTTGTCTGGGCTTGGGGAAATCATGGGATGGAGAGTGTATCGACAGAATCTGAAGACTCTGGCTTCCTGGTCATTCATCAGTCACTGCTAACTCCCTAAATATAGTTTGCCTATTTGTAATGTGAGAATAACTATTCTGCTCTGCAGAGTTGTACTGATTAGAAAAATGACATTAAATGCTGGTCACTGAGCAAATGACTAACATTTAAGTGTATGAAGATAATTACCTGGTTTGTTTGCTTCTTTTGGACTAAATACACCACCCTTCCTTCTACCATTTCTTACTCCCTTATCTTTTGCTGGGTTCCCATGTCTGGTTATAATCCTGTGTAGCAGTGTCCTCATTCAACTATAGTTCATAAGATTAAAAATAGGACCTTAAATTTTATCTAACAAATGCAGATTTTAAAAATGTTGCACTTGTTTCAAATACAGTTACAGTGCTAACTTATTTTAACAAGCATATAACATTTGGTTGTAATACAATAAGAAAAAAAGTTACCTAAATGCAATTCTGCATTCAACACGTGCTAGTCAGGCATGCTGGACACATAGAATTTCATAATCACAATCATATTACTACAGAGTTGCCATCAACAAGTGCCTTGATGGAAAGAATTACGCATTCTGTTGTGACTGGCCAATAAACAGTCATTGAACAAATGAAATCTTTAAGTAAAATGCAAATAAACCATTTTCATTTTTTTTTAAGAATACAGTATAATGGCTATAAAAGTGATCAAAAACAGCAGGCAACATAATGGGTATGTATGCAAATATGGTTTGTTTGATACAGGTTCATTTAAAAATAGAATTGCATGCTTTGTTTAAAAACCAGGAGCAGGTATGGCATAACAGATTTAGCTACTGCTTGAGATGCCCTCATCCTACATCAAAACCCTTGAGATTGAGACTCACCTCCACCTCTGATCCAGCTTCTTTACAATGTACCCAGTAGACATCAGATGATTGTCAAAGTACTTGGTGTTCTCCACAAGGGTCGGAGACTAGATAGACCTCCTGGCTCCTCAAATTTGCCGTGGCCCCTCCCTGGCTGTTGCAGGCATTTGAAGAGTAACCCAGTGGATGTAAAGTTTCTCTTTTTATCTGTCGCTACCTCTGTCTCTCTCTTACACACACACACACACATACACACACACACCTTGCCTTTCAAATAAATAACTAAATAAATATTTTAAAATATCAGTGGCAGGGCTTAGTATTGTGATACAGCAGGTTAAGCTGCTGCTTGTGGCACTGACATCCATACTGGAGCGCCGGTTTGAGTTCTGGTTACTCCACTTATTCAGCTCCCTGCTATTTGCCTGGGAAAGCAGCAGATGATGGCTCAAGTTCTTGGAGCCCTTCCACCATAAGGAGACCAGAATGGAGTTCCTAGCTTCTGACTTTTGCCTGGCTTAGCCCCGAGTTGTGGCCATTTACAAACTGAACTAGCGTATTCAATCCCTCTCTCTGGCACTTGCTTGCACTCTCTCTCAACCTTTCAAATAAATAAATAAATAAATACATCTTTCTTAAAAATCAGTTTTTCAGACATAATTATAAATTACTTGTTTCCCTTGTGTATCTTTTGGAATGCTTTTGGCTCCAAGTAAAATAAACTCCAATTCAAATTGCCTTAAAGTATTTTAGGGGCTGGCACTGTGGCATAGTAGGCTAAGCCTCCGCCTGCGGTGCTGACATCCCATATGGACACTGGTTTGTGTCCTGGTTGCTCCACTTCCAATCCAACACTCTGCTTATGGCCTGGAAAAGCAGTGGAGGATGCCCAAGTGCTTGGGCCCCTGCACCCATGTGGGAGACCTGGAGGAAGGTCCTGGTTCCTGGTTTCGGATAGGCCCAGGTCCAGCCATTGCCACCACTGGGGCAGTGAATTAGTGGCTGGAAGATCTTTCTGTCTCTCCCTCTTCCTGTAACTATACCTCTCAAATAAATAAACTTTAAAAATCTCTTAAAAAATAAAGTATTTTAAGGGGCTATATGGTCCCATATAGCAGGAAGTACTAAGTTCCCTGGGGTTGACTGCTTTCTGTATCTAACAATGCCTTTGCAATGTCAGGCTCCTTTTCACTCCCCCACTTGACCATCTTAATGTTCGATTCATCTTCAGATATCAGCAAATGATAAAATGTCACATTTATATAAAGTCTCTGTTCTGTGCTTCTTTTTTAGAAGCATGGAAATCTTTTTCAGAGGTCTCCCAGAAGATTTCCCTGAAACCTTGCTGGCTAGGATTGACTCACATGCTTCTTGATGACACATTCAGCAGCATGGAGGAGAGACTTTCTATGATTAGCCTAGACTGATTACTTGGGGGCGTAATGGGTACTTGGGAATAAACCAACCTTCAGTACTACAGCTTCCAAAAATCAAAACAGAGGAACACTGCAACCCAAATTTCCACATAGCAACAGTTGTCTATAGCTGTTTGAGTTCTCAGACCTACAGAACACTTCAGTTCACCATGGGCCATTCCCCCTCCACCCCCAACCTGCCCTTTATGTTTGAGTTTACCAAAGCTAGTGTATACTTTTGCATCTGACAGAAAGGACATGCTAAGTTATAATGTTTACGAGCATTTCAGTCTATGCCTTTTGAAACTACCAATGAATGGGTAATTGTATTAGTTATCTGTAGCAAAGTAACAAATTGTCCCACAGTTTAGTGGCTTATACAACAAGTGTTTATTTCCTCAGAGTTTCTGAGAACCAGGAATCTAGGGATGGTTTATCTGGGTGGTTCTGGCTCAAGGTCAAGAAGTTTCTGTCAAAATATTAGTGGGACTGCAGCCATTTAAAGGCTTACTAGGCTAGAGCGTCTGCTTCTGTGATCATTCCTCTGGTGGCTGGCTGCACACCACACCTCAGTTCCTGACCACATGGGCTTCACAGAGGCATTTACAACAGGCATGGGCTTCCTGCAGTGCAACTGATCCAAGAGAAAAAGAGCAAACAGGGCACGTGAAAAACCACTTGGCCAACCACTTGCATCTCATATCAGTGCGCCTAAGTTCCAGTCCTAGCTCAGCTTTCCAATACTTCTTGGTAATGTGCATCTTGGGAGTCAGAAGGTAATGGTTTTAGCACTTGAATTCCTGCCATCCATGTGCGAGATTTGAAGTCCCTCACTCCTGATTTCAGTCTGGCCTAGTCCTGGAGCTTACAATTATCTGGGCAGTGAAACAGGACATGAAAGACATCTCTCTATGTCTGCCTTTTAACTAAAAGTGAAAATAAACTTTTATAAAGAGCAAGAGAGAAACAGCAATGAATACCCATGTAATACAATCTCAGAAATGACACACTGTCACTTTTGCTGTATTTTATTGTTCACATTACAAACTAACCCTGGTACATGGAAGGAAGGAGCTATACAAGGTGTGGATTCTAGGAGACAGGCATCACTGTTGGAGATTTTTTAGGTTACCTACCACAATTATATTTTATAAAATTACCCAAAACAGATAAATTAAAGGTAGCATATTTGTAGTATAGCCATATGAGTTTTCCAAAAGCGAATATCTTCAAAATGTATTGTTAATTAAACATTAATTTATATAAAACTTAAGATCAGCTCCAATAAAAAGCATTTTAATTTTCCCACAATTGCATTTTTCATTCTATTTTATGAACTGACTCTTTGTTGTCTGGATGCAACAAGTAAGAGTATCCATGAATTCAAGTATCCAGACTCCTTGTAGAAGAGTTTATCAGTTGCCTGATGGCATATTTTTTTTTTAATTTATTTATTTGAAAGTCAGAGTTACACAGAGAGAGGAGAGGCAGAGAGAGAGAGGTCTTCTGTCTGATGGTTCACTCCCCAGATGGCTGCAACGGCTGGAGCTGCGCTGATCCAAAGCCAGGAGCCAGGAGGTTCTTCCAGGTCTCCCACGTCGGTGCAGGGGCCCCAGGACTTGAGACTTGAGCCTTCTTCTACTGCTTTCCCAGGCCATAGCAGAGAGCTGGATTGGAAGAGGAGCAGCCAGGACTAAAACCAGTGCCCATATGGGATGCCGGCACTTCAGGCCAGGGCGTTAACCTGCTGCACCGCAGAGCTGGCCCCCTGATGGCATATTTAATGTACCAACCAACCTGCAGTTATTAACCTTTTAACAGAGGCAAAAGAATGCACTAAGTGGATACCGAAATTATGAGATTTGAATCCTAGGGAGGCAGGATTTGGGTTGAAGAAAATATCTGCTGAGATTCTATCACTTGTGAAGTCATCAGTATAAAAATATTCCTGGGGATGGCACTGTGATGTAGCAAGTAAAGCTGTCACCTGCAGTGCCAGCATCTCATATAGGTACCAGATCAAGTCTGCTGGCTGCTCCACTTTTGATCCCAGCTCCCTGCTGATGTACCTGGGAAAGCAGTAGAAGATGGCCCAAGTTCTTGGGCCCCTCCACCCACGTGGGAGACCCAGAAAAAGCTCCAGGCTCCTGGCTTCAGATTGGCCCAGCTCTGACCATTGTGGCCATTTGGGTAGTGAACCAGTGGATGGAAGACTCTTCTCTCTTTCTGCCTCTGCCTCTCCGTTACTCTGCTTTCAAATAAATAAATCTATTTTTTTTTTGCTGTGAATAGCGTTTCTTTTTTTTTTTAACTTAAATTTCCAAAGTACAGAATATGGATTACAATGGCTTCCCCCCCCATAACGTCCCTCCCACCCGCAACCCTCCCCTTTCCCACTCCCTCTCCCCTTCCATTCACATCAAGATTCATTTTCAATTCTCTTTATATACAGAAGATCAGTTTAGCATACATTAAGTAAAGATTTCAACAGTTTGCTCCCACACAGAAACATAAAGTGAAAAATACTGTTTGAGTACTAGTTATAGCATTAAATCTCAATGTACAGCACACTAAGGACAAAGATCCTACATGAGGAGTAAGTGCACAGTGACTCCTGTTGTTGACTTAACCAATTGACACTCTTGTTTATGGCTTCAGTAATCACCCTAGGCTCTTGTCATGAGCTGCCAAGGCTATGGAAGCCCCCTGAGTTCACTGACTCTGATCATTTTTAGACGAGGCCATGGTCAAAGTGGAAGTTCTCTCCTCCCTTCAGAGAAAGGTACCTCCTTCTTTGATGACCCGTTCTTTCCACTGGGATCTCACTTGTGGAGATCTTTCATTTAGGTTTTTTTTTTTCCCCCAGAGTGTCTTGGCTTTCCATGCCTGAAATACTCTCATGGGCATTTCAGCCGGATCCACATGCCTTAAGGGCTGATTATGAGGCCAGAGTGCTGTTAGGACATTTGCCATTCTATGGGTCTGCTGTGTATCTCACTTCCCATGTTGGATCATTCTCTCCCTTTTTGCTTCTATCAGCTAATATTTGCAGACACTATTCTTGTTTATGTGATCCCTTTGGTTCTTAGTCCTATCATTACGATCAGTTGTGAACAGAAATTGATCACTGGGACTAGTGAGATGGCATTGGTACATGCCACCTTGATGGGATTGAATTGGAATCCCCTGGTATGTTTCTAACTCTACTGTTTGAGGTAAGTCAGCTTGAGCATGTCCCGAATTGTGCAATTCGGGACATGCTCAAATAAATAAATCTTAAAAAATAAATTTAAAAATTCCTATAGACATAATATTCCTAAAACATAATACAAAACAAAAACATCCATGGTTTAATCTGATTAGAAAGTTACCAAATTTCTTCAATTAAATTATATTCACTATCTACCAAGCAATTCTGAGTATTTATAATACAATAGAGTTTCCTGTCCAATGAATTATGCACATATTTCTATTACTTCCCTATGCATCTGCATCCAAACACAAGTCCCTTAATCATCTGTCACAAGGCTTGTATTTATGCTCAATACACTTACAACAACTAGGAACAAAGTTTTCTGCTGGGGCTGAAATCAGAAAGAATTTCTTTTCCTCCCTTGCACAAAACAGTTACATTATGAATGACACATGCCCCCATTTTGATACAGAAGGATTGATCTAGTTTGGAAGCAGAGACTCTTTGGCTGTATTTATAGCTACATTGTGTAATAAACTCAAGGCATTAAAAGTATGATAGTACTCTAGACTAGTCTTTATTTTTAGAAGGCTTAGAAAGCTCTACCCAATTTAAAATGCCTCTGTATATGACTTAATATTCTTTCCTATCAAATGGTCATTAGAAAGATGAAATAAGGCCAGTCAACAAGAAAGACATAGCATTAGTTATGTCATTGCCCACAGCAGTGGTTGAACAAACGACTTTATAGAAGATGCCAGATTCCACCAAGGAATCTAAAATAAGAAATAGTAGCCAGTCAAATTTTGCTTTGTGAAAGGATGGCGATTAATGTAATTCATGTGTTTTGTGCTATGCTGGTCTTCAGAAATATCTTAAATAAATTATTTCAAAGAATAAACAATAAATTTGAATGCCATTAACCTGTGGACCTTAACTAGCTCAACAAAGCATATAATGATAGATTAAAGAAGAAGGAAGAACCCGTTAGGAAATGCATTTTTTTAGAAATACATTTCTTAAAGCAAGGGCTTCGAAATGCCTACATATTAAAAATTGAACACTGAGTTTTAAGAAGTTAAATAATGCCATGATTTTTCTGTCTTGATTGTGAACTAGAAAGGTTAATAACCTAGACAATTTGTAAAAGTGTCGGGAGGGGCCAGGGTTGTGGCTCAATAGGCTGAACCACTGTTGCAATGCCAGGTGCCTGTTTGAGTCTTGGCTGCTCTGCTTCTGATCCTAATATGTCTGGGAAAGCAGCAGAAGGTAGCCCAAGTCCTTGGGATCCTGCCACCCACAGGGGTGGCCCAGAGGAACACCAGGATCCTGGCTTCAGCTTGGCCTGGGCCTGACCATTGCAACCACTGGGAGAGTGAATTCCAGGTTGGAAGATCTTTATCTCTGTCTGTCGCATCCTCTGTCCCTCTGCCTGTCAAATGAATAAATAAATAAATACATCTTTTTTAAGTATCTGGTGATGAATTTGGAGAAACAACGATTTGAAAAGTGCTTTCAGTGGTCAAAGTTAATTGTAGAACCACTAAGTCAATCAGGGAACTCATACTGTATTCTCTCACAAATTCAGAAGAATGCTGGGATTTTACTGTTTGTCGCTCCCCCTCTTCATGGAGGAACGACACTAAGTCCTGCCTAGGCTTCATATCCGAGTCACGGCACCATTATGTCGCTCCCCCTCTTCGTGGAGGAGCAACACAGGACCCTGCGCTGTTCTTTCGTCTGCTCGGCCCTCCCCGGGTTTGCTGCTGGTTCTTCCCGGGTTGGCTACTATCCCTTCCACCTCCGTGGAAGGGCAGTTCCCCCTGGCCACATTCCCCACTTCCGCAGGGGAGCGGCACACCGCCGGCCGGCTCTTCTCGGGGGCTGCACGGGTTCCCTTAGATGTTCCCCATAGATGTTCCTGGTGCATGCCGTCTCTCTCCTCCTTTATAGTCCTTCTCTGCCAATCCCAACTCGGCTGCCCACACGCCGAGCACGCTGCTCTCCAATCAGGAGCAAGTCCTACAGTTAATTGGTTGAACTGGAGGCAGCTGTGCGGAAGCTGTTTACTTCTCTCCCAGCGCCATATTGTGGGAGAGCAGATGCATAGAATAAGTCTTAATTCCAGTAACAGTCCAGTCCGGTTTGCTCCCCACAGATCCCCCTTTCTTTTTATTTTTGGCGTTGATACGCGCCTGTCTTCGGTGTCCCGCGGCACACACTCTGCTCTACTTGCTAGAGCTGCCACAGGCTCTTACAAGTCCTATCAATCAGGAAAACCGAATCCGGGTCCTCTCTTCGCCATGTTGTGAGGAGGTTTTTAGGCGCTGATGCGTGCCTGTATTCGGTGCCCTGCAGCGCATGCTCTGCTCTGCCTGCAGGGGACTTACAAGACCTATCAGGCAAACCGAATCCAAGCCTTCTCATTGCCTTATTGTGGGGGAGACTTATTAGTGTTGGTTCGTGCCTATCTTCGGTGACCTGCAGCTCATACTCTGGTCGAGCTTTGCTGGCGCTTACCGCCTTAAATCAGGCAGACCGAATCCAAGCCTCCTAATTGTTGCATTGTGGGGAAGCTTTACTGATGTTAATTCGTGCCTGTCTTCGGTGACCTGCGGCTAGCCGCCCAGGTGCTCATCGCCTCACTAATCGGGCAGACCGAATCCAAGCCTTCTAATTGGCATGTTGAGGGGAGGCCTTATTTCTCTCTATTTCTCTATCTCCGGGCATTCCTATTTCTCCCATTTTACTTCTATCTTCCAGCATTCCTATTTCTCTCACTTTACTTCTAAAACTTCTGTTTCTTATCCCCGCAGCTTCCCGGCACCTCGCCCCGCCGGCGGGTTCCCGGCTCTGCGCCGCTTCAGCCCGCGCGCCTCTCTCATCTGCGCAGCTTCCCGGCTTTGCGCGGCTTCCCGGTTTCGCGCGCTCCGCGGGCTCCACGCTTAACCCTTTCGCGTCTGAACCACGGCCTACGCCAGCGTTCCCTATCTATTCACGCCCCGTGCTCTCTCTGCACGCGGCGGCTTCCGCGAGTAACACAGCGTAGCTTGCGTCTCCACCACTAGCATTCAATCCAAGTTCCCCGGGCTAGCCTGGCGAATTCAACCCAGCATACGTCTCCGCCCCACGGTTTGGCTTCCCGTCCTTTGCTCCCCGGGCTAATCAGACGGATCCCAACCTGGCTTGCGTCTCAGCTTCTAGTTTCAACTTTTCGCCCCCTATTCCCGGGCTAACTTGAGAATCCCAAAGTGGCTTTCGTTTCCGCCTCGGCCTGCCCCCCGCGGCTTCAATTTCCCTAACATTTTTCTCTACCCGGTATGTTTCCCCAAACTTTCCTCCAACGATATTCCTCCCTCATTTCTCCTGGCCTCTCCCCACAGTCCGCGTCCGAGTCTGTTTGTTCTAGCTTTCACTTTCGCTTTCGACCTTAAAGATTTCTCCCAGCTTCCCCCCGTAGTCCATATCCGAGTCTATGCCTAGGCTTTCAACAGCTTCTTCCGGCACCCTTTTCGTCCGGCTTTTCCCTAGGCTGTTTGCTAGTCTCTCTCTCCGATAATTTCCCTAGGCTCTTTGCTAGTTTCTCTCTCCTAAGTTTCCTAGGCTCTTTGCTAGTTTCTCTCTCCTAAGTTTCATATCCGTCCTAAGTTTCCTATCCGAGTCACGGCACCATTATGTCGCTCCCCCTCTTCATGGAGGAACGACACTAAGTCCTGCCTAGGCTTCATATCCGAGTCACGGCACCATTATGTCGCTCCCCCTCTTCGTGGAGGAGCAACACAGGACCCTGCGCTGTTCTTTCGTCTGCTCGGCCCTCCCCGGGTTTGCTGCTGGTTCTTCCCGGGTTGGCTACTATCCCTTCCACCTCCGTGGAAGGGCAGTTCCCCCTGGCCACATTCCCCACTTCCGCAGGGGAGCGGCACACCGCCGGCCGGCTCTTCTCGGGGGCTGCACGGGTTCCCTTAGATGTTCCCCATAGATGTTCCTGGTGCATGCCGTCTCTCTCCTCCTTTATAGTCCTTCTCTGCCAATCCCAACTCGGCTGCCCACACGCCGAGCACGCTGCTCTCCAATCAGGAGCAAGTCCTACAGTTAATTGGTTGAACTGGAGGCAGCTGTGCGGAAGCTGTTTACTTCTCTCCCAGCGCCATATTGTGGGAGAGCAGATGCATAGAATAAGTCTTAATTCCAGTAACAGTCCAGTCCGGTTTGCTCCCCACACTGTTTTTCACTGATTCCATTCCAACTTACCTGGCCCAGGAAGTTGCAGGATATTAAACAATACTGCTGTAAAGACAACTTTAAGTACAATAGAAAGTCACTATTTTTAAGTCAGCAAAAATGAAATGTATGCTGTATTAAGGAAAAAACTTATGAATGGATTAGATACTTTAGGAAGTTATAAAATTAAAAAGATTAATTATTAACACTGTGGTATTCAGAAGAAAAAGATGTCATTAACAATGCTCTTGTATTAAAAGAGAAATTTTTATTTTCTACATTTGATTATTTGTAAATTTTAGTAACTCTAAAGCAATTGAGAATTTTTATGATTGCTTGCATTTTATTTGTAAGGAATAGAGTCAGAGTAATCTCTCTCTCTTAATTTGAGAAAGAAAAGAGAGCAAGCACACAATCCCATTTACTGGCTCACTCCTCAAATGCCAACAACTTTGTATATCTCCTTGAGTATTGTGATTTGTTTGAAATTGAACTTCTCTGAGAATGTCAAATCAATCTTTAGATGAACCATTAAAGAACAAACTATAAAAGAATTATAAATAAAAATGTAATAAATAACTATTGGATTTTAGAATGCATTCTTAATCCTTCACAATTGTGTGCCTGTGGACTCCTAGCTAAGATTCAAAGCTGGCTTTAGGGGCTGGTATTTGGTACAATGGGTAACACACCACTTCTAACACCTACAACCCATATTGAAGTGCCTCGGTTTGAGTCCCAGGTCCACTCTCCATTCCAGCTTTCTGCTGATGCATGCTTTGGGAGGCAGTAAGTAGTGGATTCCTGCCACTGATGTGGGAGACCTGCATTGAGCTCCTGGCTCCTGGCTTTGTCTTGATCTAGCCCCATCTATTACAAACATTTAGAGAGTGAACCAGCTATTGGGAGATCCCACTCTGTCTCTCTCTGTCTCTACATCTTTTAAGTAAGTAAAGCGAACAAATAAAAAGCTTGCTTTAGAAGCATACAGTTTATATGCAGGAGAAACAAAGTGAATATCCTGATGAGTTAGGTTAAATAATAACTGGCATTAATTGAATGTTTTATTCTGTTCAAGTCTCTGCACTAAGCATGTTATCACCCACATAATACTTATTTATTAGTTCTTCCTGTGTTGTGTAATATTGTCATTATTATTACATTGGGAAAGAAAGAAAAGAAAACTGAGCAACTTGACTAAATCTATGGAGATAGTGACTGAGATGAGATACGTAGTCAGGCCCTCACCCATTACATTACAGAACAGAAAACAATTTTTATCTTCAAGTACAAAATTCATTACAGTTGCTCAACTTACCATTTCTCAAAGAAAATGACAGGTAGAGTTCATTAGCCTACTAATTTATATTTCACTCAAGGCTTGAATCAGATTTTTAATGAATTGCAGCCTTGAAGCCATAAAATTTAGAAAAATAGATTTGAAAGACTCAATTCTTCAGATTCCTGGTGAATGAGTTTATCATGTAGCTTTTCACCCACAAAAACCAGCTGAATACAAAAATCTGACCTATTGAAAGGCTGGGAAATGGAATATTATAGCTAATGAGAGACTAATATTTGCCACTGGGCTGCACGCCTGACCTCGTTATGATTTTGTCACATAGAAGAGTTTTAGTGGCATATTTTGGAAATTACCAACACAAACTATGCGTTCAGATGGCTTGGGTTCAATTTCATCTAACCATTTTGGCAAGTTATATAATCTCATTTAGTCTCCTAAAATTGTTATGGGAATTAAATGGGATAATTTTCTATAGCACTTATTTAGCGCCTTTTTTTGAGACAGAGAAAGAGGTAACGAGTATTAGTGTAAGAGGAAGACATAGGTATCTAGTTCATAAGCTGTTCTTATTGAAAATGATAAAAATAAATATTGGAAACTGTTGGCAACTGACAGAAACATTTTTAAAGAAATTTTGTATTTATTGAATACGTGATGTAGTTGTTAAGTGCTGAGGTTCAAGAGAAGTTAGAAAAAGTGTTTCTATGTGGGTGCAAACTGTTGAAATCTTTACTTAATATATGCTAAACTGATCTTCTGTATATAAAGAGAATTGAAAATGAATCTTGATGTGAATGGAAGGGGGGAGGGAGAGGGAAAGGGGAGGATTGCAGGTGAGAGGGAAGTTATGGGGGGGAAAGCCATTGTAATCCATAGTCTGTACTTTGGAAATTTATATTCATTAATTAAAAGTTAAAAAAGTCTATGTTCAAAATCCAACGTTAGGGATGGGCATTTGGATCAGTGTTAGAGACACCCTCAAGCCATATTGGAGTGCCTGGTTTAAGTTCTGTCTTCACTTATAATCCAGCTTCCTATTAATGTGCACCCTGGGAGGCAATAGGTATTCCCTCAAGTATTTGGGTTCCTGTCACCACATATGAGACCCAGAACTGCATATTAGACTCCTGCATTCAGCTTGTCCCAGCCCTGGCTTTTGAAGGTATTTGGGGAGTGAACAAGAAGATGAGAGCTCTCTTTCTCTATCTTTCGAATATAATAAAAATAAATCAATAAATAAAAACTTTAAATGTATTCTTTTAAAAGTGTCTGATTCTACTGCCTACTATCGATAACACTGGGCAAGCTGCTTAAATTCTTTCAGCCCAGTGTATTCATCTATACAATTAGAATAAAACTGTAATACTTGCCTCAGCAGTAATCATTTTTTGATTTGGTTAATGAATAAAATGATGCAATAACAGAATATTACCTGGCATATAGTTACTTTTAGATAAATGATAATTATTAGCATTTCTATTGTAAATATTATTACTAAAGCAAAAGTAAAAAATAAGACCTCTGAAGCTCAGGTGAAGGGAGGTGATATGAAACTTGGCCTTGTTCTTTTCTATCTTCCATTGGATTTGGCCACAGCCCAAACCAATAGACTGTCTTCTGAGAAAAAGATAGGAGAAAGAAGTTTTGGACATCATTTGGTTAAGTTGTAGGTTCAATAATAGCTTTAGCCTGCCCAGGAGCCTGGTAAATATTGTGTTCTTTGGTTTCAAATGGCAGATAATTAATAGTATTCTTCTGCCAAGGGAGAATATCAATCCATAATGTTGTCTGAAAGAGTTCCTATTCTTTAGTGATTCTTTTGTTGTTAAAAAGTTTATTGAGGGGCTGGCATTGTGGCATAGCAAGTTAAGCCATCATCAACAATTTTGGCATCCCATATGGGAGCCAGTCAAGATCCCTGCTAATGCACCTGGGAAAGCAGCAAGAGATGGCCCAAGTACTTGGGCTTCTGAACCCACATGGGAGACCTGGATGAAGTTCCTGGTTCCTGTATTTGGCTCAGCTGAGCCCTGGTCATTGTAACCATACATTAATTAATTAAAAAAAAAAAAAGTGTGCTGGGGTAACCATTTGGCTGGGTTCAGTTCCCTGTTCCAGCTTCTGACTCCAGATTTCTGTTCATGTAAACCCTGAAAGGCAGCAGTGATGACTCAAGTGGTTGGGTTCCTGCCCTCTACAAGGGAGACCTAGATTGAGTTTCTTGCTCCTTACTTTCTTCCAGTCCAGTTCCAGTCATTGCAGGCATATGAGGAGTAACAGGATGTTGTCTCTCTCTCTCTGCCTTGTTCTCTGTTTCTTCTCTCTCTCTCTCTCTCCCATTCCCTCTCAAATAAATATTTTTAAAAATATTTATTAATTTATTTGGCTGGCACCGCAGCTCACTTGGCTAATCCTCTGCCTGCGGCGCCGGCACCCCTAGTCCCGCTTGGGGCGCCAAATTCTGTCCCGGTTGCTCCTCTTTCAGTGCAGCTCTCTGCTGTGGCCCGAGAGTACAGGGGAGGATGGCCCAAGTCCTTGGGCCCTGCACCCACATGGGAGACCAGGAGGAAGCACCTGGCTTTGGATCAGTGCAGAGCACCAGCTGTAGCAGCCATTTGGGGGGTGAACCAATGGAAAAAGGAAGACCTTTCTCTCTGTCTTTCTCTCACTGTCTAACTCTGCCTGTCAAAAAATTTATTAATTTATTTGAAAGGCAGAGAAACAGAGAGAGGAAGAGAGTTTCCATCTGCTTGTTCCCTCTCCAAATGACTACAATGGCCAAGGCTGGGTCAAGTTGAAGAGAGGAGCCTGGAATTCCATCCATATCTCTCACGTAGGCTTCAGAGGCCTAAACACTTGGGCCATTTTCTGCTCCCTTCCCAGGCACATTACCAGGGTGCTGGATTATAAACAGAACAACTGGAACTTGAACCAGTGTTCCAATATGGCATGCCAGCAACACAAGTGGAAGTTTAACCCACTGGGCCACAATGCTGGCTCCCTCAAATACTTTCGAAAAAAGATATACTGGTTAGCTTTTCACATCATAAAAATACCTGGGGTAGGCTACTTAGGAAGAAAGGAAGTTTATTTAGCTCATCGCTTTGGAGGCTGAGAGTCATGGTGCAAACTCTTGTAAGTGCCCCTTTGCTGCGGACAAGAGGGCATGTGAGAGGAGGAGACCACATGGTAAGGAAAGAAGCAGAAGGAGCTGGATGGGGTCAGGCTCAGGTTTCTATAGCAATCCTTCCTGGGGAACTAAGCAGAAGAAAGACCTTAATCCCTTTTGAGGGCAAGCTCTCAATTGACCTAAGGAGCTCCCTCCAGGTCCCACCTGTTTTCTAAAAATTTAAAAATACTTTAAAATTTTCATTTTTAAAAGATATTTATTTATTTGTTTGAAAGACAGTTACAGAGAGGGGAAGAGAGGTCTTCCATTTGCTGGTTCACTCCTGAGATGGCCGGGACAGCTGGAGCTGTGTCAATCTGAAATCAGGAGCTTCTCCCACTCGGGTGCAGGGGTCCAAGCACTTGGGCCATGTTCTACTGCTTTCCCAGGCCATAGCAGAGAATTAGATTGGAAGTGGAGCAGCCGGGACTCAAACTGGCGCCCATATGGAATGCAGGCACTACAGGTGGTGGCTTTACCCGCTATGCCACAGTGCCGGCCCCCAAATTTTTTATTTTTTAAAGAGAGAGCCAGTCTATAAAATCTCTCTCCTTCTCTTTCAGATTTACTATATTTATTTATTTGAGAGGCAGAGTGACAGAGAGAGAGGAACAGACAGAGAAAGAGATCTTTGATCTGCTGGTTCCATCCAGGTCTCCCACATGGGTGGCTGAGGCTCAAGTACTTGGACCATCCTCGGCAGTTTTCCCAGGTGTATTAGCAGACAGCATGATTGGAAGCAGAGCAGCCAAGACTCGAATTGATGCTCTGATATGGGATGCTGCTGGCACAAGCAGTGGCATACCTTGGCCACCTTAGGCCCCACCTTGTAAAGATTCCACACTACCTCCCAGTATCACCACCCTGAGGACCAGGCTCCCAACACATGAATCTTTGAAAGGAAAAACAACGGCCAAACCATAACTATTTTTTTCAAAATGTGGCAAATGTTAATTTTGGATCACATAAGGGGATAGATAACATGTTGTCTTAGAATAGCACATAGATTAGTAAACAAAAGACATCATATCACATCCTATTCTGCCATTTAAAGCTCAGAATTTTGCTAGTTCCTCTCTCAGTTGCATCTGTGTATGACAATGTCATTTCATAGTGATGTTGTACAGAGATGTTGTTCAAAATTCTGTGTTTGCTACTTCACAGACACTCAACAAATGACATATTTTCCCTTTTTTTCCATGTTTGCTCGGTAGTTTAGAGACTTAAAAGTTTATTCTTTTGCAAAGCATGAGTCATGAAGTAGTTTCACAATCCAGAATGAGATGGAAATGGTTAGGAAAGTTGTTATAGACCCTTGAGGGCATGCTAACTTTTATATATATATAAAAAAAAACCACACCCAGTGTGTACTTGGGGTCCAAAGTCCAGAAAATAATTTGAGCTTAAGTAAAATCTCAACTTCTTTGAAAAGGAAATAAATCCTCTTTGTCCTTCAAAGCCATAGGCCAAGGAATTTAGACCAAATTAAAGTGTTGTTGAATCTTTTAAGCACAAAACAAATGAAATATCAGTATTACTGTTAAGGACTAACTTATGTGTTGATACTTTCTGTGTTCCCACACAGGTGTTTAACTTTTTTGAAAGCGTACTAAAAAAATCAAGGGTGGTATTTGATGCATTGGTTAAGATGCTACTTGGGGTGACCACATCTCATGTCAGAGTGCTTGGGTTTGAGTCCCAGCTCTGCTTCACATTCCAGCTTTTCCCTAATGTGCACCCTAGGAGGCAGCAGATTATGGCTTTAGTAGTTGAATCCCTGACTTCCACTCAAGAGACCATGATTGAATTGTAGGCTCCTGGTTTCAGATTGATCCAGCCCTGGCTGTTGCAGGCATTTGTAGCATGAACCAGCAGATGGAAGATTTCCTCTTCTCTTTCTCTTTGTTCTTTCTTCTTTCTTTCTTTCTTTCTTTCTTTCTTTCTTTCTTTCTTTCTTTCTTTCTCTCTCTCTCTCTCTCTCTCTCTCTCTCTCTTCCTTTCTGCCTTTCAAATTAAATAAATAATTCAAAAATATATATCAAATTCTTAAGCCATGCTATGGTCTATACGGTGTTTGTCCCCTAAGGGTTCGTTTGTTGAAAGCTTGGTCTCTGTGTGGCAGGTGTTGAGCTTGTAGGACATTTACAAGGTGAGGCCTAGTAAGAAGTCCTTAGGTCACTGGGGACATAGCCTTTGCAAAGGAATAGATAATTCTCATGAGAAACTGAGTTAGTTTTCTCAAGAAACACTTATTAAAAACTAAGACTGACCCCTTAATTGCTCTCTGTTTCCTGTCTTGGAATGTGAACTCTTGCTCCTGAACATACTCCCACCACTGTGGTGCCGTCGACTATGAGGACTTCAGCAGAGCTTAGGTACCATGCCCTTGAGTGGTCAGAACTGTGAGCTAAATAAAACATTCTGTAAAGTGCCCCAGCCTCAGTTATTTCAATGTAGGAATGGAAAACAGAATAATGCAACCAATGAATTTTATCTATTATGTAGTTGTATACATATTTCTTGAAGGAATAAATGAATGAATCAACAACTGTCTTCAGCTCTTTCTCCATGTATTTAAATCTTGCCAATTAGTCAAAGACAATTTTCCCCCATCAATGTCCTTCCAGAGGATTCCAGCTCACAATTTTGATTAAAACAATCATCCTCATTTTTAAAGGGACTGGACCATCTTTCAGAATTCCACACTAGTCTGCTCTGTTTCCATTGATAGTCAACTCAGACCCAAATGATCACCTTTGAATTTAAGTTGGAACCAGTCAATGATGATTCCAATTAGTTCTCTGTGAATATATAATCCCATCAAGCACTAGCCCCAAAACTTGGCTCAAGACAGTCAAAAGGGGCCCCAGACTGTTCGAGATAGTAAAGAAGAGAAGTAGAATCTCTATCTTCTTTTTTTTTTTTTTTTTTTTTTTTTTTTTTTTTTTTTTTTGACAGGCAGAGTGGACAGTGAGAGAGAGAGACGGAGAAAAAGGTCTTCCTTTGCCATTGGTTCACCCTCCAATGGCTACCACGGCCAGCGCGCTGCGGCCAGCGCACCGTGCTGATCCGATGGCAGGAGCCAGGTGCTTCTCCTGGTCTCCCATGGGGTGTAGGGCCCAAGCACTTGGGCCATCCTCCACTGCACTCCCTGGCCACAGCAGAGAGCTGGCCTGGAAGAGGGGCAACCGGGACAGAATCCAACGCCCTGACCGGGACTAGAACCCGGTGTGCTGGCGCCGTAAGGCAGAGGATTAGCCTAGTGAGCTGTGGCGCCGGCCTCTATCTTCTTTAAAAAAAAAAAAAAAGATTTATTTACTTATTTGAAAGGCAGAGAGGCACAGGCAGAGAGAGAGAGAGAGAGAGAGAGGTCTTCAATCTGCTGGTTCACTCCCTAAATGGTTGTAAAGGCCGGAGTTGTACCAATCTGAAGCCAGGAGCCAGAAGCTTCTTCCAGATCTCCCATACAGGTGCAGGAGCCCAAGGACTTGGGCCATCTTCTACTGCTTTCCCAGGCCATAGCAGAGAGCTGGATCAGAAGCGGAGCAGCCAGGACTGGAACTGGTGCCCATAGGAGATGCTGGCACTACAGGTGGCAACATTACCTGCTATGCTATGGTGCTGGTTCCCCTGCTATCCTTTAAACATTTTTTTTAATTTATTTGAGAGACAAGGAAAGTGAGAGTGTGTGCTCCGGTCCAGGGGCTCATACCTCAAATACCTAAATTGGCTGGGTCTGGGCCAGAATCAAAGCAGGGAGCCTGAAACTTAATCCAGGCCTCAAACATACAGGTGGCAGGAATCCAATTATCTGGCTAACCACTGCTGCCTCCCAGGGTCTGCATTAGCAGGAAGTTGGAATCAGGATCCAGAACCAAGTACCAAACTCAAGTTCTTTGATGTGGGATGCTAATATTTAGTCAGGAGGCTGAACTCCTACCCCATAATCCTTGACGTTTCATTCTAGCCTGTTCAAGGCAGTGAAGAACCCCACTCAGGTCCATTCTACTCTTGCCTCTGAGCAGGCATCAAAATAGATGTTATGGGGCCTCTGCTGTGGCACAGTAGGTTAATCCTCTGCCTGCGGCACTGGTATCCCATATAGACTCCAGTTCTAGTCCCGGCTGCTCTTCTTCTGATCCAGCTCTCTGTAATGGCCTGGTATGGCAGTAGAAGATGGCCCAAGTGCTTGGGCCCCTGCACACTCATGGGAGACCAGAAGAGGCTCCTGGCTCCTAGCTTCAGATTGGCTCAGCTCTGATCTGAGGAGTGAACCAGAGGATGTAAGTCATTTCTCTCTGTTTCTCCCTCTCAGTCTGTAACTCTACCTCTCAAATAAATAAAAAAATCTTAAAAAAAAAAAGATGATACATAATACAATCTGGATTTCCTGTTTTTCCATCTTCTTAATTTTGGCTGCCCTCTTGCCCTCCCACTAGGGGACTGCCTCCTGAACTAGATAGCAGGGCCTGCTTTCATAGGTCTGGTGCTGTCCAGATATTCAGGGCCAGGCGATGGCTTGAGGAGTATGAAATTCTCCGTACTTCATTTATTTCTTAAATATTTATTTATTTATTTGAAAGGCAGAGTTACAGAGAAGCAGAGACAGAGAGTGAGAGGTCTTCCATCCGCTGGTTCACTCCCCAGATGGCTGCAACATCCAGAGCTACACCAATCAGAAGCCAGGAGTCAGGAGCTTCTTCCAGGTCTCCCACATGGGTGCAGGGGCCTTAGGACTTGGGCCATCTTCTATTGCTTTCCCAGGCCATAGCAGAGAGCTGTATTGGAAGTGGAGCAGCCAGGACTGGAACTGGCACCCATATGGGATGCCAGTACTGCAGGCGGCTGCTTTGCCCATGAGGCCACAGTGCGGGCCCCTCTCCATTACCTTGAATTCCCTCCCTACAGACACTTCCTGGTAGACCTTAAGAGGCTTTGGGTGTTTTTTGAGTAGTATCAGTTAATTTGATAAATTCCTTTATGATAAACTGAAACAACCTGAAGAACCTCTTCCCTATCTCTGAAAGCCTTAACTGTGGCTTCTTAAGATAAATATCCATTCTGTTGTGTTCTCCAAGGGAATGAGTGAAGAGGTTAAAATTCTACACCAGATAAGAGGAGAATGCAATTAATAGGGTGAAACCAGTGCTTTCCCTGAACAACTCAAGTTCTTCTGGGTGTGAGGTCAATAACTCTTTCCAGAGCTTGATGAAGAATCCATTTGAGCAACTTTTTTGGTAAAAAAATAAAGTTATCTACTTGATGTTTTTTATTTCCATAGTGATTTCTAAACATGTTCACTCCCCATTAGTCTTCTCTCATTTTTTCAGATATTTCCCACCCAAATGCTCCCTTTGTTTCCCATCGGTGGTCTTTGTTCTGCACAGGTGAGTCAGATGGAATTGTTCTGCTTACACATTTCTGTTTGCCTTTTTCATGTATGTGCTCTACCACTTTTTAAAAATCCCTATTTTGAATATGTGACTTATATAATAGATAGTCCAGTCAGCTCTGCAATTTTCCCATCAGAAATTGAAAATAAGGAGAGGCAGGAGGAAGAAAGATGAAAGAAGTGTTGAATCTGCTTCTCATCTTCCTCTGTGGGACTGGCAGACAGAAACCAGGCTCACCTTGTCCATGAAAAGCCCACCAGTCTTGGAGGTTTACTCATCTCCCTTGATGATCCAGGCCCCAAATTATCTGTCTGAAGCCATGAGAGTGCTGCAGAAATAGGTTTTCTTTTATTTATGCACTATCATTGCTATTGCTATTGCTATTACTAACACTGAAGATAATAATGAGAAATAGTGAAAAACCCACTTTTGTTATTCAGTCTTCTTTAATCTGGTCATAATTTTATTAATATCTCAAATTGGGTGATGTAAAATATCAGTTTATTAAAACATTAATAAAACTATTATATCTTTTAGTAAGGCTTGACAGTTTCTATAAAATTATTTGCTACAATATAACATTTCACACAAACTGTCAATGAAATTTAACATCAATGTTCTGAGTAAAAATAAAAAAAACACTTTGAGATTTAAATTAGAAACTACGCATGGTGTGACTGTGAGACTTTTAATTTCGTTGTTTCTAGAAAGCATTCAGAACTGCAGCTGTAGTTTTACCACAGTGACATTACAATCACAGGGTCTGTTGAAATTAGTCAAGAAAAGCCTTTTGTCTCCATCTATAAGTGAACTCTGTAGCATGGCAGGGTGTTTTTTTAAACTATTGAGGATCAGCTTCTTGCTAAAGAGCTTTCAGTTGCTATCTAGTCAGCTTTAGTTTATACATTAATGATGACACAAGGGAAATTTCAGAAAAACGGTTGGATTTTAAATAACTAATATGAATTTCATTAAGAAGACACATAGACCACATATATCAAGAGACAATAACTACTGTGTTCTAACAGCACAATGGTGAAAGGTAGTAGGGAATAAATACAAATGTGAAATTATTGAATCTAGAGTGCCAAAACAGTACTCAAATTTTTCTTAGCTGGCGCCACGGCTCACTAGGCTAATCCTCTGCCTTGCGCCGGCACACCGCGTTCTAGTCCGTCAGGGCGCCGGATTCTGTCCCGGTTGCCCCTCTTCCAGGCCAGCTCTCTGCTGTGGCCCCGGGAGTGCAGTGGAGGATGGCCCAAGTGCTTGGGCCCTGAACCCGCATGGGAGACCAGGAGAAGCACCTGGCTCCTGCCATCGGCCAATGGAGGGTGAACCAACGGCAAAGGAAGACCTTTCTCTCTGTCTCTCTCTCGCTGTCCACTCTGCCTGTCAAAAATAAATAAATAAATAAATAAATAATTTTCCATTTAGTTATAAAAGATATCAAATAGAATGATCAGAGATCACTAATTTTTCAGAAAGGCATTGACTATAACTGCGTAGGTAAATAAATCCAAGGGAGAAGTCACCAAGTTCTACTTTTAGTAGTGGCTTAAAAATTTGCTTTTTGTTTGATGCCATTTGGATGATAACAACTCCCAAGTCTTGACTGACTACTAGTAATAGTAAATGTACTTAATACATGTTCTTGGGGCTGGCGCTGTGGCATAGCTGGTAAAGCCACGGCCTGCAGTGCCAGCATCCCATATGGGCACAGGTTCAAGTCCCAGCTGCTCCACTTCCTATTCAGCTCTCTGCTATGGCCTGGGAAAGCAGTAGAAGATGGCCTAAGCCCTTGGGCCCCTGCACCTACAGGGGATACCTGGAAGAAGCTCCTGCCTCCTGGCTTTGGATCAGCGCAGCTCTGGCCGTTGCAGCCAATTGGGGAGTGAACCAGCGGATGGAAGACTTCTCTTTCTCTCTGCCTCTCCTTCTCTCTCTGTGTAACTCAGACTTTCAAGTAAAATAAATAAATCTTAAAAAAAAATACATGTTCTCTCACTTACTCAAGCAGAAACCTTTGCAACAAACACATTCTACCCAAGGATATTGAAGTTTGGTGAGATTGACTCGCAAGGAAAATGTGCTGCACCTAAACACCAGGACTCCAACTAGGCCTCTGCAGGTGCCAGAGCTTGCCCTTCACTCTGCTCTGTGCTGCTGTCCTTCACAGAAAGGCACTTTCAGGCCTTGAGAAGGTCACGGGATTTCTGCTCATCTTCAAACAGATGTGTACGGTAATTTTTGAGCTCACTAGGAAAAAATTAAACTGAGCAAAAATATGACAGCACTGAGATTTTAAAAACCTAAACAAAGCCAATGGATTTTCAAGTTTGAACTTTGTCTGGGTTCTTTGATTGGTGATGAAATATAGTTGAACTTATGAGCCTCTCAGGAAAATAGAGACATTTGTGGAGGAAAGTATGCAAAATATGATAATCCTTTGGACTGTTGTTCTTACAAAATATAGCTGTCTTTCTCAGACAGCAGCAACATTAGTCATGACCTATACATTCTTTCTAAAATACATCACTGAGTCCATTTAAAGTTCCCAAATGTGTTACTCAGGGTAGAAACAGAGCAACAGCTGTTATAACCAAATTAAGGGCTCTCCTTAGATATCTCTCAGATTGACAGGATATGGGTACACAGGAACATTATAATCTTTAAGCAATGTGCTGTATTGGAGGGACAGAGAAGAGTAATTTTTTTAAAAGATTTTGTTTATTTATTTGAGAGGTAGAGTTACAGACAGAGAGAAGGAGAGACAGAGAGAAAGGTCTTCCATGTGCTGGTTCACTCCCCAAATGGCTGTAACAGCCGGAGCTGGGCTGATCAGAAGCCAGGAGCCAGGAGCTTCTTCCAGGTCTCCCACATGGGTGGAAGGGCCCAAGCACTTGGGCATCTTCCACTGCTTTCCCAGGCCACAGCAGAGAGCTGGATCAGAAGAGGAGCAGCCAGGACTAGATCCAGCACCCATATGGGATGCTGGGACTGCAGGCAGAGGATTAACCTACCATGCCACAGCACCAGCTGAGGAATAACTTCTGAAACTGATGTCTCCAAACAAGAGACTTTCTAGTGAATGTTCATAGGTACTTTGATTCTTCCTTTTTTCCTTATCTGTAATCTCCTGTACAATTTATTGCACTCCTACAATTATCTGCTTACATCTCCCTTACTAAACTATGAGTCACCAGAATGTGGGGCTTGTTCATGATCTTGGCTTGAGTTCATAGAATATAAAAATAATGCATGAGTTTATAGTGGTACCAAGAAAAATGGAAGAAAAAGAGGTTACTTTTTTTTTTTTTTTTTTTTTTTTTTACAGGCAGAGTGGACAGCGAGAGAGAGACAGAGAGAAAGGTCTTCCTTTTCCGTTGGTTCACCCCCCAGTGGCCGCTGCAGCCGGCGCACCACGCTGATCTGAAGCCAGGAGCCAGGTGCTTCTCCCGGTCTCCCATGCGGGTGCAGGGCCCAAGCACTTGGGCCATCCTCCACTGCACTCCCGGGCCACAGCAGAGAGCTGGCCTGGAAGAGGGGCAACCAGGACAGAATCCGGCACTCCAACCGGGACTAGAACCCAGGGTGCCAGCATCGCAGGCAGAGGATTAGCCTATTGAGCCGCGGCACCGGCCATTCTTTAAAAAGGAATGTCAAGTACTGAATGTACAAGGAATTATAGATTTTGTAAACCATCAGTTTTCAACCAATGTAATAACATTCAATTAAGGATCATCGATAAATACTAAAACCATTGGGTGTTAAAATATTTCTGGGGAACAGCATAATTACTGTCAAAGAAACTAACCATACATTTACCATAAATTATCTAGAAAAAGAAAAGTTTGCTTAGCAATTGAAGAAACTGGTAGACCCAACCTTAAACAACTGATAAAAATTAATAACAACAACAATTGGACAGGCTCCCTCTTTCTCTTCTTTGTCCATGGAGCTTTCTTCAGGTGTGCCAGGCAGTAGAAGGCTTGGTGAGTCTGATGCCAAGATTTCTAACTGGACTTTCCTCGTTCTTTCTTTTCTCACAGCTCTCCTTTTGGTCTGGATCTTTTTAGCGGGTTGAGATTTCATGGAGCAGAGCCCAGGAATCTGGTTACTTACAGAGAACACTGAAAATAATGGAAGTATGGAAAATGAAGTACTAATATGAAAAGAAGAAATGTTGGAATAAATTTTGTGATATAGGATCAGAATTTAAAATATCTTTGTCAATTCATTATTTAAATCAATAGCTCAGTATATAGAAAAGGACTGATAGAAACATAAATAAATGTGTATCTCTGTAGATTTGTGTATTTCCAAATATTGACACCTATGTTTCCCAGGTCACCTAAATAAGTAAAGAAATCTCTTTAGTTCCCAGATCTAGTTTTCCAGAAATTATTCTTCATTCAAAAGACCCAGGTGTCTTTGGGAAAAGGCTGATCCTAGAGTTGTAGCAGGAATGTCTTGTTGAGCTATAGAATAAGGAAAAGACAAGAGCAGTGTGGACAGAACACAGGAACCAATCGGAAGGAGTGCCACTGGCCAAACGTAAGGCAATCTGGCCAGCAAAACAAATGAAGTGAGGTTTCTGTTTCCCAAAGAAGCCAATGTGCAATAGGCATCTCTTAAGACCAGAACAGAGCTGTCCACCTCAAGTAGCTCAGGCAAAGTTTCAATCTTTGCAGCACAAACAGGTCTCATGCAGGTCCCCAACAGCTAGAAGCAGTAGAGATTATGCAGACAGAAGGGAGAGGTACTAGGAAAGAGATGGTACCAGGAAGTGAGCTCAAAAATCATCAATAAACAGCAATGATGGTAATGGAATATATGGGTCCATAAGCTTAATTAGTTAATTAACAAACAAGAAGGATATTGTCTGTTGTGGAATGCCATAATCTACATTATTATAGTGAAAATTGACTCAAGCAAGAATAAGCAAAAGGTGCTAAAATGATGGACGAAAGTATGATGAGTAATAGGATAATTAAAGTCTCCCAATATGTTTTAAAATGAGTTGTTAATTTATAAGAACAACAGTTAATTTTAAAATATAAAAAACTAGAAAACACCATCTTAACCAACTTTTCAAAGTTAATATTATCAGAAAAAGGACAAGTTGACATATTGTGGGTCTTGATACAATGAATGATACAACACAGCATAGTTTGTGTGGTGTTTCTCTCAGAAATGCCCAAATCAAAGGCTTCCATAGCCTAGGCAGTTCATGTTAAGAGCCTCAGGTGATCACTGACGTCATACATAAGAGTGTTAATTGTTAAATTAACAACGAGAGTCACTGTGTACTAATTTCTCATGCAGGACCTCTGTCCTCAGAGTTATATTATAGTTATGTCTAAGTGCTTGCAAAAAATGTATCATTCTTGGGTGCTTCTTTAAAGTTAACTAAGTTTCTCAAAAAAAAAAAATGAAATTAGCTTCAAGATGCAATGACTTTGAACAGCCCTTGTCTCCATTGTTGAGGAACAGGTTTTGTTTTGTTTTGTTTTTGTGCAAATTGTTGAGCACTTTACTTAGTATAGAGTTGGTCTTCTGTGTATAAAGTTAATTGAAAAATGGTCTTAGCAGAGAATGGGACTGGGAATGGGAGAGGGAGGAGAAGCAGGAATGGGAATGTGAGTGGGAGGGCGGGTATGGTGGGATGAATCACTATATTCCTAAAATTATACTTACGAAATGCATGAAGTTTGTATTCCTTAAATAAAAGTTTTCCTTGGGAAAAAAAAAGTAACATGTGTGATATGTTTAGGTACAAAATGTGATCCATGTGTTTACAATGTCTGTGACTTTTTTAAGGCTGGTGATAAAACCATATGACAATTGGCATCATAAAAAAAAAAAGAAAGAAATGCCCAAATCAGGAGAAGTCATCAGATAAAATAAAATTGAAGGACTTCCTACAAAGTAACTCATTAAAAGCAACAAAAACATAAGAGAAAGAAAAAAATTGAGGAAATGTCTCAGACTGAGGTCTTAGCCAGAGTGATTAAGGAAGAGGAAGAAATAAAGGGTGTCCAATTTGGAAAGGAGAAAGTAAAAATATCCATATCAGCAGATGACATGATTTTATACAGGGAAAAACCTAAATACTATGTCAAAAAGCTGTTACAACTATCAACAAATTCACTAAAGTTTCAGAATATAAAATTTACATACAAAATATTTATACATAAATATAAACATGATGGAAGAGAAATCAAGAAAGTAAGCTCAGGGGCTGGTGTTGTGGCTTAATGAGTTAAGCCACTGCCTGTGATGCCAGCTTGCCATATGGTTGGCCTGTTTGAGTCCAGGCTGCTCCACTTCTGATCCAGCTTCCTGCTAATGTACATGGGAATGCAGCAGAAGATGGTCAAAGTGCTTGGGCCCCTGCACCCACATGGGAGACCCAGATGAAGCTCCTGGCTCCTGGCTTCACCCTAGCCCAGCCCCAACCATTGTGGCCAATTGGGGAGTGAACAAGTGGATCTCTCCCCCTCCTCCCTATCTCTCTCTCTCTCTCTCTCAATCTGTGGCTCTGCCTTTTAAGTAAATAAATTAAATTATAAAAAAGAAAGCCCATTCAGACCACAAAAATTTTAGGAATATGTTTAGCTAAAGAGGTGAAGAATTTCTACAGTGAAAATTGTAAAATATTGGTGAAGGAAATCATAGATTGTTCATGCAATGTTTGTTCATAAAAATATTCTGAAAATGTTCATATTACTCAAAGCAATCTACAGATCCAATGCAATACTCATGATAATATCTATGATATTCTTTACAGAAATACAGAATACAATCTCGAAAATCATTTGGAGTCACTATGGACCCAGAATATTTAAGTCAATTTTGAGAAAATAACTAACTAAATAAAGCTAGAATCATCAACAAACCTAACCTCAGAACATACTACAAAGCTACAGTAATGAATCAAATACTAAAATAATGAAATTCTAGAAAAAGCCATAGGAAAAACTCTTCAACTCATTGGCATAGGTAAAGATTATTTGGATAAAATCCCAAAACAAAAGATAATAAAAGCAAAAATAGACAAACAGGATGCTATCAAACTGAGAAGCTTCTGCATAACAAAGGAAACAAGGAACAAAATGTAAAGACAACTAACAGAATGGGAGAAAATATTTGCAAGCTAATAATCTGACAAAGGATTAACATTCAGAATATATAATGAATTAAAAAACAAACCCCTCCCCAAACCAATCAAAGGATGTAATTAGACAGTTCTCAAAAGAAGAAACACAAATAACCACCAAATATATGAAAATGCTTAACATCACCAGCCATCCAGGAAGTGCAAGTCAAAACTACTCATCCCAGTTAGAATGCCTATTTTCATAAGGACAAAAAGTAATACATGTTGGCTAAAAGTCAGATGAAGGGGAATGCTGTATAATGCTGGTGGGAATGTAATTTTTTTAAAAGATTTTATTTATTTGCTTGAGATGCAGAGTTACAGACAGAGAGAGGGAAAGACAGAGAGAAAGGTCCTCCATCCGTTGGTTCACTCCCCAAAATGGCTTCAAGAGCCAGAGCTGGGCCGATTCGAAGCCAGGAGCCAGCAATTTCTTCTGGGTCTCCTACGTTGGTGCAGGGGCCCAAGCACTTGGACCACCTTCCATTGCTTTGCCAGACCATATCAGGGAGCTGGATCAGAAGAGGAGCAGCCGGATTCAAACTGGTACCCAGGCAGAGGCTTAGCCCACCACAACACAGTGCTGGGCCCAGGAATGTAAATTAATAAAGCCACTGTGGAAAACAGTATAGAGATTCCTTTAAAAACTGAAAATCAAATTACCATGTAATCCAAAAACCAAAAAAAACTTTTGGTTTGCCAAAAGAAACTGAGTCATTATCTCAAAGAGATAATTGTATCATCATGTTTATTGTGGCACTATTAACAATAACCAAGACATGGAATCAACCAAAGTGTCCATCAACAGATGAATGGATAAAGAAAATGTGGTATATAAACACAGTATAATGTTATTTGGTTATAAGGAGAACAATGAAATCCTTTCATCTGCAGCAAATTAACCAAAGTGAAGAACATTATATTAAATGAAATAAAAATAGACAGTGAAAGTCAAATACCACCTTCTCCCTCATATGTGAAAGCTCAAAAAAAAAAAAAAAAACTCAATCTGAACATAGGTTAATTTCCAGAGGCTGAGTGAGTATATCTACATATATATACACACATATGTAATATATATATCCAAGACTCCAATAATTAAGTAATGACAAGGAGAGGTAAATATTAATTACCTTTATTTGGTCAATGCACATTATATCTATGTACCAAAATGTCACATTGTACCCATAAATACATACAATTAGTGTTAATCAAAAATTTTAAGTGTTTTTAAAAGTGTGACAAATTAAAAAAATATTTAAAAAATTTTAAAAGGATACACTTATTTTTGTGGAAAAATACTTTGAAAGCTATCCATAGTTTTCTCATAATATGCAATTTTTATTAACTTTTTGAGAGCTCCTGGTATTTATGGATTTCAAAATTTTTTGCACCAAAATAAATTTTTCTCTCATTTCAGGTTCCATGTACTTTTTGAAGCATTATTGTATGTATAGCATGTCATTTTGTGCATTAAAGAAATCTAAATAAATAAAAACAAAACAAAAATATTGTCCTTGAGACAGAGAATATTGCGGACAATGGAAACACTAAGGTCCACTGTCAGTCATTTTACACACATGCTTCAATTCCAGCTTTCATTAAATATTTCATTAAATCTTCTAAGTAATAGCAAAATAACAGACAACATGATCTTCTGCTTTACTCTATCCCAATGTTACTCTAGGCAGACATGCTGATGATTAGCGAAATAGCTGAATAGTCGGAAACAGTGGGACCACGTAGCAACAAAATGCTCATATGATCCCTAAATAGGATAATCAGCCACTGAATAGCTAAGGTTTGACTATGCAGTGGATGTAAGCTATGCCCAACAAATCCCTTCTGCCCAGGGCTTTCATTATATCATGGGAAATGGATTGCACAGATTAAGTCTGTCCACAAATGGTTCACAGTAGAGGATGTGCGAGAGTTTCAGTGGCGATTCTAAATGAGTTAAATGGTCTAAGTACAGAGAAGAGGAAAAAAGTCATTAGAACAATGTTGAATGGTTGGCCACTACTTACACCTCTAAATATTGCTTCAGAAATTTTTGTTATCTTTATTCCTAAAAAAATTGGTAAGAAATCAAGTAAATTACAGACACCAAAGGAATATGACAATCACACAAGTGTCCCTAAAGGGCAACTTAAGGGAAATGTATCAAAGCTTTTTACCTCATGTGCTCACAACCCATAATTTGCTTAGTGAACACAGCTGCCTATTGGATCATTACAGCTAGTCTTCCCGACTTTCAATCCCTGAAGAAATGAAATGATTTCTTCTTTACAGCCTAGGAACATTTTCCTAAAATACTTACTGAAATGTTTACTCTAAATATACCCAAAATGTATGTGTGTGTGTGTGAGAGAGAGAGGGAGAGAGAGAGAGAGAGAGAGAGAGTGTTTATGTATGTGTCTTAGAAGAGATGTGACAAGTCCATTGATGGGTCAGGAAGTTGAGAGGGTAAAATTACCTGACCTGATAAGATCTATTTCTTATAATGTGTGATTTATATTTGAGATCTCAAAAGTTCACATGAAAAAATAATTGTTGTTCTTTTCTTTATTTTTAAAAATCATTTACTTATTTATTTGAAAGGCAGTGTTACAGAAAAAGAGGGGGGGGGGGGAGAAAGAGAGATCTTCCGTCTTCTAGTTCATTTCCCAAATGGCCACAATAGCCAACGTTGCGTCAGGCCAAAGCCAGAAGCCAGGAACTACATCTGGGTCTCCTACACAGGTGGCAGGGGCCCAAGCACTTGGACCATCTTTCTCACACTCATCAGCAGGGGGCTGCATTGGCAATGGAGCAGCTGGGACTGGAACCAGCACTCGTAGGAGATGTTGGCTTTACAGGCAGTGGCTTAACCTACTGCGCTGCAGTGCCAGTCCCTCCCTCAATATTGTCTGTTTTAAAAATAACAGGGACCCGGTGCTGTGCTGGCACAGTGAACTAAGTTGCAGCCTGCGACACCAGCTTCTCATATCAGAGCTTTCGTGCGAGTCCCATCTATCCCACTTCTGATCCAGTTTCCTGCTATTGTGCCTGGGTAAGCAGCAGAAGATGATCCAAATGCTTGGGCCCCTCCCAACCACATGGGAGACCCAGATGGAGTTCTAGGCTCTGATTTTCTGCTTGGAGCAGCCTGAGCTGTTGCAGCCATTTAGTGAGTGAACTAGTGGATGGAAGATAATGTGCTCTTGCTCGCTCTCTCTCCCCCTTCACCATGCCTTTCAAATAAAAAAAATCCATCTTTTTATATATATATACATACATACATAACAATGGAGTACAGAATGAGTTAAGTACAATCTAAATGTATAAACAACATGTTGGGAGAGGAAAATAGTTAAACCCTGGTGTGGGAATGAAGAAAATTAGGTATTATTGAGGCTTAACAAGCTGTAAACTTGCTGGATGCAGAGGTTTTGTCTTTGCATCTCTGAAACCTCACTGAGAACTTGTTACATTGTATGTACTCAAGAAACTCTGAATGAATAGAAAAAATGTGTAAGATAACAACAGTTTGGAGGAAGATAAAAGATAATGTATGCAGTAGATTCAGTATGGAAAGTAGCCCAGTCTTACACATGACATACTTGGAAGCAGTGGCTCCTGTGGTATGCCTTTAGTAGGGAAGGATTCAGTAGGGCAGGATGAAAAAGTAGGCTCTCACAGGGCAGAAAAAGTTATATCTAGCCACCTTTAGCAGAATTTAACATGGGACAAAATACTTTACAAAATTTTTGAGTCAATGAGTAAAGATTATAGAGGGAAACTTGAATATCGGGAAATATGTGAAACTAACTTTAAGAGATTTTAATATTAAAACTTCTATTCCAAAACATTAAGTCATTCTGGATACAATATTACAAATATCCCTTTAAGCACATAGATGAACTAAGAATCTAAAAACTCCTCCAAGGATCCATAACTAAAGAAATTACAAACCACCAGATAAATAAATGCATAATTTTATTTCAAAGTACTGCCCTAAAGGCTTTGCTGGACTCAGTAACAAAGGGGCTGGAGTTTTAAGAACCAAGTGGGATCTGAAGATCTTGCAATTCTTTCCCAAAGCTGAGGCTAAACTTCAGTAAACCAATAAATCAGAAAAAGCCACCCTACCAGCTCATAAGCAATCAAATCTACCATGGGAATTCATAAGAAGCCATGGAAAGGGAATCTGAGATTGTATGAAGACAGTAGGGAGAGGGAGGCAGCTACTGCTCTTTGCACTGGTAATGGTCAGCATGATTGTGGGCTAACTTCATGAGAGCAGCCTTGAGCCCATAAAATACTCCTCCAAGGAAATGTGTCACATCTATTTAGTCAATTCCTTGTCATTACTTAGATTGTTTCCACTTTCTTGTTAGGATAAAGAACACAGCAATGAATGACTGCCTTTTAGTTAACTACCCTGGCACAACTAGCCAGATCAAAATTTATTGGATTAAAACAACATAACTCACAGCTTTGTTGATCATGGTGTGCTTCTTCTAGCTTGGGCCAGACTTATCTGATTGTAGCTGTGCACTAAGTTTGTGAGTCAGCAGTATAGGTTGGGTAGACAACCCTGATGCTCTCTTTTGTATCAGGTGGAAAAAATATACTTCATCCATGTGGTCACTCATTTTCTAGCAGGCTAAACTATTTGTTTCCATGGCTCCTTGAGAGAGTTCCAACTATGGTGTGTAACGGCTCTAGAGACTTCAGCTCAGAACTGACTAGGACTGTTTGCCAATTGTTGATCAAAACTTTCCTGAAATACAACCACTCCCAACTCAGTTTTGAGGCATACCAGGTAGCATCCAATATCAAAGCAGTGATTGGCACCCCTGTTGCTTTGTTTCTGATCCAGCTCCCTGCTGATGCACCTGGGAAAAGAGAAGGAAACAGTGGAAAATAACCCAAGTACTTGTTCCTCTCAACCACATGGGAGACCCAGATGAAGTTCTGAGCTTCCCACCAGGTCATTGCAGCCATCGGGGTGTGAGCCAATGGATGGAAGATCTCTTTCACTGTATCTCACTCTTACTCTGTCACTTTGCCTTTCAAATAGTAAAAATAAATCTTTAAAAAATACAAAACTGACCTAAGAAAAACTAGCTGTAAAGTCACATGACAATGGGGGTAGATAAAGGGGGATGAAAATTTGTCAAGACATTTGCAATATAGCAAAGCCATTGTCATCTTTGTAATGAACATTTATTTTTTCAGAATACTCACCATATATTCATTCACCAATAGTATTACCATTTCTTTAGGGGAAAATACTTCTATCCCAATGTAGGTACTTCTGTTGGAATTATATACTAAGAGATCTAATGTTCCTATATAATCCAAGTTAGGTATTGCAGAGACTAAACTTTGGCAGGGCCAGCTTGGGTGAGGCCAATGAGGCATAGAAAATAAAAATTTCTAAGACCCTGAAAGCAAATGTCTCCTTAAATTCTGTATATTAAGCAACATACTTGCTTCACCAAGTCTGCTCTGGTCCTCAGTATCCATTCTCCTTTTCTATTTTCAGTAGTAGAATATTCCCAAATTTTGGTTTAGAGACTACATTTTCTAACATGGCTTCCACATCTGTGTGGCTAATATTTAGAAACTGAAAAATGCAACATCATATGAAACTTCTCAGTCACATGCTTTTAAAAAGTAAGGTATCCCCTTTAAGTTCTACATTTCCCATTTGTGTGAGCCACTTCTGAATGCACAGACAAGGTCAATGCTCCCCAGAGGAGGGTGGTACAGAAAAACAAAAGGAATTGGAATTCTTGTATGTCACAGGAAAACAGCTTTCTTATCTTCCTGTTGAGGCCTCACATGAGAGAGAATTAAATTTGTATTTATTTATTAATTTATTTATTTTACAGGCAGAGTGGACAGTGAGAGAGAGAGAGACAGAGAGAAATGTCTTCCTTTTGCCGTTGGTTCACCGTCCAATGGCCGCTGCGGCCAGCACGCTGTGGCCGGCGCATCATGCTGATCGGAAGCCAGGAGCCAGGTACTTATCCTGGTCTCCCATGGGGTGCAGGGCCCAAGCACTTGGGCCATCCTCCACTGCACTCTCCAGCCATAGCAGAGAGCTGGCCTGGCAACCGGGACAGAATCCGGCACCCTGACCGGGACTAGAACCTGGTGTGCCGGCGCCACAGGCAGCCTGTATTTATTTTTGATCCATTGTATTTTGGGGTGTTGGGTGCTCTAATAAACAAAACTTATCACATTCACTTTTTTTTAAAGATTATTTATTTCTTTATTTGAAAGGCAGATACACAGAGAGGCAGAGGCAGAGGCAGAGAGAGAGAGAGAGAGAGAGAAAGGAGAGAGAGAGTCTTCCATCCACTGGTTCACTCTCCAGAAGGCCACAATGGCCGGAGCTACACTTATCTGAAGCCAGGAACCAGGACCTTCCTCTGGGTCTCCCACATGGGTGTAGGAGCCCAAGGATTTGGGCCATCCTCCACTGCTTTCCCAGGCAATAGCAGAGAGCTCAATCAAAAGTGGAGCAGCCAGGATTCAAATTGGTGCCCATATGGGATGCTGGCACTGCAGCCAGCAGCTTTACTTGCTACACCACAGTGCCGGCCCCCAGTTTCACTTTCTCTTGGGATTTTGAATAATTTTTAAAAATTCATTTTATTTATTTAAATGACAGTTAGAGACAGAGAGAAAGAAAGATAGAGAGATTTTCCATCTGCTGGTTCATGCCCCAAATGGCCACAATGGCCAGCACTGGGCCAAGCCAAAGCTGGGAGTCAGCAGATGCATCCAGGTCTCCCGTGTGGGTGCAGAGACCCAGGGACTTCAGCCATCTTCTGCTGCTTTCCCAGGCATATTAACAAGAAGCCAGATTGGGAGTAGAGTGGCTTGGACTGAAACTGGTGCCCACATGTAATGCTGGCTGTGCAGGTGGCAGTTTAACCTGTTATACCACAACATTGGCCCCAGGATTTTGAATCTTAAGCAGAATGAAACCAAAACAGAAAAAGAAGTTGGAGCTAATTCAAGCAGTAGCACATCGATGGGATTCTAGGAAGTCCTGTGGCCTGTAGCACTTACTCTAGAGCTGTATTTTAGCTTCTGTTCATCCAGTAACTCATTTTCCAAGTATCTAATTGATTTTGTGACTTATGTATTATCTTTTCTACAAATTCTCCTATATGTTTTAACTTTGTGAAAATCTATTTTGTTACTTGCAGTATATTCTTTCATATTTGGGGAATATTTTCTAATGATAGGTTTGCTAGCATTGAGATTATTGGGTCAATGTTCTCTACTGTTTTTCTGGCCTTTTATATAAATATCTTTCTATGTGATTCCAGAAGTAACACTAGCTG
Source organism: Oryctolagus cuniculus (assembly GCF_964237555.1). NCBI lineage: Eukaryota > Metazoa > Chordata > Mammalia > Lagomorpha > Leporidae > Oryctolagus > Oryctolagus cuniculus. The sequence continues at coordinate 46,827,634 of NC_091439.1, read as the reverse complement.
GATATATCCTTCATCTCACTTAACCTCCTTTAGGAGGGTGGCATTATGTTTTTTATTCACATGACAGTTAGTGGTAATGAGCAGCTATTGCTGTAACTTTTCTAATGAAATAATTATGATGTAGCCCTTAGTAAAGATAATTGCCCAGCATTAAACTTTTGAATGATAGCTTCCCACCCAAGATAGAGGTGGGCATGTGTATTCGTGTGTGGCATGACTATAATTGGGAGAGGTGGGGAGAGTCTGGAAAGAGAAGGTTAGAGTGAAGAAGACATACAGGGAAAAGAGGTGTAACAGAAATGTACAGAGCATTGGTGTTCAACTGGATCACCTCTCAGTGATTCTTAAAGCAAAGGCCTTGAATGTAAAAGATGATAGATGCTAATGTTTCTTTCCCTATTGTTTCCAACTGGATTTATTTGATTTTTTAAAGTTTTTATTTAACGAATACAAAATTCAAAGGTACAATTTTAGTAATATAGTGGTTCTTCCCCCATACCCACCCCTCCACCCCAACTCCCATCCCAACTCCTACTCCCTCTCCCATCCCATTCTTCATTTAGATTTATTTTTAATTAGCTTTATATATAGAAGACCAGCTCTATACTAAGGAAAAATTTCAACTATTTGCACACACACACACACACACACACACACACACCATATAAAGTATTGTTTGAGAACAAGTTTTGCAGTTAATTCTCATAGTACAACCCATTAAGGACAGAGGTCCCACATGGGGAATAAGTGCACAGTGACTTCTGTCCAACTGAATTTATAGTTTCTTTTATAAATTAAAACATTATTCCTATGATTGTATATTAAAGTTCATCACTCTGCTTTGGAGGTCCAGTTACCATAGAATACAGATGTGGATTTTAATAAGCATTTGTTTAAAATCCATTCCATCCCCTCATTTAACTTTGGGGATTTCTGTTAAATATTGTGATGAACTGTGGAGAATAAAACCAGGCTAGATTTCACCCTGGTCATCTGGTCATCTCATTATTTCTTTGTATCCTTGCCTGTCTGAAAAAGATCAAACCATTTATCTTTGACTTTTTGAGAATTCTTACTTATAGAAATTTTGGATTACATAATATTCCCTGTCCCAGGGTAATTTTTATGGTGTGGGTGATTTAATTTACTTATTAAGAATATAACAAATGAAGTCTGTATTAAATTAAAAACATATTTATGACTTTCCATGAAGGTCAGGGAAACCACATTTAAAATCATTAGCAATGCTATTTGGTTTAAAGAGTTTAGTCTCTTTCATATTCTTTTTTTTTTTTTTTTTTAAGATTTATTTATTTGAAAGGCAGAGTTCTAGAGAGGAAGAGGCAGAGAAAGAGAGAAAGAGAGAAAGAGAGAGAGAGAGGGAAAGCAAGAGATCTTCCATCCACTGTTCATTCCCCAGATGGCTGTGATGGCTGGAGCTATGCCAATCTGAAGCCAGGAGTCAGGAGCTTCTTTCAGAGCTCCCATGTGGGTGCTGGGGCCCAAGGACTTGGGCAATCTTCTGCTGTGTTCCCAGGCCATAGCAGAGAGCTGGATCAGAAGTGGAGCAACCAGGACTTGAACGGGCACCCATATGGGATGCTGGCACTACAGGCAGTGGTTTTACATCCTATCCACAGCGCTGGCCCCTCTTTCATATTCTTTTAATGCATAATTTTAAAATACACTTGAAAATCAACATTTCATTTTTCCTTTAGGCTTTAAGATTTGTATTTCTTTCCTGTACATATTTAGAAAAACATTTGACACATTACATTTTCAAAGGGATGATAAAAACATCTTAAAAACTTGGACTTATTTATAGAATTTTAAGTATTTTATTTGGATTTCATCAAATCTGAAAACAAAGAATTCTCATCATTTAGTCACTCGATATTTACTCCAATATGATAACACATTCATTGAGCATCTCTTATGTACATGGCAGTGAATAAAGCCGTAAATGAAAGAAATGTCCTATTCTACCTGTTTTCAGAGTCTAGTGAAGGATGGCATATAATAAGCATAAAAGCAAAAGTGCATTGTAAGACAGGCTGTGATCAATGTGATGAAGAACAATTAAGTAGGGCAAAGGGACAGAAGCAGCAGAGACAACTGTGCTATGTTATGCAGCTTGCTCAGGATCTTTATTCTTATAGTTTATATCTCATTTTGTAGGTCAACATAATTTATGCATCATATTAAGAATTCCAGTGACTAACTCCTGAAAAGTATCTACTGTGTCTATCTGATGAGTGCACACACATGCATGCACACACGTGCACACCTCTTAGTAAAGACTGGATTCACATTTGACCTGATAAAGAATTATATTTTGAAACACAGTATTATTTGACAATATATGAATTATGAATATGAGGCTAAATAATATGATTTGCTTTTTGAGATACTGGAAACCCTTTATTTCAAATAAATTGTGTTCTGAAAAGTTCATTTATAAATATGCAATTGAATCTCTGAACATATTTTCTCAAAGAAACAATATTAAGCATCAAGATATATAGATAGATAGATATTTATTATTTACTGAGCAGTTTGTTGAAAGTGGAGAAATAGTAAAAATAATCTGGTTCTGGATTATAGTGTTAGAGTGGAAAATCTATATAAAGGTATCAGATTTCTTTTCCTGATGGATGATACTAAGATCATTGAATTCATTTACAAACAATAGAGAGAAAGAGGAAAATGTTGAGAGGAACTGAGAGGCATTTAGTAGCTGCTGAAATTAATTGTTGGCTATGTTTCAATTGTATTTTAGAGTTAGATTTTCCATTTTTTTTTTTTTTTGACAGGCAGAATGGACAGTGAGAGAGAGAGAGACAGAGAGAAAGGTCTTCCTTTGCCATTGGTTCACCCTCCAATGGCCACCGTGGCCGGCGCACTGCGCTGATCCGATGGCAGGAGCCAGGTACTTACCCTGGTCTCCCATGGGGTGCAGGGCCCAAGCACTTGGGCCATCCTCCACTGCACTCCCTGGCCACAGCAGAGAGCTGGCCTGGAAGAGGGGCAACCGGGACAGAATCTGGTGCCCCGACCGGGACTAGAACCTGGTGTGCCGGCGCCGCAAGGCGGAGGATTAGCCTAGTGAGCCACGGCGCCGGCCCGATTTTCCATTATTTTTAAGAAGTCATGTTATTTAGCACTGCTCATACAAAGTCATGATTAGAGATTTTTATTCCCCTCCTGTCAAATTTAATTGAGAGACAATAGAAGGAAAGATTTTTTTAGGCTTGAAAATCATCAGAGAGGTAGAAAAAAGTTTATTTATGTTTGTAAGACTATGACATCATGGTATTATTTGAAATAATAAAGAATTTGAGAGAAACTCAATGTCTAATATTAGCAAAATGAGAAAGTACTTTGAATTGGAAATATCTTAAAGAAACCACCAGAGGAACATTCTGAAGAATATTTAATGAAATAGGAAGACAATAAAATCCATTTGCTGAGAAAAAAGAGAAATAAAATAAAAATATCTGGTGTGAAGATTGTATAATTATATGCAGATTTTTAATAAGCTCTTAAAAATGTAGAAGTATTATCTAGTACTTTCTTAAATGCCAGCATTTAAAGTTTGTTCTTCATATTTTTAATTTCCTAAATAAGCACAATAGAGTCTGTAATTTTATAAGTATTTTTCCAAGTATGAGTTGCATGGGAAAAATAAATAAGGAAAGAGTTTGAGGATAACTGTGCCAAACAAATATTTTTTAAAATGTGTGTGGAAAATAATATTTCAAAGAAGCAAGCAACTGAGAGAGATCTGTGTTTATGAAAGAAAGAGTTTGATGGTGAAGAGACTATGAACAGAAACAGGGTGGCCTTGACTTCAGGGCCTTTGTGAAAGGACTTGGTATTACATTGCCTCATGTGAGCCCAATTTTTGTGACTGGTTCCTAAGTAATAGTTGTACTTTTCCCTAAGTAGTACCCTCAAGTAACAGCAATCAGATGTGCAAACCTCCTTCATGTTGCACATTCAGTATTTTTCTCTCTCTCTTCCTGTGGACCCAGACACAGTCCTTCATGCAATGTGTCTCCATCTCACCTTCCACCCAGTGGCTTTAGATGTGGCCCTGGGAAAACAGTGAAATCTGTACTGGTATTGAAAAAGGTTTTGATTTTATCTCAGAAACACTATGGAGGCACTTAAAAGTTGTTCAAAGTTGAGCCAGTGCTGTGGCGCAGTGGGTTAAAGCCATGGCTTACTGTGCCGCCATCCCATTTGGGCGCCGGCCAGCTGCTACCCTTCTGAGCTAATCCTGTGCACTGGGAGAGCAGCAAAGGAAGGCCCAAGTGCTTGAGCTCCTGCACTCACGTGGGAGACCTGGAAGAAGCTCCTGGCTCCTAGCTTCAGTCTAGCCCAGCCTTGGCCATGTTGGCCATTTGGTGAGTGAACCAGCAGATAGAAGATCTCTCTCTCTCTCTCTCAGTCTCTCTCGCCTTCTCTCTCTGTGTAACTCTGCCTTTCAAATAAATAAATCTTACAAAATGAAACATTTTTGCAAAAAAATCAGCGAAAAAAGATCAGTATACTCCAGAATGTAGTGCCTGTCCCCACATGTCATTACTGGTGTTATACATTATCAGGATCATTGAATCCAGGTTCTGTGTTTCTTTGGAATAGCAAGATTTGTTTTTTCGCTGGTGCTCTGACCTTAAATGAATCCCAACATATACAAGAATATTAAGATGCTTGTCATGTACTTCCTTACATTTTAAAGTTTCTTTAAATCAGCCTTAAGCAGCAAACTTTTTTGTAACTCTTATGGATGGGTTTTCAAAAAAAAAAAAAAAATCCAAGAACTCAATAGTTGGCTTTGTTCAAAATATTTAACCACAAAATGAGTTTTCCAGTAGTTCTTTACCTTGTTATCTTTCTAAGTTGAAAAGAAAGGCAATACAATAGTAAATAGTTACAGTAAAGATCAAGATTTTCAAGCACTGTCCTTCATTTTGTGACATATGTGCATAGGGAGTAAGTAACTATTTCACTTGGCAGACCAGTGTAAGAGAGGTCAGATTCAAAGCCACTCTTGCAACTGAAAATTTGCTGCCTCAAGGCTATGTACCTCCTTTGATGCTTCTGGTGGTGAAAATTCCAACAATTACAAGAATGTTACCACAGTACAGACCCAGACAGAGTCATTTCTAGAAACAAAGCCAGGGAAGAAGAATGTTTAGTGACACTGTACCTTTGAAATAAAGCAGAACAACAATGGGCCAGAATCAGTGGACATCAGCTGTAGAAGCTCCTCCACCCCCATGGGAGGTTGATCTACATGAAACACAGAACGAGGTTAGAAAGAGGCAGACTGGAGACCCACAGTCCCATCAGAGCTGCTGTGGAGCATTTTACAACTATATTTAAAAGTATTAGTCTATACAATTTCTCTCAACATTTTCCTATCAAAGAGTGAACCATATCAATAGCAAAACCTTGCTTTATTTGTATAATTATGTGAGCATAAATTTGGAGACTTTAAAAAACTTGAGTTCCTGTGCATCACATCATTAGTGGAACTAACCAGAAAGCAGGATTTTCTAGGAGGCACATTACTCTTGTAATTTTCTGGACAAGATTTGCAATGGGCAAGTGACTTGTCTCAGGTCCCATGGGAGGTGACGGAAACAGGATCCAAAACAGAAATCATTTTAGGGCCTTAGGTGTCTTAACACCTGGGAGTTCCTGCATCACTCAGGATGCTCACCACCATAATACAAATCGCAAACAAACAACAAAACAAAAAACCCTTTTTAGCCATATATTTGATTATTTGCCCTTACAATAAATTCCAGAAACAGAAGTATGATTCAGCAAGCCCGTCTCCTACAACACTCAGACAGACCCAGGCCAGTTTCAAAGTGCAGCCTCCAAAGCTGGGCTGCCCATGTTTAAAGCCTTGCTCTGCTATTCAATGGCTGTATATGCTTGGATGAGTTCATTTGTCTCTGCCTTCTCCATCTGCACAACAGAACCAACAGGAATACCCAGCTGAAGTCTACTGAGAAGACCAAATCCATTTAAAGTCTGGTACAGAGCTGGTTTTACTAGTCCTTTGCCAAATTACCCTGGAGACAGTTTATGTGAGTTCGCTCTCTCTTGCAGCAAGTATTTATTGTGCTAAGCCACTAAAATTTGGGGTTTGATTTACTTTTCTGACTCACACAACCTCGTGGGTGCATGCCTAGTTGCTTACGTGTTTCTGGTTCTCAGGTGCCTAACTCTGTCCCAAAGAGCTTCTGTCTTTTCATCTTCTGACACTAATCATTACCCAGTTTTCCAAATCCACTATGCCCTGCCCATGGCTGTCCTCACAGCTGTATCGACTATCTGCAATAAAACCACAAACAATTTGCAGGGTTTTAATCAGTTTCCACTCTCTGAAGAGCTCGAAGCCGTCCCTGGGCTCACTTCAGTTTTAGAGCTCCACCCCACTTCACAAGTCTTTCCTGTGGAGGCCTCAGCAGGACCTCAAGGTGTGCCTGAACATGTCTGAGGTCTGCTGCAAGCTCAGTCTATTCTGAAGTTGGGAACTTTGCTCTACATGCTTATGAAAATGACTATAGCAACAATGATACCTAAATCGGCATGGTGGTGTTATGTGTGAAATCTTCCCCTATTCTCCAAGTGTTCTAATGTTCTGTTATTAATTATATGGCTCTTATAATGATAGTAAAATTTGTATAATCATAGTGTGCTTTTGCAAAACCTTATCTTTTTGGTGAGGCTTCAACTGTTGAGTGAACCTGAGTCTGCATTCTGGCAGAAGGTTGTTAATCCAGCCCATTTGGATGTAACAGGCTGAGGTTCTGAAGAGGCCTCCAGCTTTGATTGGGGAAAAGAGTGCTAGACAGGGACACTGAGGCAGAAAACCAATTTTTGACATGCTGGGTAAATATCCCTAACATGCCGAGTTCTAGGTCAGTTGTCAGATGTATTTCCAAATCTCTTTAGCTGGGAGATGTATTTTTTGCTCAGTTAGTGGTGGCTCAGGACTTGCAGGTGACCCTGCAGACAAAGCAAACTCCATCTTGGGAAGCTCTGGTTATTTTCTGGGCCCTTCACAACTCGACCTGATTCACAGAGACAGAAGCATTGGGAAGCACAGTGTTTGCCAGGTTGATCTCTGTCTGCTACGGTATTTTAAGCCATCCTTTATCAATTTCCTTATCAGAAAAAAAGAGAATTGTACTTTTTCCATTTTGTTTTTTTTTTAGTCATCTGAATTCCCTCTTATTGTAAGTTTGCTTGTATGTACTAGGACTTCAGACAAGAAATAGGATGTTAGCAATAGCCTGTGCTGAATATAGGAACAGATACCTTGGCCATTTCTCTATCTTGGAAAGTGAGATCCACAGAAACAGAGTGCTTTTGGTATATTTACTAATTTATATTGGTTTTTGGCCATTGTGTGTATTTAACCTCTGTCATTTATAGTAATACCTCATGTGTCATTTCATTTATTTTCTTTCTGTTTCTAACTTTCACAGTCACAAATTTTTCAAAATTATTTTGAAGTTCTGAAAATTTACTGTGTTTTCATTATAAAGCAATACCTGCTCATTGAAGAAAATGTAGTAAGTGCAGAAAACCATGTGGAAAACTTAGGCCGGCGCTGCGGTTCACTAGGCTAATCCTCTGCCTTGCTGCGCTGGCACACCGGGTTCTAGTCCCGGTCGGGGTGCCAGCTCTCTGCTGTGGCAGAGAGTTAGACTCAGTAATTTATAACAACTCATTCTCTTGAGAATTAACTGAGGTCCCACAGAACTACATTAATACTTTCTGAGGGCAATGTCCCCAATGACCTAATCATCTCCCACCTGATGCCACCTCTTAAAGACTCACCACCTCCACAACACCACCCTGAGGGTCAAGTGAACTTTCAGAGGACAAACCACAGATAAACCATAGCACTGAATTACATCAAATTTACTAAATATTGTGAAAAGCTCACCAATAATTCATTTGATAAAGGTGTATATTATGGTGTCTGGAAACACAAAGAATGTCAGTACATTAAAGGCTGAGAAATCAAGCATCAAGTATAATTTTTAATTTCAAAATTTCTAAGATTTATTTGATAAAGGATTTCATTCTTTCTGTCCCCAAACTTACGCCTGTCTCACAGCGATGTGGTGCAGAGTACAGTGTGGGAAATGTGGACAGTCCCGGCAGTATCGCCTCAGCACCTCCACCAGTTACTCTGGACACCGAAAGATTATCTGAACAGGCTTTATTCCTTTTTAAGAAACAATTCGGTAAGGCATCTTTATTTTTATTTAATTTTTGATTAACATGTAACTCTTATACAATTTTGTTGGATAGAGTGTAATATTTCAACACATATACACAATGTAAACTGATCAAACCAGTCAGGTTTTACACACACACACACACACACACACACACACACATTCCCCTCACAATACCTGAGCCCTACTCTGGAGTGGGTGGGGATTGCAGGGCTCACCAGAGGACACAGGGTAGGGATGGTCCTGGGCTGACTGCCCTGCTCTGATCGCACCCCCAAGGCCTGCTGGGTGCTGGAGTCCCTTCCAGGCGGGACTCGCGATGCCCAGGGTGTAGAGCGCCTGTGCGATGTTGAGCAGAGAGAGGCGATGACGGGCGAGGCAGGAGGCGCCCATCCATATGTCCAGAGGCCAGCGCGCTGCCAGGTCATTCCTGAGCAGTTCAGAAACTCCGAGCAGCTGCCGTCATCGACAAGACTTCACCACGTCACAGGGCTTCCCAGCCCCCGCGGCTGCACTGCCCGCCACGGCCGGCCGGCAGTGACACCCAGAAGGGCGACTTTTCCTCAGCGCCTAACGTCCTCGTTAGGTCAGAATGGCAACGACGGGGCAGTATACGATGGAGACAGGGACGTCCCTGAGCAGTGCGGCCCCTAGTGCCTTGTAGAGGCCAGCGATGCCGCAGCTCCAAAGGTCCTGGCAGGATGACCATGGGCTGAGCAGCGGCCTGAGCCTCCACTGAGGCCTGGGCGCCCCCTTGCGGCGAAAGTAGGGCCGGTGCAGCCTGAAGCTTCCTCGAAATTAATACCAGAACAAACAAGCTGGTGCTTTTTAAACACTCCAGACTGATTATGTGACACGCAGCAAAGACAGTCTTTCGACGGTGTAGATTTGTATTTTTCAAATGCACAGGATAATTCCCTTAAAAAATTAAATGGCCGTATTTTTAAATTTCAGCTCCTCACCTAGAATGATTTTTGGAGACAAATTCATTTCAGATTAATTTGTAGTACTTTTTAATGATGGAGTATATTTCAGGTAGAATTTGTGTTGCTCAAATAGACATTGTCTTTTTCATAAAGCCATACAAATCCTCCCAGAGTTTGTTTGTATCCTTTTCCTGGATATTTTTAAATATTTCTTACCCAAATTAGGACACAAAACATTATCCATGAGTCATATGGCCCTCAATTACAAATATTTAGACTCTTCTATCATTGAGCCCACACAATGCCCTTCTCATTTTTTGCTCTTTCCTCTTTGTCCTATTTATTCTCATTTACATTATCCTTCCTGTCAGTGGTGTTCACACTAATATATACAACATATATACTTAGGTATCTGAAAATATGACCATGAGATACAACATATTGTTGTTTTCTCTTTATGTGAGTGGTTTAAATGTACATAAATTGCTTTGTCTTGTGGAATTCATTCTTCTTATATTTCAAGATTCATCCACATTGCTCACCGCTATATATAATGCCATTGGATGTACACACCACACATTCTGATTAGCCATTTCCCTGAGGATGAATATTAAGGCTGACTCTGATACCTTGCTAACACAAATAATGCTAGGATATTACCCTCAGAAATGTCCACTTAAGTATTTGTGCATAGTATACCTGTCCCAAAGCCAGCTCAGCAGACAAGACATGCACCTGGTGAAGGGTGCGATGGCCGCCACCTATTCTGCACTGAACAGAGCTCCGCTGGCCCCGCGGCTGGAGCCCGTGCTGTCGTCCAGCCTGGCCCAGCGCCGGGGCATGAAGAGACTCACGTTCACGCGGTTGTAGCAGCCAGCCTGCCGCCTGGCCGCTGCCCAGTGCACCTGCTGAGCTTCGGGTCCTGCACACGGGCGCCTGGGGCGACCGCAAGTCCAGCCTGGAGGCAGAACTGGCCTCCGGCTGCCCTGTGCTTTCTTCCAGCCCTGGAGGGACCCAGGCGGAGACTCTGGGAAGCCTCGCTGTGCCAGCCTTGCCACCTGCTCTCCTCCCTTAATCCTGAGCGAAACCAAATGAACCCAGTCTCTTGGCGTCAGCGCTGGGGCCCGGGGCTTCCCTCGGAGCCCCCAGGTCTTCTCCTCGAGCACTTCTGCGTTCCCCGGGGAGCAGCTTGCCAGTAGGCAGCGGGAGTGTGGCGGGACCCCGACACGGGTGTCCCAGCTTCTGTGGTAGAAGTGAGGCCAGCGCTGGGCGTCTCAGCTCCAGACCCTGGCGGGGGCCGGGTGGTCTCCGTCACCTCTGGCACTGACTTGGGGGAGAGGAGAGTCGGGCCAGGGATCAGGACAGAGCTTGCGTCTATGGGTGCTGGCTGCCCTGAGAAGGTGGAGCCGCTGTGCTGAGGTGAGGGTCCCTCGGTAGCCACGAGGTGCTTGGAGGCTCCAGAGGGCTTGGACCCCTCCTCCCACCTGCCCATAGCCACGGTTGGTGCACTCACCTCTGCTCGCCTTCAGGAAAACCGTGGCTGCCGCGACTCCGGCTCCACGGCCAGCCACAGCCACGTGCCATGCCGAAGCCAAGCCTGTGTGCCGTGTCCGCCGCGTGGGCGTTTTCCCTGGACGGGGTCCTGGCAGTGCTGTGTTGTGCCCGTTCCCGGAGGCTGGGGCCATCCTCCCAGCAGCCCGGCCTGGCTGGGCAGGGGGCACTCTCCCAGGCCCCCCAGGACCTGCTCGCCCTCCCGCCCAGCTGGGGTGGGGTGGCTCCTGTCCCTGGCAGCCGGGATTGCACTGAGAAGCCGCGTATTTATTTCCTGGGTTCTTATTTATTTATTTATTTTATTTGACAGGCAGAGTGGACAGTGAGAGAGAGACAGAGAGAAAGGTCTTCCTTTTGCCGTCGGTTCACCCTCCAATGGCCACCGCGGCCAGCTTCTCCTGGTCTCTCATGCAGGTGCAGGGCCCAAGCACTTGGGCCATTCTCCACTGCACTCCCTGGCCACAGCAGAGAGCTGGCCTGGAAGAGGAGCAACTGGGACAGAATCCTGCACCCCACCGGGACTAGAACCCGGTGTATCGGTGCCGCAGGTGGAGGATTAGCCTATTGACCCGCGGCGCCGGCCTATTTACTGGGTTCTTTTCCCTCCAGCTCCACCCACTCCAGTACCTTACTCAAAAAAAAAAAAAAAAAAAAAAATTCCTTAGCGTGGTCTCTCTGTCTCCAGATCTTAACTATGACTGTGTCTCCGAAGCTTTAATGATTCCGCAAGGGGCTGCTCTCCCCTCAGACAACCAAAACCTTTGCAACTGGGAAGCTGACCCCGCCCGGGCCCACCCCCGCCATTCTGGGCCTGAGGTCTCGGAAAACCTGGGGGAAAGTGGGTCGTCCTGAGCTCGCGAGTCCCTCGCCTACCCACTGCAGGAGTCTTCGGCCCCGGGCTCCTCTGTGTGTGTGCATGCACATGTATGTGCACGCGTACGCGCGTGTTTCGGCTTCAAGCCGGCTCGCTCTTCGGGAGGGAGAGAGAAGCAGTGGAGCGAGTGACTGGCCCAGCTCCCTGCATGTGTGCTTGCGTCTCTGCTGCCCCCACGCCCGCCCGAACGGCCTTATTTTCCGGACACCAAGCTCACAGAGGAACCCGAGTCCCCGCACCCGGAACCCTGTCCCTTCGTGGGTCCGGCGGGTATCGGAGGACGACTCTGGCACAGCCAGGCTGGGCGCAGACTGTCAGATACCTGTCGCCCCTGCCGCCACCCGGAACAGGCCACCTGGCGTCGGTCAGCAGAGTCAGCCTGCAGAAGAGAAGCCACAATTCTGTCGAGTTCGGAAGCCCTGTGCGAAGCAGCCTGTGGCGTGTGAGTGGTGGCAGCGTGCGGTTTTCAGCCCGCGGGCCCTGCGCACCTGCACGCGCGGGCCATGCACGCATGGTATTGTAGACACCCCCTCGCCAGCACCAAGCAGGACTGAGAGACCATCGGGTCTGTGGGTTCTCTAACAGCGCTGCGTGGTCCCTGCGCGGGCCGCTCACTGCTGGAGAGAAAGCCTGGCCCAGCCTGGCCCCACCATGGGAGAGCCTGCACTGCAGGGCTCCACCCCACCCCCTGAGGAGGGCGTGGGGCAGGTTTGTGCGTGACCGTGGAATGTGCGTGTGCTCGTGTCTGCAAGTGCTGGCCGGGCCTCACGATAGCCAGTGCTGTGAGCCCAGAGCGGCACAGCTGACCAGCTTCCCCGAGCTCGACTGTCTTGTTACCCTCGCTCCCCCAACGGCGCCAGTGTCGGGCCACGCTGGGAGCGTGGCGAGCACGGCTCTGAAACCCGCATCTCCGCCCGCTGCTCCTGCCCAGCGCTCGCCACGAGCTCCACAGTCGCGGTAAAGACCGTCCTGTGTCCCACTCCCTACTTCATGTGTCGGGCGGCGGCCACTGTACAGATATTCATTATCCTTTCCAGACTTTCTGGATAGATTTTTTAAAATAAACTTGGGTTTTATGAAAAGAAAGACAGATATGGGAATTATATATATATATATAGAGAGAGAGAGAGAGAGAGAGAGAGAGATAAATCTAGTCATGCACTATATATTGATGTTTGGATCAGTGACAATGTATATGACAGTGAACCTATAAGACTATAAGAGAACTAAAAATTTCATGTGACTGACATTGTAGCCATCATAATGTTGTAGTGCAACACATTGTTCACATGTTTGTGGTGATGTTATTGTAAATAATCCTACTTATTGCATCATACGAAAGTATAGTACATAAATTATGGTACATAATACTAGATAATAGACAATTTTGTTACTGGTTTATACAATTATTATATGGTACTATGTTGCTATTTTAGAGAGTACACTTCTACTCATTGTATAAAACAAATTTGACCTACACCAGTGTGTCATCCTATGCCAGTAGCTACTATTTTATGTTTATAGCATTTATTGACTACAACAAGAGCTACATCTAATGATTGACCTATAACATGTAAGATTGTGCAAGTGCACTCTGATATTTGCATAATGACAAAATTACCTAGTAACACATTTCTCAGAACATACATCCATCCTTAAGTGGTGCATGACTATAATGAATTTCACTAATTATTCTTTGTTGACAAAACTGAATTTCTGTTGAATGAGTTTTCTTTCCATCTAGATAAATTCCAAATTTATCTTTAGACTCAACTACAACAGAATCTTCCAAATTAACTTGATATATGACATATAATCCTTAACCTGTCTCTAAGAATGTGGCAGCCTTTATGGCACAGAGTCTTTTGATGTTGTCATGGGATTAATGTGTTGTTATTGTACCAACATAGACACAAAAATCATACAGTACTCACAATAAATGGAAACTGTTTTGCATAGTGTCTTGATGAGGTAAACTTTTGTCATATTCTTAAACTGAACAAGAAACTAAGTTGCAAAGACCAGTCAAGACTTGCCTAGCATAAGTCATGGAATTACTGATGTTACTGAGGATATGAATTTACATGGCTTTTGGAGCTTGTGACAACATAGTAATAGCATCTTTTCTTGGAGGTGGAAATCAAGATATTTCGAGGTATATTTTGTCCTAAATTATGCTTGTGTACTGGTGGCAACAAGAAAAAAAATCACAAAACTAACTAGCATGAGTTAAATTTATCAGAAGCCAGAATTCACTTTTCTTTGTTCCTTTGATTAACATTATAAACAGTCTTTGGAGGACATATTGAATCTATCAGTACCTGAATACTCAAAGGAAATCTGAATTTTGAAAAAGTGAAGTTCTCACCATTTCATAAATATCTAGTGAGCTCTATGTGCTGTGTATTTAAATGCAATGATGAATGTGGCAGGCGAGGTCACTGCTCTGGTAGATTACATTGGAGTGGGGACAGGCAGTGAACAAATAAACAGCTTCAGCTAGCAAAGTGCCATAAACAATAAAACAGTAATAATGCAAAGCGATGAGAGAAATATGGGCAACTTTAAATAGTATAGTCAGTGACAACATCTTTGTACAGTTGACATTTGAATAGAATCCTGGCTAAGAAGCTGGCCTTCAAATCCTGGGGGTAAGAGCAGCAAATACAAGAATACAAAGTGAGAATGAGCTTGTGTTTAAGAGACAAAACAGAAAAGACGATTATAGGAGTGCACTAGAGGTACAGGGAGATCTGAGGTTAGTGTGCAAGGCAAGGTCAGGGATAGTTAGGCAGTCTAGAGGCTGTAGTCAGCTGTAGGCTGTGGTCGAGTTTGGATTTTATTCCATAATGAGAAACTGTTGAAGGATTTTAAGAAGCTATCTGATATAAAAATGAAGGGAGACAAATTAGATGAAGGATGGTGGTGGGCTGAACCTCTGTGATAGCTATAAAATAGAGATATAAAGACATATTTAGGGGCTGGCACTGTGGCACAGTGGGTTAAAGCCCTGGACTGAAGTGCCAAAATCCCATATGGGCACCGGTTCTAGTCCCAGCTGCTCCTCTTCCGATCCAGCTCTCTGCTATGGCCTGGGATAGCAGTAGAAGAAGGCCCAAATCCTTGAGCCCCTGCACCCATGTGGGAGACCTGGAGGAAGCTCCTGCTCTTGGCTTCGGATCGGTGCAGCTCCGGCCGCTGCAGCCATCTGGGGAGTGAACCAGCGAATAGAAGACCTCTCTGTCTCTACCTCTCTCTGTAACTCTGTCTTTCAAATAAATAAAATAAATCTTTAAAAAAAGACATATTTAGGTTATGTTTTGGAGGTTGTAGTTAGAGGACTTATGAATGAATTGGACATGGAAGATGAAGAAACCAGAGAATGCATTATTTCTATGCATAAAATATTAACATTTCCTTTATGGAAAAGTAATAGCTAAAAACATAGTTCACAGGGTTTGAGTAAGGATACCTAGGGTTACTAAAATGCCATGTGGCTTATCAATGAGTAAGTGATTAGCAACTTTTGGTCTGTTTGGCATAGGCAAATTGAGCTCGTTATGGTTATTCTTCATAGCAACAGTACAGGGAAAGGCTAGGTTCTTTAACCTGTTAGGATACTTAAGATTACAGTATTCTTGTTTTGCTGCAGTCTCTTAGCTTTAATAACACAGCTACAAAAACTACTAATCAGAGCTTTTATATGTGCTCTTGGTGAAGACCATACAAGGGTATGTTTTACTGTGAATGGTATTATGCATGCTAATCATTAAAGTCTATTGGATCAAGAGTTTGATAATGGCTGAGCTCTGTAATAAGTTATTTAAAAAGTCTACATAGTACTGGGGCTCACATTATGGTGTATTGGGTTAAGCCACCTCCTGTGATGCTGGCATCCCATATGGGCACCCATTTGCTTCCTAGCTGCTCCATTTCTGGTCCAGTTCCCTACTAATGTGCCTGGGAAAGCAGCAGAAGATGGCCCAGGTGCTTGGGCTCCTGTACCCATTTGGGAGACCCAGATGAAGCTCCTGGTTCCTGGCTTCAGCCTGACACCCCTGCTCTTGCCGTTACAGTCATTTGGGGACTGAACCAATGGGTAGAAGACTCTCTCTCTCTCTCTCTCTCGCTCTCTCCCTGACCCTTTCTCTGTAATTCTGCCTTCCAAATAAATAAATAACGCCTTAAAAATTTACATCATTTTAAAAATTTTTTTAAGATTTATTTATTTATTTGAAAGTCAGAGTTACACTGAGAGAGGAGAGGCAGAGAGAGAGAGAGAGAGAGAGAGAGATTCTCCCATCTGCTGGTTCACTCCCCAAATGGCCACAATGGCCAGAGCTGAGCTGATCTGAAGCCAGGAGCTTCTTCCAGATCTCCCATATGCATGCAGGAGCCTAAGGACTTGGGTCATCTTCTACTGCTTTCCCAGGCCATAGCAGAGAGCTGGATCAGACGAGGAGCAGCCGGGAATCAAACCGGCACCCATATGGGATGCTGGCACTGCAGGTGGCTTTACCCACTATGCCACAGCGCCAGCTCCTAAAATGTAACATTCTCTTCGGAGTTTTGTAGAAGCTAAGATTGTTCATTCAGGTAGGGCAGGGTAGGAGAATATTTTTTCAGCCAAGGGCCATTTAGCTATTTATAATGTCATTTGCAGGACATACAAAATTGACAACTTAAAAATTAGACTGCTATCGATTTATGGAAATTTGATTTCCAACTGAGGTTGCCTTGGCAGGGCCAGATTTCACAGGCCTTATATTGCCTTTGGGCCAAACATTCCTCACTCATGAGCTAAGGTTAGGAATGCTGTAGCTTTGGGACTGGGAGAATAAGTAACAGGAGATTAAGTAGATACATGTTGATGAGAAGAGAATTCGAACCTCTGAATCTAAGGTCTTAAGTGTTTTTTTTTTTTTTTCAATTACCAGGCTCTGGCACCTTAACAAGCCCTATTCTTGGACAGGGCATAGGCCCATATACTAGATTGAGATAATCTTATCTATTATATTGACAGCACTAGTTCAGTATACTATTTCTCTTGTCCCTTCTTGGGCAAATCCAAATAGAAACTGATCTCAATAACTCTGGTCCAAACTCAGATCACACAGAACTTTAATAATAATCATTAATAGTTACACCATTGGATGCCCTGATCCAACATCAAGGAAATAAACTCTAATGTCAATATGGACTGTAAAATAAGATTGTGGTTATCCCTAGGGTAACCTGTTCGATTGATCAAATTATTGGGTTAGCTGATGACTAAAGTACTTTGATTGAATTTAGGTTAAATTCATTTAGAAGTTATTTTGTACTCTGAGTACAAACCCAACCAAAATTTCTGATATAGTAGTTCATTGTTATTTCTCTGTAGAATTTTAGATAAATTTTTGTGGGTAAGTAAATTTAAGCACTGTAGTGTATTCTCACCTTCCTCACGGGAAGGGCAATTTAACTGAGTGGAAGTAAGGGACAGTTAATTTCTCATGTGATTGTTTGTATGAATTCCATGTAAGGAACAACTGATTGTGCTGCTTTTGCACAGTTAGGACACTGCATACATTATATATGTCACCGGGCAGGCAGTGTCTCAAATACTAGATATGTTAGAGATGAGGCTTTTGGTAAACAGGAGGAGTTTGTGTTTGTCAAGTTCCTTTTACTTTTAAGACATTTTCCTTAGTTGCATACTTGTGTTGGGTTAATAATTTTTAATTTATTTCATTATTTGGTTATTAACTTCATTAATGATCAGTGAATATTTGGTCTGATATAGGCTAATGCAAAAAGCATAGGATTCTTGATACTTATCTTTGTAAACACTTCAGCAGGGGTTAGGAGTTTATTGCTGTGCTTTTGATTAGGTTATATTTATTATTGAGCTTGATTTTTTTTTTTTTTGACAGGCAGAGTGGACAGTGAGAGAGAGAGACAGAGAGAAAGGTCTTCCTTTTCTATTGATTGACCCCTCAATGGCTGCTGCGGCTGGCGTGCTGCGGCCAGCGCACTGCGCTGATCCGAAGCCAGGAGCCAGGTGCCTCTCCTGGTCTCTCATGCGGGTGCAGGGCCCAAGGACTTGGGCCATCCTCCACTGCCTTCCCGGGCACAGCAGAGAGCTGGCCTGGAAGAGGAGCAACCGGGACAGAATCTGGCGCCCCAACCGGGACTAGAACCCAAGGTGCCGACGCTGCATGCGGAGGATTAGCCTATTGAGCCACGGTGCCGGCTGAGCTTGACTTTTCATTGGTGGCTGCTTTTAGGGCAACTACAGGAGTTAAAAATTCTTCTCTCTATGAAAGACTGCATCTTTTATCTAAGAAACTGTCTCTCTATATGTAGTGGTTTGTTGTTTTTTGAGGTAAATTTAAGGTTGAACTAAAATGCTGTCTGGATAAACAGCTGTCACCTGGCTCAACTGACTTTTTTTTATTTGAAAGTCAGATGAGTGAGAGAAGAGCAGGGAGAGAAAAAGATAATGAAAGAGAGAAAAAGATATCTTCCATCCTGTGGTTCACTCTTCAAATGCCAACAATATCAGGGCTTGGGCAGGCCAAATCTAGGAATCAGGAACTCCATTCAGGTCTTCCATGTGGGTGGCAGGAACCCAAGTACTGGGGCCATCATCTGCTGCCTCCAAGGTTCAATTACAAGAAGCTGGATTGGAAGTGCAAAGTAGCTGGAACTTAACCACTCTGATATGGGATGAAGGCATTCCAAGTGGCAGCTTAACCCACTGTGTCATAATTCCTGCCTCTTAATTTACTTTTTATCTCTACCACCAAGTCTTCTCACTATTTTGCCATATAGATGAGTCTGAACAGTCAGGTTGTTCATGGGATTTAGCAAGGTTCTCTTAAAATTGTCCTACTTTTTGTGAAAAGTGTTAGTGTAAGTGTTGGCACTGATGCTGTGGCATAGCTGGTAAAAAACAAACAAACAAACAAACACCTGCTCCACCTGTGGTGTTGGCATCCCATATGGGCGCTGGTTTGAGTCCTGGCTGCTCCACTTCCGATGCAGCTCTCTGCTAGTGTGCATGGGAAAGCAGTAGAAGATGGCCCAAGTCCTTGGGCTCCTTCACCCACATGGGAAACCTGGAAGAAGCTTCTGGCTCTTGCCTTCAGATTAGCACAGCTCTGGCCATTGCGACCATCTGGGGGAGTGGACCAGTGAATAGAAAACCTCTCTCTCTGTCTCTTGCTCTCTCTCTCTCTGCCTCTGCCTTTCTAAACTCTGCCTTTCAAATAAATACATCTTTTAAAAGAAAAGTGTAAGCGTTAAAATTTGCTTTTAACATTGTAATCAGTTCTTTCACCTTTCCCTTAATGTACTATTTCTATAGCACCAAATAAATAATATCTATCTCTATACAATTAGATTATATGTGAATTAGTTTATAATTTTGATGTGAGGTGATGAGGGTTAGTGTTAGCTCAAAGTGGCCATTTATATGAAATCTTGTGGGTATAAGCCCCAGATACTTTATGGTTAAGATACACTTTGATTTATCCAAGCATTGTTTCCAGTAGACTTACCTTATCACTTATCTTCTCTTATATGCGTTTTAAGATTTAATATGTTAAGCCAGTGCCATGGCTCAATAGGCTAATCCTCCGCCTTGCGGCGCCAGCATACTGGGTTCTAGTCCCGGTCGGGGCACCGGATCCTGTCCTGGTTGCCCCTCTTCCAGGCCAGCTCTCTGCTGTGGCCCAGGAGTGCAGTGGAGGATGGCCCAAGCGCTTGGGCCCTGCACCCCATGGGAGACCTGGATAAGTACATGGCTCCTGCCTTCAGATCAGCGCGGTGCGCCGGCCACGGCAGCCATTGGAGGGTGAACCAATGGCAAAGGAAGACCTTTCTCTCTGTCTCTCTCTCTCACTGTCCACTCTGCCTGTTTAAAAAAAAAAAAGATTCAATATGTTAAATGTTGTTAGAACACTTTAAATGCTTTTTAAGGTTTGCTGAAGATTATGGCCTATTGGCTGATTTGGTAAGAGATGGTGATATTTCTCAGGGACTTATTGATCATAGAGTAGGGGCTTCTAGAGGAATAAAAAGCATCATCAAGTCCTTTGAGCTTTAAGCTCTTGCTGATGGTACTCTGGTGAATAATTTTTTTAATTTGGTGTTTGGGTTTATGGATAAGTACAGTGGGATATCTAATCCCAGTTTGTGTCTTAGCTGTTGTGTGCTCAAAAGTCACTAAAATCACTTTTAGAGTTCATTTTTATTTGAACTATTGCTTTTTACAGCTTAAAGTTTACTTTTGTAGTATCTAAAACATGCATTACATTTGGGTTAATCACATGAACATAGTAGCAGGCATGACATTTACCTACCCTAATTTAGTAGTATAACAAACAGTTACATATAATAATAATAATTAATACTAATAATATAACTGTTATATATAATGGTTGTTTCCCTTGGGGTTTTGGTTAAGGTTTTCAACCATTGATTAGTGTGCTTTATGCTCACTGTTTTTGGTCTTAGCTGATCTAGAGAGCATTCTCACTCACTAGAAAGTCATTGTTTGGTGGGGACTTAACTGACATGCTAGAGGCTCATAATGACTCAGGAGAATTGGTGGTTGGCAACTCCACATTCAGTAGCGTCCAGTTGGTGGCTTCAAATCACACCCAGTGTTCCTATTCATGCTAAGTAAACTGGCAAATGCCATGAGTCAGAACTTTTTGATCTGGAAAATCACTTGATGACCATTTACCACCACACCTTGGGTCCTTGCTAGATCTCTGAATTCCCTCTCTGTTTTATGTTTTATCCTTGACTCTCTCTGTTAATCCCTGTATATTTCATAATCTTTCTTTGAAAAGGGAATTAGATATAGTATCTGGCATTGTGAAAATACAAATAGCTGGGCCGGCGCCGTGGCTCACTAGGCTAATCCTCTGCCTTGCGGCGCCGGCACACCGGGTTCTAGTCCCGGTCGGGGCGCCGGATTCTGTCCTGGTTGCCCCTCTTCCAGGCCAGCTCTCTGCTGTGGCCCGGGAAGGCAGTGGAGGATGGCCCAAGTGCTTGGGCCCTGTGGGGAGCAACCCGGACTAGACTAAGTTACTGGAATTAAGACTTATTCTATGCATCTGCTCTCCCACAATATGGCACTGGGAGAGGAGAAAACAGCTTCTACGCAGCTGCCTCTTGCCAACTTGAGTGATGACCTCCAGGAGCTGATCCTGCTCCTGATTGGAGGAGAGCAGCGTACTCGGCGTGTGGGCAGCCGAGTTGGGATTGGCGGAAGAGGACTATAAAGGAGGAGAGAGACAACATGCACCAGGAACATCTAAGGGGAACATCTGAAGGAACACCTGTGCAGCCCCCGAGAGAGCCAGCTGGCGGTGTGCCGCTCCCCCGCGGAAGTGGGGAATGTGGCAGGGGGAACCGCCCTTCCACGGAGGTGGAAGGGACGGTAGCCAACCCGGGAAGAACCAGCAGCAAACCCGGGGAGGGCCGAGCAGACGAAAGAACAGCGCAGGGTCCTGTGTCGTTCCTCCACGAAGACGGGGAGCGACAGGCCCTGCACCCCATGGGAGACCAGGAGAAGCACCTAGTTCCTGCCATCGGATCAGCGCGGTGCGCCGGCTGCAGCGCGCCGGCCGCGGCGGCCATTGGAGAGTGAACCAATGGCAAAGGAAGATCTTTCTCTCTGTCTCCCTCTCTCACTGTCCACTCTGCCTGTCAAAAAAAAAAAAAAAAAAAAAAAGAAAAGAAAATGCAAATAGTTGACATATAATATATACTCAGAAATTACTTGTTGACCTCTTCAAAGTTAATGGAATTAAATGTAGGTTAAAAAAGGAGTCTCACAGGCATGGAAAGCCATGACACGGTGGCAAAAAAACAATCTAAATGAAAGATCCTGGTGAACAAGACCCCAGCAGAAGGAACAGGCCATCAAGGAGAGAGGCGCCTTTCTCTGAAGGGAGGAAGGAACCTCCACTGTGATACGGCCTTGACTAAACAAGTTCAGAGTCGGTGAACTCAAGGGGCTTCCATAGCCTAGACAGCTCATGGCAAGAGTCTCGGGTGATTGCTGACGTCATAAATAAGAATGCCAATTGTTAAATCAACAACGGGAGTCACTGGGTACATGCTCCCAACGTAGGATCTCTGTCTTTAATGTGTTTTACTATGAAACTTAAAAACAACACTACTAGTCAACCAATACCCTATACCTTGTGCGGTTGTGTGAGTGCAGCCTGTTGAAATCCCTGCTTAGTATATACTAAGTTGATCTTCAGTATATGAAGGTAATTGAAAATGAAACTTGATGAAGGGCAGGATGGGAGAGGGAGTGGGAGAGGGGAGGGCCACGGAGGGAGGGAGGTTGAATTCAAAAGTTGCACTTTGTAAATTCACATTTATTAAATAAAAAATAACTATATAACAAACAAACAAAAAAAAAACAAAAAAAGAACTTAATACTTTACTCTTTTAGTATTTTTTTATGTTCTACTTAAAACTATTGGTTGAACTTTGTAATTAATACACAATTACTCTTAGGTGTTTAATTAATGCTATAACTAGTACTCAAATAGTGTTTTACACTTTGTGTTTCTGTGTGGGTGCAAACTGCGGAAATCTTTACTTAATATATGCTAAATTGATCTTCTGTATATAAAGATAATTGAAAATTAATCTTGATGTGAATGGAAGGGGAGAGGGAGTGGGAGAGGGGAGTGTTGTGGGTGGGAGGGAGGTTATGGGGGGGGAAGCAATTGTAATCCATAAGCTGTACTTTGGAAATTTATGTTCATTAAATAAAATAAAAAAAAAACAAATTATAAAAAAAGTAGGTCAAAAAAGGAAAAGAGCACATATTTGAATTGTTTTGTAGATGATAGGTTGTTCTCTCAAAACATGTATTATGAATATAGTGCTTACATCATATTAAAGTAATTTGTTTATATTAAAGTGCTGAAATTCTAATTACTGAAACAAGGAATAAAGAAGACTTAAGAATTTTGAGAGCAATGCCATTCAATCACATTTCACATTATTTTGTAAAGCCACTTTTCTCTACCTAATAATTGGAGAAAGAAAAATTCACTCATGCACAACTAATTTGCAGTCATTTGTGGATTGGTGATACAGCCTGTGGAGTTGTTATTTTATCATCGTTTTTCTTTTGTTCCTTTGATTTCCTGCCACTGAATATTAGAATGATTCTAACCAATTCTACTGCCAGATCAGGGGCAATTAAGGGTTTTGTACCCTGAGTCTTTCTTCACTATTTTCAGCAGTTCTCTAAAAGATGATGTTGTAGGTGGAAGAGGTCAAAACAACTAACTCAAGTGGAATTTGTTTCTCTTTCACTTAAATAAATTACATCATTTAAATGGGCTTATATTTTATGTTTCAAGTATCCATTAGCCAGAAGACAGCTCTGCTTATTTTTATCAGTTTTATGCAAGTACACTAAAGAGGGGCTGAAGGCACTACTTCAATAAAACTATGTTTAACATCTCTAAGATGCAAAGGATGGAAACATCATTAACTAACAATTTTGAAATAGATTTCCAGAGCAGGGACTTTGCCATAATGGGTGCAGTTGAGCGTGTTTCTTGGGAGACAGTTGAGCTTGGGTTCTAGCAGGATTTTTAGAAAATGGTTAATCCTGGAATGCTGGAGTCTGTTGGACTGTTTGCTGAATGACTGTTCAGGAGTCAGCTTGTGTGTCTGTGAGTACGCATGCTCAAATCTTGACAAGTGTAGGCGCAGGGGTCTCCATCCAGAGACCTGAAGGACTGTAGAGATGTGGTTCTTACTGGACATTGGGCGTGAATGTGTGTGTCTGTTGTGTGGTGTAGGACAAGAGTGAGGAAGAGGACAGTGAAGTGTTAGTGTCACTGTCCTTGTTGATCCCCACAGTGAAGCAGCCAAAGCCTTTCACAGAGACACTTTTCCTGATCATTTCCTGGTGACAAGCATGTTGGGATTCCCTGGCTTGGGTGAGGTTCAAACTGGCAGTGTGACTCTGAAGTCATTTTGTGGATGCTGAAGCCATTTCTAATGTGAACATCCAACCAAACTGTTACAAATAAATGAGTCTTTTGGCTTCAACACTGTGTGAGTACTCATGGGTGTATTTGTCAGCAGTCTTGGTATATCGGAAAATTCCTACACACTAACATACACACACACACACACACACACAGCAAAACAACAATGACACTCAGTTTTCATTAAGTTGACACTGCAGCGTCTGAAAAGCTGTACAAACCTTTTGTTCTGGGCACAGAAGAGAGATGTAGCTCTCCAAACCCAGCCTCCCTTATCAGCATTTCATTGACTCAGCGCTACTTTGTCCTCTCGCATCTCTCCCGTCTCTATAGCAGCCCCATTGCCAGCTTACACTGGAACTAGAGAAAAAGCCCTCTGCTGGCACTGATTTCCACCGTGTTCCGTGGCCCACCTGTGTGTCTCCGAGCTGGTGACCCACGTCCCGCGGTGCATCAGCTGGTGACGCCCACATGTTGCTCCCCGGAGACTACCCTTGGCGTGGAACAGCGATGTCCAAGCCACCTGGAATTCCTGGCCATGTTGGTGAGACCGAGGTCTGGGCCGGTGAGCGGCCAGTATGCCGTGCATCAGGTGTGCCTCAGACCAGGAATGGTGCCCTCCATACCTCCTGAGTGGCGCTTGCAGAGGTCAGTGCAGCCTGGCCACACCTGGGTCCCCACGGCTAAGTGGGGAGGAGAAAGGAAAGAGATTAGGATAGTGGGAATCATACATCCTCATTGGCCCCTCAGTGTCCTCGCTGGGGGTTGGCGGAGGCGGTCCCGGGAGGTGTGAGGTGGTGTGGGGGTCGAGGGTTGGCAGGCAGGGGCCTGGGGCTGGCTGTGAGAGTCAGACATTTCCTCTGGTGGCCGCAGCCCTGTCTCCCCTTTGACCCCACCCCGAGACAGTGTACCCTCCAAAGACAGAAAGAAGGACAGGCAGGCAAGTGTGGTGGGCCCCTCCCTCCACGCGCATCTCCATGGTGGGCTCCGATCCGTTGCAATCTGAGAGTCCCTGGGAAAGTACCAGGGTGCTGGGAGCGCCGGGATGGCGCACCTGTTGGGTAGCCCCCAGCTCACCCAGAGCCCTGCGCTCCTAGCTCCAGGTTCCTACCATCTCGTGCTCCTCTGCCGGCAGGCGATGCAGGGTGATGGGACAACAGTGCTGCGGCCAGACTCCGTGGGCTGCTGTGGCCATGGTCTCTAGTCCAAGTTAACAACTGCTCCTGCGCAAGAGGGGATGGCACCTGGGACACAGGACGAGGGGACAGGACACTCCAAGCAGCCGACGTCCACGGGCCTGCGCTGGTGGCCGGACCAGAGGGAGCTGCTTTGCCCTGCGCAGTCTGCTGGCCCTGGCGCGCGAGTCCCCCTGAAGACAGGTCTGTGCGGTTGGGTCCTAGGTGGCGCCCCCAGTGGCACCGGGCGTTCGCCAGGGAGCCACTGCTCTCTACTGGAAGAACCTTGTCTGCCTCAAGCCCTTTTTGTACTTCCTGGAGTCCCTGAGGTTGCTGGACTTTGGTTCTGCGCCATCTGGGAACCACGTTGGGCAGGGGCTGCTCCAATGGTTGTGCCCTCAAGCTGCCTCGCAAATGCCTGCTGAATCCTGTCTGTACTTCTAAACTTAGTGAGTACCGAAAAGCTTAACTACATGCTCTTGTGATTTATTATGGGCTAATAATAGTTATGAATAACAACTCACTGGAAACTTTAATACATTTACTCATTTGGCATATGGCAAAAGAGGCATAAGAGGGAATAGAAGGTTTTCAAGTATAAAAATTAATTCAGTGGGATGGCGGTGCATGGTCATGTAAATATATCAGTTTTCATAATTAACAACTGATTGTGTATTTTTAAATTGCAGCTTCACATATTTCTGATGTTAAATTTCCAGTGGACACATTTAAAAAGGTAAGTCATTGTTTTCTTCTCCATACTGGAGAAACTGCACCCAATTTAGGATGGAACATTTGAAATTCACTAAGAAACCTGTGAGGAAGTATATTGTTTTAAAAGCAATTAGGGCCCAAGTAAGCAAACTTGGAGATAGGAGAATAGTGGCCAGGAAGGCCAATCCAGGTGTCATCTGAGTAAACTGAGGCAGCTAGAAAGGTAAGGGAGCGGCCCCAGTGTGTCCTCAGTAACTCTGTGGGAGCAGTGGCATTCAAAGCCAGGTAGCTTTAAAAATGTGCAAATGTTTTACATTACAAGCATAGTTGCACCTGTAGAGTTGAGAGACAATAAAATACAGTGGTGTAAAATCAGTACAACTTGAATGTCTAGAATTAGTGGCTATTTTTTCCTCTTTGACAATTGGATTCTGCAGGTTTTTAACTTAAGCTTGTGTTCCTTAAATAGAAAGTGTGTCTGTGCACACTGTAGGTCTTCAAGCCTATGACATCGTGACTGTGAGGTACGCTGTAAGGAAACACTGCCCATTGTGAACACAATATGATCTTAGATGCCCTTGAGGACAAGATGATTCACAGTTGTTCCAATGTGAAAACCTCGATATCTTGGAATGTGTGAAATACAGTATATATTTTGGACTTCACGTCATAAAACCTTCCCCTTTCTCCTATGAAGGCTAATTGACATGAATTAAAGTTTACCCTTTGTGGTGCACAGATGCAGAGGCATGGAACTGCTCCATAACCACATGCAGGATGGAGAACACTTCCAGTACCACTCATGTCTCCCATGATCCTTTGCAGTCATTTTTCCCCAGACCACTAGGCTGTGGAATCCCTGGACCTCTTCGCCATCCCTCTGAGGCTTGGCCCTTTCTAGTGTCCTATAAATGGGATTGCTCAGTAGGTAACCTTTGGAGTTTGGCTTCTTAGACTTAGCAGAATACATTACAGTTTCTCTGTGTTCCCACAACATGCATATTGCATTCCTTTGTATTGAAAAGGAGGATTCTACTGTGTGGAATGACACAGAGAAGGATTATTCATTCACCAGTTCAAGGCATTTAGGTTTCGAGGTTTTGTAGGTGATAAATTAAGCTGCCACCACCATTTATGTACACCTGTCTGAACATAAATTTTTATTTCACTTATGTCAATTCTGAGGCTTCGTGGTGGGAGCTTGGCCTAATGGAGAAGGTGCCGGTTTAGAATCCCATGTCCCACGTCAAACTGCCAGTCATCTATACCCAGCTCTGGCTCCGGACTCCAAATCCCTGCTGATTCAGACCAGGGGAGGCAGTGGTAATGGCTCACATAATTGGATTTCCGCCACTCATGTGTGAGACCTGGTTTGAGTCCTTGGTTCACAGCTTTGGCCTGGCCCAGTCCCATCTGCTGCATGCATTTGAGGAGTGAACTACTAGGTGGAACCCTGCTTTCTGTGTTTTTCTCTCTGCCTCTCTTTCTTTCAAATAAATTCTAAAGAACAGTGAGTAGTGAAGTTGCTGGACCATAAATTAAGTGCATTTTTAAGATTAAGTGACACACTGCTTTCCAAAATAGCTGTATTATCTCGCATTCCTCCCAGCAATGTGTAAGAGTAGTTACCTCCAATTCCTGCTAGCCTCACTGGGGATTTGTCCAGATTTTCTGTTGTATCCACTCTGACAGGGAGTACAATCTCAGAGACATTTCTCTGAACCATGAGTAGGCCCAGCATCTCTCCTTGCACTCACTTGCCATTTGGCACATCCATAGTGAAGCCTGTGTTTGCATCTTTGCACACCAGAAGAATTTGTATATTGTCATGGAGATGAAATATAGAGCCCTTTAGATCTTCTGGGTGGCAGTCTTTCCCCACATTGTGCTTCTCACTCCCAAAGAGCTCTCTGGTGCTGCTGTTGCAGCTGTGCTGTTGGGAGTAGCTCTGGTCCAGCTCACTGCTGCTTTCTCTTTCCCATCCATTGAAACCAACTGGGGTAAGAACCAGGTGGTCTGGGGTGGGCCCGAGATTCCTT
This sequence comes from Oryctolagus cuniculus, assembly GCF_964237555.1. Taxonomy (NCBI): domain Eukaryota; kingdom Metazoa; phylum Chordata; class Mammalia; order Lagomorpha; family Leporidae; genus Oryctolagus; species Oryctolagus cuniculus. The sequence continues at coordinate 46,800,050 of NC_091439.1, read as the reverse complement.
ATTTCCAGCTGCGTCTCAGAAGCCTGTACTGCTACTACAAGCACAGTTTGAACAGGAGGAGCTTAGGTGACACAGGAAGGATTCCAAGAAAGCATTTCTTCCTCAGGAATCCAAGGATGAGTATGTTTTCCCATAAAAACAACCGTGTGTGTGAAGACCGAGAGAGAGGAAGAGAGAGTCTTGAATTTCAGAAACTTTAAAGTGAATAACATCATTTAAAATAATTTCTTAAAACTTTACAACAATTAAGTGAAAACAATTACAAGGTCATAGAGATGCAGAAGGAAGAAAGCCAGGTGGCTCAAGAAATTTAGCCATATGTCTGAGATGATGATACCCTGTAGGATGAATTAGATAGGGAAGGGCAGGAGGGAGTCATCTGGAATGGCAATTGTACAAGCAGAAGGGCTAGTGCAGGAATGACTGAAATTGATTTGGGGAAACTGGCCAGTGTAGAATGAAGAGGCTAATTTGTGAGGAGTTAGATAGATTTGGATGGACTGAGAAGCATTGTTGACAAGACACATGCTGGTGTTGATCATCATTGTCCACTCAGAATTTAGAACTGTCCTTGGCAAATTGGGCATTCATGCTGAAATATAAAATTAGGAAGTTTGGCTTGAGATTGGAAGAAGAGATGAAGATACAAACTTCTTTTCTATGTTTTAAAAGCTTACTTTTTGGAATTTCCTTGTTTGGGAAGGAAGAAGAGAAGGAAAGGAGAGATCGCATCGGCTGGTTCACTGCACAGGTGTCAGCAATTTCCAGGGCTTGGATGTATGAGCAAAATAGGTCTCTCATATGAGTGGCAGGAATCCAGTGACCACAGCCATCCCCATGCCTTTCTTGGTGTACAATGGTGGGAAGTGGGAGTCAGAGGAAGGAGCAAGGAATCAAACCTAGGTACTCTGATGTGGGATCATGGATTTAAATGGTTCAGCTACATGCCCACTCCTCCCCCTTTCTTTCTGTAGTCAGAAAAGTCCCCTGTGATATCTTCTCCTATGGATATCACATTCAAACCATTAATTGTTAATGAAATTACATAAGCCAAGAAATAATCCAATGTTGACTCTGACCATTGGGTTCCTAATATCATAAAATCACCTCTTCTCAAAAAGCCAATGATTTTAGCTGTGATGATGTTAATGGACTAAGTGAACTACTAAGCAAGTAAAGTAAGCAAGTAAAGAGACACATTTCCACTGCTACCAGTACTTCATTTTCCTGTCATTCAAATAGTATGACACCGTTCTAATGCCTGGGGTTTGTTTTGCTCAGGCAGACTGGGAAGTGACAGGATGAAGTGTGTTAGATTCACCAATCCCTGGAAGCAGGAGGTAGGCAGAATGTGTGTGTGTGTGTGTGTGTGTGTGTGTGTGTGTGTGTGTGTGTGTGTGTGAGGGGGATATGAGAGGAAGTTCTAGTAGTGGTGTGGAAGCAGGAGGAGTGGGGAAAGGAGTAGAATTAGGTAGTTTGAATAATTGCAGCAGACCCCTGGGCAAAGGGCCTGTCCTCAGCTGACTAGTGATCTATCTAAGGGTTATTAGGCCAGGGAGATAGTGACCTAAAGTGGGAATGCCTGAGGTTAATGAGGTGGCTGAGGCTGTGGAAGCTGGTTGGTTGTTTTGCATTTGAAAGGAGTGCTCCTGAGACAGTTGCATATTGTATCTAGGAACTGGGTAAGCCTGGGAGAAGCAGGCCCTCCCAACTCAACAAGGCCCCAGGTAGCTCATGCAGCATAATATAGAAGCTGGACATGGTTGACACAATTCCTAATGATGTGTATGTGTCACTCAGGAACTGTGACCTCCTGGCATAGAGGTGTGCTCCAGGCTTTGTAGTGCAGAAATCTGTAGATGCCATACACAAGCTGGGAAGAGGCCCAAAAGCCAAAATGCTGCTAGGCGGATGAATGACAAGGCAGGGAGGGACCTTGGCCTTGAGGTGCTGGCAGTGACACTGTGGTATCCCATTCTTCATGCAGAATGAAGCTCTCCCCTACCAGTCTGAACTCATTGCTTTGTTGTAGAAGCCTGAGGCACTAAATAAAAGCAGCTGAAAACCATGAAGCCACAAGGTTAAATAAAGAGAGGGAAGAGACTTTTTTAAAAATCTCCTCTTCTATAGTGGGTGCATCACTATAGTTTACATTCCCAGGGGCAGTGGATGAGGGTATGTTTTCCCCCACATCCTCACCAGCATTTGTCATTTGTTGATTTCTGTATAAGAGACTTTCTAAGTGGACTGAGGTGATACCTGCCCATTTTGTATTTCCCTGATGGCTAGTGATCCTGAATGTTTTCTCATGCGTCTGTTCTTTATTTGAATTTCCCCTCTTGAAAAGTTACCTGTTTATTTTGTTGTTGTTGAATTTCTTGTGCTCTTTATAGAATCTGTATGTTAACCCTTTACCCATTGTGTAGTTTGCAAATATTTTCTCATTGCCTCTTCACTTTGCTAAGTGTTTCTTTTGCAGTGCATAAGCTTGTCAGCTTAATGCAATCCCATTTGTTATGGAAGGTCTTTATTTCACCTTCATTCACAAATGAGAGTTTAGCAGAAACAGTATTCTGGGTTGACAGTTTCTTCTTTTTGGACTTGGACTACATCTTCCCATTCCCTTCTATCCCGCAGGATTTCTCATGAGAATTCACATGTGAGTTTAATTGGAAATCCTCTGTAAGTAATCTTGAATTTCTTTCATGCACATTTTAGAATCTTTATGTTTTACTGTGGAAAGTTTGACTAGAGTGTATCATGAAGATCTTTTCTGATCATGCCTTTTAGGAGTTCTGTGTGCTTCCTGTACTTGGACATCCCTTTCTTTCTACAAATTAGGGAATTTTTCTGTAATTATTTCACTAAGTAGGCCTTCTAATCCACCCTCTGTTTTCACACTTCAGGAACTCCTAAGATCCATATGTTGGGTCATTTGATAGTATTCCACAAATCTCCAACAATGTTTTTTTTTTTTTTTTTTTTGGCAGGCAGAGTGGATAGTGAGAGAAAGAGAGAGAGACAGAGAGACAGAGAGAAAGGTCTTCCTTTGCCGTTGGTTCACCCTCCAATGGCCGCCGCGGCCAGCGCGCTGCGGCTGGCGCACCGCGCTGATCCGATGGCAGGAGCCAGGTACTTCTCCTGGTCTCCCATGGGGTGCAGGACCCAAGCACTTGGGCCATCCTCCACTGCACTCCCTGGCCACAGCAGAGAGCTGGCCTGGAAGAGGGGCAACCGGGACAGAATCCGGCGCTCTGACCGGGACTAGAACCCGGTGTGCCGGCGCCGCAAGGCGGAGGATTAGCCTAGTGAGCCGCGGCGCCGGCTCCAACAATGTTTTTAAGTTTTCTAATTTCTTCTTCTTTATTCTTTTTTCTTCTTTCTTCTTCTCCTGCTCCTCTTTTTTTTTTTTTTTTTTTTTTGGTCTGACTGTAATATTTCCAAAGATTTGTTTTCTAGTTCATATATTCTTTCTTCTCCTGCTCCTCTTTTTTTTTTTTTTTTTTTGGTCTGACTGTAATATTTCCAAAGATTTGTTTTCTAGTTCATATATTCTTTCTTCTGCCTCAGCAGGTCTGGTGTTAAGGCGTTTTACTGCATCTTTTATTTGATCTATTGAATTCTTCATTTCTAATATTTAATTTTGATTTATCCTTACAATCTTAATTTCATGATACAAATTTTAATTCATGTCATGTATGATTTTCTTTAGCTTGTGGATTTTATTCTTATTGATTTTTAGTTATCCTATGATTTACATTTTCATTTCCATTTATAGCATTTCCTCAATCTCTTCATCTTCTCATTCTCATATTGAAATATTGTTTTGTTCCTTTTGGGGGTGTTATGGTGTCTTCCTTATTCTTGTTTCTTGAATTTCTGCATTTGTTTTTAGGCCTTTGTGGAGTTGATTATTGTTTCTTTCCTTTGATGGCTTTTATCTTTGAGGTATGCCTCTTTGGCTTAATGGAATGTTTTCACTTTCACTGACTACCAAGAGGGTGCGTGGTGGGTGTGGCCAGAGAGCTCTGTTCAGTGCTCCAAGGTGGGACAAGTATCCAGGGTAGCACCCCACTTTTGCCCCTAGTGTGTTCTGTGCCACCGTATGAGCTGCACAAATGATCTGCACCTTCCTCACTGTGAGCACAGTTCCTGCTACAATGACCTGCTCTAGGCAGCCAAGGATCTATGAGCATAGGAAGTCACGCCCAGTGATTTCCCAAAGACCCGGCTACACCCTGCACCTTCTCACATAACCACTAATTCTCCATGGTCTCAGCACACAAGTCTCCCATAGTTGCTGGGTGCAGAGGTTTCTCTGTGTTCTGCCAGCCTGAGAGGCAGATATTTCCCAAGACAGTTCTGCATAGGTGTCTTGATCTTGGGAGGCTGTGGGCACCTCACTGTTTTACATGGTTGCTCAGCCACCTCCCAGCCAGGCTCAAAGTCAGTGAGGACTGTGGATTGTTCCCTCTGCTAGAATCTCTGGATCACTTGCATACATAAGAACCACTGGCTGAATGTTGCTCTCTCCCTGCCACTGCCACCAGTACTGCCAAGAAGATGGCATCCCATCTCAGCCAATTGCTGTGTGTGCACAGTTTTCCACAGCTCCCACCCAAACTGAAAATGACACCTGCCCTTTCTCAGCTGGGCAGTGAGTGCTGTTATGGGACAGTTGGGGAGAGATAACCATGCCCCTCCATTTCCACTCAGTCTGTGGGCAACTGCTAGCCAGTAGAGCTCCAGTCAGGACTGATGCCATGCTCTCACCATGGGTTGCTGCAGTCTAGTCTCACCTCCATCTCCAAGCTGCCAACCGTTCTGGCTCTTGGCTGCTGCAATTGTAAGTTGTGTTACTGTTCGTGCTGCAAGTGCACACCCTCCACATGGGTACACAGCATTTCTCCTCCTCTTGTAGGATTTTCAGTGCAGTTTTCTCTCCAATTCACCCCCGAGAGTGCACTTCCCACACCCTTTTCTTGACTGTTTATCCCTAGCCTAGCACAGGATGTTGTTCCCTAATTTACCATCTTGGAATCCTTCTCCTAAGTTCATTTTTTGGCTGAATTATGCTCCATTTTTTGTATCATTACAATTTGTTTACCTAGTTCTCAATTGATGGGCACTTGGATTGTTTTCCTCTTTAGCTAATATAAATAATGCTGCAGTGAACACTTGTGTGCAAATTTGTATGTGGACATATTATCTTTTTTTTTTTAAAGATTCATTTATTTATAAAAAGGTAAAGTAGCATAGTGAGAGGGAGAGACTTTGAGATGTATTTTTCATCTGCTGATTCACACCCCAAATGGTTGAAACAGCTGGGCCTGGACCAGGCTGAAGCCAGGAGTCAGGAACTCAATCTATCTCACCCACATGGATGGCAGGGTCCTAAGCACTTTGGCCATCATCTGCTCGCTTCCCACATTCTTTAGCAGGGAGCTGGATAGGAAGTGGAGCAGCCGGGACTCAAACTGGTGCCCATATGGGATGCCAGCACTGCAGCTGGCAGCTTTACTCGCTATGCCACAGCTCTGGCCCCAACAATAATTCTCCATTTAACTTTTTGTGCAACTGCCACAATATAAAACTGACTTTTTGTATACTCTGATTATCTTTGAGTTTTAAACAACATACTGTGTCTTATCTTGTAATGGTTTCTATTGTAATATAATTCAAATGCCATAATATTCACCACTTGACAGTGAACTATTAATTTATTTCTACTATATTCACAAAGTGTCACAACCAATACAATCAATTTGGAATGATTTTATCCTCAGAAAAAATGCTGTACTCTTCAATGGCCACTTCCTGTCCCACTCATCTCCAAGTCTACACAACCACTAATCTACTTTCTGTATGTACAGATTTGCTTATTTGGGGGTATTTAATATAAAGAAAATAACATGACATGTGTATTTTTTGTGAATGGCTTGCTTTAATTAGCATAGTGTTTTCAGGTACATCCATGCTGAAGCATGTGTGAAATACTTCACTCCTTTTTATGGCTCAACATTTCCTTGAATGTATTTACCCTTTCCTACTTTTCCATTTTTAAAAGATTTATTTATTTTTTGAAAGTCAGAGTTACAAAGAGAGAAAAGGAGAGGCAGAGAGAGAGAGAGAGAGAGAGAGAGAGAGAGAGTCTTCTAGATGCTTGTTCACTCCCCAGTTGGCAGCAACGGCTGCAGCTGCACTGATCCGAAGCCAAGAAACAGGAGCTTTTTCCAGGTCTCCCATGTGGGTGCAGGGGCCCAAGGACTTGGACCATCTTCTACTGCTTTCCCAGCCTATAGCAGAGAGCTGGATCAGAGGTGGAGCAGCCGGGACTCGAACCAGTGCCTGTGTGGGATGCCGGCACTGCAGGTGGCTTTATCCACTATGCCACAGTGCCGCCCCAGCTTTTCCATTCTTAACTTGATGACCATTTTGGCTATTCATGCTTAATGCTTATTGTGAATACTGCTGGAATAAACACATGTATGCAACTTTTTGTGCAATGATTCTCTTGAACATATACACAGGAAGGGAATTGCTGGGTCATATAATAACTCCAGGCTTAATCTTTTGAAGAATTGCTCAAGGTGATTGTGTTAGGAGGTGGGCTTTGGAGGAGATAATTATATCCTGAGAATAGAGCCTCATGATTGGACTGGTGTCCTTATAAAAGAGACCTCAAACAGAGCCCTCATCCCTTCTGCCCCATAAAGTTACAGTAGAAGATGGCCATCTTGAGGAACTTTTGTTTATAAACCACTCAAACCATGTATATTGTTATAGAGGCACAAGCACACTAAGAAAATTGATAACATGGCCGGCGCTGTGGCTCACTTGGCTAATCCTCCACCTGCGGCGCTGGCACCCCGGGTTCTAGTCCCGGTTGGGGCACTGGATTCTGTCCCAGTTACTCCTCTTCCAGTCCAGCTCTCTGCTGTGGCCCAGGAAGGTAGTGGAGGATGGCCCAAGTGCCTGGGCCTTACACCACATGGGAGACCAGGAGGAAGCACCTGGGTCCTGGCTTTGGATCAGTGCAGCGTGCCAGCCGTAGTGGCCATGTGGGGGGTGGACCAATGGAAAAAGGAAGACCTTTCTGTCTCTCTCACTGTCTAACTCTGCCTGTCAAAAAAAAAAAAAAAAAAAAAAAAAAAAAAAAAAGAAAGAAAATTGATAACATTTATCAACTTAATTTTTTTTATTAATTTGAGAGGTAGAGTTACAGACAGAGAGAGGGAGAGACAGAGAAGTTTTCCATCCACTGGTTCACTCCCCAAATGTTCACAGTGGCTAGAGCTGGGCCGATCTGAAGGCAAGAGCCAGGAGCCTGCTCTGGGTATCCTACTTGGGTTCAGGGGAGCAAACACTAGGGTCATCTTCCACTGCTTTCCCAGGCACGCTAGCTGAGAACTAGATCAGAAGAGGAGCATCCAGAACATGAACTTGCACCCATATGGGATGCCTGCATCACAGGCATAGGCTTAACCTACTATGCCGCATTGCTGGCCCCATATCACAGCCATCTTGCCATCTTAGAGGGTACAAAGAGGTATGTTGAAGTCTTGATTTACATTTCTCTGACAGTTACTGATGTTTGTTCATGAACTTTTTGCCCAATGGTATAACTTCTTTAGTGAAAACGTGTATTCATATCCTTTGCTTATTTTTAAATTGTTGTCTTTTTATTATTGAGGTGTAAAAGTCTGTTTTCTAGCTGTAAGTCCCTTATCATGTATTTAAGCTACAAAAGATTCTCCCATTTTGCGTTATCTTTTCACATCCTTGATGGTGATCTTTGAGACATGAAAATTATTTTTAATTTGGAAAAAGCTTGATTCATATATATTTTGTTTCTTATGCTATTGGTGTTGCATCTAAGAAATCATTGCCAATCATAAACAAATACATGTATATTTACCACTATTTTTTCCTAAGGGCTTTATAATCTTAGCTTTTACATTTAGGTCTTTGATTATTTGGGGTTGATTTTTATATGGTATAAATTAGGATATAAATTTATGCTTTTGCATGAGGAGATCCAGTTTTCCTTGCTATCACATCTTAAGTTGTTTCTTCCAAAATGTTGAAAAATTTTCCCACAAATACACTGCTCTGCTATATATCTACATTTCCTCCTAGTGATACTATCACTCTTAAACAGCCTGGAATCCTGGAGTTACTCATCCTCATTCCTTGGGTCTTTTAGTTTGGTACTTACCATTTTATTACTATTACTTTCATGTTTTCCCTGATTTCAGTGTCCACACAGCTAATTATTCCATTCTTCTCATGTCTATTTTTTATTTAGCTTCCCTGTCCTTAACCCCTGAAATCTCTGGATCATGGTTGGAAATCCCCAAGTCAGTTTGCATCATGTGCTAGGTGACATGTAGTGTCAGCCCTGTGAGTAGGCCTCATTGTGAGTAGGCCTTATTGATGTCACTAATCTTATAACCACGATAGGTCTCTTAGAGCACACTATGAAGTCAAATAATTCATCCTTTAATCAGATCCAGCTGTGAATGAGGCTCTTCACCTATGGTTCCTTGATTAGGAACCTCAACTTCCTCTTCTTGAGAACTGTTGCTCTCCACCTGAAGACTTGTGGAACTAAAGAGATAAGTTATCTGCTTAACATTTTCCCAGCATACATTTTTCGACAAATGTAGGATAATTGTTATAGTTGTTGCTGCTTAAAAGTTGGGGGAAAAGAATACAGTATTCACCTAGTCCATAGAACTTCTGAAATTCAGCTGGGCCAGTGTTGGAAGTTCTTTGAATAGGATTAAGGCTTACTCCTTCCTGGGAATTATTTTTGGTGGCTCTTGGCTCTGTTCTCTGATCTTTTTGTTTGCTTGTTCTTTTCTGTGCTCTGAGTTCTTCCTTTCTATAAAACATCTCCTGTGCTGTAGCTCCATGGCTTCCTCAGCCTGATTCCTGTCCGTTCTTCACCATGAGCTGACCTAGTGATACAAGCATGCTCTCTCTCCTTAGCATTACATGAAAAACTGATTTAGAAGTTCAAAGAACAATTACCACTTGTTTGAATTAGCAATATAACTGGAAAGTTTGGGAAAGAAATCCTGTTAGGTGGGCTTATTACCTTGTTATTTAAGATTTGAGGGGAAAAATTCACCACTTCTCTCCAAATTTTGGAGGGCTCCTATTATCCAGATTCTTAGATTCATACAGTTCTTTTTTTTTTAAATTTTTTTTTTTTGACAGGCAGAGTGTACAGTGAGAGAGAGAGACAGAGAGAAAGGTCTTCCTTTTGCTGTTGGTTCACCCTCCAATGGCCGCCGCGGCCTGCGCGCTGCGGCTGGCGCACCACGCTGATCGGATGGCAGGAGCCAGGTACTTCTCCTGGTCTCCCATGGGGTGCAGGGCCCAAGGACTTGGGCCATCCTCCACTGCACTCCCGGACACAGCAGAGAGCTGGCCTGGAAGAGGGGCAACCAGGACAGAATCTGGTGCCCCGACCAGGACTAGAACCCAGTGTGCCGGCGCCGCAAGGTGGAGGATTAGCCTAGTGAGCCCTGGCGCCGGCCAGATTCATACAGTTCTAAGCCCCTAAGACCCCTGCTTAATCAAACTTGAGTAAGTGGGATCAATTTTTTGAACTCAGAGAGAATTTTTCATCTTGTCACTAAGAGTCAAATCCTTCTTTTCTGCTCTTCTACTCTGAAAGAGACTTATAATTTGTTTCAGATTCATTGAAGCCTGACTGTGAGCATCTTTTTTTTTTTTTTTCTTACAGGCAGAGTGGACATTGAGAGAGAGAGAGAGACAGAGAGAAAGGTTTTCTTTTACCATTGGTTCACCCTCCAATGGCCACTGTGGCTGGTGCACTGCGGCTGGTGCACAGCGCTGATCCGAAGCCAGGAGCCAGGTGCTTCTCCTAGTCTCCCATGCAAGTGCAGGGCCCAAGGACTTGGGCCGTCCTCCACTGCCTTCCCAGGCCATAGCAGAGAGCTGGACTGGAAGAGGGGCAACTGGGACAGAATCTGGTGCCCCGACCAGGACTAGAACCCAGTGTGCCGGCGCCACAGGTGGAGGATTAGCCTATTGAGTCATGGCGCTGGCCTGTGAGCATCTTAAAACTTCAGTTCACTTAACTCTTTTTTGCCCATTTCATACTCTGGGAAATTGTCCTCTTAAGAGAGGTTTCTGTGAAATTTCATTCATTGAAATTTGTCAAGTGGCATGCTTAATACCATACACAATTTATTAGGCTACTAAAAATTATTTATTCCAGAGGCAAAGTGACACAGATAGAAAAAGTTCCCATCTACTGATTCACTCCCAGAGCACTCTCATTTGCTGTGGTTGGGCAAGGCTGAAAGCAGGGGCCAGGGACTCAATTCAGATCTCCTACTTGGGTGGCAGAGACCCAATTACTTGAGTCATCACTGCTGTATCCCACAGTCTGCCTTAGCAGGAATCTAGAGTCAGAAGTATAAGCCAAGTATTAAACCCAGGCACAGTGATGTGCAACATGAGTATCCTAACAGATATCTTTACTGCTATGCTAAATACCACCTGCCCCATTTTCTTTATTAAGGTACTTAGTGAACACAATCCACAGGTGGTTGTGCATTACAAAGATGGCCACAAGTCTCCTCATACATCTGCTGCTCTTTGGTAATTTTCTTGGTGAATTTTGGTTAAAATTGTGGTGTTAGGAAATCAATTAGCCTCAAAAATTAATGATGCTAGGCTGGCGCCGAGGCTCAATAGGCTAATCCTCTGCCTAGCAGCGCTGGCACACTGGGTTCTAGTCCCGGTTGGGGCGCCAGATTCTGTCCCAGTTGCCCCTCTTCCAGGCCAGCTCTCTGCTGTGGCCCGGGAGTGCAGTGGAGGATGGCCCAAGTGCTTGGGCCCTGCACCCCATGGGAGACCAGGATAAGCACCTGGCTCCTGCCTTCGGATCAGCACAGTGCTCCGGCCGTAGCGGCCATTGGAGGGTGAACCAACGGAAAAAAGGAAGACCTTCTTCTCTGTCTCTCTCTCTCACTGTCCACTCTGCCTGTCAAAAAAAAATTAATGATGCTAAAAGATATTTTCTATGTGGGTTGGAGTATTTTTCTGTAGTTAAGTGTGAATACAGCATGATTCTTCTAGCCACTTCCTTTGGTCAGTCTTTCTAAATGCATGTAAAACATCAAAATTCCAAATAGGTTTTCAGTTGATCCCCTCTGTGCTTTTAGAAATTATGCCTTTTAAAAAATTTAACTCTTCTCATTTAAAAATCTTGTTTCCTCTAGCATCTCATTTTTGTTTATCTTTCTTCTTTTTGCTTTTCTCCCAAGCACCTTCTTTCTCGTTTTAACTTCCAGCCTTATCTCTCTGTCAGAAGTCTTTGCTTAGTTTTCTCAGTGATCTAGTGGTTGGTACCAGAAGTACTAGTCATTAGACTAAGTGCTCAGTAGGGGTCTTGGCTAGGCTTGCTCTAGAAGGAGGAGATGTGAGGGTGGATGTGCCGCTTGCCTGTTTTATTGCTTTTGAGTTGTACCAGGTGGAGGCAGGGAAGAAGTAGAATACATTTTATTTGGCTTATCATGCCTCTGTAGAGGGCATCCTACTTTTAGATGACAAGGAAGAAAACATGTCTCCCAAATTATTTCACACTGCATATGTCACTGAAATAGAAATCTCTAAACATTTGAGACATAGGACTTAGTATAGGGCTTTGTGGGGCTTTAGGGGCATTATAGTGGTTTCAATACCATTTACAATGCTCTAAAAGGTGAACACTGTTTTCTTATGACAGTGATTGTATTAATTTTCCTTTGGCTATTATAATGAATGCCCACAAACTTAGTGGCTTAAAATAATACAAACTTATTAATTACAGGTCTGATATTCAAAAGTCCTAAAATCAAGATGTGGTCAGGGCTTCTTTCCTTCTGGAAGTTTCAGTGGAGGATTCATTCTTCATGATTTCCAACTTCTAGAGGCTGCCTGTATTCCTTGGTTTCAGGCTCGCTGCCATCATCAAAGCCAGAGTTCACATCTCTTTGACTTCTGCTTCTGTGGTCACATCTCCTTTCACTTTGAGGTTGTGCCTTCCATATAAAGACCATTGTGCTTACATTGGTGCTGTGGTTTGAACATGATTTGGCCCCTGAACTTATATAACCCTAAGTCTTATGTTTATGACACTAAGAAGGAAGAAGCTCAATCTAATTATGGGGCTGAGAGGTTGAAAAGTAAGGATGTTGGGTCATTAGGCTGTTAGGGTGGAGCCCCCATGATTGACTCCTGGTGGCTTTTTAAGGATAAAGAGACAGATATGGACACACATGCTCCCTGTTTCTTGCCATGTGCTGCCCTGTGTCATCTCATGTCTCCGTCAGAAGGAGGCCATGGCCAGAGGCCGAAACAGTGCAGGCTCTTCTTGGTCTTTGACTTTGAACCTCCAGAACCATGAGCCAAAATAAACCTCTTTGTAAAGTTAGCCTGCTCAGGTTTTGTTATAGTGATAGAAAGCTGGCTGACAGAATTGATCACTCTCACATAATTGAAGAAAATCTCCCCATCTCAAGATAATTACATTTGCCAATCTGTCTTGTCATGGAATATAGCATATGCATGGGTTTTAGAGATTAGAATGTGGACATCTTCCGGTGCCCATTTTTCTTCCCACAAAACTATTCTATGACCAACTGCTGTCTTTTACTTCTATCGGTATCAGTTTTAGGCAAACTGGTGTCAGCTGGACTATAGCAATTTGAGTGCTATTTTTACTTTTTTTGAATCCTTCTCCCCATAGGAACCCAAATAACAACTGTGTACTGATGAATCTGTAGAACAACACGGTTTCAAACACTTTGGGCTTTGTTGGTCCATGCATTCTTTGTGCTTGACTCAGAGAATACAATGAGTTTTGACATCTTAGTAGTAACAGCTGGTACATTTCTGAGGTATTGTGCCCTCCAAAGACATACGGTAAATATAATCTTCTGAATAGAGGCTCCAAATCCACAAAATCCCTAATCTCCCTAGTAAGATCTGGTGGTTCTGAGAGTTGCAAGAGTTGTTGATGTTCCAATTTACACAAAGCATGATATAAGAACACTGCATCATTCACACTGAATGTGTAACTGACTGCCAGATTCAGTCAAGGCAGAGAATGGCATTTCTACTGAGTGGTGCCTTGTCACCATACTTTATAGGAACCAGTGTTGAGAGTGTGAGAAGAATGCGCTGGTGAGATGGCAAATGGAGATTTGTACAACATAAGACTAAGCACAGTGGGAAAGAACTTGAAAGGATTCAGAGAGAATTCAGGGACAAGCGAGCAAGAGAAAAGTAAGAGTTTATTGCTGGGTATTTTGGCTTGGGGACATTGGATGAATGGTAGCTTCAGTTACTGAGATGGGAAACCAGAACAAGCGTAGCATGGAGGGGAGATGCAGATGAAGTTGGAAAAAAAATTACTAGCAGAATATCCAACTGGAGATGGCAAAGAGGGAACTGAGGTTTGTCTTGCTATATGGATTGTTGTCTCATAAGTTTAAGTGTGGTAGTTGTCAACTCCACTGGTCAGAGTATACAGAGTTCAAAGAGAAGGCCACATAAGACAGAGACGCAAGGAGCACAGGCAAAGGAAAAGCTTGCAAGGGAGACTAAAAAATAATTAAAGAGGTGACTGGAAAATCAGAAAAAGGTGACACCACCAACAAAAATAATCTGTAGGGGTTGGCACTGTGGCATAGAGGGTAAAATTGCCTCCTGCAGTGCTGGCATCCGATATGGGCACCTGTTGGAGTCCTGGCTGCTCCACTTCTGATCCAGCTCCCTGCTAATGTGCCCGTGAAAGCAGTAGAAAATGGTTAAAGTCCTTGGTTCCCTGCACCTATGTGGGACACCCACAAGAAGCTCCTAGCTCCCAGCTTTGGATTGGCCCAGCTCTGGCTGTTGCAGCCACTTGGGGAGTGAACCAGTGGATCTAAAATATTCATTCTCATTCTCTCCCCCTAACTCTGCCTTCAGATAAATAAATCTCAAAAAAATTTATCTGTAGCTATGGCTTGGATCCTGGTTTTGGAAACCTGTTTAATCACAGTTAAAGGTGCCTTGAATGTTGTTTCTTGTCATATAAAATCGGGACCATAGCAACACAGGGTTCTGATATTCAAATGAAAAAAAAAATCTGTTTGCCATTTTGTGAAGTCTGCCACCAGTGGTTCTCAAACTTTAACGTACATGGAATCATTTGAAGGGCATGTCAACACAAGTTTTGTTTTGTTTTGCCTTTTTTTTTTTTTTTTTTTTTTTTGGTTCTACTTCGTTATTGTAGTTTCTGATTTAGAAGATCTGTGCTGGGATCCTGGCATTTGGATTTTTGTGTCTCAGGTGATGCTGATGTTACCTGTGAGCACAACTAGGTAACACAAATGTACAGAATTTCTGTTTTGACTTGAAAGCAAAAGTCCCTGCTTCCCTTCAATGTGATGTGTGTCTCGTCCTCTAATGATGCTGTCACCCTGCTGCTTACCTGCAGTCATCCTTTGACCCTTGTGAAGAATCCACTTAGTGCAGCAGTGAGCAACCGCCTGAGGGCAGCCTGCTTAGAGAGCAACAGTGTGTTATTTCTCCGGGGAAAGGAGCTGAGGGAGAGCTCTTTGGGGTAATAGGAGCGATTCCGCGCTCCTACTTGCCCTGAAAGTCAATTCAAAGTAAAATGTTGCTTGCAACCAAGGTCCCATTATCGACCTTGTAATTTGAGTAAGGTGAACTGCATAAGAATCAAAGAGGAAAAACTGACCTGGTGTTTCAGTCCCTTCATAAATCTTGACAAACGTGGGTGCCTGAACATTTCCCTTTTTCAGTCCCACAAAACAGCCTCAGGAAAACCCATCAGCACCCAAGTACTGAGCGGGAACGCAGGGCTGGGGCAGACTCAGCCCCCTGGACACAGGCAGGGGTTGGGGTGCACGGCAGAGCCGTGGGGGGAGAAGAGAAGTGGGGACGTGGACCCTCCAGATGAAGACAGAGCTTTGCCTCGGGGCGTGCGGGGAGGTGAGGGAGGACAGGAAATGCAGTGCCTGAGTGCAGGCGGTAGGGCAGGCGGGCTGGTACGTTCCGTTTCACGGCGCCCCTCCCAGAGGCCATTTCTCCATTTCTCAGCGGGATAAAGTGGTGCGCAGGGCTGAGTGGTGGGAGCCTCTGCACCTCCGACTTCACTTGAGCCCGGGGCCCTGGACTGACCAAACGTGGGTCCCCGAACTGTTGTCGGGGATACTGAGGTTACTTTGTGGAGGGGGTGGGGTCCCCAGGCTCTCATCCAATCTCGGTGGCCGCTCTCGCTATTTGCACACATTATGCTCCTATTTTGGGCTGCGCCGCAGACCTGGTGAAAGTGATTATGGTAATAAGCCGGTCTCCAGCAAGGGGCGCTCCCTCCGCAGCCAGAGCGGCTGGGCGGGCGGAGTCCAACCGGTGCTCGCACTCACACGTGGCCAGTCCGAAGGCTATTTAAGGCTTGCAGGCACGGGGCCGCGGAGAAGCTTCAGATAGCTGCGGCTCGGCCTTTTCGATCTTGTGGTCCCCTGGTGCCGCGCTCTCCTGGTCTGTTGGCCTGCCTGCCTCCAGAGGAGTCCAGGTGGGAAGCAAGCCGGCGTGCAGGAAGACAACGAATCAACGTGGAAAAAAGGCCAAGTGGCGAGGATGCAACAGGTCCGCGCTCCGCGGCGGGGCGAGCGGCAGACCCTCACCGGCTGTCCCTCGGACCCCGAGCTGCCGCTCCCGGGGACCTCGGAGGAGGGGCCCGGTGGATTTCCTTTCGGCTTTCACGCTGTGGCCACCCAGTCCCCCGACGCAGGGTGCTTTTCACGCCTTTCTGGGATGGGGAAGGAAGGTGGAGGATGCTCCTCGCCCGTCCCTTTGGACTCTAAGGCACGCCCAGGTCCCTCTTCGCGCCTGCCTCCGCGCCGCCAGTTAGTTGCGAGGCCACCTATACTGAACTGTGGAGGACTCGGCCCGTGTTTTCCTTTTGCGATGATTGGAGGAAGTCGAGGGGGGAAGGTGAAACCGAGGCAGCCGGCCCCGCACAATGAGGGAAAGAAGCACACACTGAAGGAGGAGGCCAGGAGCCTCTCCGGGCAGCGCTGCGCTGGGCCGGTACCCCAGTGCAGGTCTCTGGCGGCCCTCCAGTCAGTGGTGGCCGTCCTGCCTTGTCTGCACCTCGGGTGCAAACTAAGAACTTCCAGGCTCGCATCGCTGCACCGGAATCCGCCAAAGGGACCAGGATTAGTTCAAGAAAGGTGCCATAGAAAGTGGAGCGCCTTCTGGCTCAGATGTCAGAGGCAGAGGTTTTTTGAACGTGAGTATGATCTTGCAAAGGCGTCATTCTGTGCGCGACCAGGCGCTACCCTCGCTGTGTGCTTGGCTGTGTGCGCAGGGTTAGGTGTCCATCTGCGCTCATTGGAGCTTGTGTTTGCACATCCCTTGATAAGACAGCCTCTGTGTCATCTTCACTCACTCTGCCTTAGTGTTTGCTAAACATTTGTGGAGGTCTAAAAGAGGCAACAGGTTCTAGTTTTGTAGTCTAATGTGATTCGTTACAAATTGTACAAAGACTATTCCTTGTCTAGATAACATCTGTGATAGCCTTCACGTGTTAACAAGTTTAAGATTCTAGGTGTTAGTGATTAGAACAATTTTGCCATTGAACTTTTTCGTAATAAGGGCTTAAACTTTTTTTAGCTTCATTTTTTGGTGAAGGATGCATAGCCAGAGGTACTCATGAGTTCAGAATCATTGCAGTTGAGAGTTGAAAGGAACCTATGTTGTGATTAAGGATGGCTTTAGAGGTAGATTTTTGGCAGTGGTTGCTGCATATCCTAATACAGTTAACCTTCATGTTTAAAGTACTGGCTGTTCCTGATAAGCTACAGCTTACCTGGAGCTGCAGCGTGTTAGTGCCAGGTTTGTGCAATGAGTATGTATGCTTGAGACAAGGGAGAGGGTGTTAATGGTTGAAGAATAGGGGAAAATGTTAGAAATATCCAGCAATCCTGACACCATGTCAATGGCTGTTTTCTTTTTTGAGATCCTGGGTGCTGTTAGCTTTTGACCCAAGTCCAAGTGCACATGTAAATGTTGTCCAGGCTATGAAATGTTGGTAAATTGGACATGTGACCAGAGAGTACCTAATTCTGTCAAATGATTCATAATATTTCTGTTCCTACAGAAATCCTACGGACATATGGCTAAAGGAATTGCGAGAAAAGCACCTTCAGAATGCAACTGCCCAGCAGGTAAATGGATCTTACTTAATAAGGTTTTCTCTATAGCAGAGCATTTTATAACAAAGGTCTGTGTCCATCAGGTCTAGCTGTAACAAAAGTAAAGAAAGAATGCAGACTGAACTTTAATAAAATCAACATGTCTCAGACAAAAGGATGACAAATAGAGCCTCAAATGTTATTTTAATAATGTGCTAAGATTGTTACGGTAAAGCAAAGGAGACAAATTACCAACAGGAAAAACATAGTCAAGATGATGTATATAAAGCCATTTGATCATAAATTAAAATGTATTCATTGATTTTTGCTAACTTATTTTAATGTCTGCAGTAAAAAGGACCTGCATGCTTTGGTGGCTAATGTTGTACATTAGGTGTGGGTTTCTTTTCTGTTCTGATGGGCATTTGAGTGTGTTAGGAAACCACTTTTTTGGGGCACATTTTCTATTCCAGCAAAAAGATTTTCTATCCTACAATTAAAGGTAAGGACTAAAAGGAAAAAGATTTTTTTAATTGGGAGCTTCTCCTTATTAATCATTGCAGCACAGTGGCTTCTCAGAAAATGTTGTGTGTTGACCATTTTTTTTCTGTGCCACTTTGGGGAACTATGTTAGTGACAGCATAAGAGAAAGAAGACATGCATCAATAAATAAAACCCATGAAATCTTTGTTCAGAGACCTCTGAGGCTTGGTGGTTATCTGTCAATGGTACATTGGAATATGGCTATAAGGATAAAACCTTGGAATCTGGCCATTGGGGTCAATTGATAAAATCCTTCAAATCTCTCACAGGATGTCTTGGGATGTTCATTTCAGACAAGCATTGTAGTACATTTATGAACAATTTAGTTTTATTAGACACAAAGTGTTTCTTTAATGTTCAAGAACATAATAGCTATTCATATAGTCACAAATTATATGATGTTGCTTTAGTAAATGACAGACCACATATTCCATGGAACAGTAAGATATTTCCTAGTGACGTTGTAGCCATCCTTGCTTGTGTAAGCATACTTTGAAGTTCTCCCAACAATGCTTAACAAAATTCTCAGAATATATTCCCGTCATTAAGCCATGCATGGCTGGGCCTGGAAAGGCTAGTTTACGTGTTTTTTCATGTTTTGCAGTTGTCTTATTTCTTAACTTGTTTAGACATAGCTATACCAAGCACAAGGTTTAGGAATTTTAATTGACAACCCCGTGTTGTACATCATAATTTTTTGCTATTTTACATCAGTTTTAGTCACAATGGAATTCGACTTTTTTTTGACCGGCAGAATTGGACAGTGAGAGAGAGACAGAGAGAAAGGTCTTCCTTCCGTTGGTTCACCCCTCAAATGGCCACTATGGCCGGCGCGCTGAGCCAATCCAAAGCCAGGACCCAGGTGCTTCCTCCTGGTCTCCCATATAGGTGCAGGGCCCAAGGAATTGGGCCATCCTCCACTGTCTTCCTGGGCCACAGCAGAGAGCTGGACTGGAAGAGGAGCAACCGGGACAGAATCTGGTGCCCCAACAGGGACTAGAACCCTGGGGTGCTGGCGCTGCAGGCGGAGGATTAGCCTAGTGAGCTGCGGCGCAGGCCAGAATTGGACTTTTTAAATGAAGTTTTTGACGCAGAAGACCTACACATCAGACAATAGAAAACAGAGTGAGCATATGACATTGTAGGTTTCTTTCTTAGTTGCTTATAAATTGTGAAAGAAGTAGATGATCAAGGAAGATACTTTACTGGTGCACGAAGCCTCATCAGCCTGTAGGGACTAATTAAATTCCCAGGACAGTTGGTAGAGAACTTCACTAATCACACAAATTTAGAGTTCAGTATTTTTGAATACAGTACTTCTGCTAGCTTTGTGAAAAGTAGCTAGTGTTTAATTACTATGATTCTAAGTGAACTTGGTATAAAGTAGAATAATGCTCTGAAAAGACATAGCTGTTGCATAATGTTTGTTAGACTACTTACTGAAGTCTAACTTGTAATGTGGAAGAAAACTGTTACATTTAGACTTTACACTATCTTAGACTGTTTTGGACTATTTTTCATCTCCTCATGTTAACTTGAGTGATGGATTTCTTGGCTTTTTGTGTTGGCTTTCACTAGCACCTGCTCTATTTCCTTGCCACAACTAAAGTGTCACATTGCATCAGGGCTTATCTGGTAACTTGGGAGGTAACATTTGGAAGGTGTGTATTCCATGACACAGAATCAAACAGGTTTTTTGCTGACAAACCTCTATTACAGAAACATTTCCTTTGGCCTCTAGAATTATCAGACATCATGAAAATAAAGGCATTGCATTGAAATTAGTATCCTGGGGAAAATCTGTTATTTTGCATTATGGTCAATGAGGTATTAGAGAATGAATAGCTGGCTAAGAGGAATAGAAAGGAGATAAACACTTCCCACCTGGTTTGGCTGCAACTCTGGTTTGTAGTGACCAAGAGTTGTCATTTAGACGTCTGTAGGGCAGAGACAGGTCTGTGACCTTAGCTCAGTTCAGGTGGGCACATGAGCACCCCTTGAAGTTGACACTCTTGTTCACAGTCTTCACCACAGAGCCGGAGTCTGAAGAAATAGCACTGTTTTGCTTTCATTCATTATAATTGATTTGGATAGAAGTTGGTTCCAATGAAGTTCATCCAGGTAAACTATCAGGAAATAACAGACTTAATAAAAATCTACATAGGAAGGGAGCTGTGCTGCAGAGGGATGAGAAAGACAACTTAGTGAATAGATTCTGATTATAGGAGTTACACTCTCTAATCTTCCCAACCTCCCAGAGGGTGAGGAACGGGCGATATTTCACAGATGAGGAAGTCTGTCATCAGAGGAAGAGATACTAAAGACAAGGTCAGGATTCATACCCGTATGTAACAAACGCAAAAGCCCAAAGCCTGATGGAGAATATAGGGTGAGCATCTAGGTTTTTGGAGCTGGGTAATTCTAGATTGGATTTCTGTATCTGCCACTAACTGTGTGCCATCTTGGTTGAACTACTGAATTTCACTATGTTCCAGTTTTATCTGCAAAAATGGCTAATAGGATGATCATTACTAAGACATTCTAGCATGTTAGTGGCTATTCATCAGATAACAATTGATCTGTGTGCTATTTCATTCAAATCTGGTTCACATAGACAAATAGTATAGATGGGGAAACTGGGGGGGGGGGGTGTGTGTTCTAGAACTTGTTCAAAATCCAGTGGTTGCCAATTAGTGGCAGGTTTTGAACTAAAACACTATGCCTAGTAAAATTAAAATCTGTAGCTCATTTGTGCAGATAATCATACATGTCAATATCTCTTACTTCTATCTCAGTTAAATTTGGTTCTTTTTCTCTTTTTTATTTTTTTCAACCCCTTCAATCCAAGTCCCAGGACTGGTCATGGAAAATGTGGGTATAGACTCTGTCACTCCTTCGATACCGAGAAGAAATTTGGTTCTTTATAGATATTTTGGTTAGCCTCTAAATGATCTTTACTGAAATTGCATGGGAAATTTTAAGAGTTGATTTTATTTATTTGACAGACAGTGTCACATAGAGAGGTAGGTAGAGAGGTAGAGATACCTTCCACCTGCTGGTTCACTCCCCAGATGGCTACAATGGCCAGAGCTGAGCCAGGAGCATCCTCTGGGTCTCCCAGATGGATGCAGGGGGCCCAAGCACTTGTACCATCCTCTACTGCTTTCCCGGGCCATGGCAGAGAGCTGGATTGGAAGTAGAGCAACCGAGACTCAAACCAGTATCCGTATGGGATGCTGGTGCTGCAGCCCAGGATGTTAACCTGCTGCACCACAGAGCTGGCCCCTGTGTGGGAAATTGTGTGACCTTTTAAGTAAACCATGATTGAAGTAGCATGGGGATAGTAAAGAATACCTTTACAGTTTTTGTAGGAGATGTTTACAAAAGAAGTAGTTCAAATATTCACCTGATTTTCAGACTTTTAGCAGGTTTTAGCAGCTTTTTTGGAATATGTTTTTAAATATTAACCCATTTTACATAAACCTATAGTTGGGCAACTGTCACCACAACCTAGTTTTGAATCATCTGTGTCACCCCTCATAATTCACACTTTATTTTTTTAATGTGCCCAGGAAAAGGTCTACTTTAAAATGAATCTGCTTTCAGGAAACCCATAAAAATAGAAGTACTGTATAGCAGAATACTTGGTTTAGCAGTAGCTGCCCCATGGAAATTGCATTGGCATTGGTGGTTTGGCTTATGTAAAAAATTGACTCTCACATGAAACAGTAAAATGACACTCTGCTATGGCTGTAGAATTCTGTTTTGGCTTCTGTTCTTGCAGTCCTACATTAAGTATGCATAAACCAGGCATATTTCCGGAAGAGTTTTTGTTACAACGGATACAGAATGCTGGGAACCAGGCACCAAACCAAATGGAGTTTAAACAACAAAGCTTGCTGTATCACACTTAGGAGTCATGTTGCTGTCCAGGGTACCTGATGTAAGACCCTCTGTTGTGTAATGGACAGAGAATAGAAATGAAACTAAAGAATCCAATATTCTGATCCTGGCTTTGTCATTCACTTGTCATACAATCTTGGGCAGGCCATTTCCAAGAATGACTTTCAGAGATACTAGCTTCATATCACCAGAAAAGGAGTGATATACAATAATGATCTTGTAGCACATTTGTCAATTTTCCCATTGATCTGAAGAACCTACCATATGCCCAATACTTTAATATAGATACTAGGAAAGTGCTGATGTTCAAGGCCAACTTGGTATCTGCACTGGTGGTGCTTCATATCAATGAGGATGGATGATTTTTTTTAATTGCAGGAATTTACAGGTGTGACAAGTACCGCTTAGAACAATAGTATAACTTTACACTTTGTAAACAGTTTTCACTTTGTAAACAGTATGGATATTTTTCTCTTCTATGGGTGGAAAAAGACAAATGTATAATTCTCTTAAAATTCATAGTAGAGGAAAGTCTGGCTTTATGAATGATGTTTCTACTTTTTACTTGTTGAGCTATTTATTTAGTAGAGCATTAAGCCCATGACTATAAAGTAAATTAAAACTGTCACAAAAATTAAGAAAGAGGAGTAGGGAATGGCAGTGTCCTTCTTAGAATTGTATGTATGAACGACATGCATCCTGTTATCTTTGTATTAATTGTGAAATTTTTAAAATGTAACAACAAGGAATAAAAAGCTGACTTTCATAGTCTCTTGGCTTTTGACTTTGCAAGAATTTATGGGTAGATAAAGGTAGGCTGAGACTTGGTCTACATGTAGTGGTACCCCAGCTGGAAAAAAAATGACATCTGTTATGGAGAAGGGTGTTGTAGATAGGAAAGATCTCCTGAAAACAGTGAGATTTAGGTTGATTTACTGGGGTATAAAATGGGACCATTAGACCTGGCTCCCATACATTGTGTGTTAACTATTTTTAGCACAGCTATTTCATCTACTTGCATAGTTTAGAGAAAAAGTCACTCTAGAGAACTTGAGAGATTCCTGTATGCCTCTGAGTCTAGGCAAATGATTGTATACAAGGTACAAGTTAATATAGGCAAGCAGAAGTACCTCTCATTTATAATGTGAGTGGTACAGCCCCTGGGGATGGATTTTTGTGAAATCTTCTCAGTTTGGGGTGGAAATCATTGTTAACAATAGCTTTTTTCAAGATTTTGCACTCCATTCTCTTGTTTAAGAAAAACCTTTAAATTAACTTGCTGGTGTGCATTTATCACAGAAAGCCTACATTTCTTCCTATTATGTTTTTTCCTTTGCTGCACCATTTTTGCATAACAGATTACAAAGTGTATCAAGAAAGGGGATAATAATGTGTAGATTTTCTGTTACATAAGGTAAGGAATAATCAAACAGTTGGCAGAAGGAAGACAAATTAAAAAACACTTTTTAAAATGAGAAAGCAGGCATTTCTCTTGTGAGGTAAAACACTACGAATGTGACATCCTAGTACCTCCTAGCATGCGAGTTAAATCCTAGTAACTCCCAATGAGCACAGCCATTTGGATGAACCAGTTAGGTGATCCAGTACTTACTGCTGGCAAAATGTCCCGTTGTTGAACAAACTGAAGACAAATTGCCTCTTGAAGGAGTATCCTTATTTCTTAGGTCTTCTTACTGTAAGTTATTAAGGAACCAATTATCGAGTTACACTCTTCTCTCTCTTAACCTAATAGTTTTGATCTTCCCAGAGCTGGAAATTATTTAAGAGGAAGCTATAAAATCTGCAGTGTTAGATTCTTTAGCTCATTTGAAGAATGTTTAGGTACAAGTAGCCTCTTGGGGTCATAATAAACTGCTGTGCTTCTAATTTCTATGTAACTGAGTAATATCAATTACGATTTTTTTTTTAAAGGCAATGGGGCAGGGATTTGGTGAGGCAGTTGGAATGTCATTTGGGATGCCTGCATCCAACATCAGAGCCTGGGTTTGAGTACTGACCCCTTGCCTTCTAATAAAGCCTCCTGCTAATGTACACCATGCAAAGCAGTAGATGGTGGCCTAAGTGCTTGGTTCTCTGCCCCTTCGTGTGAGACTTGGATTAGGTTCCAGGCTCCTGGCTTTTCCTTGGTCCTGCCCAAGGAATTGTGGATATTTGGAGAGTGAACCAGCTGATGCAAGATAGCTGAGTGAAGCACCTTCTGTAATTGTCTTTTAGGACACAAACAGAATGAGGCAGCAAGTGTCCAAGATGTTGAGCTTTGGTGAACAATGTAAGTTTCTTCATTATGAATTCTTTTACTGTGGACTTCAAGGTATACAAAGTGACTTTTCTCTTTTACCTAGTTGCTTATCTGCTGAGAGAAGTCAGTTATTAGTAAAGCAGCAAAGGTAGGAAAGGAGACCAAGCAATAAAGACTTAAGGAATAATCAGTGGCAATGAAAGCTACTGTAAACTATTATATGTCACTAGCAAACTGTATCCCCCAAATTTACCTGCTAGACACTACAGATACACTACCAGTTTCCCAGGCATTTAGGTAGCAAGCCTGACAGTGTGCCTCAGCATTGCTATGTATGTTAGGCATCTGGAAGTTTTTAAAATTATTTTTACCTTTATTCTTAAATATTTTGCATAATTTTTGAGACAAAGTTGCAGACAGAGGCAGAAACAGAAACATCTTTCACCCTCTGGTTTACTCCCCAAATAGCTGCAACAGCTTGAGCTGGGCTGATCTGAAGACAGGAGCCAGGAGCATCTTTTGGGTCTCCATGCAGGTCCAAGCACTTGGACCATCTTCCACTCCTTTCCCAGACTGTAAGCAGAGATCTGGATAGAAGAGGGGCAGTCAGGACAAACTGGTGCCCATATGGGATGCTGGTGCTGCAGGCGGAGACTTAGCCTGCTATGCTACAGAGCTTGCCTCTATTTTTATTTATTTTCTCAAGGTGAACAAATTCCATGTACTTCATACAGATTTAGGAGCAAACAGTGCTTCTCACCCTACCCTCCCTTCCACTCTGGCTTCCACATCCACCCTCCTCCTTCTTTCCTATTCACTCTTTGAATTTTTTTTAAACTTTTCAACTTTTATTTAATAAATATAAATTTCCAAAGTACAGCTTTAGGAATACCATGGCTTTCCCCCCAACCCTATAACTTCCCCCACCCCCGCAACCCTCCCATCTCCTGCTCCCTCCCCCATTCCATTCACATCAAGATTCATTTTCAATTATCTTTATATGCTAAATTGATCTTCTGTACATATTAAGTAAAGATTTCAACAGTTTGCACCCACACAGAAACACAATGTGAACAATACTGTTTGAGTACTAGTTATAGCATTAATTCACATTGTACAACATATTAAGGGCAGAGATTCTACATGAGGAGTAAGTGCACAGTGACTCCTGTTGTTGACTTAACAATTGACACTCTTGTTTATGGCATCAGCAATCACCCTAGCTCTTGTCATGAGTTGCCAAGGCTATGGAAGCCTTTTGAGTTCGCCAACTCCAATCTTGTTTAGACAAGGTCATAGTCAAAGTGGACGTTCTCTCCTCCCTTCAGAGAAAAGCACCTCCTTCTTTGATGACCCGTTCTTTCCACTGGGATCACACTTGCAGAGATCTTTGATTTAGGTTTTTTTTTCCAGAGTGTCTTGGCTTTCCATGCCTGAAATGCTCTCATGGGCTCTTCAGGCAAATCTGAATGCCTTAAGGGCTGATTTTGAGGCTAGAGTGCTATTTAGGACATCTGCCATTCTATGAGTCTGCTGTGTATCCTGTTTCCCATGTTGGATAGTTCTCTCCTTTTTAATTCTATCAGATAGTATTAGCAGACACTAGTCTTGTTTATGTGATCCCTTTGACTCTTAGTCCTATCATTATGATCAATTATGAACAGAAATTGATCACTTGGATTACTGAGATGGCATTGGTACATGCCACCTTGATGGGATTGAATTGGAATCCCCTGGAACATTTATAACTCTACCATTTGGGGCAAGTCCGACTGAGCATGTGCCAAACTGTACATCTCCTCCCTTATTCCCACTCATATTTAACAGGGAACACTTTTCAGTTAAATTTAAACACCTAAGAATAATTGTGTGTTGATTACAGAGTTCAACCAATAGTATTTAGTAGAACAAAAGAAAAATACTACAAGGGATAAAGTATTAAGTTGTTCATCAACAGTCAAGGCATGGGCTGATCAAGTAACTGTTTCAGAAAGAATCCATTTCACTTCAACAGGTTTCCTTTTTGGTGCTCGGTTAGTTGTCACTTATCAGGGAGAACATAGGATATTTGTCCCTTTGGGACTGGCTTATTTCACTCAGCATGATGTGTTCCAGATTCCTCCATTTTGTTGCAAATGACCGGATTTCATTTTTTTTTTACTGCTGTATAGTATTCTATAGAGTACACATCCCATAATTACTTTATCCAGTCTACCATTGATGGGCATTTAGGTTGATTCCAGGTCTTAGCTATTGTGAATTGAGCTGCAGTAAACATTGAGGTGCAGACTGCTCTTTTATTTGCCAATTTAATTTCCTTTGGGTAAATTCCAAGGAGTGGGATGGCTGGGTTGAATGGTAGGGTTATATTCAGGTTTCTGAGGAATCTCCAGACTGACTTCCATAGTGGCTTGACCAGTTTGCATTCCCAACTACAGTGGGTTAGTGTCCCTTTTTCCCCACATCCTCGCCAGCATCTGTTGTTGGTAGATTTCTGTATGTGAGCCATTCTAACCGGGGTGAGGTGAAACCTCATTGTGGTTTTGATTTGCATTTCCCTGATTGCTAATGACCTTGAACATTTTTTCATGTGCCTGTTGGCCATTTGGATTTCCTCTTTTAAAAAATGTCTATTGAGGTCCTTGGCCCATCTCTTAAGTGGGTTGTTGGTTTTGTTTTTGTGGAGTTTCTTGATCTCTTTGTAGATTCTGGTTATTAATCCTTTATCTGTTGGGTAGTTTGCAAATATTTTTCCCTTTCTGTTGGTTGCCTCTTCCCTTTCCTGACTGTTTCTTTTGCAGTACAGAAACTTCTCAATTTGATGCAATCCCAAATGTTAATTTTGACTTTGCCTGTGCCGCTGGGGTCTTTTCCAAGAAGTCTTTGCCTGTGCCTATATCTTGCAGGGTTTCTCCAATGTTCTCTAATAATTTGGTGGTGTCGAGTCATAGTTTTAGATCTTTAATCCATGTTGAGTAGATTTTTGTGTAAGGTGAAAGGTAGGGGTCTTGCTTCATGCTTCTGCACATGGAAATCCAGTTTTCCCAGTACCATTTATTGAATAGACTGTCCTTGCTCCAGTAATTGGTTTTAGATCCTTGATTGAATATAAATTGGCTGTAGATGTTGGAACTGATTTCTGGTGTTTCAATTCTGTTCCATTGGTCTATCCATCTGTTTCTGTACCAGTACCATGCTGTTTTGATTACAACTGCCCTGTAGTATGTCCTGAAATGTTGTATTGTAATGCCTCCATCTTTGTTTTTGTTGTACAAGATTGCTTTAGCTATTCGAGGTCTCCTGTGTCTCCATATGAATTTCAGCATCAATTTTTGCAGATCTGAGAAGAATGTCTCTGGTATTTTGATTGGTATTGCATTGAATCTATAAATTGTGTTTGGGAGAATGGACATTTTGATGATGTTAATTCTTCCAATCCATGAGCATGGAAGATTTTTCCATTTTTTGGTATCCTCTTCTATTTCTTTCTTTAAGGTTTTGTAATTCTCATCGTAGAGATCTTTGACATCCTTGGTTAAATTTACTCCAAGGTATTTGAATGTTTTTGTAGCTATTGTGAATGGGATTGATCTTAGCAGTTCTTTCTCAGCCATGGCATTGCTTGTGTATACAAAGGCTGTTGATTTTTGTGCATTGATTTTATATCCTGCTACTTTGCGGTTGTTTGACTTCTTCCTTCCCAATTGAAGTCTTCATTTCATTTTGGTTTTTCTTCAATGTCTCAATTTCATGTTCTACTAAATTCTTCATTTCATTTTGATTCTTCCTTAAGATTTCATTTTCATGAGAGAGATTTTCTGTCCTGTTCTATATGGATTTCTGTATTTCATGCATTTGTTTTTGACAACTTCTTAATGTTTTTGTCATAAATATTTTGAACTCCGTAGCTTGCATTTCTTCTATCTCATCATCTTCATATTTTGTATTGGAGTGTCATGTTCATTTGGGAGCATCATGATGTTTTCCTTGTCTTGTTTTCTTGGTTTTTCCTTTGTGGTTTGGCATTGTGGAGATATTCTTAAGTTTCTTCTTCTTTCTTTTTTGCTGTGGTGGCTTTTCTCATTATACTATGACTCTAGGTTAAGTGGACGGTCTGCTTTTGGTGAATCTCTAGAGGCCTGTGGTGGGTGTGGCCAGAGAGCTCTGCTCAGTTTTTCAAGGTTAAGATGACACACCCAGGTTTGGCATGGTAAATCTTCTCTCCCTCTTTTTTTTTTTTTTTCAGAAGGGAAGTAATTACGCTCAGCTGAGCTCTTCTCCTTGCTGGCAATCAGTGACTGAGCGCTATCCCCAGTGGGTATAGTATTCATTTGCTCTGTCCCAAGGACCACACAAAGGATCTGTTCAGTCCTCAGTGTAAGCTCAGATTCCCCAGTGATGTCTCTCACTGGGTAGCCAAGGCTACGGAGTTTGTGCTGTCTCACAATGAGACTACTCCCATCTCCGCCACACCGTGAATTCTCCCACACTCCTGTTATTTCTCCCCACCAGAGTCGGGTTTTTCTGCTTTGTTGAGGGCGGGCACAGCCCCAAGCTGGTGCAGCTGTTAGCTGTTACATATATCCAAAATGGTGCCTGCTCTGTTTGGCTCTATTTGCCATTTGGGAGGTGAACCAATGAAAAAAGGAAGACCTTTTGCTCTGTCTGTCTCTCTCTCTCTACTGTCTAACTCTGCCTGTCAAAAAAAAAAAAAAAAAAAAAAAAACCTGTTTTTAGATTTTACCCTGTTCTCTGAATACTTCCCTTTCAGTTTCAGTGGAAAGAATCCTAGGGGCCGGTGCTGTGGCCTATCAGGTAAGGTGGCCACTTGCAGCACCTGCATCGCATATGGACACCAGTTTGAGACCTGGCTGCTCCACTTCTGATCCAGCTCTCTGCTATGGCCTGAGAAAGCAGTTGAAGATGGCCCAAGTCCCTGGGCCCCTGAACCCATGTGGGAGACCTCGAAGAAGCTCCTGGCTCCAGCTGTTGTGGCCCTCTGGGGAGTGAACCAGCAGATGGAAGACCTCCTCCTCCTCTTCCTCCTCTCCATCCTCTCCATCTCTCCCCCTCCCTCCCTCCCTCCCTGTAACTGCTTTCAAATAAATCTTATAGAATAAGAGCAAGACTCTTCTTTAAAAGTGAGAAAAAATGTTAAATGATATGTTCTAAGAAGATTGCCTATCATTAAATTTGAACCTTTTACTCCCCAGATGGCTGCAACATCCAGGGCTGGGCCAGCCAAAGCCAAGAGCTTCATCTGGGTCTCCCATGTTAGAAGGAGATGGTCAAGTACTTTTCTCAGGGCCTCAGCAGGGCGTTGGATCAGAAGTGGGACTGCCAGGACTTGAACTGACATCCATATGGGATGCTGGCATCACTGTTGGCTTAACTGCTATGCCACAATGCCACCTCCAAGGTTTTTTAATGAGCCAAAATGGAAGTCTAAACTAAAATGCTCATTTCTAAACTCAAAAACTTAAAAATAAAAGTATTGTGTTGAAATTCCAGATTCCTTTGGATATGGTTCAGCTCAGGAAATCATGGCCAAGGAAGGCTTCTGGCATAGGGGTTAAGACACTGGGATGTATGTAGCGCACATCCAGGGTGCCTGGTTTGAGTTCAGGCAGTGCTTCTGATTCCAGCTTCACGCTAAATGTTTAGGATGGGAGGCAGCAAGTGATGGCTCAATTACTTGGGTCCCTGCCACTCCCATTATAAATGTGGCTTGAATTCAAAACTCTTGGCTTCAGACTGGCCCAGCTCTGGCCATTATAGGCATTTGGGGGAGTGAGCTACTGATAGAATGCTCCTTTCTCTCTGTCACTTTGCTTTTCAAATACAATAAAAATAAGTGGATAAACCTTTTGTCAAAAATCCTTTGCATTCAACTCCTGTTTATGTGTAAATCCACTGTAGTTAGAAACTGCATATATTAGTATAATTATATTGCAATTAATTTCTTTAGACAGTTCTTAATATTATGGAGATAGTATAACAATTTAAATCATAATTTTCTCATTAGAATACACTGTCATGTACAAAATGATATTTGCATATGCTTAAAATGTGTATATGCACTAACTTCATATTCTTGATTTCAAGTTAATGATTGCAAATTAGAAATAATTCTGATTTTAGGTCTGGCTGTTTCTGGAATGGAAACTTTTGTCTTAGTCTGTTGCATAAAGACTCTGTAGCCATTCTGCATATCCTGTTTGAAAGGGATAAAACTTCCTTTAAAATTCCAGAAACATTGCTTTCTTGATTAACTGAAGGCAAAATCTTAATTTGATGCTTAACCGACTTCTACTTTTTGATACCTCAGAGAATAGACAATCTAGTCTTATGTGCAAATGATGTTAGTTGAGCATCATCATATGGTGCTTTTCCCTCTGGAGGTAAGTTTTTTGTTACAAACATGTGGAGATACCTCCTGAATTCAGGTATGGAATCTAAAATCATAAGACAAAGTGGGGCTATGTGGCTCTGGGATTATGTTTCTCTGAGGCACCAAACTAGGCTTAATGATAAGTGGACTACTGAAAAGTCAAAAGATGCTCTTTTATCAAAGTAGACATGATTGTGATAATTCACCTAGAGATTCAGTTTTGAAACTTTCATTTTGCTAGCTAAGATCATAAACCAAATTGTGAAATTGCCTAAAATATGTAAGAGACCACACGAGCTAGGCATTTGGTGTAGTGATTGGGATGCCACTTAGAACAGCACCTGCTATCAGAGTGGCTGGGCTGGGTCCTGGCCCTGCTTCCAATTTCAGCTTCCTGTTGGTGCATACCCTGGGAGGTAGAGGTGAGTGCTCTAGTAATTATATCCATGTCACCCATGCTGGAGACCCCAGTGAGCTCCTGGCTTCAGCCTGGTGCAGCCCCAACCACTGTAGGGATTTGAGGAGTCAGCTAGCAGCAGGAAGACTGATGTTTGTGTTTTTCCCTTTGAAATAAAATGAAAAAAGTAAAAAAAAAATCACCCTAGAAAAAAGCATCTCCAGACAGCCCACATACATAGAAGAACCCATTAGAAAAACAAGTTTTTAGAATTCTTTATATCCATTTATAGAAACATGCTCCCAAGATAAATTTTGAATAGATGAACAGATAATATGACTAATCTGTATGAAAATTAGTAAGAAAATGTTGACCTAGGTTAAGAATCTGGAATCATTTCACTAGTCAAGGTAGGCTCACTGTAATTTCCCCAAATACAGGTTAAGATTTTGATTTATCTGAAAGAGAGAATGATTATCTCTCCCTTCCACTGGCATACTTCTCAAATGCTTACCACATCCAGGGCTAGACCAACCCAAAGCCAGGATCTTAGAACTCCATCTGGGTCTCCCAACTGGGTAAGGACCCAAGTTATTTAGTGGGTTGGAACCTGCTGACACGTAGGCAGATGCAGAGAAAGTGTTTGACAAAAATACAACAGCCTTTCATGAAGAAAATTCTAAACAAATTGGGTTTAGAGGGAACATTGCCCTATACAATCAAGGCAATTTATTTCCAACCAGTGGTCAGTGTCCTGCTGAATGGGGAAAATTAAAAGCATTTCCACTGAGTTTGAGAACCACACAAGGATGCCCACTCCCACCATTGCTATTCAATATAGTCCTGGAAATGTTAGCCAGAGTCTTTAGGAAAGAAAAAGAAATCAAAGTGATACAAATTGGGAAGGAGGAAGTCAAACTATCCCTATTTGCAGATGACAGGATTCTATATATAGAGGATCTAAAATCCTCCACCAAGGCACTACTGGAACTCACAGAAGAGCTTGATAAAGTCGTCAGATACAGAATCAATTTCCAAAAATCAACAGCCTTTTTATACAGAAACAATGCCATAGCTGAGAAAGATCTTCTAAGATCAATCCCATTCAAGGGACATATGTTCATATGTTCTCCCTGATAAGTGACAACTAACCGAGCACCGAAAAGGAAACCTGTTGAAGTGAAATGGACACTTCGAGAAACAGTTCCTTGATCAGCCCTTGCCTTGACTGTTGATGAACAACTTAATACTTTATATCCCTTGTGGTATTTTTCTTTTGTTCTACTAAATACTATTGGTTGAACTTGTAATAAACACACAATTATTCTTAGGTGTTTAAATTTAACTGAAAAGTGATCCCTATTAAATATAACAGTGAGGAATAAGAGAGGGAGAAGATGTACAATTTGGGACATGCTCAGTCAGACTTGCCCCAAATGGTAGAGTTAGAAACATACCAGAGGTTTCCAATTCAATCCCATCAAGGTGGCATGTACCAATGCCATCTCACTAGTCCCAGTGAACAATTTCTCTTCACAACTAATCATAATGATAGGACTAAGAGCCAAAGGAATCACACAAACAAGACTAGTGTCTGCAAATACTAATTGATAGAATTAAAAAGGGAGAGAACGATCCAACATGGGAAGTGAGATACACAGCAGACTCATAGAATGGCAGATGTCCTAAACAGCACTCTGGCCTCAGAATCAGCCCTTAAGGCATTTGGATCTTGCTGAAGTGCCCATGAGAGTATCTTAGGCATGGAAAGCCAAGACACTCTGGGAAAAAAAAATATGAAAGATCTCTGCAATTGTGATCCCAGTGGAAAGAACAGGTCATCAGAGAAGGAGGTACCTTTCTCTGAAGGGAGGAGAGAACTTCCACTCTGACTATGGCCTTGTCTAAATATGATCAGAGTCAGTGAACTCAAAAGGCTTCCATAGCCTTGGCAACTCATGAAAAGAGCTAGGGTGATTACGGATGCCATAAACAAGAGTGTCAATTTGTTGGGTCAACAACAGGAGTCACTGTGCACTTCCTCCTCATGTAGGATCTCTGTCCTTAATGTGCTGTACATTGTGATTTAATGCTATAACTAGTACTCAAACAGTATTGTTCACTTTGTGTTTCTGTGTGGGAGCAAACTGTTGAAATCTTTACTTAATATATGCTAAACTGATCTTCTGTATACAGAGAGAATTGAAAATGAATCTTGATGTGAATGGAAGGGGAAAAGGGAGTGGGAGAGGGGAGGGTTACAGTTGGGAAGGAATATGGGGAGGGAAAAGCCATTGTAATCCATAAGCTGTACCTCAGAAATTTATATTCATTAATTAAAAGTTAAAAAATCCCATTCACAATAGCTACAAAATATATCAAATACCTAAGAATAAATTTAATGAAGGAAGTATGTCAAAGATCTCTATGATGAGAATTACAAAACATTAAAGAAATAGAGGAAGATACAAAAAAAAAGGAAAAATCTTCCATGAATCTGAATAGGAAAAATAAATATCATCAAAATATCCATATTGCCCGAAGAAATTTACAGAATCAATGCAGTACCAATGAGAATACCAAGGATATTCTTTTTTAAAATTTTTTAACTTTTATTTAATGAATATAAATTTCCAAAGTACAGCTTATGGATTACAATGGCTTCCCCCCATAACGTCCCTCCCACCCGCAACCCTCCCTTTTCCCACTCCCTCTCCCCTTCCATTCACATCAAGATTCATTTTCGATTATATACAGAAGATCAGTTTAGCATACATTAAGATTTCAACAGTTTTCTCCCACACAGAAACATAAAGTGAAAAATACTGTTTGAGTACTAGTTATAGCATTAAATCTCAATGTACAGCACATTAAGGACAGAGATCCTACATGAGGAGGAAGTGCACAGTGACTCCTGTTGTTGACTTAACAAATTGACACTCTTGTTTGTGGCATCAGCAATCACCCTAGGCTCTTGTCATGAGCTGCCAAGGCTATGGAAGCCCCCTGAGTTCACTGACTCTGATCATATTTAGACAAGGCCATGGTCAAAGTGGAAGTTCTCTCCTCCCTTCAGAGAAAGGTACCTCCTTCTTTGGCCCATTCTTTCCACTGGGATCTCACACGCGGAGATCTTTCATTTAGGTTTTCTTTTTTTTTTTTTTTTCCCAGAGTGTCTTCGCTTTCCATGCCAGAAATAAAAGTTTAAAAAAAAAGCTTTAGTAACGTTACAATCATGAGTTTAGCAACAATAAAAAGCAGTAAAGAACAATATAATGTAAGTAATGCCACAGACATAAAAAGATTTTAAAAAAAACTACTTTAAAGCATTTAGAACTAATATTTATTTGAAATAACCTTGGCAGCTCATGACAAGAGCCTAGGGTGATTACTGATGCCATAAACAAGAGTGTCAAGAGAATCAAAAATGAATCTAGATGTGAATGGAAGGGGAGAGGGAGTGGGAAAGGGGAGGGTTGCGAGTGGGAGGGACGTTATGGGGGGGAAGCCATTGTAATCCATAAGCTGTACTTTGGAAATTTATATTCATTAAATAAAAGTTTAAAAATAAAAAAAAAAACAAATTGACACTCTTGTTTATGTCATCAGTAATCAACCTAGGCTCTTGTCATGAGCTGCCAAGGCTATGGAAGCCCACCTTGATGGGATTGAATTGGAATCCCCTGGTATGTTTCTAAATCTACCGTTTGAGGTAAGTCAGCTTGAGCATGTCCCGAATATGTGTGCAACACATCTTTAAGCATCTTTTGCAGGGCTGGATGAGTGGCAACAAATTCTTTCAATTTCTGTTTGCTATGAAAAGTCTTTATTTCACTTTCATTCACAAATGATAGCTTTGCAGGATATAATATTCTGGGCTGGCAGTTTTTCTCTCTTAGTACCTGTGCTGTATCTCGCCATTCCCTCCTAGCTTGTAGGGTTTCTGATGAGAAGTCAGCTGTGAGTCTGATTGGAGATCCTCTGAGAGTAATCTGACGTTTCTCTCTTGCACATTTTAGGATCTTTTCTTTATGTTTCACTGTGGAGAGTTTAATTACAACGTGTCATGGTGAGGATCTCTTTTGGTCGTGTTTATTAGGGGTTCTGTGAGCTTCCTGTACTAGGATTTCTCTGTCCTTCTCCAAACCTGGGAAATTTTCTGCTAATATCTCACTAAAAAGGCCTTCTAATCCTTTCTCCCTCTCCATGCCTTCAGGAACTCCTAGAGCCCGAATGTTGGGTTTTTTAATAGTATCCTGAAGATTCCTGACAATATTTTTTAGATTTCTAATTTCCTCTTCTTTTCTTTGGTCTGACTGTATCCTTTCCTGTTCTCTGCCTTCTAAGTCTGAGATTCTCTCTTCTGCTTCACCCATTCTGTTTGTAAGGCTCTCTATTGTATTTTTCATTTGATCTATTGAATTCTTCACTTCATTATGATTTCTCGTCACTATCACAGTTTCCTGTTGTACTAGTTGTTTCATTTCATTTTGATTCCTCCTTAATATTTCATTTTCACGAGAGAGATTTTCTATCTTGTCCATTAAGGATTTCTGTAGTTCAAGAATTTGTTTTTAAGAACTTCTTAATGTTCTTATCAATTTTTTGAGATCTGCTTCTTGCATTTCTTCTATCTCATCATCTTCATAATCTTGAATTGGGGTATCTTTTTCATTTGGGGCATCATAGTGACTTTCTTGTTTTTATTACCTCAGTTTTTGCATTTGTTATTTGGCATATTGGAGATATTTGGTTTCTTCACTGTGGTGATTTTTCTTGTTATACTATGACTCTAGATTAAGTGGGCTGTCTGTCTTTTATGGAGCCTTAGAGGCTTGAGATGGGTGTGGCCTGAGAGCTCTGTTTAGTGTGCTAAAAGTGGCACTCCCAGGTTAGGCGTGGTAGATCTCTCTCTCTCTCTTTCTTTCTTTTTTTGATTCAAACGGGAAGTAATTCCACACAGCTGAATGAAGTTGGAGGTAGTTAGCAGGCAAATGATATACCCACAGGAGCCAGAGATTGGAAGCTCTTTCCCAAGGACCACACAGGGAATCTGTTCTGCCCTCAGAGTGGGCTCAAATTCTCCTTCAGTCTCCCACTGGGTTGCCAAAGTTACAGAATTGTAGTGTCTCTGGAGAGCACTCACGTGAATTCTGTGAGTTCTATCCCCCACTGTCTCTTTTTTCATAGTCTCAGTTCAGTAGCACCACAAATTCACTAGGTCCTAATCTCCTGTTAATTTGCCCCGCCCAGAGTCAGGTTTTTCTGCTAGGCTCAGGGCCCGTGCAGACCTGAGGTCACTCTGCTTATGACATATGTCCAAGATGGCACCTGCTCTTTGTCTTGCTAGCCTTTGAGAGGTGAGCGGAGAGAGAGAAACCCATGTCCGTATCGGTCACTTTTTTTTTTTTCTTCTCTCTCTCTTCTAGTTAGCCTGGTGAACTTTTCCCCCCGGGGTCGTTCCCTCTAGTCTCCTCTTTCCGCTTGCCTATCAGTGTCTCTCGGGCTATTGAGGTTCGGCTCACCTCACGTTCCAGCGCTGGTGTGTTGAGTCTGCCGCTAGTGTCCCGAACTGTGGGCTCCCATGCTCTCCACGCAGGTCCACTGTGAATCACTCATTCCAGAAGAGTTTTTTCTGATGTTTCCTCCCCTACTCTTCCTTGAACCTGCAGTATCTCCACTTTTATTAAACTGTCTCTCCCCGGACTATCAGTGTGCTCCCTTCCTATTCCACCATCTTGCCTGCCCCAGATAATCTGACTTTCGGATATTCTTAGATAAAGAAAAATTATGTTGAAAGTTCATATGGAAACACAGGAGACACCAGATAGCTAAAAAATCTTATACAACAAAAGCAAATCCAGAGGCATCACAATACCAGATTTCAAGAAGTCCTACAAGGAATTTATAATTATAACAGCCTGGTACAGGTATAGGTACCAAAACAGATGCACAAACCAATAGAACAGAATAGAAACATGAGAAATCAATCCTAGCATATACAGGTAACTTATATTTGACAAAGGAGCTAAAATCAATCCCTAGAGCAAGGACTGTCTCTTCAAGGAATGGTGCTGGGAAAACTGGATTTCAGTATGTAGAAGTATGAAGCAAGACCCCTACCTTACATAGTACACAAAAATCCACTCAAAATGGATTAAAGACTTTACTCTCTGACCCAATACCATCAAATTGTTAGAGAAAAGTAGGGAAACTCTGCAAGACATTGGCATAAGCAAAGACTTCTTGGAAAAAAACCCCAGAGGCACGAGTATTCAAAGCCAATATTCACAAATAGGATTATATCAAATTTAGAAGCTTCTGTACTGCAAAAGAAAGTAGGAGAGTGAAGAGGCAACTGACAGAATGGGGGAAATTATTTGCAAACTATTCAACAGATAGCAATTAACAACCAGAATGTATAAAGAAATCAAGAAACTCAACAACAACAAACAACTCAGTGAAGAAAGGGGCAAAGGACGTAAATGGATATTTTCCAAAGAGAAAATCAAATGGCCAACAGACCTATAAAAAACTGCTCAGGATAACTAGCTGTCAGAGAAATTCAAATCAAAACCACAATGAAGTTTCACCTCACACTGGTTAGAATGGCTTTCATACAGAAATCAACAAACAACAAATGGTGATGAGGATGTCGGGGAAAATGTACCCTAATCCACTGTTAGTGGGCATGTAAACTGGTAAAGCCACTATGGAAGACAGTATGGAGATACCTCAGAACTCTAAATGTAGACCTACCATATGACCCAGCCTTCCTATTCCTGGGAATTTACCCAAAGGAAATGAAATCAGCATATGAAATATTTATCTGCACCCTCATCTGCAACTCAATTCCCAATAGCTAAAACACAGAATCAACCCAAATTCCTGTCAACTGAAGACTGGATAAAGAAATTATGGGATATGTTCACTATGGAATACTACACAGTGGTAAAAAAAAATCATTTACAAAAAAATGGTTGAATCTGGAAAACATAATACTTAATGAAATAAGGCAGTCCCAAAGGGACAAATACCACTCATTCTCTCTGACCCATGATAACTAATACAGCACCTAAAAGGCAATTTGTAGAAGTGAAATTGACACTTTGAGAAGCAATGACTTGAACAACCTTTGTCTTGACTGTTGAGAAACATTTGTTGAACTCTATGCACATACGGTTAACTATGTTAATAGATCTCAGTGAAAAATAAGAGTGGGAATAAGAGAGGGATGAGGAAGAGCAGTTGGGAGTGTAAGTGAGAGACTGGGCACAGTGGGGAGAATCACCATATTCCTAAAGTTGTAATTATGAAGTTTGTAAAGCTGTATAATTCTGCATATATCCCTATGGACTTCTAAGGGTACAGTTAAAGTTACCATGGGACCTCAAATCCTCTTAAGCCGAGTGGTAAACATACTGTCTTCAGTGTTTAAGTGATCCTATGGATAGGATTAGGTGTCTGGTAATAATAATAATAGAATTAAGAGGGAGTGAATGCTCCAACATGAGAAGCAGTACACCCAGCAGACATAGAATGACAATTGCTTTAAGTAGCACTCTGACTTCAGAATCAGCCTTTAAAGCATTTGGATGTGGCTGATGAGCCAATGAAAGTATTTCAGGCATGGAAAGCCAAGCCAATGTGGCAAAAAAATGTCCTACATGAAGGACCTCCATGGGTGAGACCCCGTGGAAAGAAGAGGTCATCAAAGAAAGAGGTACTTTTTTTCTGAAGGAGGAAAGAACTTCCACTTTGCTTAAAGCCTTACCTAAATACTGATGGAGATTGCAGATTCAAAAGGCTGCCCTAGCCTTGGCAGCTTATGTCAAGAACTTCAGGTGATCACTGACATCATTCATAAGAGTGTTAACTGTTAAACTAACAACAGGAATCACTGTGTAGTAACTTCACATGCAGGTCCTCTGTCCTCAGAATTGTATTATTATTATGTCATAGTGCTCACAAAAGATTTATCATTTTTGGGTTTTTCTTTAAGTTCATAATGGAATGACATTGAAAAGTCTTTGACTGTTGAGGAACATGATTTTTTTGTTTTGTTTTGTTTTGTTTTGTTTTGTTTTCCCATGCAAATTGTTGAACTCTTTACTTAGTATTCAGTTGGTCATGTTAATCGAAAATGGATGTTAGTGGAGAATGCGATTGAGAATGGGAGAGGGAGGAGGAAAAGGAAAGTTGGTAGCATAAGAAGAATCACTATATTCCTAATGTTGCACTTATGAAATGCATGAAGTCTGCATTCCTTAAATAAATGGTTTCTTTGGGGAGAAAATAAAATTAAAAAATTTATTTTGTGCTATTTCGTGTTATTTCTATGTAGGTGATTGGCTTTAGTTCTATCTACCCATCATTTTGTTATTGTTTAATGATTGGCCCTCTCAGTTAGCCCATGAGTATTTTTCTGTCTCTGAGGATGCCACACTTCCACTTCCAAAATGCTAGAAAAGGTCACCATTGTTTATACTATATAAAATCTGTTATCTTTCATAAGATTTCAGACATATATCCAGAACCCTGTCATGCGAGATTAGAATAGCTCAGATTGAAGTGTGTTCCTGAGAGTTCCCTTCTCAATTCAAGATGTCCATTACTTAGGCAGACAAAATAGTATCTGAGCGAGCAGGCAAATCTTGCAAATATCTCAGACAAAAGCAAAAAGTTAGTAAAATCGAAGTGTTTGAGATTTATTGGATGCTATTGAACAGTGAAACATACCGGTCTTAGGAGTTCCTGAAGGTATGAAATACATTATAACACCCATTTAGTCAAATACTAGCAGATGTCTTCCCTAATTTGGACAAAGACAGGGATATACAAGCACAGAAAGCATATAGAACTCCTCATTGACATGATTAGCAAATGTCTTTACTAGGACATATTGTAGTCAAACTTCCAAGAGTAAAACATGAAAGATGCTAAAATATGCAGGAGACAATGCCAGATTACCTTCAGAGGATCTCCAATTAGACTGACAGCTGACATCTCATTAGAAACCCTATGGACTAGAAGAGAATGGAGAGAAATAGTCCTAAAAGAACAAAACTGTCAACATGCAATACTGTATCCAGCAAAGCTCTCATTTATAAATGAAGGTGATATAAAGACCTTCCAAAACAAATTCAAAGAATTTGTTACCACTCATGCAGCCTTACAAAGGATGCTTAAGAATGAGTTACCCACAGAAATGGAGACAGTCTCCATCATGAAAGAATGGGAAGGCAAAAAATCTAGTAAAAGCACAAAGGAAATCCAAAATATAAACAAGGACTGCGTATGGAAAAATGGCTTGACCAAATCTACTTATCAATAGTAACCTTGAAGGTTGATGCCTTAAATTTTCCAATTAAATGATATAGACAGGCTATATGTAAACAAGATATAAACAAGACCCATTTATTTGCTGCCTGCAAGACACACTTCACCCACAAAGACACAGACTCAAAATGATAGCATGGACTACCATTTTCCATCCTAACAGAAAGCGAAAATGAGCAGGAGTAGGCATCCTAAGGTAAGACAAAATAGACTTTAACACACAAACTCTTAAAGAGATGAAGAATGGCATTATGTGATGATTAAGGGATCAATTCAACAGGAAGTTGAAACTGTAAGAAATATATTTGGGGCCAGCGCTGTGGCTCAACAGGCTAATCCTCCACCTAGCAGCACCGGCACACCAGGTTCTAGTCCCAGTTGGGGCGCCAGATTCTGTCCCGGTTGCCCCTCTTCCAGGCCAGCTCTCTGCTGTGGCCAGGGAGTGCAGTGGAGGATGGCCCAAGTGCTTGGGCCCTGCACCCCATGGGAGACCAGGATAAGCACCTGGCTCCTGGCTTCGGATCAGCATGGTGCGCCAGCTGCAGTGGCCATTGGAGGGTGAACCAACGGCAAAAGGAAGACCTTTCTCTCTGTCTCTTTCTCTCACTGTCCACTCTGCCTGTCCAAATAAATAAATAAATAAAAATAAAAAATAAAAAAAGAAATATACTTGGACCGAATTCATGGGGCCAGTCCATTCAAAACAAGTGTTAATGGATCAATGAGACAGGCTCTAGTACCATAATATTGGGGAGGATGTCAACACCTCACTTTATTTTTTTTAACTTTTATTTAATGAATATAAATATCCAAAGTACAGCTTATGGATTACAATGGCTTCCCCCCCACCATAACGTCCCTCCCACCCACAACCCTCCCCTTTCCTGCTCCCTCTCCCCTTCCATTCACATCAAGATTCATTTTCAATTCTCTCTGTATACAGAAGATCAGTTTAGCATATATTAAGTAAAGATTTCAACAGTTTGTACCCACACAGAAACACAAAGTGAAATATACTGTTTGAGTCCTAGTTATAGCATTAAATCACATTGTACAGCACATTAAGGACAGAGATCCTACATGAGGAGTAAGTGCACAGTGACTCCTGTTGTTGACCCAACAAATTGACACTCTTGTTTATGGCATCAGTAATCACCCTAGGCTCTTGTCATGAGTTGCCAAGGCTATGGAGACCTTTTGAGTTCACCGACTCTGATCATATTTAGACAAGGTTGTAGTCAGAGTGGAATTTCTCTCCTCCCTTCAGAGAAAGGTACCTCCTTCTCTGATGACCTGTTCTTTCCACTGGGATCTCACCATGGAGATCCTTCATTTAGGTCTTTTTTTTTTGCCACAGTGTTTTGGCTTTCCATGCCTGAAATGCTCTCATGGGCTTTTCAGCTGGATCCACATGCCTTAAGGGCTGATTCTGAGGCCAGAGTGCTGTTTAGGACATCTGCCATTCTATGAGTCTGCTGTGTATCTCACTTCCCATGTTGGATCATTCTCTCCCTTTTTTATGCTATCAATTAGTATTTGCAGACACTAGTCTTGTTTATGTGCTCCCTTTGGCTCTTAGTCCTATCATTATGATCAATTGTGAACAGAAATTAATCACTGGGACTAGTGAGATGGCATTGGTATATGCCACCTTGATGGGATTGAATTGGAATCCCCTGCTTTGTTTCTAACTCTACCGCTTGGGGCAAGTCAGCTTGAGTATGTCCCAAATTGTACATCTTCTCCCTCTCTTATTCCCACTCTTATATTTAACAGCAATCACTTTTCAGTTAAGTTTCAACACTTAAGAATAACTTTGTATTGGTTACAGTATTCAACCAATAGTATTAAGTAGAAGAAACAAACAAAAAATACTAAGAGGGATAATGTATTATGTTGTTCATCAACAGTCAGGGCAAGGGCTGATCAAGTCACCATTTCTCATAGTGCTCATTTCACTTTAACAGGTTTCCTTTTTGAACACCTCACTTTCAACAATGCACAGATAAACTAGACAAAAACTAACAGGACATGTACAGCATAGAACAAATGGACCTAATTGATATCTACAAATATTTAATCACATAGCTACAGAATACAAATTCTTTTCATCTGTGCATGGGGCTTTGTCTAGGTTAGACCAAATGCTAGGCCAAAAAGCAAGTCTCAACAAATTCCAAAATAGTTAAATCATACCATGTATTTTCTCTGACTGCAATGGAATGGAATTGGAAATTAACAATTCAGTAATCTCTAGAAGACATACAAAAACATGGAGATGGAACAACACATTCCTGAATGAACAGTGGATCATAGAAGAAATCAAAAGGGAAATAAACTCCTAGAAATGAATGAAGATGCAAATACAACATATCAACTTACAGGGCAGAGGAACAGCAGTGTTCAGAGGAAAATTTATAACAATTAATGCCTACAGAAAGAAGTTGGAAAGGCTGGGGACAGTGTTGTGGTGCATTGGGTAAAGCCATTGCCTGCAATTCTGGCATTCCATATAGATCCTGATTTGAGTCTAAGCTGTGCCACTTCTGAACCAATTCCCTGCTAATGGCCTGGGAAAAGCAGCAGAAGATGGCCCAAGTCCTTGTAGCCCTGCATACTGCTGGCTTCAGATTGGCTCAGCTTCAGCCATGGGGGCCGTTTTGGGAGTGAACCAGCAGATGGAAGACACTCTCTCCTCTCCCTGCCTCTTCCTCTCTGTAACTCTGCCTTTCAAATAAAATAGATGAATCTTAAAAAGTGAACAAACCAAATCACAAATTAGAAGAGGAAAGAAATAATTAAAATAAGAAATCAAGAAAATTGAAACCAAGGAAGATATAAAAATGAGTGTAATAAAGAGCTAGTTTTTTTTTTTCAAAATATAAAGCATACAAAACAGGCCCAACTAACAAAATGGGGGGAGATCCAAATTAATAAAATCAGAGATGAAAAAGGAGATGTTAAAATGCATAGTGCAAAAAAAAAAAAATCACCAGGAATTACTATGCCAATTAATCGGAAAATCTAGAAAAAATGTTCTGAACATATACAGTCTATGAAAATTGAGTCATGAAGATAGAGACAACCAAAATAGTCCAATAACCAAGAGAGAAACAACCAGTAATAATGGCTTCCCAATAAATAAAGTCCAGGACCAGATGGCTTCATTGCTGAATTTTACCAGACTACAGAAGAACCAATTCCAATTATTCTTTAATGATTCAAAACAATTGAAAGGAAGGGAATACTCCCAAACTCCTAGTATGCCACCAATACCTTAACTCCCAAACCAGAAAAAGATACATCAAAGAGAATTACAGACCAGTGTCCCTTATGAACATAGATGCAAAAATCCTCAACAAAATACCAGCTAATCAAATCCAACAACACATCAGACAGATCATTCATCTAGACCAAGTGGGATTTATCCCTGATAGGCAGGGATGGTTCATCACAAGCAAATCAATAAATGTGATATATCACATTAACAAATAGAGGAATAAAATCCATCTGATTATCTCAATAGATGCAGAGAAAGCTTTTCATAAAACACAACATCCTGTCATGATAAAAACCTTCAGCAAATTGAGTATAGAAGGAGCATTCGCCAATACAGTCGAGGCAATATACAGAAAATCCTTAGCCAAGATCTTACTGGATGGAGAAAATTTGGATGCATTTTCAGTAGAATCTGGAACATACAAGGATGCCCACTTTCACCATGGCTATTCAATATATTCCTGGAAATTTTTGCCAGAGCCACTAGGTAAGAAAAGGAAATCAAGGGCATAGAAATTGGAAAGGAGGAAGTCAAATTAGCCCCAGTTGCAGATGACATGATTCTATATGTAAGGGCTACCAAAAGACTCACTAAGAGACTATTAGACCTCATTTGAGAGTTTGGTAAAGTTTCAGGATACAAAAACACACAAGACACAGCAGACTCAGAAAGAACATCTGAGGTCAGTCCACTCGTAATAGCTACCAAAAAAAAAAATAAGCAAATACCTTGGAAGAAACATAAACAAGGATGTCAAAGATATCTGATGAAAATTACAAACATTAAAGAAAGAAATAGAAGACACAAAACAGAGAAGAATCCTCCATGTTTGTGGAGTGGAAGAATTAGTATCATCAAAATGTTTGTACTACCAAAAGCAATTTACAGATTCAATGTGATCTCAATCAAAACACCATGACATTCTTCTAAGATCTAGACGAAATGATGCTAAAATTCATATGGAAACATTAGAGACCCTGAATACCTAAAGCCATCTTAACAAAAACAAGGCCGGAAGTATTGCAATACCAGATTTCAAGATATACTATAAGGGCAGTTATAATCAAGACAGCCTGTACTGGTCTTGATACTGGTACTTGACTAAGGTCAAGAAAAAGAAACTTACTCTGTGAATGGAATGTGGTCATTATCTGTTTGCAATGTAATTATTTGGGCTTCTGCTTGCTGGCACAGAGTAATGATGTTAATCCTTCCCAGACAGCATACAGTTCAAGATGTATGTAGAAGAAACATCAGTAACTAGAAAAAGGTCAGTGTCTTCAACAAATGACACTGGGAAAATTGGATCTCTGCATGCAGAGGTATGAAACAAAACCCCATCTTACACATTTATACAAAAATCAACAC
Organism: Oryctolagus cuniculus; assembly: GCF_964237555.1. NCBI lineage: Eukaryota > Metazoa > Chordata > Mammalia > Lagomorpha > Leporidae > Oryctolagus > Oryctolagus cuniculus. The sequence continues at coordinate 46,755,338 of NC_091439.1, read as the reverse complement.
CACGTGGATCAAGAACCTAATTCTATGACCTGTTACCATCAAATTACTACAGCACAACATTGAGGAAATTCTGCAAGACATTGGAATAGGCAAGGAATTCTTGGACAAGAGCCCAGAAGCACAGGCAAGCAAAGTAAAAGTTGACAAATGGGATTACATCAAGCTGAGAAGCTTCTGCATGACAAATCAAAACCACAATGAGGTTTCACCTCACCCCAGTTTGAGTGGCTCTCATTCAGAAATCATCAAACAACAAATGCTGGCAAGGATGTGAGGGAAAAGGGTCCCTAATCCACTGTTGGTGGAAGGCAAACTAGTATAAGCATTGTGGAAAACCATATGGAAATCCTGCAGAAAGCTGAAAATAGATACCATATACCCCACCCATTCCCCCTCCTGGTAATTTATCCAAAGGAAATGAACCAGCATATCAAAGTGTTATTTATACGCCATGAGTATTGCAGCTCATTTTACAATAGCTAAGATATGGAATCTACCTGTATGTCCTTCTGATGACTAGTAAAGAAAATGTAGTTTATATATACTATGTGTGGGGAGCAACCCGGACTAGACTAAGTTACTGGAATTAAGACTTATTCTATGCATCTGCTCTCCCACAATATGGCGCTGAGAAGGGAGAAACAACTTCTACGCAGCTGCCTCTCGCCAATTTGATTGACTGAGCTGCAGGAGCTGATCTTGCTCCTGATTGGAGGAGAGCAGCGTACTCGGCATGTGGGTAGCAGAGTTGGGATTGGTGGAAGAGGACTATAAAGGAGGAGAGAGACAATATGCACCAGGAACATCTAAGGGAAACATCTATCTGAAGGAACACCTGTGCAGCCCCCGAGAGAGCCGGCCGGTGGTGTGCCGCTCCCCCGCGGAAGTGGGGAAAGTGGCTAGGGGGAACCACCCTTCCACGGAGGTGGAAGGGTCGGTAGCCAACCCGGGAAGAACCAGCAGCAAACCCGGGGAGGGCCGAGCAGACAAAAGAACAACGCAGGGTTCAGTGTCGCTCCGCCACGAAGACGGGGAGCGACACTATGGAAAACTACTCAACTGTAAAAAGAATGGAATTCTGTCTTTGACAGCAAAATGGATACAACTGGAAACCAGTATACTTAGTGAAATAACCTCATCTCCAAAAGACATTTATGTTTTCTCTGGTCTGTGGTAACTATTTGAGTACAAAAACTGTACTGTTTATGAGCAAAATTGACATTCGAGAATTATTGTTATAGCCCTTGTCTCTATTGTTGAGGAACAGTTTTATTTAATGCTTACTGCATGTTGAATTCTTTACTTAAGGGAGGGTTAATCCTATGATTACAAAATAAACACAGTATGTAAAGATTGAAACGAAAGAAGGGTAGAGTGGGAAGCATCACTATGCTCCTAAATCTGTTTATATGAAATACATGTGATTTGTTCACTTTGTATAAATAAAAAAGTAAGAAAACTTGCTTAGCTTGAATGAAGGTATTTTTGAATCTTTCAGAAGTGTTTACAGTTAGCTCTATCTGAATCTGAAATGAGCTAATTTTAGCAATTTTTCACAGATGAGAGAAAAACCTTCAGTGACATGGAAATATGGCAAGCAAAAAAGAATGGGTATTCTTGGGCTTCAGATTTGTAATGCAGAAGCACCATTTGCTCAAGTTCCTATTCTGAATGCATCATGTATGTGACAAGTAACATACTGCTCCAAGTATGATGGATTTTTAAGTAAGTAATTTCTAAGGGTTATCTCATGAGAAAAGTGACAGTCATCACTTTAGCAAATGGGAATAATGCACTACCAAACTCTTGGACACTGCATTCTCTACAATTTTAGATACAGTGATGTTAAAACTAGAATCAAACAGCAGTGATATGTCAGAATGAAATCAAGCACTCAAAGTCTTAAACACAAAAGGGTGTAGAAGTCACACTGGCTTCAACCAAAGTTACTCAAGAAGAAGGATGATGGTGTTGGGAAAGTGCAAAGTGATAAATAACAAGAGCTGGTTATTCATTTTCATAGAAATTACCATTTTTTACTGTATTCCCATAGATATGTAGGTGGGTACAGATGCAGACAGGCAAGGAGATTATAGAGAATATGGTTTTTATATTGTAGAGATTTTATTTAGGGATCACAGAATAAAACACTTCAGTATATAATGTATATACCACCCTCATGTCAATGGGGCCTACTTAATCCCAGCTGTTGAGCTGTATTCAGCTCAGCCCAGCCATTATCAGTCAGTACACCACTGTGCCCTGGAATACAGTTCCAAGAGACCCTCATGGCAACTTTACCCACCTGGAAGGTCACTGACCACCTCCAAATTAAGGAGGAGACACAAACTCATCAAATACACTTAAAAAAAAAAGGCAAAACAAATAGCACCACATTCAGGCCACCTTTCCAGGTCTTCTATTGAACACATATTGTAGAGGACACTGCCTAAGCGCTTCTCAGGGGAGCACACTCCCCTGAAATTAAGAGGTATGGTGGCAGTCCTGTCTTTGGCACCAGCAGGCCAGGGATAGGCACACCTACTACAAAGGAATGCGCCACAGAGGCAGCAGGGGCTAAAGGGCTTTAATTGATGCCTGGTGTTTTTGGAAACTTGTGTACTTTTGTTAGCTTTTGAATGGATCTATCTGTAAAGATATATGCCACCATTCTGTCCCTGTCATGGATCACCATACGGGATTCCTTTTCCACATTCCCACCATAAAGTTAATGTACAACTGTGCCTACATGCTTACCAGCTTGTAGACTTGCTGGTACCCTCTAATGAAAAGTGCTGGCTGTGAGCTATCCAGAGGCACACTCTCCATATGGAGGCTCCTGTGGTCCGTCTCATTTGAAAATCCCCAGAGGATATTATACCTGTGCTCAATGGCCTGAGGTTATTGCATTCATTCTGAAGACATAAGAATATTTCATTCATAGTTTTTGGAACTTTTCCATCACTTTGATCCCTTAGTCTGGGCAATACTGGTCATCTACATTTAAAAAGCAAGACAGCGAGGGTCATTTGTACTATCAGTTATGCCAGCTAAGATATCCAAACCCCGTATCAGTGTTCCTGGGTTTGATACCAATTGTGGTTCCTGACTCCAGCTTCCTCTATGACAGAAGGTGATAACTCAAGTAATGGGGCTTCTGCCACCCACATAGAAGACCTAGGTGGAGTTATCAGCTCCCAGCTTTTGGCCCACAGAACCCCAGCCATTGCAGGCATTTGGAAAGTGAACCAGCAGATGGGCACATATCCTCTGTACCTCTGTCTCCCCCTGCCCTGCGTTTTAAATAAATTACTTCTCAAAAGGAAGAAGTAGAGTTAATGTTATGAGTATAAAGTTAACTAAAAATAAATCTTTGTTAAAAAAAAAAGAATGGGAAGAGGAGATGGAGGAGGAAGAAGGGTTGAAGCATGTGCAGTAGGGAGGGAAAAGTATCACTCTGTTCCTGTGTCTGTATACATGAAATACACACAATTTTTATACCTTCAATAAAATCTAATATTATTCTAAAAGCTTATAAAATATAGATAATTTAGAAGTATAAATATGATTCATAAAATGTACAAATATGGGTACTATACAAAAGTAATAACTGGCAAATCAACTTTTTAACTGCAAATGAAAATAGATTGAAATAGGAAGACAAATAAAGCTATTTTGCTTAAAGAACAATCAACAATCAGGCCAATTCATTATTCTTCCTTAGGCAGTCATGAATTATAGAACCTGGGGTACATGTCTCATTTTTGTTCTTTTATGGATAAAATAGGTCTGAATTTAAAACTGATTAACTCAATGAATAATTAATTTCCAGGCAACACCATAAAGAGCTTCCAGGAAGACACATGACATAATATACTTTGTCTTTGTAAGAGATTTATTTATTTGAAAGGCAGAGTTAGAGGTGATGTGGGGAGAGACAGGAGTATTGTTCATCCACTGGTTCACTTCCAAATGGATTCAATGGCTAGGGGCTAAGGATGGGCCAGGCCAAAGCCAGCAGCCAGGAACTTTAGGGACTCCCAAATAGGTGCAGAGGCCCAAGTGAATGGTCCATCCTCTGCTGCTTTCCCAGGCACATAAGCAGGGAGCTGGATCAGAAGTGGAGCATCTGGCACTACTTCAGCTGGCACCCAGATGGGATGCAGGCACTGCAGAGTGGCTTAACCCACTGCACCGCAGCACTAACCACTAAACTTTGCTTTTAAATCTACTTTTAAATAATTCTTTCCATCCAAAGTGATTCAAAGTACCCTCAATGAAACATAAGTTTGGATAAATGGCGTATGTCTTATGACTCTCAGGGATCTTTTCAAGAAAACGGAAGTCTAGGGGCCAGTGTTGTACAATAGTGGGTTAAGCCACTGCCTATACTGCTGGCATTCTATAGAAACATTGTTTCAAGCATTGGCTGCTTTGCTTCTGATGCAGCTCCCGGCTAATGTACCAGGGAAAGCTGAAGATGCCCTAAAATCTGGGGTCACTGTCTCCCACATCAGAGACCTGGATGGAGTTTCTGGCCCCTGTTTTCAGCACTAACATTGCAAGCATTTGGGGAATGAGCCAGCAGATGTAAAATCTCCATTTCTCCCTCTCTAAATCTGCTTTTCAAAAAAGTAAATAAATCTTAAAATAGAAGTCTGTTAGCAAAAGGATGACTTAGTAACCCAATACTTTACTGTCTGCAAGTCACTCTGACACAGTTACCTTATCCAACCATCAGAGCAGCACTCTCAGGTTATCATTAGGAGGAGCAAGGGGTGCATGCTCGGAATATGAAGTGCTCTGGCTTAAAGTCTGGCGTACATTATCTCTTTCTAATATGCAGAAATGTGTTATTTTGCTGATAAAAGCAAATATGGAAATGTGTCGGTAAGAATACAAATTCAGTATTTCAGAGGTCCTAAGATGTTATTTTTTGGCTTTTGTTAAAGATTTACAGAGAAATTACAGGGGCTTGCACTGTGGCATAGTGGGTCAAGATGCTGCCTGTGGTGCTAGCATCCCATATGGGTGCAGGTTCAACTCCCGACGGCTCCAGTTCTGGTCCATCTTTCTGCTAGTGTGTGTGGGAAAGTACAGAGGATTGTTCAAGTGCTTGGGGTCCCACAGCGAGGTGGAAGGCCCAGAAGAAGATCCTGGCTTCGGCCTGGCTCAGTCTGACTATTGTGGCTATTTGGGGATTGAAACAGAGGATCAAAGAACTCTCTGTAACACTTTCAAATAAATAAGTCTTAGGCAATTTTTGTCTCTAGGTTATTTTACCATAGAAACAATGGATTTGGGATGCCAATCCATTTGTTTCTTCTACCTCCAAACATGTAAGTATACACACACACACTGAGACATGACCTTAGAATACATGACATATCTTGACAGGTATGCTAAAATTTGGAATAGTATAAAAACTGAGCTTAACAAAATTAACAGGGTTTCTTTAATAGTGTGCTTTACTCAACAATCAAATCACTATCATGTTTACCAGCTAAAAACACATTCTGCCAGTTAGGCATGTTTAAAAGATGAGTAAATTACAGATATATTTATAATGCCTAACATCTGAAATTTATCATTGAATACAGATTGTGATTACTGTGTAAAATAAACAGCAACCATGGCATATTTTCTGATGCATATTTAGAAGACTGTATAGTCTTTCTTGGGAAAATGTAATTAATGATAATTTTATTGTGGCCAGCACTGTGTGGCAAAGTATGTTAAGCCTCTTACTGAGGCGCTGGCATCCCATAGGGGCACCGGTTCATGTCCTGGCTGCTTTTTCAATTGAGATCTCTGCTTAGGACCTGGAAACACAGTGGATGATAGCCCAATTGCTTCAGCCCCTGCACCCATGTGGGAGACCCAGAAGAGACTCCTGGCTTTGGATCAGCTCAGGTCCAGCCATGGTGCCCATTCGGCGAGTGAACAAGTGGATGAAAGATATCTGTCTTTCTGTCTGTCTATAACTCTACCTCTCAAATAAATAAATCTTAAAAGATATTTTTATTTTGGTGTACAATTTTTTTAAATACATAGATTTGGAGCCAGCACCATGGTGCAGTAGGTTAATCCTTCTCCTGTGGTGCCGGCATTCCATATGGGCGCTGGTTCTAGTCCCAACTGCTTCTCTTCCCATCCAGCTCTCTGCTATGGCCTGGGAAAGCCTTGATCACTTGGACTAGTGAGATGGCATTGGATGTACCTTGGACCCCTGCACCCACGTGGGAAGATCTGGAAGAAGCTCTTGGCTTCAAATTGGTGCAGCTCTGGGCATTTCAGCCAATTAGTGAGTGAAGCAGTAGATTGAAGACCTCCCTCTCTCTCTCCCTCTCCCTCTCCCTCTCCCTTGTGTAACTCTTTCAAATAAATAAATCTTTTAAAAAATTGAAAAATATGATGCCAAAGTGTCCTGTCCTCCTTTAATAGGTAAGGTTTCTTTTTTTTAAAAAATTTATTTGAAAGGCAGATTTACAGAGTGGCAGAAAGTGAGACCTAGAGGAGAGGACTTCCATATGTCGGTTCACTCCCCAAATTGCTGCAATGGCCAGAACTGCGCTAATATGAAGTTAGTTTTACTTGTTGAATATTATGGTTCATGGTGCATTAAGATAATAGAGTGGATTGAAATTATATTTTTTCAAAAGCTTGAAGGTGAGGGATTGAGGGAGAGAGAGATGGAGGGGTAATATGGTTATCATCTTAGAGCTGAATTTAATACATGAAATTTGTTCTCTTACATGAAAATATCTTCAAAAGAAATATTTGAAATCTAACATGAAAACTAATTGCAGAACCAAAGTAGCAGTTTGCATAATCCAAGAAAATCATACATAGATTTTTCATATTGCACTTTCAATGAACAATTTAAAGACCCTGATACACAGATGCATATAAACAATGTGATATACAATACATATTATACATACATATATGCATACAGCTGTATATGTGTACAAATATACCTCATGTAAATATCAATATGTCTTGTATCAAGAGATATAATGGGATTGAGACTTTTTGTGGTAATTTGCATTTTTATTAAATACTATATCATTGTCACTGTTAAAGCAAGTGGTAGGATAACTTTTAATGAATTTGACACAAACTTTGTTGTGCTAATGAACCGGGACTGTGAAAAAAACCTGAGGTGTGGGGGAGGAATAATGCCGTGGCTGGGACTTTGAGCAGTCTCAGTGATACACACCAAAAGCTCAGGGGTTCCTGGTTAACTGGTGAGAAACACTGCTGTGGAATCTGAACTTACACTGCACAGATCCTTTAGTGGTCCTTGGGACAGAGAAGAAGATTTTATACCCACTGGAGCTCATGCTCAGGCACTGGTTTCCATTGAGAAGAGCTCAGCTGAGCAGAATATACTTCCCTTCTGATTAAAGGAAAAAGAGATTTACCAGACCAAACCTGAGTGTGTCACCTTAGGCAAACCCTTAACCCTGGAAAAATGAACAGAGATCTCTGGCCACAACTACTAGAAGCCTCTAGAGATTCACTGAAAACAGACATTCCACTTATCTATGATAAAAGTTGCCACAGTGGGGAAAAAGAAGAAGAAGAAGAAACCAATAGGTATCTCCACAAATGCTGAACAAATGCAACAATCCAAGAAATGAGAATAAGGAAGACAACATGATGCTCCCAAAAGAACATGACAATTCAATACTAGATTATGAAGATGAAGAGATAGAAGAAATGCAAGAAATTCAAGGAACTCAAAAAACAGATCCCAAGATTACATAAAAGTAATCAAAAGTGAATGCAAGAACTACTGAAATCCATGTAGGACATGAAAGAAAATCTGTACCATGAAATTCAGAACCTAAAGAGGAATCAAAATGAAATGAAGAATTCGATAGAACAAATTAAAATGCAGAGACAGAAGAGAGAATATCGGTCTTAGAAGACAAATCACAGGAAAGTATACAGTGAAATCAAAGGCAAGAAGAAGAAATTAGAAAACTGAAAACGACTGTTGGAAATCTAGAGGATAATATATATATATATATAAAAAAACAATGTTCGGGTTCTAGGAGTTCCTGAAGGCATGGAGAGAGAGAAAGGATCAGAGTGCCTATTTTGTGAAAAACTAGTAGGAAACTTCCTGGGTTTGGAGAAAGATAGGAGTGTCCAAGTACAGGAAGCACACAGAGCTGCCAATAGACATGACCAGAAAAGATCCTTGCCATGACACATTGTAATCAAACTCACCACAGAGAAGCATAAAGAGAAGATACTAAAATGTGCAAGAGAGAAATGCCAGATTACTTTCAGAGGATCTCCAATTGGACTCACAGCAGACTTCTCAACAGAAACCATGCAGAGTAGGAGGGAATGGTGAGATATAGCCCAAGTACTAAGAGAAAAAAACTCATCCCTTAATATTATACCCTGCAAAGCTCTCATTTGTGAATGAAGGTGAAATAAAGACCTTTCATAGCAAACAGAAATGGAAAGAATTTGTCACCACTCGTCCAGCCCTGCAAAAGATACTTAAAGATTTGTTACACACAGAAACACAGAAACACGGTCATCAATATGAAAGAAACTAAAGGGAGAAAATCTCTCAGTAAAAGATCACAGAAAGTTCAAAATATAAATTAGGAATATCTTTGAAAAGATGGCAGGGCAAAATGATTACTTATCAATAGTTACATTGAATGTAAATGGCCTCAACTCTCCAGTTAAAAGGCAGACTGGCTGAATGGATAAAAAAAAAAAACCTATCTATTTGCTGCCTACAAGAAACACATCTCACCAACAAAGATGCACACAGACTGAAAGTGAAAGGATGGAAAGAAAAGGTCAACAGAAACCAAAAAAGAGCTGGCTTAGCCATCTTAATGTCAGACAAAGTAGACCTTAACACAAAAACTGTTAAAAGAGACAAAGAAGGGCACTATGGTATGAACAAGATCAATTCAAAAGGAGGATGTATCAATTATCAATGTATATGCATTTAATTACAGGGCACCTGGCTATTTAAAAGAAATGTTAAGGAACTTAAAGGGAGACTTAGACTCCAATACAGTAGTATTGGGCAACTTCAATACTCCACTTTCATCAGTGGACAAATCAACCCAGCAGGAAATCAAAAAGGGAACAGCAGATTAAATCAACATTATATTCCAAATGGATCTAACAAATATCTACAGAACTTGTCATCCTACAATTGCAGAATACACATTCTTCTCTGCAGTGCATGGAACTTTCTCTAGGATTGACCACATACTAGGCCATAAAGCAAGTCTCAGTGGATTCAAAGAAATCAAAATCATGGCCGGCACCATGGCTCACTTGGCTAATCCTCTGCCTGTGGCACCAGCACCCCAGGTTCTAGTCCTGGCTGGGGCGCTGGATTCTGTCCTGGTTGCTCCTCTTCCAGGCCAGCTCTCTGCTGTGGCCCAGGAAGGTAGTGGAGGATGGCCCAAGTGCTTGGGCCCTGCACTGCATGGGAGACCAGGAGGAAGCACCTGGCTCCTGGCTTTGGATCAGTGCAGTGCACCGGCCATAGTGGCCATTTGGGGGTGAACCAACGGAAGGAAGACTTTTCTCTCTGTCTGTCTCTCTCTCTCACTAACTCTACCTGTCCAAAAAAAAAAAAAAAGAAAAGAAATCAAAATCATACCATGCATATTCTCAAACCAACAATGGAATGAAGCCAGAAATCAGTAACTCAGGATTCTCTAGAGCATATGCAAATACATGGAAACTGAACAACATGCTCCTGAATGAACATTGGGTCATAGAAGAAATCAAAAGAGAAATCAAAAAATTTCTGGAACCAAGTGAAGTTAAAACACAACATATGAAAACATCAAAAGCAGCGGTAAGAGGAAAGTTTATAGCAATAGGTGCCTACATCAAGAAATTAGAAAAGTACCTAATAAGGAGCTATTAATGCATCTCAAGGATCTAGAAAAACTAGAGCAAACCAAACCAAAAACTAATAGGAGAAAAGAAATAATTAAAATTGGAGAATAAATCAACAAAACTGAGTCCAAAAAATTATAAAAGATCAGCAAAAGAAGAGCTGGTTTTTTGAAAAAAAAATTGCCACAACTAATGCAACTAATGGCCGAACTAATGAAAAAAGGAGAGAGGTGACCAAAATCAATAAAATTAGAGATGAAACAGGAAATGTAACATCAGACACTACAGAAATCAAAAGAATCATCAGAAATTACCATAAAGAATTGTATGCCAGTAAACTGGGGAATCTAGCAGAAATGTATAGATTCCTGAACATATACAACCTACCTAAATTGAGCCATGAAGACATAGAAAACCTAAACAGACCCATAACCAGGACAGAAATTCAATCATTAATAAAGGCCTTCCCCAGAAAGAAAAGCCCAAGACTGAATGGATTCACTCCTGAATTCTATCAGGCTTTTAAAGAAGAAAAACTCTAATTCTTCTCAAGCTATTCAAAACAAGTGAAAGAGACAGAATCCTCCCAAATACTTTCTACAAAGCCAGCATCACCTTAATTCCTAAATCTGAAAAAGGTGCAGCAGAGAAAAAGAATTACATACCAATTTCCCTGATGAACATAGACACAAAAATCATCAACAAAATCATAGCTGGTAGAATCCAACAACGCGTAATAACAGATCATCCACTCAGACAAAGTGAGATTTATCCGTGTTATGCAGGAGTGGTTCTACATTCGGAAATCAATGTGATACACCACATCGACAGACTTCTGAACAAAAATCATATGATTATCTCAATAGGTTATCTCAATCAATAGATTATCTCAAAGAAAGCATTTGATAAAATACTACACACATTATATGATGAAAACTCAAAGCAAATTGGGTATAGGTATGAATATAGGTATGAACATTCTTCAACACAGTCAAGGCAATTTATGACAAACCCATGGCCAGCATCATATTGAATGGGGAAAAGTTGGAAGCATTCCTACTCATATTTGGTACCAGCCAGAGATGCCTACTCTCACCAATGCTATTCAATATGGTACTGGAAGTTTTAGCCAGAACCATTAGGCAAGAAAAAAAAATCAAAGGGATATAAATTGAGAAGGCAAAAGTTAAACTATCCTTATTTACAGACTACATGATTCTTTATATAGGGGATCCAAAACTCCACTGAGAGACTATTGGATCTCATAAAAGAGTTGGGTAAAGTAGCAGGATATAAAATCAACACACAAACAGTTCGGCACATGCTTACCCGGACTTACCCCTACTGGTAGAGCGAGATACGTGCCAAGGGGTTCCAATTCAGTCCCATCAAGGTGGCACATACCAATGCTCTCTTACTTGTTAAAGTGATCAGTTTACGTTCATAATTGATCATAATGAAAGGATTAAGTGTCAAAGGGATTACATAAATAAGACCAGTGTCTGCAAATAATTGCTAGAATTAAAAAGGAGAGAATGATCCTACATGGGAAGCAGGATACACAGCAGACTCATAAAATGGCAAAAGCTGTAAACAGCACTCTGGCCTCAGAATCAGCCCTTAAGGCATTCGGATCTGGCTAAAAACCCATGAGAGTTTTGCAGGCATGGAAAGCCAAGACACTGTGGCAAAAAAAAAAAAAATATGACCTAAATGAAAGATCTCTGTGAGTGAGATCCCAGTGGAAATAACGGGCCATCAAAGAAGGAGGTACCTTTCTCTTAAGGGATGAGAGAACTTCAGCTTTGAATATGGTCTTGTCTAAATAAGATCAGAGTTGGCGAACTCAAGAGGCTTCCATAGCTTTGGCAGCTCATGACAAGAGCCTCGAGTGATTACTGACACCATAAATAAGAATGTCAACTGTTAAATCAACCATGGGAATCACTGTGCACCTGCACTCCATATAGGGCCTCTGCCCTTAATGCGTTGTACTATGAGAATTAATGGTAAAACCAATATTCAAACAGTATTCTATACTTTGTGTGTCTTTGTAGGTGCAGTCTGTTGAAATGTTTTCTTAGTATATACTAAGTTGATCTTCTGTATATAAAGATAATTGAAAATGAATCATGATGGGCATGCCAGTGCGGGAAGGGGAGTGGATGTGACACAGACACCAGAGGGGAGAGGAGGGTTGCCCAGGCCTCCAAGTACACACATCGGCGCTGGAAGGGGAGGTGAGCTCAGTAACTGGAGACATTGTCAGGGAAACGGCGGACAGAATTTAGAGGGAAGCGGGTTTTGAAGCAGGCAAGTTCACCAGACTGACTAGGGAGAGAAGGAAAAAAAAAAAAGGTGGGGGGGTACTGGTACAGACAAGTTTCTCTCTCTGCCAACCTTGCAAAGGCGAGCAAGAGACAAAGAGCAAGCCCCACTTGGGATATACATAATAAAAGGGGAGAGCTAAGGCTATAATTCAGTAGCCTAGGCAACCCAGTGGGAGTCCGCAGGAGAAACGGAGCCTGCACAGACTCTTTGGGTGGAAGCCAGAGATCAGAAGCTAAATACCATCAATTCTGCTCAGCTGTGCAGTATTACTTACCTCCTGAATAAAAAATAAAATAAAATAAAATAAAATAAAATAAATAAATAGAGATTTACCACTTATAACCTGAGGGTGTCACCTTTGCGCACCCGTAACCCCAAAGAACCAAGCAGAGCTCTCAGGCCACACCCATCTCAAGCCTCCAAGGCTCCTCCAACAGCAGGCAGTCCACTTAACACACACATAGTATAAACAAAACAAAACAAAACCAAAAAAAAAAAACAAAAAAACTCACAGTGCAGGAAGAAGAATTAACTATGCCAAGCAACAAACACAAAAATCGAGGGAACAAGATCAACGCTGACTCTATGACAACTCCAAATAAACAAAACACCCCAAGCCAAGATTATGAAGATGATGAGATAGAAGAAATGCAAGATACAGATTTCAAAAAATTTATGATAAGAACATTTAGAGGTTTTCAAAAGCAAATTCTTGAACTACAGAAATCCTTATTGGACAGGATTGAAAATCTCTCTCGTGAAAATGAAATTTTAAGGAAGAATCAAAATGAAACGCAGAAACTAGTAGAACAGGAAAGTGTGATAGTGAAGAGAAATCAAAATGAAATGAAGAGCTCAATAGATCGAATGACAAACACATTAGAGAGCCTTAAAAACAGAATGGGTGAAGCAGAAGAGAGAATATCGGACTTAGAAGATAGAACACAGGAAAACATACAGTCAAACCAAAGAAAAGAAGAGGAAATTAGAAATCTAAAAAATATTGTTGGGAATCTTCAGGATACTATTAAAAAACCCAACATTTGGGTTCTAGGAGTTCCTGAAGGCATGGAGAGAGAGAAAGGACTAGAAGGCCTTTTTAGTGAGATACTAGCAGAGAACTTTCCGGGTTTGGAGAAGGACAGAGAAATCCTAGTACAGGAAGCTCATAGAACCCCCAGTAAACATGACCAAAAGAGATCCTCACCATGACACGTTGTAATTAAACTCTCCACAGTGAAACATAAAGAAAAGATCCTAAAATGTGCAAGAGAGTAATGTCAGATTACTCTCAGAGGATCTCCAATTAGACTCACAGCAGACTTCTCATCAGAAACACTACAGGCTAAAAGGGAATGGTGAGACATAGCACAGGTGCTAAGAGAGAAAATTGCCAGCCCAGAATATTATATCCTGATAAGCTCTCATTTGTGAATGAAGGTGAAATAAAAACCTTTCCTAGCAAACAGAAATGAAAGACTTTGCGGCCACTCGTCCGGCCCTGCAAAAGATACTTAAAGATGTGCTACACTCAGAAACACAGAAACATGGCCATCAATATGAAAGAAGGTAAAGGAAGAACACCTACCAGTAAAAGAGCATGGGAAGTTCAAAGCATATACTAGAAAATATCTCCAGGAAAATGGCAGGCCAAAGTCACTATGTATCAATAGTCACATTAAACATTAATGGACTTAACTCTTCAGATAAAAGACACCAATTGGCTGATTGGCTCAAGGAACAGACCCCAACTATTTGTTGCCTACAAGAAACACATGCAGTGCATGGAACCTTCTCTAGGATTGATCACATGCTAGGCCATAAAGCAAGTCTCAGCAAATTTAAAAGAATTAGAATCATACCATGCAGCTTCTCAGACCACAGCGGAATGAAGCTGGAAATTAGCAACTCAGGAAACCCCAGAAAGTATGCAAACACATGGAGACTGAACAACATGCTCCTGAATGAACACTGGGTCATTCAAGAAATCAAAAGAGAAATCAGAAACTTTCTGGAAGTAAATGAGGATAACAACACAACATATCAAAACTTATGGGATACGGCAAAAGCAGTATTGAGAGGCAAGTTTATAGCAATAGGGGCCTATATCAAGAAATTGGAAAGGTACCAAATAAATGAGCTTTCAGCACATTTCAAGGACCTAGAAAAACTGCAGCAAACCAGACCCAAATCTAGTAGGAGAAGAGAAATAATTAAAATCAGAGAAGAAATCAACAGGATTGAATCAAAAAAAAATTACAAAAAATCAGCCAAGTGAAGAAATGGTTTTTTGAAAAAATAAACAAAATTGACACCCCATTGGCCCAACTAACTAAAAAAGGAAGAGAAAAGACCCAAATCAATAAAATCAGAGATGAAAAAGGAAATGTAACAACAGACACCACAGAAATAAAAAGAATCATCAGAAATTACTACAAGGACCTGTATGCCAGCAAACAGGAAAACCTATCAGAAATGGATAGATTCCTGGACACATGCAATCTACCAAAATTGAACCATGAAGACATAGAAAACCTAAACAGACCCATAACTGAGACAGAAATTGAAACAGTAATAAAGGCCCTCCCAACAAAGAAAAGCCCAGGACCAGATGGATTCACTGCTGAATTCTACCAGACATTTAAAGAAGAACTAATCCCATTTCTTCTCAAACTATTCAGAACAATCGAAAAAGAGGGAATCCTCCCAAATTCTTTCTATGAAGCCAGCATCACCTTAATCCCTAAGCCAGAGAAAGATGCAGCACTGAAAGAAAATTACAGACCAATATCCCTGATGAACATAGACGCAAAAATCCTCAATAAAATTCTGGCCAATAGAGTACAACTACACATCAGGAAAATCATCCACCCAGACCAAGTGGGATTCATCCCTGGTATGCAGGGATGGTTCCACATTTGCAAATCAATCAATGTGATTCACCACATTAACAGACTGCAAAAGAAAAACCATATGATTATCTCAATAGATGCAGAGAAAGCATTTGATAAAATTCAACACCCTTTCATGATGAAAACTCTAAGCAAATTGGGTATAGAAGGAACATTCCTCAATATAATCAAAGCAATTTATGAAAAACCCATGGCCAGCATCCTATTGAATGGGGAAAAGTTGGAAGCATTTCCACTGAGATCTGGCACCAGGCAGGGATGTCCACTCTCACCACTGCTATTTAACATAGTTCTGGAAGTTTTAGCCAGAGCCATCAGACAAGAAAAAGAAATCAAAGGAATACAAATCGAGAAGGAAGAAGTCAAACTATCCCTCTTTGCAGACGATATGATTCTGTACTTAGAGGATCCAAAGAACTCTACTAAGAGACTATTGGAACTCATAGAGGAGTTTGGCAAAGTGGCAGGATATAAAATCAATGCACAAAAATCAACAGCCTTTGTATACACAAGCAATGCCATGGCTGAGGAAGAACTGCTAAGATCAATCCCATTCACAATAGCTACAAAAACAATCAAATACCTTGGAATAAACTTAACCAAGGACGTTAAAGATCTCTACGATGAGAATTACAAAATCTTAAAGAAAGAAATAGAAGAGGATACCAAAAAATGGAAAAATCTTCCATGCTCATGGATTGGAAGAATCAACATCATCAAAATGTCCATTCTCCCAAAAGCAATTTATAGATTCAATACAATCCCAATCAAGATACCAAAGACATTCTTCTCAGATCTAGAAGAAATGATGCTGAAATTCATATGGAGGCACAAGAGACCTCGAATAGCTAAAGCAATCTTGTACAACAAAAACAAAGCCGGAGGCATCACAATACCAGATTTCAGGACATACTACAGGGCAGTTGTAATCAAAACAGCATGGTACTGGTACAGAAACAGATGGATAGACCAATGGAACAGAACTGAAACACCAGAAATCAACCCAAACATCTACAGCCAACTTATATTTGATAAGGATCTAAAACCAATTCCTGGAGCAAGGACAGTCTATTCAATAAATGGTGCTGGGAAAACTGGATTTCCACATGCAGAAGCATGAAGCAAGACCACTACCTTTCACCTTACATAAAAATTCACTCAACATGGATCAAAGACTTAAATCTATGACCTGACACCATGAAATTATTAGAGAGCATTGGAAAAACCCTGCAAGATATAGGTACCGGCAATGACTTCTTGGAAAATACCCCAGAAGCACAGGGAGTCAAAGCCAAAGTTAACATTTGAATTGCATCAAATTGAGAAGTTTCTGTACTGCAAAAGAAACAGTCAGGAAAGTGAAGGGAGAACCAACAGAATGGGAAAAAATATTTCCACATTATGCAACAGATAAAGGGTTAATAACCAGAATCTATAAAGAGATCAAGAAACTCCACAAAAACAAAACCAACAACCCACTTAAGAGATGGGCCAAGGACCTCAATAGACATTTTTCAAAAGAGGAAATCCAAAGGGCCAACAGGCACATGAAAAAATGTTCAAGATCACTAGCAATTAGGGAAATGCAAATCAAAACCACAATGAGGTTTCACCTCACCCTGGTTAGAATGGCTCACATACAGAAATCTACCAACAACAGATGCTGGCGAGGATGTGGGGAAAAAGGGACACTAACCCACTGTTGGTGGGAATGCAAACTGGTCAAGCCACTATGGAAGTCAGTCTGGAGATTCCTCAGAAACCTGAAGATAACCCTACCATTCAACCCAGCCATCCCACTGCTTGGAATTTACCCAAAGGAATTTAAATTGGCAAACAAAAAAGCGGTCTGCACCCTAACATTTATTGCAGCTCAATTCACAATTGCCAAGACCTGGAACCAACCTAAATGCCCATCAACGGTAGACTTGATAAAGAAATCATGGGATATGTACTCTTTAGAATACTATACCACAGTAAGAAACAATGAAATCTGGTCATTTGCAACAAAATGAGGAATCTGGAACACATCATGCTGAGTGAAATAAGCCAGTCCCAAAGGGACAAATATCCTATGTTCTCCCTGATCGGTGACAATTGACTGAACACCAAAAAGGAAACCTGTTGAAGTGAAATGGACACTATGAGAAATGGTGACTTGATCAGCATAGCCCTGTTAATGAACAACTTAATACATTATCCCTCTTAGTATTTTTTTTGTTTGTTCTACTTAATATGACTGGTTTAATTCTGTAATTAATACACAGTTATTCTTAAGTGTTGAAATTTAACTGAAATGTGATTCCTGTTAAACATAAGAGTGGGAATAAGAGAGGGAAGAGATGTACAATTTGGGACATACTCAAGCTGACTTGCCCCAAATGGTAGAGTTAGAAACATACCAGGGGATTCCAATTCAATCCCATCAAGGTGGCATATACCAGTGCCATCTCACTAGTCCCAGTGATCAATTTCAGTTTACAATTGATCATAATGAAAGGACTAAGAGTCAAAGGGAGCACATAAACAAGTCTAGTACCTGCAAATACTAACTGATAGAATAAATAAAGGGGAGAGCGATCCAACATTGGAAGCGAGATACACAGCAGACTCATAGAATGGCAGATGTCCTAAACAGCACTCTGGCCTCAGAATCAGCCCTAAAGACATTTGGATCTGGCTGAAAAGCCCATGAGAGTATTTCAGGCATGGAAAGCCAAGACACTCTGGCAAAAAAAAAAAAAAAAAAACAAAACACCTAAATGAAAGATCTCTGTGAGTGAGATCCCAGTGGAAAGAATAGGTCTTCAAAGAAGGAGGTACCTTTCTCTGAAGGGAGGAGAGAACTTCCACTTTGACTATGGCCTTGTCTAAATAAGATAAGAGTCAGTGAACTCAAACGGATTCCATAGCCTTGGAAACTCATGACTGGAGCATAGGGAGATTACTGATGCCATAAACAGGAGTGTCAATTTTTAAAGTCAACAACAGGAGTCACTGTGCACTTACTCCTCATGTAGGATCTCTGTCCTTAGTGTGCTGTACATTGAGATTTAATGCTATAACGAGTACTCAAACAGTAAATTTCACTTTGTGTTTCTATGTGTGTGCAAACTGTTGAAATCTTTACTTAATGTATACTAAACTGATCTTCTGTATATATAGAAAACTGAAAATGAATCTTGATATGAATGGAAGGGGAGAGAGAGCGGGAAAGGGGAGGGTTGCGGGTTGGAGGGAAGTCATGGGGGGTTGGGAGAAGCCAATGTAATCCATAACCTGTACTTTGGAAATCTATATTCATTAAATATAAGTTAAAAAAAAAGAAAAAAAAGAAAATGAATCATGATGAAAAATGGGATGGGAGAGGGAGTGGGATATGGGATGGCTGTAGGTGGGAAGGAGGTTATGGGGGGAAAAGCTGCTATAATTCAAAAGTTGTACTTTGGAAATTTATATTTATTAAATAGAATTTGAAAAGAAAAAAAATGAATACAGAAAAATCAAAAGCCTTTGTATACACAGACAATCCCACAGACTGAGACAGCACTTTTAAGGTCAATCCCATTCACAATAGCAACAACAACAAAAAATCAAATACATTTGAATAAACTCAACCAAAGATTTCAAAGATCTCTGCAATTAGAATTACAAAACATTAAAGAAAGAAGTAGAAGATACAAAAAATGGAAAAATATTCCATGTTCATGGATTTGGAAGAATCAGTATCATCAAAATAATTTCTTCCAAAAGCTATTTACAGATTCAATGTGATACCAATCAAAATACCAAAGACATTCTTCTCAGATAAGGTAAAAATGATGCTGAAATTCATATGGAGGCACAGGAGACCTCAAATAGCTAAAGCAACCTTATACAACAAAATCAAAGTGAGAGGATCACAATACCAGATTTCAAGACATACTACAAGGCAGTTATAATCAAAACAGCCCGGGGCCAGCGCCGCGGCTCACTAGGCTAATCCTCCACCTAGCGGCGCCGGCACACCGGGTTCTAGTCCCGGTTGGGGCGCCGGATTCTGTCCCGGTTGCCCCTCTTCCAGGCCAGCTCTCTGCTGTGGCCAGGGAGTGCAGTGGAGGATGGCCCGGGTGCTTGGGCCCTGCACTCCATGGGAGACCAGGAAAAGCACCTGGCTCCTGGCTCCTGCCATCGGATCAGCGTAGTGCGCCGGCTGCAGCGTGCCGGCAGCGGTGGCCATTGGAGGGTGAACCAATGGCAAAGGAAGACCTTTCTCTCTTTCTCTCTCTCTCTCACTGTCCACTCTGCCTGTCAAAAAAAAAAAATAAATAAACAGCCCGGTACTGGTACACAAACTGATGGATAGATGAATGAAACAAACTAGAAACACCAGAAATCAATCTACACATCTACAACCAACTTATATTTGATCAAGGAGCTAAAACCAATTCCTGGAGAAAGGACAGTCTGTTCAACAAAAACGGTGCTGGGAAAGCTGGATTTCCACATGCAGAAGTGTGAAGCAAGACCCCTATCTTACACCTTACACAAAAATCCACCCAACATGGATTTAAGATCTAAATCTATGAACTGACACCATCAATTTGTTAGAGAATATTGGAGAAACCCTGCAAGACACTGGCACAGGCAAAGGCAAAGGCTTCCTGGACAAGACCCCAGAGGCACAGACTGCCAAAGGCAAAATTAACAACTGGGATTACATCAAATTGGGAAGATTCTGTAATACAAAACAATCAGGAAAGTGAAGAGGCAACAGATTAGGAGAAATTATGTGCAAATTATGCAACTGATGAAGGATTAATAACCAGAATCTACAGAGAGATCAAAAAACTCCACAGAAACTAGACAAAAAACCCACTTAAAAGATAGGCAAAAGAGGAAATCCAAATGGCCAACAGATACATGAAAAAAACATGCAGTATCACTAGCCATCAGGGAAATACAAATCAAACCACAGTGAGGTTTCACCTTACCCCAGTTAGAATGGCTTTCATACAGAAATTAACAAACAACAAATGCTAACAAGGATTTTTGGGGAAAAGGCACAATAAGGTACTGTTAGCAGGAATACAAACTGGTAAAGCCACTCCGGAAGACAGATTGTAGGAAATCTGAATACAGCCCTACCACAGGATTCGGCCACCCTTCCCCTTGGAATTCAAGCAAAGGAAATGAAATCGGCAAATAAAAGAGCTATCTGCACCTCCATGTTTATTGCAGCTCGATTCACAATAGCAAAGACAAGGAATCAACCTAAATGCCCATCAACAGAAGACTGGATAAAAAAATTATGGGGAATGTACTCTATGGAAATCTACTCAGTGGTGAAAAAATGAAATCCAGTCATTTGCAACAAAATGGAAGAATTTGGAACACATCATGCTGAGTGAAATAAGCCAGTCCAAAGGGTCAAATAGCATATGTTCTCCCTGATCTTTGACAACTAACTGAGCACCTAAAAGGAAACCTGTAGAAGTTAAGCTGACACTATGAGAAGCACTAACTTGATCAGCCTTGGTCCTGCCTGTTGAGGAAGAGCTTACTATCTTATCTATTTTAGTATTTTCTTTTTCTACTTAATACCAATGGTTGAACTCTTTACTTAATACGGAATTATCCTTAGATGTTTAAATCCAATTGAAAATTGATCTCTGTTAAAAATAAGAGTGGGAAAGGCCAACGCCGTGGTTCAATAGGCTAATCCTCAACCTGGAGCACTGGCACCCTGGGTTCTAGTTTTGGTCTGGGTGCCGGATTCTGTCCTGGTTGATCCTCTTCCAGTCCAGCTCTCTGCTGTGGCCCAGGAAAGAAGTGGAGAATGGCCCAAGTGCTTGGGCCCTGCACCCACATGGGAGACCAGGAGGAAGCACCTGGCTCCTGGCTTTGGATCAGCATGGTGCGCCGGCCACAGTGTGTTGGCCACAGCAGTCATTGGGGGGTGAACCTACGGAAAAATGAAGACCTTTCTCTCTCTCTCTCTCTCACTGTCCACTCTGCCTGTCCAAAAAAAAAAAGAGTGTGAATATAAGAGAGAGGAGATGTACAGTTTGGCACATGTTCCCTTGGACTTACCCCTAACAGTAAAGCTAAAAACATGCATGGGATTCCAAATCCCATTATGTTGGCAGGTACCAATGTCATCTTACTTGTTAAGGTGACCTATTTAAGTTCATAATGGATCATAAAAATATGAATAAGTCTCAAAGGGATCATATAAATAAGAAAAGTGTCTGTTAATAATAATAGAATTAAAAGGAGAGAACAATCCAACATTATAAACAGGCCACACAGCAGACTCATAGAATGACAAATGCCCTAAACAGCACTCTGGCCTCAGAACCAGCCCTTAAGGCATACAGATCTGGCTAAAAAGCCCATGAGAGTATCTCAGGCATGGAAAGCCAAGACACTGTGGCAAAAAATGACCTAAATGAAAGATCTCTGTGAGTGAGATCCCAGTGGAAAGAAGGGGCCATCAGAGAAGGAGGTACCTTTCTCTGAAGGGAGGAGAGATCTTCCACTTTGAGTATGGTCTTGTCTAAATAATGTTGGAGTTTGTGGAGTCAAGAGGCTTCCATAGCCTTGGCAGCTCATGACAAGAGCCTCGGGTGATTACTGATATCATTAATAAGAGTGTCAATTGTTAAATCAATAATAGGAGTCACTGTGCACTTGCTCCCCATGTAGCACTTCTGTCCTTAATGAGTTGTACCATGAGAATTAATGCTGGTGCCAGTGCCATGGCTCACTTGGTTAATCCTTTGCCTATGGTGCTGGCATCCCATATGGGCGCTGGGTTCAAGTTCCTGTTCCAGTGCAGCTCTCTGCTGTGGCCCGGGAGGGCAGTGGAGGATGGCCCAAGTGCCTGGGCTCCTGCACCCGCATGGGAGATGAGGAGGAAGCACCTGGCTCCTGGCTTTGGATCGGCATAGCTCCAGCTGTAGCGGCCCTTTGCGGGGTGAACCAACAGAAGGAAGTCCTTTCTTTCTGTCTCTCTCTTACTGTCTACCTGTCAAATAAATAAAAAGAATCATTTTTTTAAAAAAAGAATTAACGCTAAAATTAGTCTTCAAACACTACTTTATTTTTTGTGTGTCTGTGTGGCTGTAAACTGTTGAAATATTTACTAAGTATAGAGTTGACTTTCTGTATATGAAAATAATTAAAAATGAATCTTAATAAGAATGGGATGGGAGAGGGAGTAGGTGGTGAAATGTTTTGGGGGTGGGAGGGCAGGTATAGGAGGAAGAACAGCTATAATTCAGAAGTTGTACCTATGAAATTTATATTTCTTAAACAAAATATTTCTATAAAAAAAAGAAGTGGAGAAGCCAGAACACGTGCTGGCATCCATATGTGATCCTGGCACTGCAGGCAGTTTCTCTACTGGCTATGCCAATTGGTTGGCCCCAAATTATTTTTGTTATGATCTGTATTGTCACACATTTGCAATGCTATGAGGTCATTTCTATTTCCTGAGCTTTTCAGGATACTAACTTAACTGAAGACCATTCTTTTCCAAAAAGGAGGAGGTGAGTATGTGAGGAAAAAAGAGTGATCTCTCTTAAAGGCAAATTTATAATAACTGTAAGTCAAAAAATTATAATATACTTTAACCAAAACTGTATAGGAGTCATAGATTAATGTTACTTTTATGATTACTAAATGATATTTTAAGGCAGAAATAATGCATCTGAATCCAAACATTCCAAAACATCTCAAAGATGTGTATGTTCTACATCTGCAGTAATAACAAGTACAAATAGGTGAGGTGGGTAAGGCAGCATACAATTTGCTCATTTAATCATGGTGACAGAATTTCTCCTACACAACATGGAGAGAACTTCAATGAAGATACAGGAGATTAAAATTATTTTAAAAGAAATGAGAGAAATAAGATGGCAATTCACATTTATTTATTTATTTATTTATTTTTGTCAGGCAGAGTTAGACAGTGAGACAGAGAGACAGAGAGAAAGGTCTTCTTTCCTTTGGTTCACCCCCCAGATGGCTGCTACGGCCAGTGTGCTGTGTTGATCTGAAGCCAGGAGCCAGGTGCTTCCTCCTGGTCTCCCATGTGGGTGCAGGGCCCAAGCACTTGGGCCATCCTCCACTGCCTTCCCAAGCCAAGCAGAGAGCTGGACTGGAAGAGGAGCAACCAGGACAGAATCCGGCGCCCCAACCGATACTAGAACCCAGGGTGCCAGTGCTGCAGGTGGAGGATTAGCCAAGTGAGCCACAGCACTGGCCAGCAATTCACCTTTTACCATTAGCAATAGTAAATATTTTTAAATACTTTAATGAATGATAACTCAATTAATTAGCATATACTCATTTTCCAATGATAGGAATAAATGTCATTGAACAGCCAGATTCAATCCTAGGTATTGCCATTCTAATACAAGAAAAAATAGCCTTTAATATAACAACTGTTAAAAGAGACAAAGAAGAGCACTATGTAATGCTTAAGGGATCAATCCAACAGGAAGATGTGGGTATAATAAAAGTAGATATACTCAATTATTGGGTACCTGGCTACTTAAAAATACTGATGGACCTGAATGGAGACAATAGTAATGGGGAATTTCAATACCCCATTTTCAGCAATAGACACATCATCCAGACAGAAGATCAGCAAGGGAACACCACAGTTCATCAAAAATTTCTGGAAACAAATGAAGATGGCAGTCCATCATATCAAAACCTATGGGACTGATGCGCTACCTGAAAAAATATTTGCAAACTATGCAACAGATAAAGGGTTAATAACCAGAATCTACAAAGAGCTCAAGAAACTCCACAAAAACAAAACCAACAACCCACTTAAGAGATGGGCCAAGGACTTCAATAGACATTTTTCAAAAGAGGAAATCCAAAGGGCCAACAGGCACATGAAAAAAAGTTCAAGGTCACTAGCAA
This sequence comes from Oryctolagus cuniculus, assembly GCF_964237555.1. Taxonomy (NCBI): domain Eukaryota; kingdom Metazoa; phylum Chordata; class Mammalia; order Lagomorpha; family Leporidae; genus Oryctolagus; species Oryctolagus cuniculus. Next base: position 46,731,273 of record NC_091439.1, on the reverse strand, counting down.
TTAGGGAAATGCAAATCAAAACCACAATGAGGTTTCACCTCACCCCGGTTAGAATGGCTCACATACAGAAATCTACCAACAACAGATGCTGGCGAGGATGTGGGGAAAAAGGGACACTAACCCACTGTTGGTGGGAATGCAAACTGGTCAAGCCACTATGGAAATCAGTCTGGAGATTCCTCAGAAACCTGAAGATAACCCTACCATTCAACCCAGCCATCCCACTCCTTGGAATTTACCCAAAGGAGTTTAAATTGATAAAGAAAAAAGCGGTCTGCACCCTAATGTTTATTGCAGCACAATTCACAATAGCCAAGACCTGGAACCAACCTAAATGCCCATCAATGGTAGACTGGATAAAGAAATCATGGGATATGTATTCTTTAGAATACTATACCGCAGTAAGAAACAACGAAATCCAGTCATTTGCAACAAAATGGAGGAATCTGGAACACATCATGCTGAGTGAAGTAAGCCAGTCCCAAAGGGACAAATACCATATGTTCTCCCTGATCGGTGACAACTGACTGAACACCAAAAAGGAAACCTCCTGAAGTGAAATGGACACTATGAGAAATGGTGACTTGATCAGCATAGCCCTGACTGCTAATGGACAACTTAATACATTATCCCTCATAGTATTTTTTTTTGTCTGTTCTACTTAATATGACTGGTTTAATTCTATAATTAATACACAGTTATTCTTAAGTGTTGAAAATTAACTGAAATGTGATCCCTGTTAAACATAAGAGTGGGAATAAGAGAGGGAAGAGATGTATAATTTGGGGCATGCTCGGGCTGACTTGCCCCAATTGGTAGAGTTGGAAACATACCAGGGGATTCCAATTCAATCCCATCAAGGTGGCATGTGCCAATGCCATCTCACTATTCCAAGTGATCAATTTCTGTTCACAATTGATCATAATGAAAGGACTAAGAGTCAAAGGGAGCACATAAACAAGTCTAGTATCTGCTAACACTAACCGATAGAATAAATAAAGGGGAGAGTGATCCAACATGGGAAGTGAGATACTCAGCAGACTCATAGAATGGCGGATGTCCTAAATAGCACTCTGGCCTCAGAATCAGCCCTAAAGGCACTCGGATCTGGCTGAAAAGCCCATGAGAGCATTTCAGGCATGGAAAGCCAAGACACTCTGGCAAAAAGATCTCTGTGAGTGAGATCCCAGTGGAAAGAACAGGTCTTCAAAGAAGGAGGTGCCTTTCTCTGAAGGGAGGAGAGAACCTCCACTTTGACTATGACCGTGTCTAAACAAGATAAGAGTCGGAGAACTCAAGGGGCTTCCATAGCCTTGGAAACTCATGACTGGAACATAGGGAGATTACTGATGCCATAAACAGGAGTATCAATTTGTAAAGTCAACAACAGGAGTCACTGTGCACTTACTCCTCATGTAGGATCTCTGTCCTTAATGTGCTATACACTGAGGCTTAATGCTATAATGAGTATATTTCACTTTGTGTTTCTATGGGGGTGCAAACGATTGAAATCTTTACTTAATGTACACTAAACTGATCTTCTGTAAAAAAAAAAAAATTATCAATTCCCAACTTGACTCTCACTGGGATTAAACATGACAATAGGTCTGATCTGATTTCATCATCATTTAAAAAAAATCATCTATTATTTTTCACTTTATGTTTCTGTGTGGGAGCAAACTGTTGAAATCCTTACTTAAGGTATACTAAGCTGATCTTCTGTATATTAAGATAATCGAAAATGAATCTTGATGTGAATGGAAGGGGAGAGGGAGTGGGAAAGGGGAGGGTTGTGGGTGGGAGGGACGGTATGGGGGGGGAAGCCATTGTAACCCATGAGTCGTACTTTGGAAATTTATATTCATTAAATAAAAGATAAAAAAAAAAGCCAGGCATGCAAAGGTTTTGTAAGGAAACCTATTCAATAGGTGTTAGCTTTCAATGTTATGAGAATAAATAAAGTGTTTGTTATTAATAAATACTAGCTTTTGATACAAAAAAAAGACCTATGAAGTACATAAAGATCTATAACGTATAACAAATAAAGCACAATAAAAGGAAAAAAAAAAACCAAAACCTATGGGATACAGCAAAAGCAGAGTTAAGAAAAAGTTTGTAGCAATTGATGCCTACATGAAGAAGCTGGAAAGGTACTAAATAAAGAGCTATTAATGCATCTCAAGGACCTAGAATATCAACAACAAACCAAACCCAAAACTAGTAGGAGGAAAGAAATAATATTAGAGAAGAAATCATCAAAATTGAAACAAAAAAGTACAATATATCAATATAATGAAAAGCTAGATTTTGAAAAAATAAACAAAACTGATACAGCATTGGTGCACCTAAGCCAGAAAAAAAGACACAAATTAATAAAAACAGGGATGAAAAAGGAAATGTAACATATACCACAGAAATAAAAACAATCATCAGAAATTTTTACAAACAGTTGTATGCCAACAAACTAGGATACCTAGAAGAACTGGATAGATTCTAGAAAGATTGAATCTGCCAAAATTAATTCATTAAGATATAGAAAACCTAAATGGACCAATAACCAAGATGAGATTGAATCAGTAATAAAGACCCTCCCACAAAGAAAACCCCAGGAATGGATGGCTTTACTACTGAATTCTACCAGACATTTAAAGAATAATTCCAATTCTTCTCAAGCAATTGAAAACAACTGAAAAGGAGGGAATCCTCCCAAACTCTTTCTGTGAGGCCTGCATCACTTTAATATCCAAACCTGGAAAAGATGCAACAGAGAAAGAATACCATAGACCAATATTCCTGATGAACACAGATGTAAAAATCCTCAACAAAATATTAGCTAATAGAATGCAACAGCACATCAGAAAGATCATCTACCCTGACCAAGTCGGATTTATCACCAGAATGCAAGAATGCTTCAGGATTCACAAATCCTGTGATTTGTGATATACCACCTTAACAAACTAAGAAAAAAATCATATTATTATCTCAATAGATGCAGAGAAAGCATTTGATACAATATAACATTCTTTCATGAAGAAAACCTTAAGGAAACTGGGTATAGAAGGAACATTCCTCAACAAAACCAAGGCAATATATGACAAGCTCACAGAAAACATCCTATTAAATAGAGAAAAGCTGGCATCATACTTCCTAAGATGCAGAACCAGACAAGGATGCCCAGTATCATCATTGCTATTTAATACAGTCCTGGAAGTTTTAGCTAAAGCCATTAGGCAAGAAAAAGAAATCAAAGGGGTACAAATTAGAAATGAGGAACTCAAACTATCCTTATCTGCAGATGGCATGATCATATATATGCAAGATCCCAAACACTCCACTGAGAGACTACTGGAACTCATAAAAGGGTTTTATAAAATGGCAGAATATACAATTAAACTAGAAAAGTCAATAGCCTTTATATACACAGACAGTGCCATGGCCAGGAAAGAACTTGTGAGATCAGTACCATTCACAGCAGCTCCAAAAAGAACCAGATACCTTGGAATAAATTTAACCAAGGATGTCAAAGATCTCTATAATTTTCCATGTTCATGGATTGGAAGAATCAACATCATCAACATCCATACTACCAAAAGAAATTTACAGATTCAGTGTGATCCCAATCAAAATAACAATGACCTTCTTGGCAGATCTAGTGAAAACTATGCTGAAATTCAAATGGAAACACAGGAGTTCCCAAATAGCTAAAGCAATATTATTCTACAAAAACAAAGGCAGCTCATGACAAGAGCCTAGGGTGATTACTGATGCCATAAACAAGAGTGTCAATTTGTTAAGTCAACAACAGGAGTCACTGTGCACTTACTCCTCATGTAGGATCTTTGTCCTTAGTGTGCTATACATTGATTTAATGTTATAACTAGTAATCAAACAGTATTTTTCACTTTATGTTTCTGTGTGGGAGAAAACTGTTGAAATCTTTACTTAATGTATGCTAAACTGATCTTCTGTATATAAAGAGAATTGAAAATGAATCTCGATGTGAATGGAAGGGGAGAGGGAGTGGGAAAGGGGAGGGTGGCGGGTGGGAGGGAAGTTATGGGGGGGGGGAAGCCATTGTAATCCATAAGCTGTACTTTGGAAATTTATATTCATTAAAGAAAAGTTTAAAAATAAAACAAAGCTGGAGGCATTCAATACCTGATTTCAAGACATACTACAGGGCAGTTATAATCAAAACAGCCTGGTACTGACACAAAACTAGACTTATAGGCCAATGGAATAGAATAGAATCTCCAGAAACCAATCCATGCATCTACAATCAACTTATATTTTATAAAGGGGAGGAAATTAATCCATGGAGCAGAGACAGTGTCTAACAAATGGTGCTGGAAAAACTGGATCTCCACATGCAGAAGTATGAAATTAGACTCCTGCCTTACAGCCTGCACAACAATCCACTCAAAATGCATCAAAGACATAAATCTACAACCCGACACCATCAAATTATTAGAGAACATGGGGGAAACTCTTCAAGACATTGGCATAGACAAAGACATCTTGGAATAGAGCCCAGAAGAACAGGCAATCAAAGCCAAAATTGACAAATGGGAGTACAACAAGCTGAGATGCTTCTGCACTGCAAAAGAAAAACTCAGAAAAACAAAAAGGCAACTGACAGAATGTGAGAAACTATTTGCAAACTACAGAACTGATAAAGGGTTAACATCTAGGATCTATAGAGAGCTCATGAATTTCAACAACAAACAATCCAGTAAAGACATGAGGAAGAACTTAAACAGACATTTTTTTAAGAGAGGAAATTCAAATGGCCAACAGATACTTGTGAAAATGCTCAGGATTCCTAGCAATCAGGGATATGAAAATAAAACCACAAAAAGTTTCCACCTCTCTGCATTTAGAATGACCTTCATACAGAAATCAGCAAACAACAAATGGTGGCAAGAATGTGGGGAAAAAGGTGCTCTGGTCCACTACTGGTGGTAATGTAAACTGGTATAACCACTGTGGGAGACAGTATGGAGATACCTGAGAAACCTGAATATAGATCTACTACATGATCCAGTTTTCCCACTCCTGGGAATATACCCAAACCAAAAGAGAACAGTACATGAAAGAGGTATCTGTACCCCCATGATCATTACAGCACAATTCACAAGAGAAAAGATGTGAAATAACCCAGCTGTCTATCAACTAGTACTAGATAAAAGAAATTTTGGGATATATACACTATGGAGTACTACTCATGTGTAAACAAAACAAAACCCAAATCCTTTATTTTGCAGCAAGATGGTCATACCTGGAATCCATTATACTTAGTAAAATAAACCAGTCCCCAAAAGGAAAATATCATGTTTTCCCTGATCCAATGCAACTAATACCTGAAATGTAATGTAATCGAGTGAAATAGTCTTTTGGATAATGGATGATTGTTGATAGCCCTTGTCATGTCCACTGAGGAACAATCTTTAGTTTTATTTTGTTATTTGTTATTTTTTTTCTTTATCTTCATACTATTTGTTCAGCTCTTCTAATTAGAGTATTGCTAGCTATAAGATCACTAACGAATCTGGTAATAGATCACTGTAAAAATTAAGAATGGGAATCCAAGGTTTGGGGGGGGGGAGGTGAGAATGTGGGCAGGAGGGAGGGCAAGCTCCACTCTGTCTCTGAAATTTATGAAATCTGTAGGACTTACATAACAATAAATATTTGCCGGTGTTGTGGCTCACTAGGCTAATCCTCCACCTGCGGCGCTGGCATCCCGGGGTTCTAGTCCCAGTTGGGGTGCCAGATTCTGTCCCGGTTGTTCCTCTTCCAGTCCAGCTCTCTGCTGTGGCCCAGGAGGGCAGTGGAGGATGGCCCAGGTCCTTGGGCCCTGCACCCACATGGGAGACCAGGAGGAAGCACCTGGCTCCTGGCTTCGGATTGGTGCAGTGCGCCAGCACGTTGTAGCAGCCACTTGAGGGGTGAACCAACGGAAAAAAAGAAGACCTTTCTCTCTGTTTGTCTCTCTCTCTCTCACTGTCTAACTCTGCCTGTCCAAAAAAAAAAAAGATAAATATTTACAAAACTAAAAAAAATCAGTTAATGAGACAAATGTGGCTTTATTAAATTTAATTTTCTTTGGGAAGCAGAGAGAGGAGAACCTCTATCTCTGGCTCATTCCCCAAATTGCTGCTTCAGATGGGCCTGGACGTGCTAAAGCCAGGAGCCAGGAATTCCATGTGGAACTCACACACTGATGGCATGGGCTTTGGGTACTTGAGCCATCACCTGTTGCCTCCCAGGATGCACATTGGCTGGAAGCTGCATCAGAAGCAAAGTGCAGACTCAAAGCCAGACTGGTGAAAGATGTGGGCATGCTAAGTGCTTTCTTAACTGCTGTATCCCTGTTGTTGTTTTGGAAGAAGAATTGATTGGAATTACTGGGTCTTCTCTTACAGCAAGGAGAGTCCCTCTAACATTTTATCATGCCTGTAACATTCCTAGTTGCCTCCAGAGAGAACTACAGGGAGATTTCACTCTCTCCTACCTTCATGTTACTACAGACGGAGCAAAGATTAAGTTTCAGGGGCTGGTGTTGTAGCACAACAGGTTAAGCCGTCACTTTCAATACTATCATCCCTTAGCTGAGCACTGGTTCAAGTCACAGCTGCTCTGCTTCTGATCCAGTTCCCTGTTGATGTGCCTGGGAAGGCCAAGAAGGTTGGCCCAAGTACTTGGGTCCCTGCTACCTATGTGGGAGAACAACATGGAGCTCCTGGCTTTGGCCTGGCCTAGGTGTGGCCATCATTACCATTTAGGGGAGTGAACCAATCAATAGAAGAGATATCTCTGTCTCTAAAAATAAATAAATAACTTAGAGTGCACATGTGAGGCTATCATAGTTGATTGGTCACATTTTTTATGGATGTTGCAAACAAGCACATTTATGGCATGCCCAGGGTTTGCCACCACTGTCACTCCAGAAACCACCTCTTGGTAACTTATCAAGTACAACTTGGTAACTGGACCAAGTATAAAGAGAAAAATTAACATCTGACTGCTCCAGTAAATCCAAGTTGTTCAGCAGTGACAGCATTACCGGAAAAGTCTGCTTCTTAAGCAGGTATGATGCTCATTGTCTGGAAACAGGTGGTCAGGTAGATAAAGTGCTATTCTAATCTTTTGGACTACATCACCCAGAAAGAATGCCATTGCAGTGCAAAGGGAAATGAAAGAGACAGAGGATGCAGCACACACTGTGAGGCAAGAACCTGTTTGCACTCTGTCTTATGTGTAACTGGAAAGGCCACAGCCTTCAGCTTTAGCCAAGATTGAGTGAGCAAAGTCTTTGAAGCATCTCAGTGCCATCAACTCCACCATGACTGTGACAACACTACACTGGCTACTTCATTTTCAGTAACATGGCCTGCAACAAAAGCCAGAAGATGTTTCTTTTTGTTTGCAAGCTATCAAGGGGTCTGAGAAGACTCACTTTTGTCCCTTTATGTTAGCTCACAAATGGAACAACAGGACAAGAAAGAAGGCCTCATATCTCAGTGAGAAAAGATGCAAGCTCATTATTTCTTTTTTATTTTTTTTCAACTTATTTAATCAATATAAATTTCCAAAGTACAACTTTTGAATTATAGCGGCTTTTCCCCCCATAACCTCTCTCCCACCCGCAACCATCCCATCTCCCACTCTCTCTCCCATCCCATTCTTCATCACGATTCATTTTCAATTATCTTTATTATTTCTAACAGGCAACAGCTTAGCTCCAGGTACAATCTCTGTTTCTTGGCCATGAAAACCTAACATGGTCAATTCTCCAGTTTCCTTCATAAAAGGCGGTGAAAGACATTGACTGATGGCAGATATTTTTCCGGATCCCTTGTACCTTGAGCCCATTCATTCTGGATGTGCCAAGAGCATTGATTCCCAAGAGTGCACAACCAGCTGGAGAGGTTGCAGCATAGGACACACTACCTATGCTCTCACAAAGGGCCCTGTGCATAGAGGAGCCCAATGCTGGGAAGAACATCTTTTATGGTTTATACTTTGCTATCATCCTCTGGATATTCTTGATAATTTGGGGACAAGGAGCTGTTCACTTTAATTTCTCATTGGGTCCAGAAATTACATAGCTGAATATGCTAACAGATGGGGATGGGGCAGAGTGACCTGCTGTGAGGAAGGAACTCCCTTTAACAGAATCATCTGATAGTTCAATAAAAGAAATAAGTGCAGCATTAAACACTTGAATACAGAGTATTACTGTACAGCACAGGACATAAAATATTAAATATTGATGGCTATAAAAATAATTTACCCCCAGTGAGCAGACTTTTTGACTTTCCTCATAATTCATGCTCTCTTTTCTAAAGCTCTGTTAGTGCCCCGCTTCATTGTTTATAAGCTCTGTCACACATGTGCTGCTGATATCAGAACCCAGCAGCTCTAGGGGTTGGAGGTGTTGCTATTTATTTGTTTATTTTGGTGGGGGTTGCTTGTTTATAGTCTCTCCTAGAGACTTGAAATAGGGAAAAAGAGGAGGGTTTGGTCTTACAGCTTTGGGAGTGCCTGTGGCTCCTTTTCTTCTTTAGGGTAGCTAGCTCAAGGGTGTTTGGCATGGCTGTGACGATGCTGTTTGGGATGCCAGCATCTCATATGGGAGTGCTTGGGTTTCAGTCCCAGCGCTGCTTCTGATTCCAGATTCCTGCTCATGTGCACCCTGGGAGATAGAAGGTGAAGGCTGCTGTGGGTGTTGAGTGAACCAGGGGATGTTGGTCTCGGTCTTTCTGTTTCTCTCTTTCAAATAAAATGAAAATAAAGATAGAAAAGCTAAGACAAAAAAACTTTGTATTATAGAAATTTTAAAATTATAAAGACAGTACTGGGGGAGTCCTGGGCACAGTCTGAAGCCCAAGTGGTGAATCCTACTCCTGTTTTTGCTTCTCATCTCTGGTTCTCCCAGGCTAGAGGGGCACTGTGTGGCCCAAAGCCCCCATCATGAACAGTGTTGTCAGACTGTCCAGTCCCACTGCACCGAGTGAGCAGAGACACTGCTACGAGGCAGACCATGCTAGGGGCTGCAGGGGCCACTCTTCAGCCAGGGGCAGGAGCCCTCTGTGGCTGAGGTCAGTGCTTCCTGGCACAAACATAATGAACAACCCCATACTTAACCTTCTAGTTTGAAATCACAACATCAACAGTGGCCAATCTTACTTCAAGATACTGTGTGGGACTCCACTTGTGTTGGTTTCCCAAAACAGGGTGTTTCACAATTAGGACATTAGTAACTTACTCATTAAGCACAGCCATGTTAAAAATTAAGTTCTATATATTAAAAGCCATGTAAATTAGATGAACATTAAAGAAAATGCTCAAAACTCATCATTTTCTCTTTCCCTCACTATTAACAGACTCATGCTCTTACTTCATCCATCATGTCTGGTGAGAGTCCCATACAGTGATTTGAGCATTAGCTTCAGTGACATCACACTGGTAGAGGGACATCAGCCCTCTACCAGGGCTGTGTAATATATTGACACAATGGCCACAGCCATTGCTCTGAATCAGGACTTCTGTGTGATATTCTGATTTAGGCAAGAATCTATCTGCAATCCAACCATTAGTAGAACTCTGTCATGGCCTACAACAACATTAAACATCTGATAAATTACTTCAAAATCTAAACTACATCTAGAACTCAAATTGATTCTGATGGACTTTTTTCTGGAAAAAATTTATGTCCTCATGCAAATCCTTTTGCTGGAAGTCCAATTTATTTATTTTTATTTATTTACTTTTTGACAGGCAGAGTGGACAATGAGAGAGAGAGACAGAGAGAGAGGTCTTCCTTTTCCATTGGTTCACTGTCCAATGGCCACTGTGGGCGGTGCACCAGGCTGATCTGAAGCTGGGAGCCAGGTGCTTCTTCCTGGTCTCCCATGTGGGCGCAAGGCCCAAGCACTAGGGCCATCCTCCACTGCACTCCTGGGCCATAGCAGAGAGCTGGACTGGAAGAGGGATAACCGAGACAGAATCTGGTGCCCCGACTGGGACTAGAGCCTGGTGTGCTGGTGCCACAGGTGGAGGATTAGCCTATTGAGCCGTGGCATCAGCCCCAATTTATTTTAAATGTTAATTTGCTCAATAGTTTTTCAGTGCTTCCTCTGACATTTCCTGTAAATTGTGGAGATTGTACAAAAAACTAAAAGTAGCTTTTTGATTGCATAGGAATGGAATTTTAATTGCATATCAAAAAACCATTTTACCAAGAAAACATTGATGTCACTAGAAAAATATTTTTTAAATTCAATGATCTTACAGTAATAGCTTATACACCTATGACAAAATGGACATGTCTTAAAGATTATGCCTAGTGGAAAAGATATTCTTTCCCAAAGGAATATAAAATAAGATATTGATATAACAGGCTAAATTAAGGAAGCTTCTTAACACTCACAGAAAACTAAATACAAAATTCATGCAGACGCTGCAAGTAATTCCCAGAACTTGAGGGGTAGGTTAGTTGAGTAACTAAAATTTGTTGTTTGAGATGTATTAATTTGATACACTAATAGCAGTTCAGAGAAGGGACCTGCTCAGGTTTTTGTGCCTGAGAACAATGGCTCCTTTTTAAAGGAAGATCTCAGGAGGGAGGAAAGCAGCCCTTGATTCTTGATGTCAGCAACTATGACTGGCAGTCCCAAATCACAGGCGCTACCTATTTTTACATGATGTATTAGCCAAGAGCGATTCTTCTGGTTTATGAATAGTTGAGAAAAGAAAATCAAAGCCTGATCATAATTTGGGACATGAGAAAAATCAAATCAAATTTCACTGTACAGAAATAAAGCTTTATTGGAACAAAGCCATACTCTTTCTCAAGTAATTATCTATGGCTGTTTTCATGCTACAGCAGCACAATGGAGTAGTTACTGAGTCTAATCTATTTACTTGCTGGTCTTTTACAGAAAAAAATTGCACACCCCTGCTCTAGAAGAAAGAATAATGAAAGGAAATATATCAATTGACTAAGCTCACCCTGAGATTCAGAGAACAGAGGAGAACTAGAGGAGACAGGGTGACTGATGCACATGATGGGGAAGCCAGGAAAGAAGGCTGTAAAGAAGGGCAGGTTATCAATCTTCCTGGAACTTTGTCCTGAGATAATCATCAGAAAAATTATTTTTCATGAAATTTTCTATGGATGCAATGCATTGAGCCACAATTAGGTTTAAAGAAAACTGGGACAAATAGAGAATACACAACAGAAACAGAAATGAAATCTAGACACCTAAATATTAGAGAGTGGATGATGAGTGAGTCAGAGAGAGAAATAAGGAAAGTACATTGAAAATCTACTGGATTGAAATAATAGGAACATATTATTTTATCCTTAGAGGATTTTTTTTAAGATTGATTTATTCCGAAGGCAGAGATACAGAGAGAGAAGAGGTAGAGAAAACTTCCATCTGTTGGTTCACTGCCCAAATGGGTGCAATGAGCAGGGCTGGGCTAGGCTGAATCCAGAAGCTTTATCCTGGCCTCCCACATTGGTACAAAGGCCCAAATATTTTGACCATATTCTGCTTTCCCAGATGCATTAGCAGGAAGCTGGATCAGAAGTGGAGCAGCTGGGACTAAACTAGCACACCTATTGGATCCAGGCAGCGGTTTAGCCTGCAGAGCCACAACACTAGCACCATAAAAGGATAGCTTGAGGAAGAAAAGAAACCCAGAAATCAGGAGAAAAGTCTTAATTAAATCACTTTATACTACAAGTCAGTTATAATCAAAACATCCTAGTACTGGTACAAAAACAGATGGGTAGACCAATGAAATAGAATAGAATCACCAGAAACCAATCCAAGCATCTACAACCAAGTTATATTTGACCAAGGAGCTAACACCAATCCCTGGAGCAAGGTAGATCTCTTTAAAAAAATGGTGATGGCAGAACTGGATTTCCACATGCAGAAGTATGAAGCAAGACCCATAAGCTATACCTTACACAGAAATCCACTCAAAAAAGATTAAAGATCTAATTCTCCGGGCCATTGCTGTGGCACAGTAGGTTAATCCTCTACGTGCATCACTGGCATCCCATATGGGTGCTGGTTCTAGTCCCAGCTGGTCTACTTCTGATCCAACTCTGCTGTGGCCTGGAAAAGCAGTTAAAGATGGCCCAAGCACTTGGGCCCCTGCACCTGCATGGGAGACCCGGAGGAAGTGTCTGGCTTCTGTCTTCAGATCAACTTAGCTCTGACCATTGCAGCCATCTGGGAGAGAAGCAGTGGATGGAAGATTTTTTTTCCTCTCTCTCCCTATCATTGTCTGTAACTCTACCTCTGAAATAAATAAATGAATTCTTTTAAAAAAAATCTAAATGTATGATATGACACCATCATATTATTAGAGATCATTGGGGGAAAACTGCAAGAAATTGGCATAGGCAAAGACTTCTTGGAAAAAAAAAACCCAGAGGTATAGACAGTCAAGGCAAAAATTAACAAATGGGATTACATCAAATTGAGAAATTTCTGTACTGCAAAATAGACAATTAGGAAAGTGAAGAGGCAACCATCAGAATGGGAGAAATTATTTGCAAACTATGCAACTGATAAAGGATTAATAACAGAATCTACAAAGAAATCAAGAAACTCGAGAGGCGGAGCCAAGATGGCGGAATAGTGAGGGCATGCACTGATAGTCAGAGAAAATTTAGTTTAATAAAAGTGGAGTTACGGTAGCCTCAGAAAAAGGATCAGGAAAAAATTGCAGAGGAAACACTTCCGGATCTAGTGGCTGTGATTTGGAGGACCTACTGGGAGAACAAGGTCACCCACTGCGCGGAAGCAAGCCGTGGGAGCCGCAGGGTCTGCGCGCCAGAGCAGGAAGGGGAGTGGATGTCACACAGACACCAGCGGGGAGAGCAGGGGCGCCCAGGGCTCCGAGTCCACACATCGGTACTGGAAGGGGAGGTGAGCTCAGTAACCTGAGACATTGGCGGGGAAACGGTGGTCAGAATCTAGAGGGGAGCAGGAAAGTTCACCAGACTGACTACAGGAGAAAAGGAAAAAAAGGTGGGGGGGGGGTACTGGTACAGACGAGTTTCTCTCTAGTTTCTCTTTCCGCCAACCTTGCAAAGGCCAGCAAGAGACAAAGAGCAGGCCACACTCTAGATAAACATAACAACAGGGGAGAGCTAAGGAACTGAGTCACTACAATTCAGTAGCCTAGGCAACCCAGTGGGAGTCCAGAGGAGAAACAGAGCCTGCACAGACTCTTTGGGTAGAAGCCAGAGATAGGAAGCTAAATACCATCAATTCTGCACAGCCGTGCAGTGTGGTATTACTTACCTCCTGAATAAACAAACAAACAAACAAACAAATAAATAAATAAAAAGAGAGATTTACCACTCATAACCTGAGGGTGTCATCTTTGCACACCCGTAACCCGGAAGAACCAAGCAGAGCTCTCAGGCCACACCCATCTCAAGCCTCCAAGGCTCCTCCAACAGCAGGCAGTCCACTTAACACGGACATAGTATAAAATAAAAAAAAAATCTCACAGTGAGGGAAACAGAATTAACCATGCCAAATAATAAACACGGAAATCGAGGGAACAAGATCAACCCTGACACTACGACGCCTCCAAATAAACAAAACACCCCAAGCCAAGATTATGAAGATGATGAGATAGAAGAAATGCAAGATACGGATTTCAAAAAATTTATGATAAGATCATTTAGAAGTTTTCAAAAGCAAATCCTTGAACTACAGAAATCCTTAGTGGACAGGATTGAAAATCTCTCTCGTGAAAATGAAATTTTAAGGAAGAATCAAAATGAAACGCAGAAACTAGTAGAACAGGAAAGTGTGATAGTGAAGAGAAATAAAAATGAAATGAAGAGCTCAATAGATCGAATGACAAACACACTAGAAAGCCTTAAAAACAGAATGCGTGAAGCAGAAGAGAGAATATCGGACTTAGAAGATAGAGCACAGGAAAACATACAGTCAAACCAAAGAAAAGAAGAGGAAATTAGAAATCTAAAAAATATTGTTGGGAATCTACAGGATACTATTAAAAAAAAACCAACATTAGGGTTCTAGGAGTTCCTGAAGGCATGGAGAGAGAGAAGGGATTAGAAGGCCTTTTTAGTGAGATACTAGCAGAGAACTTTCCAGGTTTGGAGAAGGACAGAGACATCCTAGTACAGGAAGCTCATAGAACCCCCAGTAAACATGACCAAAAGAGATCCTCACCACGACACGTGGTAATTAAACTCACCACAGTGAAACATAAAGAAAAGATCCTAAAATGTGCAAGAGAGAAACATCATATTACTCTCAGAGGATCTCCAGTTAGACTCATAGCAGACTTCTCATCAGAAACACTACAGGCTAGGAGGGAATGGCGAGACATAGCACAGGTGCTAAGAGAGAAAAATTGCCAGCCCAGAATATTTTTTTTTAAACTTTTATTTAATGAATATACGTTTCCAAAGTACGAATAATGGATTACTATGGCTTCCCCCCCATACCGTCCCTCCCACCCCCAACCCTCCCCTTTCCCACTCCCTCTCCCCTTCCATTCACATCAAGATTCATTTTCGATTATCTTAATATACAGAAGATCAGCTTAGTATACATTAAGTAAGGATTTCAACAGTTTGCTCCCACACAGAAACATAAAGTGAAAAATAATAGATGATTTTTTTTAATGATAATGAAATCAGATCAGACCTATTGTCATGTTTAATCCCAGTGAGAGTCAAGTTGGGAGTTGATAGTTTCTTTTCTTTTTTTTTTTTTTTTTTCCACAGAGGATCAGTTTAGTATGCATTAAGTAAAGATTTCAACAGTTTGCACCCCCATAGAAACACAAAGTGAAATATATTATTTGAGTACTCGTTATAGCATTAAATCTCAATGCACAGCACATTAAGGACAGAGATCCTACATGAGGAGTAAGTGCACAGTGACTCCTGTTGTTGACTTTACCAATTGACACTCCTGTCTATGGCATCAGTAATCTCCCTATGCTCCAGTCATGAGTTTCCAAGGCTATGGAAGCCCCTTGAGTTCTCCGACTCTTATCTTGTTTAGACAAGGTCATAGTCAAAGTGGAGGTTCTCTCCTCCCTTCAGAGAAAGGTACCTCCTTCTTTGAAGACCTGTTCTTTCCACTGAGATCTCACTCACAGAGATCTTTTGCCAGAGTGTCTTGGCTTTCCATGCCTGAAATACTCTCATGGGCTTTTCAGCCAGATCTGAATGCCTTTAGGGCTGATTCTGAGGCCAGAGTGCTATTTAGGACATCTGCCATTCTATGAGTCTGCTGAGTATCTCACTTCCCATGTTGGATCACTCTCCCCTTTATTTATTCTATCGGTTAGTGTTAGCAGGTACTAGACTTGCTTATGTGCTCCCTTTGACTCTTAGTCCTTTCATTATGATCAATTGCGAACTGAAATTGATCACTTGGACTAGTGAGATGGCATTGGTACATGCCACCTTGATGGGATTAAATTGGAGTCCCCTGGTATGTTTCTAACTCTACCATTTGGGGCAAGTCAGCTTGAGCATGTCCCAAATTATATATCTCTTCCCTCTCTTATTCCTACTCTTATGTTTAACAGGGATCACATTTCAGTTAAATTTCAACACTTAAGAATAACTGTGTATTAATTACCGAATTAAATCAGTCATATTAAGTAGAACAGACAAAAAAACTACTAAGAGGGATAATGTATTAAGTTGTTCATTAACAGTCAGGGCTATGCTGATCAAGTCACCGTTTCCCATAGTGTCCCTTTCACTTCAACAAGTTTCCTTTTTGGTGTTCAGTCAGTTGTCACCGATCAGGGAGAACATATGGTATTTGTCCCTTTGGGACTGGCTTATTTCACTCAGCATGATGTGTTCCAGATTCCTCCATTTTGTTGCAAATGACTGGATTTCGTTGTTTCTTACTGCAGTATAGTATTCTAAAGAGTACATATCCCATAATTTCTTTATCCAGTCTACCGTTGATGGGCATTTAGGTTGGTTCCAGGTCTTAGCTATTGTGAATTGTGCTGCAATAAACATTAGGCTGCAGACCGCTTTTTTGTTTGCCAATTTAAATTCCTTTGGGTAAATTCCAAGCAGTGGGATGGCTGGGTCGAACGGTAGGGTTATCTTCAGGTTTCTGAGGAATCTCCAGACTGACTTCCATAGTGGCTTGACCAGTTTGCATTCCCACCAACAGTGGGTTAGTGTCCCTTTTTCCCCACATCCTCGCCAGCATCTGTTGTTGGTAGATTTCTGAATGTGAACCATTCTAACTGGGGTGAGGTGGAACCTCATTGTGGTTTTGATTTGCATTTCTCTGATTGCTAATGACCTTGAACATTTTTTCATGTGCCTGTTGGCCCTTTGGATTTCCTCTTTTGAAAAATGTCTATTGAGGTCCTTGGCCCATCTCTTAATTGGGTTGTTGGTTTTGTTTTTGTGGAGTTTCTTGATCTCTTTGTAGATTCTGGTTATTAACCCTTTATCTGTTGCATAGTTTGCAAATATTTTTTCCCATTCTGACGGTTGTCTCTTCACTCTCCTGACTGTTTCTTTTGCAGTACAGAAACTTCTCAATTTGATGCAATCCCAATAGTTAATTTTGGCTTTGACTGCCTGTGCCTCCCAGGTCTTTTCCAGAAACTCTTTGCCTGTGCCAATATCTTGAAGGGTTTCTCCAATGTTCTCTAGTAACTTGATGGTGTCAGGTCGTAGATTTAGGTCTTTAATCCATGTTGAGTGGATTTTTGTGTAAGGTGTAAGGTAGGGGTCTTGCTTCATGATTCTGCACGTGGAAATCCAGTTTTCCCAGCACCATTTATTGAATAGACTGTCCTTGCTCCAGGAATTAGTTTTAGATCCTTGATCAAATCTAAGTTGGCTGTAGATGTTTGGGTTGATTTCTGGTATTTCAATTCTGTTCCATTGGTCTATTCTTCTGTTTCTGTACCAGTACCATGCTGTTTTGATTACAACTGCCCTGTAGTATGTCCTGAAATCTGGTATTGTGATGCCTCCGGCTTTGTTTTGTTGTACAAGATTGCTTTAGCTATTCGAGGTCTCTTGTGCCTCCATATAAATTTCAGCACCAATTTTTCCAGATCTGAGAAGAAGGTCTTCGGTATCTTGATTGGTATTGCATTGAATCTATAAATTGCTTTTGGGAGAATGGACATTTTGATGATATTGATTCTTCCAATCCATGAGCATGGAAGATTTTTCCATTTCTTGGTATCCTCTTCTATTTCTTTCTTTAAGGTTTTGTAATTTTCATCGTAGAGATCTTTAACGTCCTTGGTTAAGTTTATTCCAAGGTATTTGATTGTTTTTGTAGCTATTGTGAATGGGATTGATCTTAGAATTTCTTCCTCAGCCATGGCATTGTCTGTGTATACAAAGGCTGTTGATTTTTGTGCATTGATTTTATACCCTGCTACTTTGCCAAACTCTTCTATGAGTTCCAATAGTCTCTTGGTAGAGTTCTTTGGGTCCCCTAAATAAAGAATCATGTCATCTGCAAAGAGGGATAGTTTGAGTTCTTCCTTCCCAATTGGAATCCCTTTAATTTCGTTTTCTTGCCTAATAGCTCTGGCTAGAACCTCCAGAACTATATTGAATAGCAGTGGTGAGAGTGGACATCCCTGTCTGGTCCCAGATCTCAGTGGAAATGCTTCCAACTTTTCCCCATTCAATAGGATGTTGGCTGTGGGTTTTTCATAGATTGCTTTGATTGTATTGAGGAATGTTCCTTCCAAACCCAGTTTGCTTAGAGTTTTTATCATGAACGGGTGTTGTATTTTATCAAATGCTTTCTCGGCATCTATTGAGAGAATCATATGGTTTTTCTTCTGCAGTCTGTTAATGTGGTGTATCACATTGATTGTCTTGCGCACATTAAACCATCCCTGCATACCAGGGATAAATCCCACTTGGTCTGGGTGGATGATCTTTCTGATGTGTTGTTGCATTCTATTGGCGAGAATTTTATTGAGGATTTTTGCATCTATGTTCATCAGGGATATTGGTCTGTAATTTTCTTTCAGTGCTGCATCTTTCTCTGGCTTAGGGATTAAGGTGATGCTGACTTCATAGAAAGAATTTGGGAGGATTCCCTCTTCTTCGATTGTTCTGAATAGTTTGAGAAGAATTGGAGTTAGTTCTTCTTTAAATGTCTGGTAGAATTCAGCAGTGAATCCATCTGGTCCTGGGCTTTTCTTTGTTGGGAGGGCCTTTATTACTGTTTCAATTTCTGTCTCAGTTATGGGTCTGTTTAGGTTTTCGATGTCTTCCTGGTTCAATTTAGGTAGGTTGCATGTGTCCAGGAATCTATCCATTTCTGATAGGTTTCCCTGTTTGCTGGCATACAAGTCCTTGTAGTAATTTCTGATGATTCTTTTTATTTCTGTGGTGTCTGTTGTTACATTTCCTTTTTCATCTCTGATTTTATTGATTTGGGTCTTTTCTCTTCTTTTTTTAGTTAGTTGGGCCAATGGGGTGTCAATTTTGTTTATTTTTTCAAAAAACCAGCTCCTCGTTTGGCTGATTTTTTGTAATGTTTTTCTTGATTCAATCCTGTTGATTTCTTCTCTGATTTTAATTATTTCTCTTCTCCTACTAGATTTGGGTCTGGTTTGCTGTAGGTTTTCTAGATCCTTGAGGTGAATAGAAAGCTCATCTATTTGGTGCCTTTCCAATTTCTTGATGTAGGCACCTATTGATATAAACTTTCCTCTTAACACTGCTTTTGCTGCGTCCCATAAGTTTTGGTATGTTGTGCTGTTATCCTCATTTACTTCCAGAAAGTTTTTGATTTCTCTTTTGATTTCTTCTATGACCCATTGTTCATTCAGGAGCATGTTGTTCAATCTCCATGTGTTTGCATATGCTCTAGGGATTCCTGAGTTGTTCATTTCCAACTTCATTCCTTTATGGTCTGAGAAGCTGCATGGTATGATTCTAATTCTTTTGAATTTGCTGAGACTTGCTTTATGGCCTAGTATGTGGTCAATCCTAGAGAAGGTTCCATGTACTGCTGAGAAGAATGTATAATCTTTAGCTGTAGGATTGAAAGTTCTGTATATATCTGTTAGATCCATTTGGGCTATAGTGTCGTTTAAATCTACTGTATCCTTGTTGATCTTCTGTCCTATTGATCTGTCTATTTCTGAGAGTGGAGTATTGAAGTCCCCCAGTACTATTGTATTGGGGTCTAAGTCTCCCTTTAAGTCCGTTAACAAATCTTTTAGATAAACCGGTGCCCTGTAGTTAGGTGCATATACATTGATAATTGTTATATCTTCCTGTTGAATTGATCCCTTAATCATTATGTAGTGTCCCTCTTTGTCTCTCTTAATGGTTTTTGTGGTAAAGTTTATGGTGTCTGATATTAAGATGGCTACGCCTGCTCTTTTTTCATTTCTGTTGGCATGGTATATCTTTTTCCAGCCTTTCACTTTCAGTCTGTATGGATCTTTGTTGGAAAGATGTGTTTCTTGTAAGCAGCAAATAGATGGGTTTTGTTTTTTAACCCAATCAGCCAAACGGTGTCTTTTAACTGGACAGTTCAGGCCATTCACGTTCAATGTGACTAATGATAAGTGGTAACTTTGCCCTGCCATTTGCCAAAGATAAGTTCTAATATATGCTTTGAATTCCCTGTGATCTTTTGCTGTGAGCTTTCCTTCCTTTATCTTCTTTCATATTGATGACCGTGTTTCTGTGTTTCTGTGTGTAACACATCTTTAAGCATCTTTTGCAAGGCTGGATGAGTGGCGACAAATTCTTTCAATTTCTGTTTGCTATGAAAAGTCTTTATTTCACCTTCATTCACAAATGATAGCTTTGCAGGATATAATATTCTGGGCTGGCAGTTGTTCTCTCTTAGTACCTGGGCTATATCTCGCCATTCCCTCCTAGCTTGTAGAGTTTCTGATGAGAAGTCAGCTGTGAGTCTGATTGGAGATCCTCTGAGAGTAATCTGACGTTTCTCTCTTGCACATTTTAGGATCTTTTCTTTATGTTTCACTGTGGAGAGTTTAATTACCATGTGTCGTGGTGAGGATCTCTTTTGGTCATGTTTACTAGGGGTTCTGTGAGCTTCCTGTACTAGGATGTCTCTGTCCTTCTCCAAACCTGGAAAATTTTCTGCTAATATCTCACTAAAAAGGCCTTCTAATCCTTTCTCCCTCTCCATGCCTTCAGGAACTCCTAGAACCCGAATGTTGGGTTTTTTTTTAATAGTATCCTGAAGATTCCTGACAATATGTTTTAGATTTCTAATTTCCTCTTCTTTTCTTTGGTCTGACTGTATCCTTTCCTGTTCTCTGTCTTCTAAGTCTGATATTCTCTCTTTTGCTTAACCCATTCTGTTTGTAAGGCTCTATATTGTGTTTTTCATTTGATCTATTGAATTCTTCACTTTAGTCACTATCACAGTTTCCTGTTGTACTAGTTGTTTCGTTTCATTTTGATTCCTCCTTAATATTTCATTTTCATGAGAGAGATTTTCTATCTTGTCCATTAAGGATTTCTGTAGTTCAAGAATTTGTTTTTGAGAACTTCTTAATGTTCTTATCAATTTTTTGAGATCTGCTTCTTGCATTTCTTCTATGTCATCATCTTCATAATCTTGAATTGGGGTGTCTTTTTCATTTGAGGGCTTCATGGTGACTTCCTTGTTTTTATTACCTTGGTTTTTGCGTTTGTTATTTGTCATATTGGAGATATTTGGTTTCTTCACTGTGGTGCTTTTTCTTGTTATACTATGACTCTAGATTAAGTGGACTATCTGTCTTTGATGGAGCCTTAGGGCTTGAGATGGGTGTGGCCTGAGAGCTCTGTTTGGTGTGCCAAAGGTGACACTCCCAGGTTAGGCGTGGTAAACCTCTCTCTCTCTCTCTCTCTCTTTTTTTTTTGATTCAACAGGGAAGTTATTCTGCACAGCTGAACAAAGTTGGAGGTAGTTAGCAGGCAAATGATATACCCACAGGAGCCAGAGATCAGAAGCTCTTTCCCAAGGACCACACAGGGAATCTGTTCGGCCCTTAGAGTGGGCTCAAATTCTCCTTCAGTCTCCCACTGGGTTGCCAAAGTTACGGAATTGTAGCGTCTCTGGAGAGTGCTCACGTGAATTCCGTGAGTTCTCTCCCCCACCGGCTCTTTTTTCACAGTCTCAGTTCAGTAGCACCATAAATTTACTAAGTCCTAATCTCCTGTAAATTCGCCCCACCCAGAGTCAGGTTTTACTGCTAGGCTCAGGGCCGGTGCAGACCTGAGGTCGCTCTGCTTATGACGTATGTCCAAGATGGCGCCTGCTCTTTGTCTTGCTCGCCCTTGAGAGGTGAGCGGAGAGAGAGAAACCCGTGTCCATACCAGTCACCTTTTTTTTTTCCCTCTCTCTCTCTTCCAGTTAGCTTGGTGAAGTCCCCCCCGCCCCGGGGGTCATTCCCTCTAGTCTCCTCTCTCCGCTTGCCTGCCGGTGTCTCGGGTTATTGAGGTTCGGCTCACCTCGCGTTCCAGCGCTGGTGTGTTGAGTCTGCCGCTGATGTCCCGAACTGTGGGCTCCCACGCTCTCCACGCAGGTCTGCTCCCCTTCCAGCGCCGATGTGTGGACTCGGAGCCCTGGACTTCCCAAGTCTCCCCGCTGTTGCACTCCCCTTCGAGCACTTGCGCGCAGACCCTGCAGCTTGCGCAGCTCAGTCCCGCGGCTCGGCTTCCGCGGCTCAGTCCCGCGGATCGGTCCTGCGGTTCGGCTTTCGCGCGCGGTGGCCAGCCCAGAATATTATGTCCTGCTAAGCTCTCATTTGTGAATGAAGGTGAAATAAAGACCTTTCATAGCAAACAGAAATTGAAAGACTTTGTGGCCACTCGTCCGGTCCTGCAAAAGATACTTAAAGATGTGCTACACTCAGAAACACAGAAACATGGCCATCAATATGAAAGAAGGTAAAGGAAGAACACCTACCAGTAAAAGAGCATGAGAAGCTCAAAGCATATACTAGAAAGTATCTCCGGGAAAATGGTAGGGCAAAGTCACTATGTATCAATAGTCACATTAAACGTTAATGGACTTAACTCTTCAGTTAAAAGACACCCATTGGCTGACTGGCTTAAGGAACAACACCCAACTATTTGTTGCCTACAAGAAACACATCTCTCTAACAAAGATGCATGCAGACTGAAAGTGAAAGGTTGGAAAAAGATATTCCATGCCAACAAAAACCAAAAAAAGCAGGTGTAGCCATATTAATATCAGACAAATTAAACTTTAATACAAAAACTGTTAAGAGAGACAAAGAGGGGCACTATATAATGATTAAGGGTTCAATTCAACAGGAAGATGTAACTATTATAAATGTATATGCACCTAATTACAGGGCACCGGTCTATTTAAAAGATATGTTAAGGAATTTAAAGGGAGACTTAGATTCCAATACAATAGTACTGGGGGACTTCAATACTCCACTCTCAGAAATAGACAGATCATCCGGACAGAAGATCAACAAGGAAACAGCAGATTTAATCGACACTATTGCCCAAATGGATCTAACAGATATCTACAGAACTTTCAATCCTACATCTAAAGACTTCACATTCTTCTCAGCAGTGCATGGAACCTTCTCTAGGATTGATCACATACTAGGTCATAAAGCAAGTCTCAGCAAATTTAAAAAAATTAGAATCATACCATGCAGCTTCTCAGACCACAGCGGAATGAAGCTGGAAATTAGCAACTCAGGAAACCCCAGAAAGTATGCAAACACATGGAGACTGAACAACATGCTCCTGAATGAACACTGGGTCATTCAAGAAATCAAAAGAGAAATCAGAAACTTTCTGGAAGTAAATGAGGATAACAACACAACATATCAAAACTTATGGGATACGGCAAAAGCAGTATTGAGAGGCAAGTTTATAGCAATAGGGGCCTATATCAAGAAATTGGAAAGGCACCAAAAAAATGAGCTTTCAGCGCATCTCAAGGACCTAGAAAAACAGCAGAAAACCAGACCCAAATCTAGTAGGAGAAGAGAAATAATTAAAATCAGAGAAGAAATCAACAGGATTGAATCAATAAAAACACTACAAAAAATCAGCCAAGCGAAGAAATGGTTTTTTGAAAAAATAAACAAAATTGACACCCCATTGGCCCAACTAACTAAAAAAGGAAAAGACCCAAATCAATAAAATCAGAGATGAAAAAGGAAACGTAACAACAGACACCACAGAAATAAAAAGAATCATCAGAAATTACTACAAGGACTTGTATGCCAGCAAACAGGAAAACCTATCAGAAATGGATAGGTTCCTCGACACATGCAATCTACCAAACTTGAACCATGAAGACATAGAAAACCTAAATAGACCCATAACTGAAACAGAAATTGAAACAGTAATTAAGGCCCTCCCAACAAAGAAAAGCCCAGGACCAGATGGACCAGATGGATTCACTGCTAAATTCTACCAGACATTTAAGAAGAACTAATTCCAATTCTTCTCAAACTATTCAGAACAATCGAAAAAGAGGGAATCCTCCCAAATTCTTTCTATGAAGCCAGCATCACCTTAATCCCTAAGCCAGAGGAAGATGCAGCACTGAAAGAAAATTACAGACCAATATCCCTGATGAACATAGACGCAAAAATCCTCAATAAAATTCTGGCCAATAGAGTACAACTACACATCAGGAAAATCATCCACCCAGACCAAGTGGGATTCATCCCTGGTATGCAGGGATGGTTCCACATTTGCAAATCAATCAATGTGATTCACCACATTAACAGACTGCAAAAGAAAAACCATATGATTATCTCAATAGATGCAGAGAAAGCATTTGATAAAATTCAACACCCTTTCATGATGAAAACTCTAAGCAAATTGGGTATAGAAGGAACATTCCTCAATATAATCAAAGCAATTTATGAAAAACCCATGGCCAGCATCCTATTGAATGGGGAAAAGTTGGAAGCATTTCCACTGAGATCTGGCACCAGGCAGGGATGTCCACTCTCACCACTGCTATTTAACATAGTTCTGGAAGTTTTAGCCAGAGCCATCAGACAAGAAAAAGAAATCAAAGGAATACAAATCGAGAAGGAAGAAGTCAAACTATCCCTCTTTGCAGACGATATGATTCTGTACTTAGAGGATCCAAAGAACTCTACTAAGAGACTATTGGAACTCATAGAGGAGTTTGGCAAAGTGGCAGGATATAAAATCAATGCACAAAAATCAACAGCCTTTGTATACACAAGCAATGCCATGGCTGAGGAAGAACTGCTAAGATCAATCCCATTCACAATAGCTACAAAAACAATCAAATACCTTGGAATAAACTTAACCAAGGACGTTAAAGATCTCTACGATGAGAATTACAAAATCTTAAAGAAAGAAATAGAAGAGGATACCAAAAAATGGAAAAATCTTCCATGCTCATGGATTGGAAGAATCAACATCATCAAAATGTCCATTCTCCCAAAAGCAATTTATAGATTCAATACAATCCCAATCAAGATACCAAAGACATTCTTCTCAGATCTAGAAGAAATGATGCTGAAATTCATATGGAGGCACAAGAGACCTCGAATAGCTAAAGCAATCTTGTACAACAAAACAAAGCCGGAGGCATCACAATACCAGATTTCAGGACATACTACAGGGCAGTTGTAATCAAAACAGCATGGTACTGGTACAGAATCAGATGGATAGACCAATGGAACAGAACTGAAACACCAGAAATCAACCCAAACATCTACAGCCAACTTAGATTTGATCAAGGATCTAAATCCAATTCCTGGAGCAAGGACAGTCTATTTAATAAATGGTGCTGGGAAAACTGGATTTCCACGTGCAGAAACATGAAGTAAGACCCCTACCTTACACCTTACACAAAAATCCACTCAACATGGATTAAAGACCTAAATCTATGACCTGACACCATCAAGTTATCAGAGAACCTTGGAGAAACCCTTCAAGATAATGGCACAGGCAAAGAGTTTCTGGAAAAGACCCGGGAAGCTTAAAAGTTTTCCTTTATTTTACAAAAATCTGGGTAACAGGAAAGGACAACTTATAGTGACGAAGTCTCCCCTTGATAAAATAAACCGCCGGCTAAAATCATGCATTTGGATACATTGAGAGAAATGAGGAAGTTGGTATGTTCAAGTGGAGAGTTGGTGGGAGCTGTATTGACAGGACAGAGTGGGCATCACTATGCCACTAACTGAAACAATGAGAAGGAAGCCCACAAAGAAGCTACTATTTCACTTTCTGTCATGACTGGGTTTCCTCATTGGGGGATGAATCCTGCCCACAGTATACTGTGCCCTGAAGAAATCTTGAACACAACTTAAATGTTTACTGTTAAGTGAATTCCCCACTACTGGCTTGAAATAATCCATCTTTTAAAAATTTTTGTGAGTCACCTTACTGGGTTTTTTCCCCAACCCTAGTGAAAGATCTGATATTACCTCATGAAGAAGTGCATAAAAGTATTGATATTAGGAACCAAGGAGTGTATTTGTCAAACCTTTATTCAAGATTTTTTATCCACGATTTTGCCCATCATTTTGTTTTTTACAAAAGCATAGCTAAGACTCTGCTTGTGGAAGAGAATGAAAGATAACTATGCATGTGGGGTGTTCCACTTGCTGACTTCAGTCGGGGCTGACAGAGCTCACCATCACAGGCGCTTGATGCAGCAGGTGAGAGCTGTAAGTGCAGTCAGCCCTTTTCCTTCCTGACTCTTCTTCCATTTAGGCTGCATGCTTAAAGACCCAGGGGAGGCCCCTCTTTGGATTCTTGCTGCCCTGCCAGGACCCTGCTTCCTGCCCTCTCTGCATGGCTCCTACAACCACTGCTTTCACACTTCCTGGGGGTCTGGTAGGCAGACCCAACTCCTCCACATCTCTGTACCTTGCAGAGTGGGAAGCAAGGAGAGAGAGTCAGGCCAAAGAGAAGACTGTTGGCATTGAGACACATAGAAGAGTGCAGTCTGGCCTCTCCCAAGAGGACTTGAATGTTCTCAGAGGCCTCCTTTCCTTTAATGGATTATAAAGTTGACACATAGAAATTGGAACTATTCATAGAAAACCTCTCATCTGGATTTCATCACTGAAGTTCAAAAAACATGCCTTTCTCAGAAAATAAAATGGCATTTAGTTAATGAGACTGTGGATTTGAGGACTTTAACTTGGGTTTTGCCTTCTATTTTATAGACAAGGTAACACTTAAATAGATCTGTTCTTTACATTGCTGCTCTGCTCCTCTGCTAGCATTTTCCCTTCCCTTCCTTTTTTTTTTTTTTTTTTTTTTTTGTTGTTGTAGTAGGAGGTAAAATAGCAAGGTTTATTAGGGAAGGGATATCCGCAAGGATGGATGGGCACCTCTCCAGACAGAGCCTGAGAGACTGGGGTTGGGGGGGAGGAGCAAGGTTACATGGTTGAGTAGAGAGATTACACCTGACCAGGCCAGGTGGGTGGCTCAGCAGAGAGGCAGAGGGCTGAGCGTGCAGTCCAGTTGAGGCCAGGGGTTTTTAAGGAGGTGGGTCTTGCTTCCCAACCTGTTCCTCTTGGAACAAAGGGCTTTTCAGATGCAAATGTTAAGAAACTTCTCCCTGAGTTTTGTAAATGTTAAGAAGCTTCTCCCTGAGTTTTCTCTTGAAGGTCTGAAACAAAGGACTTTATGGATGTATCAGACAGGAGGAAGGGAGCAGGGTGTTTGAGATGCAGATACTGGGCTGCACCTGGGAGATTGTGGAAGATTTGTCAGGCAGAAGGGGTGGGGACCTCCACCTGGCAGGTTATCAGGTAGAAGGGGAAAG
The DNA here is from genome assembly GCF_964237555.1 of Oryctolagus cuniculus. Classification (NCBI taxonomy): domain Eukaryota; kingdom Metazoa; phylum Chordata; class Mammalia; order Lagomorpha; family Leporidae; genus Oryctolagus; species Oryctolagus cuniculus. Next base: position 46,704,421 of record NC_091439.1, on the reverse strand, counting down.
GGCAGGGCAGGATGTGAATACCGGGCTGCCCCTGAAACACCATTGGGATGACCTTGAGATGCAGCATATGCTGGACATAGATGTCTTCCCTTTAGGCCTTTATATCGCACACACATAAACTCATAACCGACTTCCTACCTAACATTCCCCCCTCAAGAGGTAATACCCAAAATTCTTCTTTGGGATTATGGATGGAGTTCCGTTTTCTGTAACTTCTTCAAAGCTGGCATATGGGCATCGAGGGGGTTTTGGGTATTTCCTCTTGCTATCTGCCTTATGGTGTACAACAGTGGCCTTGGAAAGACTGTGCTGCTCAGTTCAGAGGTCTGCTCAGGTCATCCAATGGAATGGGCTGGAAGCTTTGTCTGATGATCATTTAGAGTTTAACAGCTTTTAGTCTGTTAGAGACAAAACGAACAAGGGCGTTAAAAACACACGGTCCAAAGAGAAGCATCAAGATTACAGAAGTTATTGGGCAAAGGAGAGGAAATAGCCAGGATTTCCATGACCAGATGTCAGGCCAGAAATCCCAGCCCTGCTTGGCCTGGTCCTGGAGCTGTTTGGCCTTGTCCAGGAAAAGTACGAATTTGGATTTGTACCTGTCTGATTGACCCAGAGACAACATTCTTCCTGGAACATGGCACAGATACCTCCTGGAGCAGCAGTTAGCATGTCCAATATTTCTTTCTTTCATAACCTTTTGTGACTTCTGCACACCTTCTTCAACTTACTTGAAACATTCCATCATTTCCATTCCAGTCTAGAGTAACTAGCCACCAGGATTCTTACAAACCATGTCCTTTCCTTATTTAAAAACTCTTTCCTTTTAACCCTTTTTACCAACAACACTTTCCCTCTGAACCTTTCTTACCAACCACACATTTCTATACTTGTGATGTTTTCCATAGAGCCTGGTTGGCTCTTTCTACCTTACCAGAAGACTGAGATCTCCATGTGAGATCTCCATGCTGAGTGAAGCTGCCTTACAAATCCCTTGTGTGATCTAGAGCTCTGCTGAAGGCAATCAGTTCTGCTAACTGAGCAAAAGTTCCTGGGAGCAGAGCACACTTCAATAACGTGCCATGCCATAACTATTGCATATCTTGAGAAGCAGGTCCTGTCTGACAAAACTGTTTCTGTCTGTGAACCAAACCTCACCTGCGTTAGTCAGGGGGCTGTCTTTTAGGTCCCTTCTGCTGGCATAGATCAAGTCTATAGTCTCAGTACAGGAGTGGAGGGGACCACTTTCCCCTGGAACTGGCATTAAAGTAGCTGGGTTTACAGTAGAGCAATGTCTTATTTTTACCTGAGGGTTTTCTAGAAGGAGGACCTGATATTTTAGTATTCTACTATCTGTGAGCCAGTGAGAGCCCTTTTGCTCTAATAGAGAATTTATTTGATGTGAGGTATAAAGGGTGATATTTTGCCCCAATGTAATTTTAGATACCTCCTCTGTCAGCAAGGCAGCTGCTGCTATCATCCTTAGGCAGTGAGGCCATCCTTGTGCAACCATGTCTAAGGTTTTAGAAAAGTAGCCCACAGGTTGCTTAACAGGTCCCACATCCTGAGTTGACACTCCTAAGGTGACTCCTTGCCTCCCAGTGAAGTACAGCTGGGAGGATCTCTCTGGGTGTGGCAGTCCTAGCACAGGGGCTTTAGTCATAGCATCCTTTAGCTGAGCAAAGGCTGTGGTTTGCTCTTTCCCCCAAAGGAAGGGGCTCTGCTTTGGCTGCCTGTTGAGAGCCTGGTTTAGGAACTGTACTATTTCCCTGTTTCTAGGAACCTGATAGAGAAAACTGGGATGGCCTGAAGTTTGCAGAAGTAGGAATCTGCTGCATGGCCCATATCCTCTCTGGGGCAAGTTTTCTCTCCCCAGGGTTGAGGGTAAGGATTAAATAATCAACAGTCGAATGGACTAGCAATGCTTTGTTTTCCTCTGGATACCCAGTAGCTAGTATTGCTAGGAAGTTAAGCCAATCTACAAGACGAGAGTCTCAGGCTAGGAAAGGAGACAGACTAACAAATCATTCACATTTAACCATCTACATTATGGATTATTGTGCACCCCCCTCAAGAGATAGGCCCTTTAAGTCCTCAGTGAGGACCTGTCCAAATAGGTGCAGGACTATCTGAGTTAGCTGTTACTAAAAGCCCTGTTTTTAGGAACTTGCAGGGAGGGCTTTCTAAGCTTAATACTATTGGATAGACTTTTAAGGCCTGGCTGGGTGTGTGAGGCCCAGACCTATCCATGGGGTGCTGGAAGAGAATTGAAAGAGATGCAAATCTCCTTTAAGGGAGGCACCCTGTTGACTGCATTACATGGCTGGACTAGGAGGAGAGCTGAATAGGAGGCTGATAGAAATACGCAACTTGCCTTTCACTGACCCTAGGCCATCCCCTCAATAGCAGTGGCTGGAGCTGGAAGCTGGGGAGAGGCTGGGCAGAGCCAAAGGCTCAGGGCCACAAGGTCTGCAGTTCTGAACTAGGAGTCCTTTGACACCCAGGGCAGTTCCGTGTCCAGTGGCCTTGCTCTTGGCAGAGCTGACAGAAGGCAGTTACTGTCATGACAGCTGCTTGCCCAATGCCCTGGCTCCTTATATCAGCAGGTTTGGGGTGCACTGGCCTTGCTGGGTCTCCCTGATGGCAGATCACCGTGTAAAGCAGCCATTGATTGGCCTGTTGCCTATCCTCTGCTGCTAGCTTGCTCCTCATTCTCCTGGTCTCTAATAATAAAGTAGAGCAAGGAGGCAGCCTCTATGATGTCAGTCAAGGGGGTGCTCAACCCAACCCTGATTTCTGAAGCTTTCTTCTAATATCAGGGGGCGGCTTGAGTTAGGAACCTATCCCCTAATATGGCATTTCCTATAGCAGAGTCAGAATCTAAATCAGTATACTTATCAAGACCCTCTTTGAGCCTTTCTAGAAAGGCAGCTGGATTTTCCTGTGGTCCCTGTTCTATCATTGATAGCTTATTAAAGTTCTTTGGTCTTCCTTCAAGATATTGGCACAGGCAAAGAGTTTCTGGAAAAGACCCGGGAGGCACAGGCAGTCAAAGCCAAAATCAACTATTGGGATTGCATCAAATTGAGAAGTTTCTGTACTGCAAAAGAAACAGTCAGGAAAGTGAAGAGAGAACCGACAGAATGGGAAAAAATATTTGCAAGCTATGCAACAGATAAAGGGTTAATAACCAGAATCTACAAAGAAATCAAGAAACTCCACAAAAACAAAACAAACAACCCACTTAAGAGATGGGCCAAGGACTTCAATAGACATTTTTCAAAAGAGGAAATCCAAAGGGCCAACAGGCACATGAAAAAATGTTCAAGATCACTAGCAATTAGGGAAATGCAAATCAAAACCACAATGAGGTTCCACCTCACCCCGGTTAGAATGGCTCACATTCAGAAATCTACCAACAACAGATGCTGGAGAGGGTGTGGGGAAAAAGGGACACTAACCCACTGTTGGTGGGAATGCAAACTGGTCAAGCCACTATGGAAGTCAGTCTGGAGATTCCTCAGAAACCTGAAGATAACCCTACCATTCGACCCAGCCATCCCACTCCTTGGAATTTACCCAAAGGAATTTAAATCGGCAAACAAAAAAGCGGTCTGCACCCTAATGTTTATTGCAGCTCAATTCACAATAGCTAAGACCTGGAACCAACCTAAATGCCCATCAACGATAGACTGGATAAAGAAATTATGGGATATATACTCTTTAGAATACTATACCGCAGTAAAAAACAATGAAATCTGGTCATTTGCAACAAAATGGAAGAATCTGGAACACATCATGCTGAGTGAAATAAGCCAGTCCCAGAGGAACAAATACCATATGTTCTCCCTGATCGGTGACAACTGACTGAACACCAAAAAGGAAACCTCCTGAAGTGAAATGGACACTATGAGAAATGGTGACTTGATCAGCATAGCCCTGACTGCTAATGGACAACTTAATACATTATCCCTCTTAGTATTTTTTTTGTTTGTTCTACTTAATATGACTGGTTTAATTCTGTAATTAATACACAGTTATTCTTAAGTGTTGAAATTTAACTGAAATGTGATCCCTGTTAAATATAAGAGTGGGAATAAGAGAGGGAAGAGATGTATAATTTGGGACATGCTCAAGCTGACTTGCCCCAAATGGTAGAGTTAGAAACATACCAGGGGATTCCAATTCAATCCCATCAAGGTGGCATGTACCAATGCCATCTCACTAGTCCAAGTGTTCAATTTCTGTTCACAATTGATCATAATGAAAGGACTAAGAGTCAAAGGGAGCACATAAACAAGTCTAGTACCTGCTAACACTAACCGATAGAATAAATAAAGGGGAGAGTGATCCAACATGGGAAGAGAGATACACAGCAGACTCATAGAACGGCAGATGTCCTAAACAGCACTCTGGCCTCAGAATCAGCCCTAAAGGCATTCGGATCTGGCTGAAAAGCCCATGAGAGTATTTCAGGCATGGAAAGCCAAGACACTCTGGCAAATAAAAAAAAAAAAAAACCTAAATTAAAGATTTCTGTGAGTGAGATCTCAGTGGAAAGAACAGGTCTTCAAAGAAGGAGGTACCTTTCTCTGAAGGGTGGAGAGAACTTCCACTTTGACTATGACCTTGTCTAAACAAGATAAGAGTTGGAGAACTCAAAAGGATTCCATAGCCTTGGCAACTCATGACTGGAGCATAGGGAGATTACTGATGCCATAAACAGGAGTGTCAATTTTTAAAGTGAACAACAGGAATCACTGTGCATTTACTCCTCATGTAGGATCTCTGTCCTTAATGTGCTGTACACTGAGGCTTAATGCTATAATGAGTACTCAAACAGTATATTTCACTTTGTGTTTCTATGTGTGTGCAAACTGTTGAAATCTTTACTTAATGTATACTAAACTGATCTTCTGTATATAAAGAAAATTGAAAATGAATCTTGATAAGAATGGAAGGGGAGAGATAGCAGGAAAGGGGAAGGTTGTGGGTGGGAGGGAAGTCATTGGGTGGGGGGAAGCCATTGTAATCCATAAGCTGTACTATGGAAATCTATATTCATTAAATAAAAGTTAAAAAAAAAGTTCTTTGGTCTTGCCTTACTGGCTGCCCTTAGACCTGCTAAAAGACAAGCCAGCATATGGTCCTTGCTTTTTCTTCCCTCAGGAGTATTATAGTTCCATGAAGGTTCCTTAATTGGTATCGCTGCCTCTGTGATTGGGTGTCCCTCATCCTGCCTATGCAAGGCATTTGCATAATCATTGGCATGCTGGGACACCATTTGCTTTTCCCCATGAGTTAGGGTAGTGTTTAGAAGGAATACTACATGCTGCCAAGTAAGCTCAAACATGCCGGTAATCTTATACCATCCCTCTAGCCACCTGTTGGGGTCCTCAGTGAAGCTTCCCATTTCTGCTTTCATCTCATTTAAATCCTGCATTTTAAAGGGGACCCATATTTTGGTGGGGCCATTGGGTCCTATCACTTCCCGTAAGGGAAACTTTCCTGCACCCTCTGCCCTAGCGCCCGAGCTCACGCCTGTGCTCAGGCTCCCACTTATGCTCAGCCTTGGGCTAGGGCTCTGGCTTGGCCTTGGGCTTGGTCTCAGACTGGGGTGCCAGCTAGGCCTCGGCCTCAGACTAGGACTCCCAGGAACCTCTAGGCAAGGTGGGGCTGTTGGCTCCACAGGAGGCTGAGGGCATGATGGCTCTGGGGCATCAAGGGGAGCACTAGATGGTGGCTCCTTTGGCTTAGCTTTACAGTGGACTCCTGATAATAACTCAAATGAAGTTAACATTGCTGAGTCCAGTCTGCAACTTTGACAGAGCTCCTGATCTTTCCTGAGTGCCATAAAGACCTATTCATAAGGGATTTCTGTCCATTTACCGTGCTCACGGCAGTATAGGTATAAACAAGAAATGGTATTAGAATCTAAAGTCCCGTTTCTTGGCCACTCTCTGATCATTTAGTTTGTATTGTGGCCACATGTTGTTACAGAGAGAAACTAGCAATTTCTTCTTTAAGACCCTTGGGTCGAACCAAGACCAATTCCTGAGAATGCATCCTAGTGGTGAGTCACATGGTGGTAAGGAGAGCTAGTTTCCCATCTGAAAGAGAATAGAGGAGAAATCATGGCAGAGGTATCTGCTGTGCTAGGGAGGGAGCAGGCATCCCCACAAACCTCCAAATCACTCCTTGGCTTGCTATGTAGCCAGTGGGTTATGGGCCTGGGTTGCCAGGCTTAACTAGTATTACCGTGTAACCTGCAATACCCTTGGGGTTCCTGGAACCCAGTAATCTGGTATCTGCCACATAACCACCTCAAAACATCTCTAAATCTCTCCCTTCTGGGATCCTGTTCTCAGTACTATCCCTTAGTCAGACTTGGCCTGATGGCCTCTGGCTATTTTTAATGTTACTTTGGCTAAGCCAGTCAGCCCCTCTTCTGAAACAACAGAATCCGGGCCTGCAAAACTGCTTGGACTATACTAAAGTGCTCTTTTTACTTGGAAGGGTGCGGCCCGATAGCAAAGTCTATCAGATGGCTCCCTCTCCAGACCTATGCCTAGGGGGAACAGGGGAGGGCCGAGAGTAAAGACAGAAGTAAAGCAGGAAGAGGTAGTCAGCTCCCTGTCCTGGTGCCAACTGGGCCCTGGTCAGACACCAGAAGGAGGAAGGGCACACGCTTCCCACTGCCCTTGCTGTCACACAATTCAACACACAGAGCAAGCCAGACCTGACACAAAAACCCACGAGGCAATGAGGTCAACTCTGAAGCTGCATCCCATTAACAGCACATAAGGAACCAGACCCTTGGTAGGCACAATATAAGCTAGCAAAACCTTATAATGCAACAAAGAAGTTCAAACTATCTAGAATAATCAAAACAGCCATCAAGGTGAGATCTTAATCCACATTGCTCGAATACTTCAACCAAAATCAGATCTAATCAGGACTACTACAATCACTCAGTCAATTAAAACAGATAGTTAACTTTAGCTCCTTTCCAGATTCAATCCTCAGACAATCAAAGCTTAGCAATAGTGACAGCGCACAAAAACTTCAAGACGCACCAGGGCTACCATAAGTTGCAAAGACAGAAAACCTTCTACCAGGTTGGAAAGGGTTAACTGGTAATAGCTTTTTCCTTTAGGTGGAGAGACCTGTGGAATTTCCCTCTCCCTTTCTCCAAGCCAGCAGTATAGGAATGGAGAGGAGGAGAGCAAAAGAGTGGGGGAGGGAGCCCTGGGAGGAGGAAGAAGGTGGAAAGCTACAGAGGACAAGACATGAGCGACTGCCCTCACCTTCCCCTACGAATCTCAGTTGGAGGAGAGCATAGGGAAAGGCCCTGATGCCGGGGGGCTGAGTGGGGTTTGAAATCTCCTATCATTCAAGATTGCCCACTACCTAGTTGTCTGAGTTTACCTGGAGGGCCAATATTAGCCTTGACTGGAGCTAAGCCCTGCTCACGTAGCAGTAGGCAGTGTGACCAGGCGTCCCTCCAAGAGAGAGACCTGGTCCTTGGGTCGCAGTCCAGCTGCCAGGAAGGCAAAGCAAGCTCAGGGGGTCTCCAGGCTCTCAGCCAACTGCCCTTCCTAATTTCCCTCCCATTCCTTACAATCCCTCTGGAGTTTTGGCTGTAACTAAGCCGTGGCCTGGGGGACTCCATGTTCTCGGAGAGCTGTGGGGTGCCGGACATTCAATGGTCACTTCCACAGATCTGGTCCCACTTGAGGGAAGGAATACTGACCTCCGATGTCTTCTCAAAGTCCCTTCATGGTCACCAAAAATGTTACCGGAGAAATTGCAGGGTTCTTGTCTTCGTGCAAGAAAGAATTCAGGCGTGAGACAGAGTAGTGGGAGGTAAAATAGCAAGGTTTATTAGGGAAGGGAAATCCGTAAGGATGGATGGGCACCTCTCCAGACAGAGCCTGAGAGACTGGGGCAGGGGGCAAGGAGCGAGGTTACATGGTTGAGTAGAGAGATTACACCTGACCAGGCCAGGTAGGCAGCTCAGCAGAGAGGCAGAGGGCTGAGCGCCCCCTTCCTTTCTCCTTTTATTCATCCTTGTATTCCCAATGATGAGCCTAGCATGTGAGGTGCTGAGATAAGATTTGGATGGACTGAGAAGCATTGCTATTGGCAGGATGCATGCCTGTGGTGATCATCTTTGTCCACACAGCCTTAGAACTACCCTTGACTCATTCAGCATTCATGGTTAAATCTAAAATGAGGAAGTGTGTTTTGATATAGGAAGGAGAGAGGGAGAGAGCAATTTCTTTTTTTGTTTTAAAATCTTATTTTTTGGAATTTCACTACTTGAGAGGGAGGGAGGGGAATATTTTTTGGAATTTCACTACTTGAGAGGGAGGGAGGGGAGGACGGGCGTGAGAGAGCTCATCTACTGGCTTCACACCACAAGTGCCAGCAATTTCCATGGCTTGACCATGGCTGGGAAACATGAACAAAACAGGTCTCCCACATGAGTGACAGGAATCCAATCATAGAGCCATCCCCGTGCCTCCCTTGGTGTACACTGGTGAGAAGCTGGAGTCAGGGGAGGGAGCAAGGAATCACACCTAGGTACTTCAATGTGGGATCGGGTATTTGCATGGCTCAGCTATATGCTCAATACTCTCCTTTTCTTCCCGTAATCAGAAAAGTCCCTTGTGATATCGCCTATGGATATAATATTTAAACCAGGCATGGTTAATGTAATTCCATTAACCAAGCAATAATCCAATATTGACTCCAACCATTGGGTTCCTAATATCATAAAAAATCACCTCTTCTCAAAAGGCCAACTATTTTAACTATGATGACATTAGTGGACTGAAGTTAAGCAAGTACACAGACACATTTCCACTGCTCTAAGTCCCTACATTGTGCTGTTATTCAAGTAGTATGACACCATTCTAAGGCTGCCTGGGGTTTGTTTTGCTCAGGCAGACTAGGAGGGGACTGTCAGGAAGAAGTATGCTAGATTCATGAACCCCTGGAAGAAAGATGCAGGCAAATCACTGAGTAGCCAGGAATAGCCTGGAGGGAGAAGGAGTGGGGAGACTTGGGTAGGATTAGGAAGTCTGAATAATTGCAGCAGACCCATTGGGCATAGGGCCTGTCCTTAGCTGCCTAGTAATCTTTCTGGGGGGTGATTAGGCAAGGGAGACAGTGACCTGAAGTGGGAATGCCTGAGGTTAAAATGGTGGCTGGGGCTGTGGGAGCTGGTTGGTTGTTTTGCATTCAAAAGGTGTGCTCCTGAGAAATTTGCATATTATATCTAGGAATTGGGTAAGCATGGGAGAGGGAGGCCCTCCCAGCTCAGCAAGGCCCCAGGTAGCTCATGCAGCATAATACAGAAGATAGACACAGTTGACATGGTCCCCTAATGATCCCTGTGTGTCACTCACAAGCTGTGACCTCCTGGCATAGAGCTGTGCTCCAGGATTTGTAGTGCAGAAATCCTTAGATGCTATAAGCAAGCAGGGAAGAAGCCCAAAAGCCAACAGATTGCTAGGGGAGTGAATGACAAGGCAGGGAGGGACCTTGGTCTTAAAGTGCTGTCAGTGACACTGGGGTATCTCATTCTTCATGCAGAATGAAGCTCTTCCCTACCTATCTGAACTCATTGCTTTATTGTGGTAGTGTGAGACACTAAATAAAAGCAGTTGAAAACCACAAACCCTAAAGGTTAAATACACAGAGGGAAGAGACTTTGAAAAAGTTCCCTCTTCAGAAGAGCCTGAAATGACAGAATGCTAATCACATGTAATAGGTGACTGTCAAAATACTAAAATACTAAAATGTGTGAGATGCAGCTAAAGTACCTGAAATTTCTCATTCTAAATATACACATCAAACATAAATGAGGCTGATGGTATGGCATACTAGGTAAAGTCACTGTCTGCAAGGCGGGTATCCCATTTGGGTGCCAGTGTGAGTCCTGGCTGCTCCACTTCTGACCTAGCTCCTTATAAATAGCCTGGGAAAGCAGCAGAAGATGGCCCAAGTGCTTAGGTCCCTATTGCCCACACAGGAGACCCAAATGAAGCTTCTGGCTCTTGGCTCCTGCCTGGCCCAACCCTGGCTATTGCAGCCATCTGGGGAGAGACCAGTAGATAGAAAATATCTCTCCGCACCTCACCTCTGAAGCTCTGACTTTCAAATAAATAAATCTTTAAAAAATGTTGATGTGTTAACCACTTAGTACTGGAAGCTGAACTCAAGTGGACATTAAAATGTTAAAGCAGGGGCTGGTGCTGTGCTGGCATACCATGGGGGTGCCGGTTTGTGTCCTGGCTGCTCCATTTCCAATCCAGTTCTCTGCTATGGCCTGGGAAGGCAGTGGAAGATGGCCCAAGTCCTTGGGCCCCTGCACCCTCATGGGAGATTGGAGGAGGATCCTGGTGCCTGGATTCAGATCAGCTCAGCTCCTGCAGTTCTGGCCATTTGGGGAGTAAACCAGTGGATGGAGGACCTCTCTCTCTCTCTCTCTCTCTCACACACACACACACACTCTCACTCTCTCTGTCTCTTGCTCTCTCTCTGCTTCTCCTTCTGTCTCTGTGTAACTGTAACTTTCAAGTAAAATAAATATATTTTTAAAATGTTAATGCAAAAACTATAAAAATGGAATTCAAATAAGCCATACAAAAAAAATGAATGGAGTTGATTCTGAAAAGTCCATTCCCATGGAAGCTAATAAACCATTCCTTTGAAACCTAAAGCTTCTAGGAATTTTGGCTTAGATGGATAGGTAGATGTGAGAATAATGAACTACTCATAGCATGGAACACTGCTATATATCAAAACCACTGAGTTCACCAAGATCACATGTCAATATGGAGAACTCACATAAATATATGTCATAGAAAATGCCAACATTGCTGAATGATTGGAATTCCTCTATTTGTTCAGTAAGTAATGAATAATATTTTATACATTGATTCAGGAAGTCTTCAATCAGTACATGGGAATCACGTATGATGAAAGACCTTGATGGATTTTCAAAAAGTGTCTACCAAAATAAATATCATTTTTTAAAGATTTATTTTATTTGCTTGAAAGGCACAATAATGGAAGAAGAGACAGGAAAAGAGATCTTCTACCTGCTGAAGCGCTCCTTAAATGGCCACTATGGTTAGAGCTGGATAAGGCCAAAGCCAAGACCCTGAAACTCCTTCCAGTTCCCCCACAGTGGGTTACAAGGTCCCGAATACTTGAGTCATCTTCTGCTGTTTTTCCAGGTATATAGGAAGGAGCTGGACCAGAAGCAGAGCATCTGGGATTCAAACATGTGCTGCCATATTATATGCTGGCATCTCAGGTGGCAGCTTAACCCACTGAGCCACAATGCTGGATCTAATAAATTTTTTTTATAATTCCATTTTCTATGCATGTTCAAAAGATTTATTTCCTTATTTGAAAATCAGAGAGAGGGAGAGTCAGAGAGATCGTCCATCTTCTGGTTCACTCCCTAAATGGCAGCAACAGCCAGGAGTGGGCGGGGCCAAAGCTAGGAGCTTCATCCGTGTCTCCCACTCATGTGGCAGGGGCCAGGTAGATTGGTCACCTGCTGCTGCTTTCCCAGGTGCAGCAGCAGGGAGCTGGATCAGAACTGGAGCAGCCGGGATAGGAATCTGTGCCCGTATGGATGCCAGCTTCACAGATGACAGCCTAACCTGCTGCAGCACAATGCTGGGCCCTCCCATGCATTTTTTGGTATACACGCATGTGTACATATATACATGCATTATCTCCATGTCACATATACACTTAAATACATGCAAAAGAATTTGTGGGTATTTATTTCATTACCTACAATATTTTATTTGATAAAAATAAATGATGCATATAGCATAATGTTAATATTTTAAAATTTACCTTTAAATAGTGTGCATATGCCTGAGATTTCAATATTACTGTATTCCATTCCCTTTCTTCCCTCCACAGAAGCAACTATTATCCAAAGTCATTGCTATTTTTCTCTCAACTAGCTTTATACTTTTACTATTTGTGCAAGATATTCATAATCTCATTTTCCATGATGAAAATTACAAATCTTGCAGTTTTCTAGTAGTGTACAAGGAATGTTTTCATTCTTTCAAAGGCCTAAGCCAGCCAAACTAAGAATTGACACCATGGCCTAGAGTCAAACAAAATCAGTTTCTTCCTACCATCACTTGGGCTGCAGACAAATAAAACACAAAACAAAAAAATAGAAAAGAGGGTCACTATCTACTACAGATCTTCAGAATACTGGCTTATTTGCCTAGCATGGAAGGAATTGCAGAAAAATATCCAAGACATCGCTCACTGCTTTGTAAAGAAGTTGTTTTTTTCATTAATATATCATCCATTCCCCAAATTCTAACATGTTGCTTTTGTGGAGTAAAAAGTGAATGAATGTGTATGTGTAAATACAAGAGTACTTCAAAAAGCTCATGGGAATGAATTAAAAGATACATTTGCCTTGGGGCAAGTAATGTTGAAATCCATGCACAGTTTTTTTAAAAGACACATGTTCATTAGTAAACCTTGTATACATGGACTCATAATTTTGGTACTGGGTAGCATGGATGTGTTTTTTTTTTTTTTTCTGGAATAACATAATTCACCCAAGGACCTTTATTTTGTTGATGGAAATGTTTAATCTTTTAACATCACTAAGTATAGACTGATGATTATACTATCTTTCTCACAGCTACCCTAAAGCTGATAATCTGAAAGTCTCATTGCCTTCTCGTCATTATAAGTCAGTTCAAGAGGTGTGCCCTTTTATAGTTGATCAGGCCCTAGGATCTTTCATTAAAATGAAGATGTAAGTTACTTTTTCCAAGTTGCTGCTGTGTGAGTGTTCTGAGAGAAAACTATTAACTATTTCCCTATGGCAAGAATCTTGCCCATGAGTTGCAATTGACAAACTCTTTGAATCTCAGATTTTCTTTACCTTCTTTTCTGTCTCTTTGTTTGCAACTGGAAGGATTGACTTTAAGGTACTTCTTTCTTTATTCAAAAACTCAGATGCATTGTGAAGGCATATATTTTTGTCTCTTTGATCCTGCAATTGTTGATGTCTAAAAGATTTTTCACACAAACATGCAGTTATCTCTAATGAGAGGACATCCCATTTGTATCCTCCTTTTTAGCATAATGAATGAAAATGGTTCATATTTTTCAGAACTTCAAAATAATGCTGCAAGTCATCTAAAACATCACTAATCAAGTTGATGTCTTACTGCTGCCCTCTGAAATTCCATATGTGTCCTTCTACCTCTCCAATTTTCAAATGTAAAGACATATGAAATCCTTCTATTTCAAGAAATATGTACATCTTCATTCCCACATAGATAGTTGTCCCTCAGTATCTGTGGGGAATTGATCCCATGAACCCAAAAGATAACAAAATCTGTAGATACTCCTACCCCAATATCAAGTAGAAATGTATTTGCATATAACTTATGCCATCCTCACATATCCTTTTACACCTGATCTTAGCCAAAAGGCCAAAAAGAAATCTCTCATATCCCTTTAAGTGACCTCTTCATCTCCTATACTACCTCCTACAAATGAAATGCTCTGTAAGGAATGTAACTTATACTTCAGAGAATAATGATAATGAGAAAATTCGCATCTTATGTTCTCTTTCTGGAGTTGGTTGAAACCACAGGATATGAAGAGCTGACTGCACTTCATGACTTCCACAAAACATGATCATTTGCCACAGAATTTTAAATTTTCCAGACAATACTGAAAGTACCAGTATAATTCCTGGTTGTGGAAAAAGTATAAGAGCCAAGTCTAGCGGGTCCAAGTGTTTAATAAAGAATAATCAGTTGGAGCTGCCATAGTTAGGAAAACTTGATGAAATTTGTGTGAGAAAAAAATTCCAACCTCCTCCCTGATATATGGCTATGTAGGGATCAAAGGAAGTTGAGAAGTACACAGTTGTCTTCTGGCCCCTGAGTGACCCAGTGAGACCAGAAGAACTACCCAACTGAGCTGGGCCTCCAGAAAAACCATAATCATGCACAAAGGAAATGACTATTGAATCCAATAAGTCATTGAGTAATTTTTTTATGTGAATACAGATAGAAGTGGATGGATCACTGGGCATGTCTTTGATATACTAAGGAAAGTAATGTACTCTATGAGAAAAAGTTTTCACATCACTCCCTGGATTTACAGATTCACTGATATGGGTCATCAGTAAAATGATTCTAAAAATAGAGATTTACAAAAGTTGTCTGTTGCATAAATATGCTGGATATTTAAAGTAGCTGTAGGATACATGAAATGGCACTTCTGCTAAAATCTGCCTTCCTCTACTAAAGATCTGTTTCATGTTGAGATTATTTTTGTAATTCATAATACTGGAGTGAGATATACGAAGGTTTTAAGATGAACTGTAATTCAGTTGTATAGTTGTTATGTTTGCTCTTAAATCCTTTATCTAATTAGGTCAAAATAGGTGTAAGTGAAGAGTACCCTATTTCAATAAATACGGTACCATTGCTGCATTATTCAGCTGTTTGAAACCTGTAAGTGTATAGAATGGTGACTTTGTTGTTGCATTTACAATCACAAGAGAGAATTTATGGTGATTTAAAAATATTTTTAAATGATTTCACTTGTGAAATCGTTGATGTAGTTCAGATGTTTTGAAAATTTCTGTTGAGTTTTGGAATGTGATTTGCATATTGAATGTTTATGGACATAATTCAAAGGACTGCATTACTGATCTTTTTCCTAAATGACTTCTCATTGATGAAAATAAGATAGGAATTAAAATCTAGAAGACACATATGGAAAGATGCTATGGTTGACTTTTTGCTCTGGACACAATATAATGCTAAATTTTCCTACATAAACAAATTAGTGAAGTTTTATCATGTCACTGTACAGTCACTCAAATAACTGAGCTTGTTTTTTTAAAAGTGGATGGGAATTGGGAGTCACTCATTTTCTTTATGGCTTCAAGTTATAATATTTAATTATTGGCAGCGTATGATTTTCCAAAGATTCTCATAAAAGTAATATATGGTATAATTAACATCATATTCAGAGTTTCCAGAATATTTAAAACAGTCATTTGTCCAGGGAACATCAACCAGTGCATAAATGGTATAAAAACATAAACGTCAAAATAGGAAAAACAAATTAAAAATAAGAAAACAAAAAATAAAGAGATAAAAAAGAACAAACTCTCCTCAAAACAAAAAATGAGAACATAAAACTTAAAAAAAAGAGATAGAATAAAAATATGATTTGGTATGGACACAATTTTAAACCCATTCCAAGGCTTTTATGGTATGTATCTTCATCAAATTTTTATGACATCTTAGAATAAAGAGTTTTCATGAACTTTCTGTGACTTCATGATGAAAAAGTTTATTAAAATGCTGCCATGAAGGAAGCTATATGCAGATTTAAATTTTTGTGCCAAAATCAGCTCATATTTTAAATTCTATTTTGATACATTTCATTGTATCTTTAAATACTGATTTTATAGTAACTGTTGGATGTCCCCTTGAACAATGAAATTAGAAATTAAAGAATGAAATAGGTTGAGCTGATATTTTGGAAGCAGATCATTATATGTTCCATTTTAATAAGTTTGTGAAATCTGAAGTGTATAACATGATTTGCACACAGTTGGTTAACATGACTCCAATGAAGTCAGTTATGAATAAATTTTATTTCTGGACAGAAAGGAACATTTGGAAATTTTTTTCAAGCACTCTAAGCCTAATGTTAGAGTGTAGGAAAATTAGTCATGTACTACTGAGTGTGCTCACACTGAATGACACAACATAATAAATATAGGAGAGCTGGGTGGCCCCATACTGGATGTGAGATTTGCAGTTTTGCTCCACAGGGTCAGTTACTGTGATTCTAAAGCACCAGATATGATGAGATGGTTCCATTGTCCCTGTTGAAGAAAAAAATTAAATAATATTCTCAGATTCTGGAAACATCCCAATTCCTGATTTAAGGACTGCCCCTAAAGATTTCCCCTTAGAAATGAGGTGAATGCCATTAAACCAAAAAAGAGACACATGAGAAGGGACTGATGCCCCATGTCTCCGGGTTATGAACCTAAACTCCACCCTGTTAAAAAATTGCCTGTTGCCAATAATAACCTAGGTTTAAAGAGTGCTTGCTGGTACTAGTGTGGAGAAATTAAGAGAAAGCTCTAGGGAATCATAGCAATGGAACTCTTGAGTAACAGAGAGGACAGAGGAGATGACACAGCTGAGTCTTGGAATCCTCTTCCAGTGTAGGATTCTGGTCAGTCACCATATTGACACCGGGTCAGATTCCAGGAGTGGTATTATTTATTTCACTGAAGATAAAACCTAAGTTTTCCTAGGACATTTTCATAAAATAGACTCGGTATCAAAGAGTGGCAAAAAATTATTTTAAATCCATGTATTATTCATTTATAAGGAGGATTTTCATGAGGTTTCCGAGACTTCTTGCAGAAAATTTAAGGAAAATATGTATTATGAAAAAAACAATAGATTTTATACTTTCTGAACTCAACACATTCCTACTCACACTTCATTTTTAGATTTACTTTTATCTTTGAATATTCTTTGTGCACAAAGCATTGCCTATGATATAGCAAAAAAATAAGGGTAGATAAACTGAAAGGATCTGGAAACTTGGAAAGTGACCATTCAGTGTTTAACTGTGAAACAAACATGGAATCACTTGATGCAAAATGGTTGTCTTGGTGTAGGTGCCTCTTGGGCAATTCTCCACCCAGGAATTCCATCCAATCTTCATGGACAGAAACTGAACATGTCCAGCAAAATTAGAAAACTTGTGCAAGCATTCTAGAAAAAGCAGTTTTTATTGTGTGATTAAATGAAGTGCATGGGAAAAAAAATCCTAAGGAATCACATCAACTGTGCTCTTCAGTAATTCAGAAGACAGAGAACAGTAGACTGGGTGGGTCCATACCAAACTTAGGTTTGGCATCCTCTCCTGCTGGAAAATTTGCTCAGTCATTATAATGGACAACTGGTCTGGTGTGCAGTGCTGGGGTAACTTGTTCTGCTGAAGAAACACCAGGAGCAGGAAAAGAAATTTTAGATCAAAGCATAATACACTCATGGTGTGGATTTCATGAAGTTTCTGAGACAGCTTACAGATAATCTTATAAAAAAATACAATTGATGAGCAAATGATACCTAGATTAAATGCTTTGTTGGACCAAAACAACTTCCTATTGTACCTTGATTCTTATATTGTAGTTTTTGTCTTTGAATACCAAGTTGTGTCTCAGCATTAAAATTACTTTCAGTGAAGGAAAAGAAAAAAATAAAACAAACCTATAGCTTGGACAATGTGAATTCACTGTTCTACTGCAAACAAGTGCTAGAAAAACATGAAGAATAGATAGTCTTAGTTTATGGGCCACGTGGGCAATTCTCTACCAAGGAATTTCACACACCAGGGGAAGAAACTGAAGATATTTCAAGCAAAGTTAAAAAAATTTTTTTGAAAAAGTAGTCCTTAGTCTCATGTTCAATAAAGTGTAGAGAAAAGAAATGCAGAGAACAGAAAACATAGGTGGGCCCATATAGGCTGAGGCATGGCATCCTTTGCCATTTTGAGATTTTGGTCATTCACCCTACCTGGGATTGTGTCAACAGTAGTGGTAGCATCAGATGACCTGTAGAAGGACAAACAAAAGTTGTCAGGATATTTCAGGCAACAGACCCATCTCAACATCTGATGGCAGCAAAAGAAATCTGAAATCCAAGCAAATTGGCTCCTATTGTGTATTTTCATGAGTTTCCACATACATCATTAAAATCAGTATCTTAAAATATAGATAACAAAAATGTTCATGTTTAATAATTTTAGAGCAAAACAAAATTCTTGTTTAAATTCATTCTTAGTTGCTTTTCCCTTTATCCTTGAGTATTATTTGTATCTTAACAATTGCAGTTACCCTTTCAGAATACAAAAGGAAAATGATAAAATCAAAGGTCTGGTAACTTGGGAAGTGCCCACTGAGTGTGCACCTGGGAGTGCCGCAGGAAGCAAACTGGCTGTCTCAGTGAAAGTGTCCCAGGGGCAATGTTATAAATTAGAACTCTATCCTTCCAGGACAGAAAAGCAAAGGTTTCAAGCAACATAAGAAACACAAAGCAAAAACTTGAAAAAGCAACTCCTCATGTTCAGAGAAAGGATCAGCAGAGAATACCAAAGGGACTTATAAGGAATTATGATATGTGAGCACATCAAGTGCTCAAGAGGACAGAGGTTAGAACAAAGGTGCACCCAAAGGAAGATTGGCCCTAGCATCATTGGACACAGTTTGAGTTTGATCAGTCACCTCAACATCAGTCATTCTCAGTATCAGATTCCTGTGTAAATATCAGGTCTTTGGGTAAGAGAAACAAAGTAATTCTTAGTTGATTTTCAGACAGCACACTCATCTCCACATCAGAGAGGAATAAAATCACTATTTCTGAAACCCAAAGACCATACAGGCTCAGAGTGGATGCTCCTGACAATTCTGACTCCTGCTCCAGTACATGCAAACATGCATTATGGGAAATGGCTCCTGGATTTCACAGAGCTGGAGCGAAATCAATTCCTGTGTTCCACTAATTCTTAAAGGTTTCCTTTCTGGCCTGGGACATATATTGATACTCCTAATGGCAAAGACAATTCCAGACAGCCAAAGAATAGAGAAAAATGTAAGGAAAGATCTGGTAATGTACAAATTGCACAAATGGTGTCTCACTGGGAGACAAAGTCACTGTCAAAGCCTGTATGTTAGTTTGGCAGCTCCTCAGGCAATTTTTGAACAAATTTTCTACTGTACCTCCAAATGTTCTAAGGAAAAAACAAAAATGGAACAACATGTAAATACCTGAACAAGTTGGCTACTCTAGACACTGGAGTATTTAGTTTAGTGAGAACACTTGACACTAAGTCTGATTACAGTTCTGCTATAATTTCATTCATTAAAGAATCAAGGCATGCTGACTTGAGTGATTAAGAGAAGACAGACTCCATTCAACATCAAATAGAGTAACAAAATTAACTTCGAAACCAAAGGGTAAGGAGGAAAAACTGAAAGGCTCAGAAAACATTCAAAAATGACCAATCAGTGTATACCTCTGTGGAGGCAATGATAGAATTTGTGAGGAAAAACAGCAGTCTAGAGGGATATGATACCCACAAGAGGACTTTAGCAAAGGAAAACACATTCATCCTAAGGAGAAGAAAAAGAATTCCACAACATGTTGAGGGTGCAGGCAACTTTTGGGGATAAGGAAGCACCTAATAATAGAATACCAAAACCCATAAAGACAGGGTGGAAAGGAGCAAAACAATATTTTTTGAAACAACAATGGACATGAGCCAAACGAGCAAATGGTGTATGATGTCGCTGAGCATGGGAGCAAACAGTTCCCAGTGTTTCATCCTTTCTTGGATGTTTCCTTTCTTTTTTCTCTTTTGTTTAAAGGTGTATGTATTTATTTGGAGGTCAGAGTTACTCTGAAAGGTCTTCCATCTGCTGGTTCACTCCCCAAAATGACTGGAACAGCCGAACCTTGGCCGATACAAAGCCAGGAGCCAGGAGCTTCTTCCAGATCTCCCAGGCAGGAGTAGGGGCCCAGCATTTGGGCCATCCTCTCCTGCTTGCCCCAGCCATATCAGAGAGCTGGATTGGAAGTGGAACTGCCAGGACTAGAACCCGTGCCCATATGGGATGCCGGCACTGCAAGTGGCAGTTTTACCTGCTACACCACAATGCCAGCCCCTAGACAGTTCCTGTCTATCCATGAATATCTCTGATGTCCACTGCTGTGCCATGAACCTTCAAAAAGGAAAAGGCAAACAGCTGATATGAAGGGACATGGGGAGGTAGAGTTTGTGCAATGGTTATCCCGCTGGCACCCATGGATACAGTCCCAGGCAGCCAAAGTGGCTGTGGTAGTCCAGGGGCCATGCATCATGGACACTTTCTGGAAGGTTCTGAGACCACCTCCTCCTCCCCCAAAAAAGGGAACTAATTATCAGGAGGACAAGATGAAAAGATAGAATCCTTCTGAAGCCAAGCAAATTACATTCTATGTTCCTTTCAGAGATGTTGTTTGTGTTGGTGTACAAATCTTCAGAGTGACCACACCCAGTGGCAAAAGGGGAATGAGAGAGTGAAAATCTTGGTATCTCAGAAAGTGTCCATTTAGCATGCAACTATGAAATCATCCTGGAGCCACAGAAAGCAAAATGGCTCTCTCAGTGTATGTGTCCTGGGGCGTTGTTATACTAGGAAACTCTATCCTTCCAAGGCCAAAACAAGGGCTTCAAGCAACTTTAGGGAACAAGAGGCAAACATTCTTAAAGAAGTAGCTCTCCCAGGGAGGTACAGGATGGGTAGAGAACATCAAAGCAACTTGTGATTCTGCAACATGAACACATCAAGTGCCCAGAGTGTAGAGGTTAGAACAAAGGTGTGCCCACAGCCAACTCAGTTCTGGCAGCTGTGGACACAATTTGAGTTGGGTCAGTCAGCATACTTTCCTCATGGTTGGACACCCATGGAAGCATCAGTTTTTCTTTTAAGAAAACTACAATGTGTCCTAGTAGATTTTCCAACAACACACCCAAATCCACACCAGATGGCCAGTGATGAAATGTTTCTGAAACCCGAAGTCCACCCATGCAACTGATTTTCATGACATACTGACTCATCCCCCAGTAAATGCAAAAAAGCACTAAGGGAAAATGGTGCCTGGATTTCAACAAGCTGGAACAAAACCATTCCCAGTGTCCCAACCTTTCTTAGCTATTTTTTTTCTGTTCAGCGTTAGTCCTTGTTTCTGCTGATATCAATGACCATTCCCAAAAGCCAAAGCTCAGAGAGACATACAATGAAAGGGTCTAGTAACATAGAAATTGTGTAACTGCTGTCCCTCTGGCAGCATGGATACAGTTATGGGAAGCCAAATGTGTTTACTAGTTTAGGGGCCTCCCTAGCAATTTCTCACCACAGATTCCTATCCTTCCCACACAGAATCTAAAGAGTCCAAGCCAAGCTGGGAACCTCAGTCACTGGGGCAAGTTAGCTCTGAGTGTAAGATGAAAGAAAATGCAAGGAATAGAAGGGAAACTCATAGATGAGAATGCCATTGAGTTCTTGGGAACAGAGGACATGGGTCAGAAGCCATGCATGGACCAATGCTGGATTCAGGCATGGCATCACCACAGCTTAGCACAATGGATCATTAGTTTCAGCTAGAACACCTGACCCTGTGTCCGAGCTAGCTTCTGCTGTTGTTTCATCTATTGAAGAAACAAGGTGTGCTGGCTTAGAGGATTTCCAGAAGACAGATTACTCTGGTATGAGACAGAGATAGCAGAAAGAACTTTTTAACAAAAGTGTAAGGAGAGAAAAACTGAAGGGCCCTGGTAACTTGCAAAGCACCCATTCAGTGTGCAAGCTTTCAGCCAATAAAATAATACGTGAGGCCGAATGGTGGTCTCGGTGGACGTGACACTCAAGCAGTTCTCTACCTGGGAAAACCATCCTTCCTGTATAGAAAGACAAGGATTCAAAAACACACAGAGTGCAGGCACACTTTCTCAATAAGGTAGCCCTTAGCGATAACCGCATCGTAGAATGGTAGGGAACTTAAAAGCCAGTTCTCAGATTTTGAACTATGTCAACACTGAGGTCACTCACACGGCCCAGGACTCAAGAAAAATGGACCCCTACCATGCTCAGGCTTGTTCTCGTTGTTCAGGGTGAGGTTTAATATGGTGATCCTACGTTTAAATGGCTCGGGCTCCAATGAGAATTTGATGGTTGCTGTGGGAGAAAAAACAAGATTCATCTAAGTGCAGACAACAGACCCAAGTCCATATCTGAAAGCATGAAGAGAAATGTCCTCCCACCCACACATCATAGACTCCTCATGGCATTCTGAAACATCACAAGAATATGTCTATGAAACTACCAAGAATGAGAAATGGGTGGTGTTGGGGTAGCAGGGTGTCCTCATGTTTGGAGCTACACATATTCTTTGTTTAAACCCATTCCTTGGAATGGGTTTCCAGCCTTGTCTATGGCTTACATGTTAACATCTACCAATGTCCTCTGAGAAGATAAGGCAATAAGGCATTTGAAGTGCAGCAGATCTGATAACTCGGCAAGTGCCCACTCATTATGCCAATGGGAGCCAAGAAAGAACAATACGATGGCCAACCCATTATCTATGCTTTTACACCATGTGGATACTTCTCTGCATGGGAACCTGGTCCCTCCCAGACAGCAAATGAAGACCTCCATTCAGCTTAGAAAAGTGCTACAAATATTTAGTCAAGTCAGCCCCACATGGACTTCTCCAGGTGTGTAGGGAAGATGGGAGAAAATCCAAAGCAACCATTCCATCTCTTGCCTACAGTAACTCAGTAGAATGGGAACAGATGGAAAGCATGGGCACAGTCCAGCTCAGCCATGGCCTTCTCCCCCAGTGGAGGAATGGGTCAAGTCACACTCCAACACTGGGTCAGAGACTCATCTTGGATTCACTGACTCCATTGCAAGCAAAAACCAAAGTATCTTAGGCTAGGCTTGTAGAACACACTCCTGCCAGCATCAGAAGCCAAACTGATGACATGATAGGCCAGTGACAGGAAGACATCCTGGACACTTTATGGAGGGTTCTGGGACCATCTGAAGTAAAAGAAGGGATATTAGGTATAGGGAGAACAAGCTGCAAAGATGGGATGCTCTGGAGACAAGCAAATAGATTTCTACTTTCCTTTCATAGGTGTCATTAGAGCATGGTTTGGAAATCATTGCAGTGACTCTACCCAATGTTAAAAGTGTAAGGCAAGAAAGTAAAAAATCTTGGGATCACCGAAAGTGCCCCTTGAGCATTTTGGGTGGACATATCACACTGGCACTTCTTTGCCCAGGATCACATCCTTTCTGGGCACAAGTAAAAAGATTCAAAAGCAGGTTGAGAGCGAAGGCACATATTTCAAATAAGGAAACACTTAGTGAAATAGCATTGTAGAACATTGGAGAATAAGAAAGCTAGTTCTAAGAAAATGAGCTATGGCTACCCTGTGGTTAGCCATGGGCAGAGGATACAAGACAAATAGGTCCCTACCAGGATCAGGCTTGTTATCATTGGCCATGGTACAGTTCAGGTTAGTCATGATATTTATCTCAGGCAGAGGATCCATTGGTAACAGCATATTTTCTGTGGAAGAAAAATAAACTTTGATTTTATTTTCAGACAACAAACCTGCCTTCATATCTGAAACCGTGTGGAGGAATGTTGTATTCACACATCCCTAAGTCATAATGTGGCTGCTTTGTCATTTCTCAGACACTGTGGCATTTAGTCCATGCAAAAAATCCCAAGGTATGGAAACTGGTTTTGTCTGGTGCAGGGTCAGTGTTGGGGGGTGGGGTGTCCTCATGTGTTTGATCACAGAAAAGCATGGTTGCAACTCAATCTTATTTTTTTGTCTTTTCCCCCCCTTTTTTTTAAACTTTTCTTTAATGAATATAAATTTCCAAAGTACAGCTTATGGATTACAATGGCTTCCCCCCACCCAATGACTTCCCTCCCACCCACAACCCTCCCCTTTCCCACTCTCTCTCCCCTTCCATTCACATCAAGATTCATTTTCAATTCTCTTTATATATAGAAGACCAATTTAGTACATATTAAGTAAAAATTTCAACAGTTTGCACCCACACAGAAACACAAAGTGAAATTTACTGTTTGAGTACTAGTTATAGCATTAAATCTCAATGTACAGCACATTAAGGACAAAGATCCTACATGAGGAGTAAGTGCACGGTGACTCCTGTTGTTGACTTAACAAATTGACACTCTTGTTTATGGCATCAGTAATCACCCTAGGCTCTAGTCATGAGTTGCCAAGGCTATGGAAGCCTTTTGAGTTCACCAACTCTGATCACATTTAGACAAGGTCATAGTCAGAATGGAAGTTCTCTCCTCCCTTCAGAGAAAGGTACCTCCTTCTTTGAAGACCTGTTCTTTCCACTGGGATCTCACTCACAGAGATCTTTCATTTAGGTGGTGGTGTTTTGTTTTTTTTTTTTGTTTTGTTTTTTGTTTTTTTTTTTTTTTTTTTTGCCAGAGTGTCTTGGCTTTCCATGCTTGAAATACTCTCATGGGCTTTTCAGCCAGATCGGAATGCCTTTAGGGCTGATTCTGAGGCCAGAGTGCTGTTTAGGACATCTGCCATTCTATGAGTCTGCTGTGTATCCTGTTTCCCATGTTGGATCGTTCTCTCCCTTTTTTATTCTATCAGTTAATATTTGCAGACACTAGTCTTGTTTATGTAATCCCTTTGGCTCTTAGTCCTATCATTATGATTAATTGTGAACAGAAATGGATCACTGGGACTAGTGAGATGGCATTGGTACATGCCACCTTGATGGGATTCAATTGGAATCCCCTGGCAACCCACTCTTAGAAATGGGTTTCCATCCTTATCTATTGCTTGCATGTTAAGATCAACTGTTCCCTTCCACACAGTAAGGGGACAAAACGTGAAGTGAAAGGATCCTGCAAACAGACAAGTGCCTACTCAGTGTTCCTGTGGGGGCCAAGAAAGTAGCTTACATCACCCTGTCCATTGTCTTGGGTGAAGGGCAACAGGGGCACACATCTAGGAAGTTAGCTGGTCCCTCCTGGACAGCAACTGAGACCTAAATTAACATTAGTCAAGTGCCGCACATTGTTAGTCAAGTCAGACCCTAGTGTATGGCTCTCAGCATGTAGGGACAATGCAAGATAATCTGAAGCAACCATGCAATCTCTGTCTGAAGTAACTCTTCAGAGAGAGGATATGTGGCAATCATGGACACAGATGAGCTTAGGTCTACCCTTTTCTCTCAGAGGAGGTTTGGAACCAAACACTGACCAGGACACTGCGTAAGATTCTCATGTTGGTTGGATTAGCTCAATTGAAGACAAATCCAAATGTGTATTAGAGAACATTTTCATGTCACCATTAGAGGGCAAATTGATGGCTTGATTCCAATAGCAGCCATGCATCATGGACACTTTCTGGAAGGTTCTGAGACCACCTCCTCCTCCCCCAAAAAAGGGAACTAATTATCAGGAGGACAAGATGAAAAGATAGAATCCTTCTGAAGCCAAGCAAATTACATTCTATGTTCCTTTCAGAGATGTTGTTTGTGTTGGTGTACAAATCTTCAGAGTGACCACACCCAGTGGCAAAAGGGGAATAAGAGAGAAAGTGAAAATCTTGGTATCTCAGAAAGTGTCCATTTAGCATGCAACTATGAAATCATCCTGGAGCCACAGAAAGCAAAATGGCTCTCTCAGTGTATGTGTCCTGGGGCATTGTTATACTAGGAAACTCTATCCTTCCAAGGCCAAAACAAGGGCTTCAAGCAACTTTAGGGAACAAGAGGCAAACATTCTTAAAGAAGTAGCTCTCCCAGGGAGGTACAGGATGGGTAGAGAACATCAAAGCAACTTGTGATTCTGCAACATGAACACATCAAGTGCCCAGAGTGTAGAGGTTAGAACAAAGGTGTGCCCACAGCCAACTCAGTTCTGGCAGCTGTGGACACAATTTGAGTTGGGTCAGTCAGCATACTTTCCTCATGGTTGGACACCCATGGAAGCATCAGTTTTTCTTTTAAGAAAACTACAATGTGTCCTAGTAGATTTTCCAACAACACACCCAAATCCACACCAGATGGCCAGTGATGAAATGTTTCTGAAACCCGAAGTCCACCCATGCAACTGATTTTCATGACATACTGACTCATCCCCCAGTAAATGCAAAAAAGCACTAAGGGAAAATGGTGCCTGGATTTCAACAAGCTGGAACAAAACCATTCCCAGTGTCCCAACCTTTCTTAGCTATTTTTTTTCTGTTCAGCGTTAGTCCTTGTTTCTGCTGATATCAATGACCATTCCCAAAAGCCAAAGCTCAGAGAGACATACAATGAAAGGGTCTAGTAACATAGAAATTGTGTAACTGCTGTCCCTCTGGCAGCATGGATACAGTTATGGGAAGCCAAATGTGTTTACTAGTTTAGGGGCCTCCCTAGCAATTTCTCACCACAGATTCCTATCCTTCCCACACAGAATCTAAAGAGTCCAAGCCAAGCTGGGAACCTCAGTCACTGGGGCAAGTTAGCTCTGAGTGTAAGATGAAAGAAAATGCAAGGAATAGAAGGGAAACTCATAGATGAGAATGCCATTGAGTTCTTGGGAACAGAGGACATGGGTCAGAAGCCATGCATGGACCAATGCTGGATTCAGGCATGGCATCACCACAGCTTAGCACAATGGATCATTAGTTTCAGCTAGAACACCTGACCCTGTGTCCGAGCTAGCTTCTGCTGTTGTTTCATCTATTGAAGAAACAAGGTGTGCTGGCTTAGAGGATTTCCAGAAGACAGATTACTCTGGTATGAGACAGAGATAGCAGAAAGAACTTTTTAACAAAAGTGTAAGGAGAGAAAAACTGAAGGGCCCTGGTAACTTGCAAAGCACCCATTCAGTGTGCAAGCTTTCAGCCAATAAAATAATACGTGAGGCCGAATGGTGGTCTCGGTGGACGTGACACTCAAGCAGTTCTCTACCTGGGAAAACCATCCTTCCTGTGTAGAAAGACAAGGATTCAAAAACACACAGAGTGCAGGCACACTTTCTCAATAAGGTAGCCCTTAGCGATAACCGCATCGTAGAATGGTAGGGAACTTAAAAGCCAGTTCTCAGATTTTGAACTATGTCAACACTGAGGTCACTCACACGGCCCAGGACTCAAGAAAAATGGACCCCTACCATGCTCAGGCTTGTTCTCGTTGTTCAGGGTGAGGTTTAATATGGTGATCCTACGTTTAAATGGCTTGGGCTCCAATGAGAATTTGATGGTTGCTGTGGGAGAAAAAACAAGATTCATCTAAGTGCAGACAACAGACCCAAGTCCATATCTGAAAGCATGAAGAGAAATGTCCTCCCACCCACACATCATAGACTCCTCATGGCATTCTGAAACATCACAAGAATATGTCTATGAAACTACCAAGAATGAGAAATGGGTGGTGTTGGGGTAGCAGGGTGTCCTCATGTTTGGAGCTACACATATTCTTTGTTTAAACCCATTCCTTGGAATGGGTTTCCAGCCTTGTCTATGGCTTACATGTTAACATCTACCAATGTCCTCTGAGAAGATAAGGCAATAAGGCATTTGAAGTGCAGCAGATCTGATAACTCGGCAAGTGCCCACTCATTATGCCAATGGGAGCCAAGAAAGAACAATACGATGGCCAACCCATTATCTATGCTTTTACACCATGTGGATACTTCTCTGCATGGGAACCTGGTCCCTCCCAGACAGCAAATGAAGACCTCCATTCAGCTTAGAAAAGTGCTACAAATATTTAGTCAAGTCAGCCCCACATGGACTTCTCCAGGTGTGTAGGGAAGATGGGAGAAAATCCAAAGCAACCATTCCATCTCTTGCCTACAGTAACTCAGTAGAATGGGAACAGATGGAAAGCATGGGCACAGTCCAGCTCAGCCATGGCCTTCTCCCCCAGTGGAGGAATGGGTCAAGTCACACTCCAACACTGGGTCAGAGACTCATCTTGGATTCACTGACTCCATTGCAAGCAAAAACCAAAGTATCTTAGGCTAGGCTTGTAGAACACACTCCTGCCAGCATCAGAAGCCAAACTGATGACATGATAGGCCAGTGACAGGAAGACATCCTGGACACTTTATGGAGGGTTCTGGGACCATCTGAAGTAAAAGAAGGGATATTAGGTATAGGGAGAACAAGCTGCAAAGATGGGATGCTCTGGAGACAAGCAAATAGATTTCTACTTTCCTTTCATAGGTGTCATTAGAGCATGGTTTGGAAATCATTGCAGTGACTCTACCCAATGTTAAAAGTGTAAGGCAAGAAAATAAAATATCTTGGGAAAATAGAAAGTGCACATTGCTCAAGAAGGTTGGATGCTCATCGGGTAGCACGAGTCAACAGTTCCTAAGAAAAATGGCACAAAGATCACTGAGGGGTAACACAGCGATCCCCTGTGTGTCCTCCTTTCTTAGATGTTTCCTTTCCATCCGTGGGTATGCTTGGTGTCCTCTGAATTGCCGTGACCCTTCCAGAAAGCTGAGGCCAACAAAAAGATGCAGGCAAGGGACGTGGCGGGGTAGAGGTGGTGCAATGGGTGTCCCTTGGGCAGCCACGGATACTGTCATGGGCAGCCAAAGTGGCTGTGTTAGTCCAGGGCCCACCCTGGCCATTGCCCATCAAGGAGTCCCATGCTGCCCAGACAGAGTCTAAAGGGTCCAAGGCAAAGGGATCTTCATGTAAGCTTGGGTTCATGTTGGCTCTGGGTGTAAGCAGAAGGGGAACACAGGGGAAAGAAGGAGGACTCCTGGGGCAGCATGCCACTGCATTTCTCGGGAGCTCAGGGCGCACAGTTCAAAATTCATGTCTGGGCCCAGGCTGGGCTCAGGCCAGGCATCCCTGAGCCCCCGCACACTGGGCCATGAGGTGCAGCTAGGACACTCGACGCTGAGGCCAATCAGGGCTCTGCATGTGCACCATCTGTTGAAGAAGCAATGCATGCTAGCTTGGCAGGTTTTGCACCAGACGGATTCATGGCAGTAGCAGGCATGGGTACCAGGATCCATAATTCCCTCACCAAGTAAGGAGACAACAACAAGAAGACTCTGAGAACTTGCAGAAAGGCCCAGGCAGTGTGCAGCCAATGAGAGAATCATGGAGGACATGCGGCGTCTCGGCGAACCTGACTCGCACTCTGACACTTCTCTACCCAGGAAGTACATCCTTTCTGGGCAGATAGCTGAGGATTCCACCACAGCTCAAGGGCACAGGCACTTTTGTGGGGACAAGGAATCACTTTGCAACAGCTTCCCAGTCCCATAGGGAACATGAAGCCGGTTCTCAGAAAATGAGCTCTGTCAACCCAGTGGTCACCCAGGGGCATAGGACACAAGACACAGGGCCCCTACCATGGTCAGTCTCGGATTCATCAGTCGCCGGTTGGTCTGGCACATCCAGCATAGGAGAGCACACCTGAGACTCTTGGGTGCTAGTGCCTATGGAAGAAGAAGAAACACATTTGGTCTGAGTCTCTTTTGTGATGACAGACTGCCTCTGCCTCTGAAACCAAGCAGAGAAATTTTCTCCCACTCCCTCATTACAAACTCCTATTGTGGGTGCTTATGTCAGTTCAGAGACATTGTGGGGGTTTTCTACGAAATAAAATCCCCAGGAAGGAAACCTGTAATGGTTGGGAGTGGTACCACACTTGGGGTTGGCAGTCTTCCTGTTAGGCCACAAATTTCTTGGTTTCACCCCACTCTTTTATTTCTCCCCACTGGCAGAGTGTACAATGGGAGAGAGATAGAGAGAGAGAAATGTCTTCCTTTCCTGTTTTTCACCCCCAATGGCCACTGCGGCCAGCACACTGCGCCGATCCAAAGTAATGAGCCAGGTGCTTCTCCTGGTCTCTCTTGTAGGTGCAGGGCCCAAGTACTTGGGCCATCTTCCCCTGCACTCCCGGGCCACAGCAGAGAGCTGGACAGGAAGAGGAGCAACCAGGACAGAATTTGGCACCCTGTCCAAGACTAGAACCTGGTGTGCCGGTGACGCAGGCGGAGGATTAGTCTATTGAGCCATGGTGCCAGCCTTTACCCCACTCTTACAAGTGGGTTCCCTTCCTTGTCTATGGCTCACTGTTTGAGATCAGCTCTTCCCTTCCTCAAGGGAAGGTGACGAGGCAGGAGAAGTGAAAGGATCTAGGAACTAGGCATCTGACATCTCCGTGTCTCAGTGGGAGCCCAGAAAGAACCTAACTTCACCGAGCCTACTGCTTCAGGTGATGGGCCACCTGGGTACACCTCTAGGAATTCTCTAGCCCCTCCAGGAAAGCAACTGAGAACCATGTTAGCACATGCTTAGTCAAGTCAGTGTCTGGTGGATGCTCCTGGCATGTGGGGAAGGTGGGAGAAAATCAAAAGGAACCACCCATCTCTCATGTTTGCTCACTCAGATGACAGAGGATAGACAGCAACACACACCAGCTCAGGTCTGGTCTTGTCCACAAGTGGAGGACTGGGGCCTGACCCACTCAAAATATTGGGTCAGATTCTCACGTTGGTTTGACAGAATACTGGCAGACAAATCTCCAGGTATCTTAGGTCACAGTTCGAGAACATACTCATGCCAGCATCAGAGGTCAAATCGATGACTTGACTTCAGGGAACAGCCTTGCTTCATGGATACTTTCCCAGGAGTTCTGAGACCAGCCGAAGCCAAAGAAAGGAAAGTATGTCTCAGGAGAACAACATGCAAAGGGAAGATCCTTGCAGAGCCAACCATGCTTCTGTCCAAGTTCCCTTCAGAGGCGCTGCAAGTTTGGGGTCAGCCCTTGTGGACAAAGCATTGGAATGACCACACTATCCACTGGAAAGGAGAGTGAAACCAGAAACCTTGGCTCCCGGGAAAGGGCCTTTTGAGTGCACTGCCATCTGATCATGAAGGAGCCCTGTCAAGAAAATGGCTGTCACAGTGGAAACCATGGCACTGAGAAACTCTACCCAGCCAGGACAAAAAACAAAGTCTTGAGCCAGGTTCAGGAACCCAAAGGTAGAAGCCCTTGAAAAATCAGTGCTCCAGGTGGCTCAAACACTGGTGAAGAAGACCAACCAAGACACGGTTCTGCAAGGGTGATATGAGAACACATCAAGTGCCAGAGTGCAGAGACGAGAATGGAGCTGGGCCCATGGCCAGCTCAGGCTTAGCAGCAATGGGCCCCATTTGGGTCAGTCAGTCAGCATACCTTCCTTGAGATTGCAATCCCATGGAAGAGTCAGTAGGGCCATGAAGAGAAAACACAACCTATCTCAAAGGATGTTCCCACAACACCCCAATGCCACATCACAAAGAAGCCAAAGCAATGTCCTGAAGCCCAAGGACCACACAGGCACTCACATGCTGCATTTTCCTGACTTCTCAGAATCATCCTGCAGTACAAGTCAACACCTACTAAGAGAAAATGGCATATTGATGTCACTGACCAGGAACAAAGCCATTCCCTGGGTTTAATCCTCTCTTCAGTGTTTCCTTTCCATCCATGGGTATGCTTAGTGTACACTGAATTGCCGTGACCCTTCCAGAAAGCCGAGGCCAACAGAAAGATGAAGGCAAGGGACATGGTGGGGTAGAGATGGTGCAATGGGTGTCCCTTGGGCAGCCACGGATACTGTCACGGGCAGCCAAAGTGGCTGTGTTAGTCCAGGGCCCACCCTGGCCATTGCCCATCAAGGAGTCCCATGCTGCCCAGACAGAGTCTAAAGGGTCCAAGGCAAAGGGATCTTCATGTAAGCTTGGGTGCATGTTGGCTCTGGGTGTAAGCAGAAGGGGAACACAGGGGAAAGAAG
This sequence comes from Oryctolagus cuniculus, assembly GCF_964237555.1. Classification (NCBI taxonomy): domain Eukaryota; kingdom Metazoa; phylum Chordata; class Mammalia; order Lagomorpha; family Leporidae; genus Oryctolagus; species Oryctolagus cuniculus. Next base: position 46,672,925 of record NC_091439.1, on the reverse strand, counting down.
GAGGACTCCTGGGGCAGCATGCCACTGCATTTCTCGGGAGCCCAGCGTGCACAGTTCAAAATTCACGTCTGGGCCCAGGCTGGGCTCAGGCCAGGCATCCCCGAACCTCCGCACACTGGGCCACGAGGTGCAGCTAGGACACTCGATGCTGAGGCCAATCAGGGCTCTGCATGTGCACCGTCTGTTGAAGAATCAACGCGTGCTAGCTTGGCAGGTTTTGCACCAGACGGATTCATGGCAGTAGCAGACATGGGTACCAGGATCCATAACCCCCTCACCAACGAGTAAGGAGACACAACGAGAAGACTCTGAGAACTTGCAGAAAGGCCCAGGCAGTGTGCAGCCAATGAGAGAATCCTGGAGGACATGCGGCGGTCTCGGTGAACATGACTCGCACCCTGACACTTCTCTACCCAGGAAGTACATCCTTTCTGGGCAGATAGCTGAGGATTCCACCACAGCTCAAGAGCACAGGCACATGTTTTGGGACAAGGAATCACTTTGTGACAGCTTCCCAGTCCCATAGGGAACATGAAGCCGGTTCTCAGAAAATGAGCTCTGTCAACCCAGTGGTCACCCAGGGGCATAGGACACAAGACACAGGGCCCCTACCATGGTCAGTCTCGGATTCATCAGTCGTCATTTGGTCCGGCAAGTCCCGCTTAGGAGAGCACACCCGAGACTCTCCGGTGCTAGTGTCTGTGGAGGAAGAAGAAACAAATTTGGTCTGAGACTCTTTTCAGATGACAGACCGCCTCCGCCTCTGAAGCCAGGCAGAGAAATGTTCTCCCACCCCCTCATCACAAACTCCTATTGTGGGTGCTTATGTCAGTTCAGAGACATTGTGGGGGTTTTCTAGGAAATAAAAACCTGAGGAAGGGAACCTGGAATGGTTGGGGGTGGGGCCAGGCCTGGGGGCGGGCAGTCCTCCAGTCGGGCCACACAATCTCTTGGTTTCACCCCACTCTTACAAGTGGGTTCCCCTCCTTGTCTGTGGCTCTTCCCTTCCACAAGGGAAGGTGACGAGGCATGTGAAGTGAAAGGATCCGGGAACTAGGGCAAGTGCTCACTCCGTGTTCCAGTGGGAGACCAGAATGAGCCTAATGTCCGTGAGGGGTCAGGTGGGTACAGCTCTAGGAATTCCCTGTCCAGCAGCACAGCAACTGAGAGCCTCAATTCACATGAGCTAGCTCATGTCCTGCACATGCTTGGTCGAGTCAGTCCCCGGTGGACAGCTCCCGGCACGTGGGGGAGTTGGGAGAAAATACAAAGCCGCCACGACATCTCTCACGTGCGCTCCCTCAGAGGACAGAGGACAGAGGACAGAGGACAGCGGACAGCGGACAGCGGACAGAAGGCAAGCGTGGCCATGCACCAGCTTGGGTCTGCTCTTCTCCCCCAGCGCAGGATCGTGGCCTGCCCCACTCCAGGACACTGGGTCAGATTCTCATGTAGAGTGCACAGACTCCACGGCAGACAAATCTCAAGGTGCCTTAGGGCAGGTTTGGAGAACACACTCGTGCCAGCATCAGAGGTCAAATCGATGACTTGACCTCGGGCAACAGCCATGCTTCAGGCACGCTTTCCCGGAGGTTCGGAACCAGCCAAAGCCAAACAAGGAAAGTGAAGTTTCAGGAGAACAGCAGGCAAAGAGAAGATCCTGCCGGGGCCAAAGGTTTTCCTTCCTAAGTTCCCTCAGAGGCGCTGCGAGTTGGCACTCCTGAGCCAAGCATTGGAGTGACCACAGCACCCGGCGGAAAACAGAGTCAGGCTGGAAACCTTGGCTTCTGGGAAAGTGCCCATGGAGCGTGCTGCCGTCAGATCATGGTTGAACCCCGCAAGAAAATGGCTGTCGCAGTGGACACTGTGGCACCGAGAAACTCTCCCCATCCGGGACAAAACACGCAGCCTTCAAGCAAGGTTAGGAACCCCAAAGGCAGAGGCACTTGAACAAGCAGCGCTCCAGGTGGCTCCGATATTTGTGGACGCCTTCAAAGGCGCGTGTCTGCACATGTGTTAGGAGAACACACCAAGTGCCAGGGTGCAGAGGCTTGCATGGAGCTGGGCCTACAGCCAGCTCAGGCCTGGCAGCAACGGGCCCCATTGGAGTTGGAGTCGGTCAGTCAACATACCTTCGTCAAGGTCAGCCTCCCGAGGCAGCACCGGGAGGTCTGTGAAGAGAAAACACAGCCTGTCTCAAAGGATGTCCCCACAGCACCCCAACACCACATCCCAGAGGAGGAGGAGCAACGTTCTGAAGCCCAAGGACCGCACGCACGCATACGCTGGATTGTGCTGACTTTGAGGTCTCATCCTGCAGAACGAGTCAACTCCTACTCAGAGAAAATGGCGCATGGACATAACTGAGCGGGAACAAAACGATCCCCTGTTTTCCATCCTTTCTTAGATGTTTCCTTTCCATCCGTGGGTAAGCTTAGTGTCCACTGATGTGCCGTGACCCTTCCAGAAAGCCGAGGCCAACAGAAAGATGAAGGCAAGGGACATGGTGGGGTAGAGATGGTGCAATGGGTGTCCCTTGGGCAGCCACGGATACTGTCACGGGCAGCCAAAGTGGCTGTGTTAGTCCAGGGCCCACCCTGGCCATTGCCCATCAAGGAGTCCCATGCTGCCCAGACAGAGTCTAAAGGGTCCAAGGCAAAGGGATCTTCATGTAAGCTTGGGTGCATGTTGGCTCTGGGTGTAAGCAGAAGGGGAACACAGGGGAAAGAAGGAGGACTCCTGGGGCAGCATGCCACTGCATTTCTCGGGAGCCCAGCGTGCACAGTTCAAAATTCACGTCTGGGCCCAGGCTGGGCTCAGGCCAGGCATCCCCGAACCTCCGCACACTGGGCCACGAGGTGCAGCTAGGACACTCGATGCTGAGGCCAATCAGGGCTCTGCATGTGCACCGTCTGTTGAAGAATCAACGCGTGCTAGCTTGGCAGGTTTTGCACCAGACGGCTTCATGGCAGTAGCAGACATGGGTACCAGGATCCATAACCCCCTCACCAACGAGTAAGGAGACACAACAAGAAGACTCTGAGAACTTGCAGAAAGGCCCAGGCAGTGTGCAGCCAATGAGAGAATCCTGGAGGACATGCGGCGGTCTCGGTGAACATGACTCGCACCCTGACACTTCTCTACCCAGGAAGTACATCCTTTCTGGGCAGATAGCTGAGGATTCCACCACAGCTCAAGAGCACAGGCACATTTTTTGGGACAAGGAATCACTTTGCGACAGCTTCCCAGTCCCAGTCCCATAGGGAACATGAAGCCGGTTCTCAGAAAATGAGCTCTGTCAACCCAGTGGTCACCCAGGGGCATAGGACACAAGACACAGGGCCCCTACCATGGTCAGTCTCGGATTCATCAGTCGTCATTTGGTCCGGCAAGTCCCGCTTAGGAGAGCACACCCGAGCCTCGGGGGTGCTAGTGTCTGTGGAGGAAGAAGAAACAAATTTGGTCTGAGACTCTTTTCAGATGACAGACCGCCTCCGCCTCTGAAGCCAGGCAGAGAAATGTTCTCCCACCCCCTCATCACAAACTCCTATTGTGGGTGCTTATGTCAGTTCAGAGACATTGTGGGGGTTTTCTAGGAAATAAAAACCTGAGGAAGGGAACCTGGAATGGTTGGGGGTGGGGCCAGGCCTGGGGGCGGGCAGTCCTCCAGTCGGGCCACACAATCTCTTGGTTTCACCCCACTCTTACAAGTGGGTTCCCCTCCTTGTCTGTGGCTCTTCCCTTCCACAAGGGAAGGTGACGAGGCATGTGAAGTGAAAGGATCCGGGAACTAGGGCAAGTGCTCACTCCGTGTTCCAGTGGGAGACCAGAATGAGCCTAATGTCCGTGAGGGGTCAGGTGGGTACAGCTCTAGGAATTCCCTGTCCAGCAGCACAGCAACTGAGAGCCTCAATTCACATGAGCTAGCTCATGTCCTGCACATGCTTGGTCGAGTCAGTCCCCGGTGGACAGCTCCCGGCACGTGGGGGAGTTGGGAGAAAATCCAAAGCCGCCACAACATCTCTCATGTGCGCTCCCTCAGAGGACAGAGGACAGCGGACAGCGGACAGCAGACAGAAGGCAAGCGTGGCCATGCACCAGCTTGGGTCTGCTCTTCTCCCCCAGCGCAGGATCGTGGCCTGCCCCACTCCAGGACACTGGGTCAGATTCTCATGTAGAGTGCACAGACTCCACGGCAGACAAATCTCAAGGTGCCTTAGGGCAGGTTTGGAGAACACACTCGTGCCAGCATCAGAGGTCAAATCGATGACTTGACCTCGGGCAACAGCCATGCTTCAGGCACGCTTTCCCGGAGGTTCGGAACCAGCCAAAGCCAAACAAGGAAAGTGAAGTTTCAGGAGAACAGCAGGCAAAGAGAAGATCCTGCCGGGGCCAAAGGTTTTCCTTCCTAAGTTCCCTCAGAGGCGCTGCGAGTTGGCACTCCTGAGCCAAGCATTGGAGTGACCACAGCACCCGGCGGAAAACAGAGTCAGGCTGGAAACCTTGGCTTCTGGGAAAGTGCCCATGGAGCGTGCTGCCGTCAGATCATGGTTGAACCCCGCAAGAAAATGGCTGTCGCAGTGGACACTGTGGCACCGAGAAACTCTCCCCATCCGGGACAAAACACGCAGCCTTCAAGCAAGGTTAGGAACCCCAAAGGCAGAGGCACTTGAACAAGCAGCGCTCCAGGTGGCTCCGATATTTGTGGACGCCTTCAAAGGCGCGTGTCTGCACATGTGTTAGGAGAACACACCAAGTGCCAGGGTGCAGAGGCTTGCATGGAGCTGGGCCTACAGCCAGCTCAGGCCTGGCAGCAACGGGCCCCATTGGAGTTGGAGTCGGTCAGTCAACATACCTTCGTCAAGGTCAGCCTCCCGAGGCAGCACCGGGAGGTCTGTGAAGAGAAAACACAGCCTGTCTCAAAGGATGTCCCCACAGCACCCCAACACCACGTCCCAGAGGAGGAGGAGCAACGTTCTGAAGCCCAAGGACCGCACGCATGCATACGCTGGATTGTGCTGACTTTGAGGTCTCATCCTGCAGAACGAGTCAACTCCTACTCAGAGAAAATGGCGCATGGACATAACTGAGCGGGAACAAAACGATCCCCTGTTTTCCATCCTTTCTTAGATGTTTCCTTTCCATCCGTGGGTAAGCTTAGTGTCCACTGATGTGCCGTGACCCTTCCAGAAAGCCGAGGCCAACAGAAAGATGAAGGCAAGGGACATGGTGGGGTAGAGATGGTGCAATGGGTGTCCCTTGGGCAGCCACGGATACTGTCACGGGCAGCCAAAGTGGCTGTGTTAGTCCAGGGCCCACCCTGGCCATTGCCCATCAAGGAGTCCCATGCTGCCCAGACAGAGTCTAAAGGGTCCAAGGCAAAGGGATCTTCATGTAAGCTTGGGTGCATGTTGGCTCTGGGTGTAAGCAGAAGGGGAACACAGGGGAAAGAAGGAGGACTCCTGGGGCAGCATGCCACTGCATTTCCCGGGAGCCCAGCGTGCACAGTTCAAAATTCATGTCTGGGCCCAGGCTGGGCTCAGGCCAGGCATCCCCGAACCTCTGCACACTGGGCCACGAGGTGCAGCTAGGACACTCGATGCTGAGGCCAATCAGGGCTCTGCATGTGCACCGTCTGTTGAAGAATCAACGCGTGCTAGCTTGGCAGGTTTTGCACCAGACGGCTTCATGGCAGTAGCAGACATGGGTACCAGGATCCATAACCCCCTCACCAACGAGTAAGGAGACACAACGAGAAGACTCTGAGAACTTGCAGAAAGGCCCAGGCAGTGTGCAGCCAATGAGAGAATCCTGGAGGACATGCGGCGGTCTCGGTGAACATGACTCGCACCCTGACACTTCTCTACCCAGGAAGTACATCCTTTCTGGGCAGATAGCTGAGGATTCCACCACAGCTCAAGAGCACAGGCACATGTTTTGGGACAAGGAATCACTTTGCGACAGCTTCCCAGTCCCAGTCCCATAGGGAACATGAAGCCGGTTCTCAGAAAATGAGCTCTGTCAACCCAGTGGTCACCCAGGGGCATAGGACACAAGACACAGGGCCCCTACCATGGTCAGTCTCGGATTCATCAGTCGTCATTTGGTCCGGCAAGTCCCGCTCAGGAGAGCACACCCGAGCCTCGGGGGTGCTAGTGTCTGTGGAGGAAGAAGAAACAAATTTGGTCTGAGACTCTTTTCAGATGACAGACCGCCTCCGCCTCTGAAGCCAGGCAGAGAAATGTTCTCCCACCCCCTCATCACAAACTCCTATTGTGGGTGCTTATGTCAGTTCAGAGACATTGTGGGGGTTTTCTAGGAAATAAAAACCTGAGGAAGGGAACCTGGAATGGTTGGGGGTGGGGCCAGGCCTGGGGGCGGGCAGTCCTCCAGTCGGGCCACACAATCTCTTGGTTTCACCCCACTCTTACAAGTGGGTTCCCCTCCTTGTCTGTGGCTCTTCCCTTCCACAAGGGAAGGTGACGAGGCATGTGAAGTGAAAGGATCCGGGAACTAGGGCAAGTGCTCACTCCGTGTTCCAGTGGGAGACCAGAATGAGCCTAATGTCCGTGAGGGGTCAGGTGGGTACAGCTCTAGGAATTCCCTGTCCAGCAGCACAGCAACTGAGAGCCTCAATTCACATGAGCTAGCTCATGTCCTGCACATGCTTGGTCGAGTCAGTCCCCGGTGGACAGCTCCCGGCACGTGGGGGAGTTGGGAGAAAATCCAAAGCCGCCACAACATCTCTCATGTGCGCTCCCTCAGAGGACAGAGGACAGCGGACAGCGGACAGAAGGCAAGCGTGGCCATGCACCAGCTTGGGTCTGCTCTTCTCCCCCAGCGCAGGATCGTGGCCTGCCCCACTCCAGGACACTGGGTCAGATTCTCATGTAGAGTGCACAGACTCCACGGCAGACAAATCTCAAGGTGCCTTAGGGCAGGTTTGGAGAACACACTCGTGCCAGCATCAGAGGTCAAATCGATGACTTGACCTCGGGCAACAGCCATGCTTCAGGCACGCTTTCCCGGAGGTTCGGAACCAGCCAAAGCCAAACAAGGAAAGTGAAGTTTCAGGAGAACAGCAGGCAAAGAGAAGATCCTGCCGGGGCCAAAGGTTTTCCTTCCTAAGTTCCCTCAGAGGCGCTGCGAGTTGGCACTCCTGAGCCAAGCATTGGAGTGACCACAGCACCCGGCGGAAAACAGAGTCAGGCTGGAAACCTTGGCTTCTGGGAAAGTGCCCATGGAGCGTGCTGCCGTCAGATCATGGTTGAACCCCGCAAGAAAATGGCTGTCGCAGTGGACACTGTGGCACCGAGAAACTCTCCCCATCCGGGACAAAACACGCAGCCTTCAAGCAAGGTTAGGAACCCCAAAGGCAGAGGCACTTGAACAAGCAGCGCTCCAGGTGGTTCCGATATTTGTGGACGCCTTCAAAGGCGCGTGTCTGCACATGTGTTAGGAGAACACACCAAGTGCCAGGGTGCAGAGGCTTGCATGGAGCTGGGCCTACAGCCAGCTCAGGCCTGGCAGCAACGGGCCCCATTGGAGTTGGAGTCGGTCAGTCAACATACCTTCGTCAAGGTCAGCCTCCCGAGGCAGCACCGGGAGGTCTGTGAAGAGAAAACACAGCCTGTCTCAAAGGATGTCCCCACAGCACCCCAACACCACGTCCCAGAGGAGGAGGAGCAACGTTCTGAAGCCCAAGGACCGCACGCACGCATACGCTGGATTGTGCTGACTTTGAGGTCTCATCCTGCAGAACGAGTCAACTCCTACTCAGAGAAAATGGCGCATGGACATAACTGAGCGGGAACAAAACGATCCCCTGTTTTCCATCCTTTCTTAGATGTTTCCTTTCCATCCGTGGGTAAGCTTAGTGTCCACTGAATTGCCGTGACCCTTCCAGAAAGCCGAGGCCAACAGAAAGATGAAGGCAAGGGACATGGTGGGGTAGAGATGGTGCAATGGGTGTCCCTTGGGCAGCCACGGATACTGTCACGGGCAGCCAAAGTGGCTGTGTTAGTCCAGGGCCCACCCTGGCCATTGCCCATCAAGGAGTCCCATGCTGCCCAGACAGAGTCTAAAGGGTCCAAGGCAAAGGGATCTTCATGTAAGCTTGGGTGCATGTTGGCTCTGGGTGTAAGCAGAAGGGGAACACAGGGGAAAGAAGGAGGACTCCTGGGGCAGCATGCCACTGCATTTCTCGGGAGCCCAGCGTGCACAGTTCAAAATTCACGTCTGGGCCCAGGCTGGGCTCAGGCCAGGCATCCCCGAACCTCCGCACACTGGGCCACGAGGTGCAGCTAGGACACTCGATGCTGAGGCCAATCAGGGCTCTGCATGTGCACCGTCTGTTGAAGAATCAACGCGTGCTAGCTTGGCAGGTTTTGCACCAGACGGCTTCATGGCAGTAGCAGACATGGGTACCAGGATCCATAACCCCCTCACCAACGAGTAAGGAGACACAACGAGAAGACTCTGAGAACTTGCAGAAAGGCCCAGGCAGTGTGCAGCCAATGAGAGAATCCTGGAGGACATGCGGCGGTCTCGGTGAACATGACTCGCACCCTGACACTTCTCTACCCAGGAAGTACATCCTTTCTGGGCAGATAGCTGAGGATTCCACCACAGCTCAAGAGCACAGGCACATTTTTTGGGACAAGGAATCACTTTGCGACAGCTTCCCAGTCCCAGTCCCATAGGGAACATGAAGCCGGTTCTCAGAAAATGAGCTCTGTCAACCCAGTGGTCACCCAGGGGCATAGGACACAAGACACAGGGCCCCTACCATGGTCAGTCTCGGATTCATCAGTCGTCATTTGGTCCGGCAAGTCCCGCTCAGGAGAGCACACCCGAGCCTCGGGGGTGCTAGTGTCTGTGGAGGAAGAAGAAACAAATTTGGTCTGAGACTCTTTTCAGATGACAGACCGCCTCCGCCTCTGAAGCCAGGCAGAGAAATGTTCTCCCACCCCCTCATCACAAACTCCTATTGTGGGTGCTTATGTCAGTTCAGAGACATTGTGGGGGTTTTCTAGGAAATAAAAACCTGAGGAAGGGAACCTGGAATGGTTGGGGGTGGGGCCAGGCCTGGGGGCGGGCAGTCCTCCAGTCGGGCCACACAATCTCTTGGTTTCACCCCACTCTTACAAGTGGGTTCCCCTCCTTGTCTGTGGCTCTTCCCTTCCACAAGGGAAGGTGACGAGGCATGTGAAGTGAAAGGATCCGGGAACTAGGGCAAGTGCTCACTCCGTGTTCCAGTGGGAGACCAGAATGAGCCTAATGTCCGTGAGGGGTCAGGTGGGTACAGCTCTAGGAATTCCCTGTCCAGCAGCACAGCAACTGAGAGCCTCAATTCACATGAGCTAGCTCATGTCCTGCACATGCTTGGTCGAGTCAGTCCCCGGTGGACAGCTCCCGGCACGTGGGGGAGTTGGGAGAAAATCCAAAGCCGCCACGACATCTCTCATGTGCGCTCCCTCAGAGGACAGAGGACAGCGGACAGCGGACAGAAGGCAAGCGTGGCCATGCACCAGCTTGGGTCTGCTCTTCTCCCCCAGCGCAGGATCGTGGCCTGCCCCACTCCAGGACATTGGGTCAGATTCTCATGTAGAGTGCACAGACTCCACGGCAGACAAATCTCAAGGTGCCTTAGGGCAGGTTTGGAGAACACACTCGTGCCAGCATCAGAGGTCAAATCGATGACTTGACCTCGGGCAACAGCCATGCTTCAGGCACGCTTTCCCGGAGGTTCGGAACCAGCCAAAGCCAAACAAGGAAAGTGAAGTTTCAGGAGAACAGCAGGCAAAGAGAAGATCCTGCCGGGGCCAAAGGTTTTCCTTCCTAAGTTCCCTCAGAGGCGCTGCGAGTTGGCACTCCTGAGCCAAGCATTGGAGTGACCACAGCACCCGGCGGAAAACAGAGTCAGGCTGGAAACCTTGGCTTCTGGGAAAGTGCCCATGGAGCGTGCTGCCGTCAGATCATGGTTGAACCCCGCAAGAAAATGGCTGTCGCAGTGGACACTGTGGCACCGAGAAACTCTCCCCATCCGGGACAAAACACGCAGCCTTCAAGCAAGGTTAGGAACCCCAAAGGCAGAGGCACTTGAACAAGCAGCGCTCCAGGTGGTTCCGATATTTGTGGACGCCTTCAAAGGCGCGTGTCTGCACATGTGTTAGGAGAACACACCAAGTGCCAGGGTGCAGAGGCTTGCATGGAGCTGGGCCTACAGCCAGCTCAGGCCTGGCAGCAACGGGCCCCATTGGAGTTGGAGTCGGTCAGTCAACATACCTTCGTCAAGGTCAGCCTCCCGAGGCAGCACCGGGAGGTCTGTGAAGAGAAAACACAGCCTGTCTCAAAGGATGTCCCCACAGCACCCCAACACCACGTCCCAGAGGAGGAGGAGCAACGTTCTGAAGCCCAAGGACCGCACGCACGCATACGCTGGATTGTGCTGACTTTGAGGTCTCATCCTGCAGAACGAGTCAACTCCTACTCAGAGAAAATGGCGCATGGACATAACTGAGCGGGAACAAAACGATCCCCTGTTTTCCATCCTTTCTTAGATGTTTCCTTTCCATCCGTGGGTAAGCTTAGTGTCCACTGAATTGCCGTGACCCTTCCAGAAAGCCGAGGCCAACAGAAAGATGAAGGCAAGGGACATGGTGGGGTAGAGATGGTGCAATGGGTGTCCCTTGGGCAGCCACGGATACTGTCACGGGCAGCCAAAGTGGCTGTGTTAGTCCAGGGCCCACCCTGGCCATTGCCCATCAAGGAGTCCCATGCTGCCCAGACAGAGTCTAAAGGGTCCAAGGCAAAGGGATCTTCATGTAAGCTTGGGTGCATGTTGGCTCTGGGTGTAAGCAGAAGGGGAACACAGGGGAAAGAAGGAGGACTCCTGGGGCAGCATGCCACTGCATTTCTCGGGAGCCCAGCGTGCACAGTTCAAAATTCACGTCTGGGCCCAGGCTGGGCTCAGGCCAGGCATCCCCGAACCTCCGCACACTGGGCCACGAGGTGCAGCTAGGACACTCGATGCTGAGGCCAATCAGGGCTCTGCATGTGCACCGTCTGTTGAAGAATCAACGCGTGCTAGCTTGGCAGGTTTTGCACCAGACGGCTTCATGGCAGTAGCAGACATGGGTACCAGGATCCATAACCCCCTCACCAACGAGTAAGGAGACACAACGAGAAGACTCTGAGAACTTGCAGAAAGGCCCAGGCAGTGTGCAGCCAATGAGAGAATCCTGGAGGACATGCGGCGGTCTCGGTGAACATGACTCGCACCCTGACACTTCTCTACCCAGGAAGTACATCCTTTCTGGGCAGATAGCTGAGGATTCCACCACAGCTCAAGAGCACAGGCACATTTTTTGGGACAAGGAATCACTTTGCGACAGCTTCCCAGTCCCAGTCCCATAGGGAACATGAAGCCGGTTCTCAGAAAATGAGCTCTGTCAACCCAGTGGTCACCCAGGGGCATAGGACACAAGACACAGGGCCCCTACCATGGTCAGTCTCGGATTCATCAGTCGTCATTTGGTCCGGCAAGTCCCGCTCAGGAGAGCACACCCGAGCCTCGGGGGTGCTAGTGTCTGTGGAGGAAGAAGAAACAAATTTGGTCTGAGACTCTTTTCAGATGACAGACCGCCTCCGCCTCTGAAGCCAGGCAGAGAAATGTTCTCCCACCCCCTCATCACAAACTCCTATTGTGGGTGCTTATGTCAGTTCAGAGACATTGTGGGGGTTTTCTAGGAAATAAAAACCTGAGGAAGGGAACCTGGAATGGTTGGGGGTGGGGCCAGGCCTGGGGGCGGGCAGTCCTCCAGTCGGGCCACACAATCTCTTGGTTTCACCCCACTCTTACAAGTGGGTTCCCCTCCTTGTCTGTGGCTCTTCCCTTCCACAAGGGAAGGTGACGAGGCATGTGAAGTGAAAGGATCCGGGAACTAGGGCAAGTGCTCACTCCGTGTTCCAGTGGGAGACCAGAATGAGCCTAATGTCCGTGAGGGGTCAGGTGGGTACAGCTCTAGGAATTCCCTGTCCAGCAGCACAGCAACTGAGAGCCTCAATTCACATGAGCTAGCTCATGTCCTGCACATGCTTGGTCGAGTCAGTCCCCGGTGGACAGCTCCCGGCACGTGGGGGAGTTGGGAGAAAATCCAAAGCCGCCACGACATCTCTCATGTGCGCTCCCTCAGAGGACAGAGGACAGCGGACAGCGGACAGAAGGCAAGCGTGGCCATGCACCAGCTTGGGTCTGCTCTTCTCCCCCAGCGCAGGATCGTGGCCTGCCCCACTCCAGGACATTGGGTCAGATTCTCATGTAGAGTGCACAGACTCCACGGCAGACAAATCTCAAGGTGCCTTAGGGCAGGTTTGGAGAACACACTCGTGCCAGCATCAGAGGTCAAATCGATGACTTGACCTCGGGCAACAGCCATGCTTCAGGCACGCTTTCCCGGAGGTTCGGAACCAGCCAAAGCCAAACAAGGAAAGTGAAGTTTCAGGAGAACAGCAGGCAAAGAGAAGATCCTGCCGGGGCCAAAGGTTTTCCTTCCTAAGTTCCCTCAGAGGCGCTGCGAGTTGGCACTCCTGAGCCAAGCATTGGAGTGACCACAGCACCCGGCGGAAAACAGAGTCAGGCTGGAAACCTTGGCTTCTGGGAAAGTGCCCATGGAGCGTGCTGCCGTCAGATCATGGTTGAACCCCGCAAGAAAATGGCTGTCGCAGTGGACACTGTGGCACCGAGAAACTCTCCCCATCCGGGACAAAACACGCAGCCTTCAAGCAAGGTTAGGAACCCCAAAGGCAGAGGCACTTGAACAAGCAGCGCTCCAGGTGGCTCCGATATTTGTGGACGCCTTCAAAGGCGCGTGTCTGCACATGTGTTAGGAGAACACACCAAGTGCCAGGGTGCAGAGGCTTGCATGGAGCTGGGCCTACAGCCAGCTCAGGCCTGGCAGCAACGGGCCCCATTGGAGTTGGAGTCGGTCAGTCAACATACCTTCGTCAAGGTCAGCCTCCCGAGGGAGCACCGGGAGGTCTGTGAAGAGAAAACACAGCCTGTCTCAAAGGATGTCCCCACAGCACCCCAACACCATGTCCCAGAGGAGGAGGAGCAACGTTCTGAAGCCCAAGGACCGCACGCACGCATACGCTGGATTGTGCTGACTTTGAGGTCTCATCCTGCAGAACGAGTCAACTCCTACTCAGAGAAAATGGCGCATGGACATAACTGAGCGGGAACAAAACGATCCCCTGTTTTCCATCCTTTCTTAGATGTTTCCTTTCCATCCGTGGGTAAGCTTAGTGTCCACTGAATTGCCGTGACCCTTCCAGAAAGCCGAGGCCAACAGAAAGATGAAGGCAAGGGACATGGTGGGGTAGAGATGGTGCAATGGGTGTCCCTTGGGCAGCCACGGATACTGTCACGGGCAGCCAAAGTGGCTGTGTTAGTCCAGGGCCCACCCTGGCCATTGCCCATCAAGGAGTCCCATGCTGCCCAGACAGAGTCTAAAGGGTCCAAGGCAAAGGGATCTTCATGTAAGCTTGGGTGCATGTTGGCTCTGGGTGTAAGCAGAAGGGGAACACAGGGGAAAGAAGGAGGACTCCTGGGGCAGCATGCCACTGCATTTCCCGGGAGCCCAGCGTGCACAGTTCAAAATTCATGTCTGGGCCCAGGCTGGGCTCAGGCCAGGCATCCCCGAACCTCTGCACACTGGGCCACGAGGTGCAGCTAGGACACTCGATGCTGAGGCCAATCAGGGCTCTGCATGTGCACCGTCTGTTGAAGAATCAACGCGTGCTAGCTTGGCAGGTTTTGCACCAGACGGCTTCATGGCAGTAGCAGACATGGGTACCAGGATCCATAACCCCCTCACCAACGAGTAAGGAGACACAACGAGAAGACTCTGAGAACTTGCAGAAAGGCCCAGGCAGTGTGCAGCCAATGAGAGAATCCTGGAGGACATGCGGCGGTCTCGGTGAACATGACTCGCACCCTGACACTTCTCTACCCAGGAAGTACATCCTTTCTGGGCAGATAGCTGAGGATTCCACCACAGCTCAAGAGCACAGGCACATGTTTTGGGACAAGGAATCACTTTGCGACAGCTTCCCAGTCCCAGTCCCATAGGGAACATGAAGCCGGTTCTCAGAAAATGAGCTCTGTCAACCCAGTGGTCACCCAGGGGCATAGGACACAAGACACAGGGCCCCTACCATGGTCAGTCTCGGATTCATCAGTCGTCATTTGGTCCGGCAAGTCCCGCTCAGGAGAGCACACCCGAGCCTCGGGGGTGCTAGTGTCTGTGGAGGAAGAAGAAACAAATTTGGTCTGAGACTCTTTTCAGATGACAGACCGCCTCCGCCTCTGAAGCCAGGCAGAGAAATGTTCTCCCACCCCCTCATCACAAACTCCTATTGTGGGTGCTTATGTCAGTTCAGAGACATTGTGGGGGTTTTCTAGGAAATAAAAACCTGAGGAAGGGAACCTGGAATGGTTGGGGGTGGGGCCAGGCCTGGGGGCGGGCAGTCCTCCAGTCGGGCCACACAATCTCTTGGTTTCACCCCACTCTTACAAGTGGGTTCCCCTCCTTGTCTGTGGCTCTTCCCTTCCACAAGGGAAGGTGACGAGGCATGTGAAGTGAAAGGATCCGGGAACTAGGGCAAGTGCTCACTCCGTGTTCCAGTGGGAGACCAGAATGAGCCTAATGTCCGTGAGGGGTCAGGTGGGTACAGCTCTAGGAATTCCCTGTCCAGCAGCACAGCAACTGAGAGCCTCAATTCACATGAGCTAGCTCATGTCCTGCACATGCTTGGTCGAGTCAGTCCCCGGTGGACAGCTCCCGGCACGTGGGGGAGTTGGGAGAAAATCCAAAGCCGCCACGACATCTCTCATGTGCGCTCCCTCAGAGGACAGAGGACAGCGGACAGCGGACAGAAGGCAAGCGTGGCCATGCACCAGCTTGGGTCTGCTCTTCTCCCCCAGCGCAGGATCGTGGCCTGCCCCACTCCAGGACACTGGGTCAGATTCTCATGTAGAGTGCACAGACTCCACGGCAGACAAATCTCAAGGTGCCTTAGGGCAGGTTTGGAGAACACACTCGTGCCAGCATCAGAGGTCAAATCGATGACTTGACCTCGGGCAACAGCCATGCTTCAGGCACGCTTTCCCGGAGGTTCGGAACCAGCCAAAGCCAAACAAGGAAAGTGAAGTTTCAGGAGAACAGCAGGCAAAGAGAAGATCCTGCCGGGGCCAAAGGTTTTCCTTCCTAAGTTCCCTCAGAGGCGCTGCGAGTTGGCACTCCTGAGCCAAGCATTGGAGTGACCACAGCACCCGGCGGAAAACAGAGTCAGGCTGGAAACCTTGGCTTCTGGGAAAGTGCCCATGGAGCGTGCTGCCGTCAGATCATGGTTGAACCCCGCAAGAAAATGGCTGTCGCAGTGGACACTGTGGCACCGAGAAACTCTCCCCATCCGGGACAAAACACGCAGCCTTCAAGCAAGGTTAGGAACCCCAAAGGCAGAGGCACTTGAACAAGCAGCGCTCCAGGTGGCTCCGATATTTGTGGACGCCTTCAAAGGCGCGTGTCTGCACATGTGTTAGGAGAACACACCAAGTGCCAGGGTGCAGAGGCTTGCATGGAGCTGGGCCTACAGCCAGCTCAGGCCTGGCAGCAACGGGCCCCATTGGAGTTGGAGTCGGTCAGTCAACATACCTTCGTCAAGGTCAGCCTCCCGAGGGAGCACCGGGAGGTCTGTGAAGAGAAAACACAGCCTGTCTCAAAGGATGTCCCCACAGCACCCCAACACCACGTCCCAAAGGAGGAGGAGCAACGTTCTGAAGCCCAAGGACCGCACGCACGCATACGCTGGATTGTGCTGACTTTGAGGTCTCATCCTGCAGAACGAGTCAACTCCTACTCAGAGAAAATGGCGCATGGACATAACTGAGCGGGAACAAAACGATCCCCTGTTTTCCATCCTTTCTTAGATGTTTCCTTTCCATCCGTGGGTAAGCTTAGTGTCCACTGAATTGCCGTGACCCTTCCAGAAAGCCGAGGCCAACAGAAAGATGAAGGCAAGGGACATGGTGGGGTAGAGATGGTGCAATGGGTGTCCCTTGGGCAGCCACGGATACTGTCACGGGCAGCCAAAGTGGCTGTGTTAGTCCAGGGCCCACCCTGGCCATTGCCCATCAAGGAGTCCCATGCTGCCCAGACAGAGTCTAAAGGGTCCAAGGCAAAGGGATCTTCATGTAAGCTTGGGTGCATGTTGGCTCTGGGTGTAAGCAGAAGGGGAACACAGGGGAAAGAAGGAGGACTCCTGGGGCAGCATGCCACTGCATTTCCCGGGAGCCCAGCGTGCACAGTTCAAAATTCATGTCTGGGCCCAGGCTGGGCTCAGGCCAGGCATCCCCGAACCTCTGCACACTGGGCCACGAGGTGCAGCTAGGACACTCGATGCTGAGGCCAATCAGGGCTCTGCATGTGCACCGTCTGTTGAAGAATCAACGCGTGCTAGCTTGGCAGGTTTTGCACCAGACGGCTTCATGGCAGTAGCAGACATGGGTACCAGGATCCATAACCCCCTCACCAACGAGTAAGGAGACACAACGAGAAGACTCTGAGAACTTGCAGAAAGGCCCAGGCAGTGTGCAGCCAATGAGAGAATCCTGGAGGACATGCGGCGGTCTCGGTGAACATGACTCGCACCCTGACACTTCTCTACCCAGGAAGTACATCCTTTCTGGGCAGATAGCTGAGGATTCCACCACAGCTCAAGAGCACAGGCACATGTTTTGGGACAAGGAATCACTTTGCGACAGCTTCCCAGTCCCAGTCCCATAGGGAACATGAAGCCGGTTCTCAGAAAATGAGCTCTGTCAACCCAGTGGTCACCCAGGGGCATAGGACACAAGACACAGGGCCCCTACCATGGTCAGTCTCGGATTCATCAGTCGTCATTTGGTCCGGCAAGTCCCGCTCAGGAGAGCACACCCGAGCCTCGGGGGTGCTAGTGTCTGTGGAGGAAGAAGAAACAAATTTGGTCTGAGACTCTTTTCAGATGACAGACCGCCTCCGCCTCTGAAGCCAGGCAGAGAAATGTTCTCCCACCCCCTCATCACAAACTCCTATTGTGGGTGCTTATGTCAGTTCAGAGACATTGTGGGGGTTTTCTAGGAAATAAAAACCTGAGGAAGGGAACCTGGAATGGTTGGGGGTGGGGCCAGGCCTGGGGGCGGGCAGTCCTCCAGTCGGGCCACACAATCTCTTGGTTTCACCCCACTCTTACAAGTGGGTTCCCCTCCTTGTCTGTGGCTCTTCCCTTCCACAAGGGAAGGTGACGAGGCATGTGAAGTGAAAGGATCCGGGAACTAGGGCAAGTGCTCACTCCGTGTTCCAGTGGGAGACCAGAATGAGCCTAATGTCCGTGAGGGGTCAGGTGGGTACAGCTCTAGGAATTCCCTGTCCAGCAGCACAGCAACTGAGAGCCTCAATTCACATGAGCTAGCTCATGTCCTGCACATGCTTGGTCGAGTCAGTCCCCGGTGGACAGCTCCCGGCACGTGGGGGAGTTGGGAGAAAATCCAAAGCCGCCACGACATCTCTCATGTGCGCTCCCTCAGAGGACAGAGGACAGCGGACAGCGGACAGAAGGCAAGCGTGGCCATGCACCAGCTTGGGTCTGCTCTTCTCCCCCAGCGCAGGATCGTGGCCTGCCCCACTCCAGGACACTGGGTCAGATTCTCATGTAGAGTGCACAGACTCCACGGCAGACAAATCTCAAGGTGCCTTAGGGCAGGTTTGGAGAACACACTCGTGCCAGCATCAGAGGTCAAATCGATGACTTGACCTCGGGCAACAGCCATGCTTCAGGCACGCTTTCCCGGAGGTTCGGAACCAGCCAAAGCCAAACAAGGAAAGTGAAGTTTCAGGAGAACAGCAGGCAAAGAGAAGATCCTGCCGGGGCCAAAGGTTTTCCTTCCTAAGTTCCCTCAGAGGCGCTGCGAGTTGGCACTCCTGAGCCAAGCATTGGAGTGACCACAGCACCCGGCGGAAAACAGAGTCAGGCTGGAAACCTTGGCTTCTGGGAAAGTGCCCATGGAGCGTGCTGCCGTCAGATCATGGTTGAACCCCGCAAGAAAATGGCTGTCGCAGTGGACACTGTGGCACCGAGAAACTCTCCCCATCCGGGACAAAACACGCAGCCTTCAAGCAAGGTTAGGAACCCCAAAGGCAGAGGCACTTGAACAAGCAGCGCTCCAGGTGGCTCCGATATTTGTGGACGCCTTCAAAGGCGCGTGTCTGCACATGTGTTAGGAGAACACACCAAGTGCCAGGGTGCAGAGGCTTGCATGGAGCTGGGCCTACAGCCAGCTCAGGCCTGGCAGCAACGGGCCCCATTGGAGTTGGAGTCGGTCAGTCAACATACCTTCGTCAAGGTCAGCCTCCCGAGGGAGCACCGGGAGGTCTGTGAAGAGAAAACACAGCCTGTCTCAAAGGATGTCCCCACAGCACCCCAACACCACGTCCCAAAGGAGGAGGAGCAACGTTCTGAAGCCCAAGGACCGCACGCACGCATACGCTGGATTGTGCTGACTTTGAGGTCTCATCCTGCAGAACGAGTCAACTCCTACTCAGAGAAAATGGCGCATGGACATAACTGAGCGGGAACAAAACGATCCCCTGTTTTCCATCCTTTCTTAGATGTTTCCTTTCCATCCGTGGGTAAGCTTAGTGTCCACTGAATTGCCGTGACCCTTCCAGAAAGCCGAGGCCAACAGAAAGATGAAGGCAAGGGACATGGTGGGGTAGAGATGGTGCAATGGGTGTCCCTTGGGCAGCCACGGATACTGTCACGGGCAGCCAAAGTGGCTGTGTTAGTCCAGGGCCCACCCTGGCCATTGCCCATCAAGGAGTCCCATGCTGCCCAGACAGAGTCTAAAGGGTCCAAGGCAAAGGGATCTTCATGTAAGCTTGGGTGCATGTTGGCTCTGGGTGTAAGCAGAAGGGGAACACAGGGGAAAGAAGGAGGACTCCTGGGGCAGCATGCCACTGCATTTCCCGGGAGCCCAGCGTGCACAGTTCAAAATTCATGTCTGGGCCCAGGCTGGGCTCAGGCCAGGCATCCCCGAACCTCTGCACACTGGGCCACGAGGTGCAGCTAGGACACTCGATGCTGAGGCCAATCAGGGCTCTGCATGTGCACCGTCTGTTGAAGAATCAACGCGTGCTAGCTTGGCAGGTTTTGCACCAGACGGCTTCATGGCAGTAGCAGACATGGGTACCAGGATCCATAACCCCCTCACCAACGAGTAAGGAGACACAACGAGAAGACTCTGAGAACTTGCAGAAAGGCCCAGGCAGTGTGCAGCCAATGAGAGAATCCTGGAGGACATGCGGCGGTCTCGGTGAACATGACTCGCACCCTGACACTTCTCTACCCAGGAAGTACATCCTTTCTGGGCAGATAGCTGAGGATTCCACCACAGCTCAAGAGCACAGGCACATGTTTTGGGACAAGGAATCACTTTGCGACAGCTTCCCAGTCCCAGTCCCATAGGGAACATGAAGCCGGTTCTCAGAAAATGAGCTCTGTCAACCCAGTGGTCACCCAGGGGCATAGGACACAAGACACAGGGCCCCTACCATGGTCAGTCTCGGATTCATCAGTCGTCATTTGGTCCGGCAAGTCCCGCTCAGGAGAGCACACCCGAGCCTCGGGGGTGCTAGTGTCTGTGGAGGAAGAAGAAACAAATTTGGTCTGAGACTCTTTTCAGATGACAGACCGCCTCCGCCTCTGAAGCCAGGCAGAGAAATGTTCTCCCACCCCCTCATCACAAACTCCTATTGTGGGTGCTTATGTCAGTTCAGAGACATTGTGGGGGTTTTCTAGGAAATAAAAACCTGAGGAAGGGAACCTGGAATGGTTGGGGGTGGGGCCAGGCCTGGGGGCGGGCAGTCCTCCAGTCGGGCCACACAATCTCTTGGTTTCACCCCACTCTTACAAGTGGGTTCCCCTCCTTGTCTGTGGCTCTTCCCTTCCACAAGGGAAGGTGACGAGGCATGTGAAGTGAAAGGATCCGGGAACTAGGGCAAGTGCTCACTCCGTGTTCCAGTGGGAGACCAGAATGAGCCTAATGTCCGTGAGGGGTCAGGTGGGTACAGCTCTAGGAATTCCCTGTCCAGCAGCACAGCAACTGAGAGCCTCAATTCACATGAGCTAGCTCATGTCCTGCACATGCTTGGTCGAGTCAGTCCCCGGTGGACAGCTCCCGGCACGTGGGGGAGTTGGCAGAAAATACAAAGCCGCCACGACATCTCTCATGTGCGCTCCCTCAGAGGACAGAGGACAGCGGACAGCGGACAGAAGGCAAGCGTGGCCATGCACCAGCTTGGGTCTGCTCTTCTCCCCCAGCGCAGGATCGTGGCCTGCCCCACTCCAGGACACTGGGTCAGATTCTCATGTAGAGTGCACAGACTCCACGGCAGACAAATCTCAAGGTGCCTTAGGGCAGGTTTGGAGAACACACTCGTGCCAGCATCAGAGGTCAAATCGATGACTTGACCTCGGGCAACAGCCATGCTTCAGGCACGCTTTCCCGGAGGTTCGGAACCAGCCAAAGCCAAACAAGGAAAGTGAAGTTTCAGGAGAACAGCAGGCAAAGAGAAGATCCTGCCGGGGCCAAAGGTTTTCCTTCCTAAGTTCCCTCAGAGGCGCTGCGAGTTGGCACTCCTGAGCCAAGCATTGGAGTGACCACAGCACCCGGCGGAAAACAGAGTCAGGCTGGAAACCTTGGCTTCTGGGAAAGTGCCCATGGAGCGTGCTGCCGTCAGATCATGGTTGAACCCCGCAAGAAAATGGCTGTCGCAGTGGACACTGTGGCACCGAGAAACTCTCCCCATCCGGGACAAAACACGCAGCCTTCAAGCAAGGTTAGGAACCCCAAAGGCAGAGGCACTTGAACAAGCAGCGCTCCAGGTGGCTCCGATATTTGTGGACGCCTTCAAAGGCGCGTGTCTGCACATGTGTTAGGAGAACACACCAAGTGCCAGGGTGCAGAGGCTTGCATGGAGCTGGGCCTACAGCCAGCTCAGGCCTGGCAGCAACGGGCCCCATTGGAGTTGGAGTCGGTCAGTCAACATACCTTCGTCAAGGTCAGCCTCCCGAGGGAGCACCGGGAGGTCTGTGAAGAGAAAACACAGCCTGTCTCAAAGGATGTCCCCACAGCACCCCAACACCACGTCCCAAAGGAGGAGGAGCAACGTTCTGAAGCCCAAGGACTGCACGCACGCATACGCTGGATTGTGCTGACTTTGAGGTCTCATCCTGCAGAACGAGTCAACTCCTACTCAGAGAAAATGGCGCATGGACATAACTGAGCGGGAACAAAACGATCCCCTGTTTTCCATCCTTTCTTAGATGTTTCCTTTCCATCCGTGGGTAAGCTTAGTGTCCACTGAATTGCCGTGACCCTTCCAGAAAGCCGAGGCCAACAGAAAGATGAAGGCAAGGGACATGGTGGGGTAGAGATGGTGCAATGGGTGTCCCTTGGGCAGCCACGGATACTGTCACGGGCAGCCAAAGTGGCTGTGTTAGTCCAGGGCCCACCCTGGCCATTGCCCATCAAGGAGTCCCATGCTGCCCAGACAGAGTCTAAAGGGTCCAAGGCAAAGGGATCTTCATGTAAGCTTGGGTGCATGTTGGCTCTGGGTGTAAGCAGAAGGGGAACACAGGGGAAAGAAGGAGGACTCCTGGGGCAGCATGCCACTGCATTTCCCGGGAGCCCAGCGTGCACAGTTCAAAATTCACGTCTGGGCCCAGGCTGGGCTCAGGCCAGGCATCCCCGAACCTCTGCACACTGGGCCACGAGGTGCAGCTAGGACACTCGATGCTGAGGCCAATCAGGGCTCTGCATGTGCACCGTCTGTTGAAGAATCAACGCGTGCTAGCTTGGCAGGTTTTGCACCAGACGGCTTCATGGCAGTAGCAGACATGGGTACCAGGATCCATAACCCCCTCACCAACGAGTAAGGAGACACAACGAGAAGACTCTGAGAACTTGCAGAAAGGCCCAGGCAGTGTGCAGCCAATGAGAGAATCCTGGAGGACATGCGGCGGTCTCGGTGAACATGACTCGCACCCTGACACTTCTCTACCCAGGAAGTACATCCTTTCTGGGCAGATAGCTGAGGATTCCACCACAGCTCAAGAGCACAGGCACATGTTTTGGGACAAGGAATCACTTTGCGACAGCTTCCCAGTCCCAGTCCCATAGGGAACATGAAGCCGGTTCTCAGAAAATGAGCTCTGTCAACCCAGTGGTCACCCAGGGGCATAGGACACAAGACACAGGGCCCCTACCATGGTCAGTCTCGGATTCATCAGTCGTCATTTGGTCCGGCAAGTCCCGCTCAGGAGAGCACACCCGAGCCTCGGGGGTGCTAGTGTCTGTGGAGGAAGAAGAAACAAATTTGGTCTGAGACTCTTTTCAGATGACAGACCGCCTCCGCCTCTGAAGCCAGGCAGAGAAATGTTCTCCCACCCCCTCATCACAAACTCCTATTGTGGGTGCTTATGTCAGTTCAGAGACATTGTGGGGGTTTTCTAGGAAATAAAAACCTGAGGAAGGGAACCTGGAATGGTTGGGGGTGGGGCCAGGCCTGGGGGCGGGCAGTCCTCCAGTCGGGCCACACAATCTCTTGGTTTCACCCCACTCTTACAAGTGGGTTCCCCTCCTTGTCTGTGGCTCTTCCCTTCCACAAGGGAAGGTGACGAGGCATGTGAAGTGAAAGGATCCGGGAACTAGGGCAAGTGCTCACTCCGTGTTCCAGTGGGAGACCAGAATGAGCCTAATGTCCGTGAGGGGTCAGGTGGGTACAGCTCTAGGAATTCCCTGTCCAGCAGCACAGCAACTGAGAGCCTCAATTCACATGAGCTAGCTCATGTCCTGCACATGCTTGGTCGAGTCAGTCCCCGGTGGACAGCTCCCGGCACGTGGGGGAGTTGGCAGAAAATACAAAGCCGCCACGACATCTCTCATGTGCGCTCCCTCAGAGGACAGAGGACAGCAGACAGCAGACAGCGGACAGAAGGCAAGCGTGGCCATGCACCAGCTTGGGTCTGCTCTTCTCCCCCAGCGCAGGATCGTGGCCTGCCCCACTCCAGGACACTGGGTCAGATTCTCATGTAGAGTGCACAGACTCCACGGCAGACAAATCTCAAGGTGCCTTAGGGCAGGTTTGGAGAACACACTCGTGCCAGCATCAGAGGTCAAATCGATGACTTGACCTCGGGCAACAGCCATGCTTCAGGCACGCTTTCCCGGAGGTTCGGAACCAGCCAAAGCCAAACAAGGAAAGTGAAGTTTCAGGAGAACAGCAGGCAAAGAGAAGATCCTGCCGGGGCCAAAGGTTTTCCTTCCTAAGTTCCCTCAGAGGCGCTGCGAGTTGGCACTCCTGAGCCAAGCATTGGAGTGACCACAGCACCCGGCGGAAAACAGAGTCAGGCTGGAAACCTTGGCTTCTGGGAAAGTGCCCATGGAGCGTGCTGCCGTCAGATCATGGTTGAACCCCGCAAGAAAATGGCTGTCGCAGTGGACACTGTGGCACCGAGAAACTCTCCCCATCCGGGACAAAACACGCAGCCTTCAAGCAAGGTTAGGAACCCCAAAGGCAGAGGCACTTGAACAAGCAGCGCTCCAGGTGGCTCCGATATTTGTGGACGCCTTCAAAGGCGCGTGTCTGCACATGTGTTAGGAGAACACACCAAGTGCCAGGGTGCAGAGGCTTGCATGGAGCTGGGCCTACAGCCAGCTCAGGCCTGGCAGCAACGGGCCCCATTGGAGTTGGAGTCGGTCAGTCAACATACCTTCGTCAAGGTCAGCCTCCCGAGGGAGCACCGGGAGGTCTGTGAAGAGAAAACACAGCCTGTCTCAAAGGATGTCCCCACAGCACCCCAACACCACGTCCCAAAGGAGGAGGAGCAACGTTCTGAAGCCCAAGGACCGCACGCACGCATACGCTGGATTGTGCTGACTTTGAGGTCTCATCCTGCAGAACGAGTCAACTCCTACTCAGAGAAAATGGCGCATGGACATAACTGAGCGGGAACAAAACGATCCCCTGTTTTCCATCCTTTCTTAGATGTTTCCTTTCCATCCGTGGGTAAGCTTAGTGTCCACTGAATTGCCGTGACCCTTCCAGAAAGCCGAGGCCAACAGAAAGATGAAGGCAAGGGACATGGTGGGGTAGAGATGGTGCAATGGGTGTCCCTTGGGCAGCCACGGATACTGTCACGGGCAGCCAAAGTGGCTGTGTTAGTCCAGGGCCCACCCTGGCCATTGCCCATCAAGGAGTCCCATGCTGCCCAGACAGAGTCTAAAGGGTCCAAGGCAAAGGGATCTTCATGTAAGCTTGGGTGCATGTTGGCTCTGGGTGTAAGCAGAAGGGGAACACAGGGGAAAGAAGGAGGACTCCTGGGGCAGCATGCCACTGCATTTCCCGGGAGCCCAGCGTGCACAGTTCAAAATTCACGTCTGGGCCCAGGCTGGGCTCAGGCCAGGCATCCCCGAACCTCTGCACACTGGGCCACGAGGTGCAGCTAGGACACTCGATGCTGAGGCCAATCAGGGCTCTGCATGTGCACCGTCTGTTGAAGAATCAACGCGTGCTAGCTTGGCAGGTTTTGCACCAGACGGCTTCATGGCAGTAGCAGACATGGGTACCAGGATCCATAACCCCCTCACCAACGAGTAAGGAGACACAACGAGAAGACTCTGAGAACTTGCAGAAAGGCCCAGGCAGTGTGCAGCCAATGAGAGAATCCTGGAGGACATGCGGCGGTCTCGGTGAACATGACTCGCACCCTGACACTTCTCTACCCAGGAAGTACATCCTTTCTGGGCAGATAGCTGAGGATTCCACCACAGCTCAAGAGCACAGGCACATGTTTTGGGACAAGGAATCACTTTGCGACAGCTTCCCAGTCCCAGTCCCATAGGGAACATGAAGCCGGTTCTCAGAAAATGAGCTCTGTCAACCCAGTGGTCACCCAGGGGCATAGGACACAAGACACAGGGCCCCTACCATGGTCAGTCTCGGATTCATCAGTCGTCATTTGGTCCGGCAAGTCCCGCTCAGGAGAGCACACCCGAGCCTCGGGGGTGCTAGTGTCTGTGGAGGAAGAAGAAACAAATTTGGTCTGAGACTCTTTTCAGATGACAGACCGCCTCCGCCTCTGAAGCCAGGCAGAGAAATGTTCTCCCACCCCCTCATCACAAACTCCTATTGTGGGTGCTTATGTCAGTTCAGAGACATTGTGGGGGTTTTCTAGGAAATAAAAACCTGAGGAAGGGAACCTGGAATGGTTGGGGGTGGGGCCAGGCCTGGGGGCGGGCAGTCCTCCAGTCGGGCCACACAATCTCTTGGTTTCACCCCACTCTTACAAGTGGGTTCCCCTCCTTGTCTGTGGCTCTTCCCTTCCACAAGGGAAGGTGACGAGGCATGTGAAGTGAAAGGATCCGGGAACTAGGGCAAGTGCTCACTCCGTGTTCCAGTGGGAGACCAGAATGAGCCTAATGTCCGTGAGGGGTCAGGTGGGTACAGCTCTAGGAATTCCCTGTCCAGCAGCACAGCAACTGAGAGCCTCAATTCACATGAGCTAGCTCATGTCCTGCACATGCTTGGTCGAGTCAGTCCCCGGTGGACAGCTCCCGGCACGTGGGGGAGTTGGCAGAAAATACAAAGCCGCCACGACATCTCTCATGTGCGCTCCCTCAGAGGACAGAGGACAGCAGACAGCAGACAGCGGACAGAAGGCAAGCGTGGCCATGCACCAGCTTGGGTCTGCTCTTCTCCCCCAGCGCAGGATCGTGGCCTGCCCCACTCCAGGACACTGGGTCAGATTCTCATGTAGAGTGCACAGACTCCACGGCAGACAAATCTCAAGGTGCCTTAGGGCAGGTTTGGAGAACACACTCGTGCCAGCATCAGAGGTCAAATCGATGACTTGACCTCGGGCAACAGCCATGCTTCAGGCACGCTTTCCCGGAGGTTCGGAACCAGCCAAAGCCAAACAAGGAAAGTGAAGTTTCAGGAGAACAGCAGGCAAAGAGAAGATCCTGCCGGGGCCAAAGGTTTTCCTTCCTAAGTTCCCTCAGAGGCGCTGCGAGTTGGCACTCCTGAGCCAAGCATTGGAGTGACCACAGCACCCGGCGGAAAACAGAGTCAGGCTGGAAACCTTGGCTTCTGGGAAAGTGCCCATGGAGCGTGCTGCCGTCAGATCATGGTTGAACCCCGCAAGAAAATGGCTGTCGCAGTGGACACTGTGGCACCGAGAAACTCTCCCCATCCGGGACAAAACACGCAGCCTTCAAGCAAGGTTAGGAACCCCAAAGGCAGAGGCACTTGAACAAGCAGCGCTCCAGGTGGCTCCGATATTTGTGGACGCCTTCAAAGGCGCGTGTCTGCACATGTGTTAGGAGAACACACCAAGTGCCAGGGTGCAGAGGCTTGCATGGAGCTGGGCCTACAGCCAGCTCAGGCCTGGCAGCAACGGGCCCCATTGGAGTTGGAGTCGGTCAGTCAACATACCTTCGTCAAGGTCAGCCTCCCGAGGGAGCACCGGGAGGTCTGTGAAGAGAAAACACAGCCTGTCTCAAAGGATGTCCCCACAGCACCCCAACACCACGTCCCAAAGGAGGAGGAGCAACGTTCTGAAGCCCAAGGACCGCACGCACGCATACGCTGGATTGTGCTGACTTTGAGGTCTCATCCTGCAGAACGAGTCAACTCCTACTCAGAGAAAATGGCGCATGGACATAACTGAGCGGGAACAAAACGATCCCCTGTTTTCCATCCTTTCTTAGATGTTTCCTTTCCATCCGTGGGTAAGCTTAGTGTCCACTGAATTGCCGTGACCCTTCCAGAAAGCCGAGGCCAACAGAAAGATGAAGGCAAGGGACATGGTGGGGTAGAGATGGTGCAATGGGTGTCCCTTGGGCAGCCACGGATACTGTCACGGGCAGCCAAAGTGGCTGTGTTAGTCCAGGGCCCACCCTGGCCATTGCCCATCAAGGAGTCCCATGCTGCCCAGACAGAGTCTAAAGGGTCCAAGGCAAAGGGATCTTCATGTAAGCTTGGGTGCATGTTGGCTCTGGGTGTAAGCAGAAGGGGAACACAGGGGAAAGAAGGAGGACTCCTGGGGCAGCATGCCACTGCATTTCCCGGGAGCCCAGCGTGCACAGTTCAAAATTCACGTCTGGGCCCAGGCTGGGCTCAGGCCAGGCATCCCCGAACCTCTGCACACTGGGCCACGAGGTGCAGCTAGGACACTCGATGCTGAGGCCAATCAGGGCTCTGCATGTGCACCGTCTGTTGAAGAATCAACGCGTGCTAGCTTGGCAGGTTTTGCACCAGACGGCTTCATGGCAGTAGCAGACATGGGTACCAGGATCCATAACCCCCTCACCAACGAGTAAGGAGACACAACGAGAAGACTCTGAGAACTTGCAGAAAGGCCCAGGCAGTGTGCAGCCAATGAGAGAATCCTGGAGGACATGCGGCGGTCTCGGTGAACATGACTCGCACCCTGACACTTCTCTACCCAGGAAGTACATCCTTTCTGGGCAGATAGCTGAGGATTCCACCACAGCTCAAGAGCACAGGCACATGTTTTGGGACAAGGAATCACTTTGCGACAGCTTCCCAGTCCCAGTCCCATAGGGAACATGAAGCCGGTTCTCAGAAAATGAGCTCTGTCAACCCAGTGGTCACCCAGGGGCATAGGACACAAGACACAGGGCCCCTACCATGGTCAGTCTCGGATTCATCAGTCGTCATTTGGTCCGGCAAGTCCCGCTCAGGAGAGCACACCCGAGCCTCGGGGGTGCTAGTGTCTGTGGAGGAAGAAGAAACAAATTTGGTCTGAGACTCTTTTCAGATGACAGACCGCCTCCGCCTCTGAAGCCAGGCAGAGAAATGTTCTCCCACCCCCTCATCACAAACTCCTATTGTGGGTGCTTATGTCAGTTCAGAGACATTGTGGGGGTTTTCTAGGAAATAAAAACCTGAGGAAGGGAACCTGGAATGGTTGGGGGTGGGGCCAGGCCTGGGGGCGGGCAGTCCTCCAGTCGGGCCACACAATCTCTTGGTTTCACCCCACTCTTACAAGTGGGTTCCCCTCCTTGTCTGTGGCTCTTCCCTTCCACAAGGGAAGGTGACGAGGCATGTGAAGTGAAAGGATCCGGGAACTAGGGCAAGTGCTCACTCCGTGTTCCAGTGGGAGACCAGAATGAGCCTAATGTCCGTGAGGGGTCAGGTGGGTACAGCTCTAGGAATTCCCTGTCCAGCAGCACAGCAACTGAGAGCCTCAATTCACATGAGCCAGCTCATGTCCTGCACATGCTTGGTCGAGTCAGTCCCCGGTGGACAGCTCCCGGCACGTGGGGGAGTTGGCAGAAAATACAAAGCCGCCACGACATCTCTCATGTGCGCTCCCTCAGAGGACAGAGGACAGCAGACAGCGGACAGCGGACAGAAGGCAAGCGTGGCCATGCACCAGCTTGGGTCTGCTCTTCTCCCCCAGCGCAGGATCGTGGCCTGCCCCACTCCAGGACACTGGGTCAGATTCTCATGTAGAGTGCACAGACTCCACGGCAGACAAATCTCAAGGTGCCTTAGGGCAGGTTTGGAGAACACACTCGTGCCAGCATCAGAGGTCAAATCGATGACTTGACCTCGGGCAACAGCCATGCTTCAGGCACGCTTTCCCGGAGGTTCGGAACCAGCCAAAGCCAAACAAGGAAAGTGAAGTTTCAGGAGAACAGCAGGCAAAGAGAAGATCCTGCCGGGGCCAAAGGTTTTCCTTCCTAAGTTCCCTCAGAGGCGCTGCGAGTTGGCACTCCTGAGCCAAGCATTGGAGTGACCACAGCACCCGGCGGAAAACAGAGTCAGGCTGGAAACCTTGGCTTCTGGGAAAGTGCCCATGGAGCGTGCTGCCGTCAGATCATGGTTGAACCCCGCAAGAAAATGGCTGTCGCAGTGGACACTGTGGCACCGAGAAACTCTCCCCATCCGGGACAAAACACGCAGCCTTCAAGCAAGGTTAGGAACCCCAAAGGCAGAGGCACTTGAACAAGCAGCGCTCCAGGTGGCTCCGATATTTGTGGACGCCTTCAAAGGCGCGTGTCTGCACATGTGTTAGGAGAACACACCAAGTGCCAGGGTGCAGAGGCTTGCATGGAGCTGGGCCTACAGCCAGCTCAGGCCTGGCAGCAACGGGCCCCATTGGAGTTGGAGTCGGTCAGTCAACATACCTTCGTCAAGGTCAGCCTCCCGAGGGAGCACCGGGAGGTCTGTGAAGAGAAAACACAGCCTGTCTCAAAGGATGTCCCCACAGCACCCCAACACCACGTCCCAAAGGAGGAGGAGCAACGTTCTGAAGCCCAAGGACCGCACGCACGCATACGCTGGATTGTGCTGACTTTGAGGTCTCATCCTGCAGAACGAGTCAACTCCTACTCAGAGAAAATGGCGCATGGACATAACTGAGCGGGAACAAAACGATCCCCTGTTTTCCATCCTTTCTTAGATGTTTCCTTTCCATCCGTGGGTAAGCTTAGTGTCCACTGAATTGCCGTGACCCTTCCAGAAAGCCGAGGCCAACAGAAAGATGAAGGCAAGGGACATGGTGGGGTAGAGATGGTGCAATGGGTGTCCCTTGGGCAGCCACGGATACTGTCACGGGCAGCCAAAGTGGCTGTGTTAGTCCAGGGCCCACCCTGGCCATTGCCCATCAAGGAGTCCCATGCTGCCCAGACAGAGTCTAAAGGGTCCAAGGCAAAGGGATCTTCATGTAAGCTTGGGTGCATGTTGGCTCTGGGTGTAAGCAGAAGGGGAACACAGGGGAAAGAAGGAGGACTCCTGGGGCAGCATGCCACTGCATTTCCCGGGAGCCCAGCGTGCACAGTTCAAAATTCACGTCTGGGCCCAGGCTGGGCTCAGGCCAGGCATCCCCGAACCTCTGCACACTGGGCCACGAGGTGCAGCTAGGACACTCGATGCTGAGGCCAATCAGGGCTCTGCATGTGCACCGTCTGTTGAAGAATCAACGCGTGCTAGCTTGGCAGGTTTTGCACCAGACGGCTTCATGGCAGTAGCAGACATGGGTACCAGGATCCATAACCCCCTCACCAACGAGTAAGGAGACACAACGAGAAGACTCTGAGAACTTGCAGAAAGGCCCAGGCAGTGTGCAGCCAATGAGAGAATCCTGGAGGACATGCGGCGGTCTCGGTGAACATGACTCGCACCCTGACACTTCTCTACCCAGGAAGTACATCCTTTCTGGGCAGATAGCTGAGGATTCCACCACAGCTCAAGAGCACAGGCACATGTTTTGGGACAAGGAATCACTTTGCGACAGCTTCCCAGTCCCAGTCCCATAGGGAACATGAAGCCGGTTCTCAGAAAATGAGCTCTGTCAACCCAGTGGTCACCCAGGGGCATAGGACACAAGACACAGGGCCCCTACCATGGTCAGTCTCGGATTCATCAGTCGTCATTTGGTCCGGCAAGTCCCGCTCAGGAGAGCACACCCGAGCCTCGGGGGTGCTAGTGTCTGTGGAGGAAGAAGAAACAAATTTGGTCTGAGACTCTTTTCAGATGACAGACCGCCTCCGCCTCTGAAGCCAGGCAGAGAAATGTTCTCCCACCCCCTCATCACAAACTCCTATTGTGGGTGCTTATGTCAGTTCAGAGACATTGTGGGGGTTTTCTAGGAAATAAAAACCTGAGGAAGGGAACCTGGAATGGTTGGGGGTGGGGCCAGGCCTGGGGGCGGGCAGTCCTCCAGTCGGGCCACACAATCTCTTGGTTTCACCCCACTCTTACAAGTGGGTTCCCCTCCTTGTCTGTGGCTCTTCCCTTCCACAAGGGAAGGTGACGAGGCATGTGAAGTGAAAGGATCCGGGAACTAGGGCAAGTGCTCACTCCGTGTTCCAGTGGGAGACCAGAATGAGCCTAATGTCCGTGAGGGGTCAGGTGGGTACAGCTCTAGGAATTCCCTGTCCAGCAGCACAGCAACTGAGAGCCTCAATTCACATGAGCTAGCTCATGTCCTGCACATGCTTGGTCGAGTCAGTCCCCGGTGGACAGCTCCCGGCACGTGGGGGAGTTGGCAGAAAATCCAAAGCCGCCACGACATCTCTCATGTGCGCTCCCTCAGAGGACAGAGGACAGCGGACAGCGGACAGAAGGCAAGCGTGGCCATGCACCAGCTTGGGTCTGCTCTTCTCCCCCAGCGCAGGATCGTGGCCTGCCCCACTCCAGGACACTGGGTCAGATTCTCATGTAGAGTGCACAGACTCCACGGCAGACAAATCTCAAGGTGCCTTAGGGCAGGTTTGGAGAACACACTCGTGCCAGCATCAGAGGTCAAATCGATGACTTGACCTCGGGCAACAGCCATGCTTCAGGCACGCTTTCCCGGAGGTTCGGAACCAGCCAAAGCCAAACAAGGAAAGTGAAGTTTCAGGAGAACAGCAGGCAAAGAGAAGATCCTGCCGGGGCCAAAGGTTTTCCTTCCTAAGTTCCCTCAGAGGCGCTGCGAGTTGGCACTCCTGAGCCAAGCATTGGAGTGACCACAGCACCCGGCGGAAAACAGAGTCAGGCTGGAAACCTTGGCTTCTGGGAAAGTGCCCATGGAGCATGCTGCCGTCAGATCATGGTTGAACCCCGCAAGAAAATGGCTGTCGCAGTGGACACTGTGGCACCGAGAAACTCTCCCCATCCGGGACAAAACACGCAGCCTTCAAGCAAGGTTGGGAACCCCAAAGGCAGAGGCACTTGAACAAGCAGCGCTCCAGGTGGCTCCGATATTTGTGGACGCCTTCAAAGGCGCGTGTCTGCACATGTGTTAGGAGAACACACCAAGTGCCAGGGTGCAGAGGCTTGCATGGAGCTGGGCCTACAGCCAGCTCAGGCCTGGCAGCAACGGGCCCCATTGGAGTTGGAGTCGGTCAGTCAACATACCTTTGTCAAGGTCAGCCTCCCGAGGGAGCACCGGGAGGTCTGTGAAGAGAAAACACAGCCTGTCTCAAAGGATGTCCCCACAGCACCCCAACACCACGTCCCAGAGGAGGAGGAGCAACGTTCTGAAGCCCAAGGACCGCACGCACGCATACGCTGGATTGTGCTGACTTTGAGGTCTCATCCTGCAGAACGAGTCAACTCCTACTCAGAGAAAATGGCGCATGGACATAACTGAGCGGGAACAAAACGATCCCCTGTTTTCCATCCTTTCTTAGATGTTTCCTTTCCATCCGTGGGTAAGCTTAGTGTCCACTGAATTGCCGTGACCCTTCCAGAAAGCCGAGGCCAACAGAAAGATGAAGGCAAGGGACATGGTGGGGTAGAGATGGTGCAATGGGTGTCCCTTGGGCAGCCACGGATACTGTCACGGGCAGCCAAAGTGGCTGTGTTAGTCCAGGGCCCACCCTGGCCATTGCCCATCAAGGAGTCCCATGCTGCCCAGACAGAGTCTAAAGGGTCCAAGGCAAAGGGATCTTCATGTAAGCTTGGGTGCATGTTGGCTCTGGGTGTAAGCAGAAGGGGAACACAGGGGAAAGAAGGAGGACTCCTGGGGCAGCATGCCACTGCATTTCTCGGGAGCCCAGCGTGCACAGTTCAAAATTCACGTCTGGGCCCAGGCTGGGCTCAGGCCAGGCATCCCCGAACCTCCGCACACTGGGCCATGAGGTGCAGCTAGGACACTCGATGCTGAGGCCAATCAGGGCTCTGCATGTGCACCGTCTGTTGAAGAATCAACGCGTGCTAGCTTGGCAGGTTTTGCACCAGACGGATTCATGGCAGTAGCAGACATGGGTACCAGGATCCATAACCCCCTCACCAACGAGTAAGGAGACACAACGAGAAGACTCTGAGAACTTGCAGAAAGGCCCAGGCAGTGTGCAGCCAATGAGAGAATCCTGGAGGACATGCGGCGGTCTCGGTGAACATGACTCGCACCCTGACACTTCTCTACCCAGGAAGTACATCCTTTCTGGGCAGATAGCTGAGGATTCCACCACAGCTCAAGAGCACAGGCACATTTTTTGGGACAAGGAATCACTTTGCGACAGCTTCCCAGTCCCAGTCCCATAGGGAACATGAAGCCGGTTCTCAGAAAATGAGCTCTGTCAACCCAGTGGTCACCCAGGGGCATAGGACACAAGACACAGGGCCCCTACCATGGTCAGTCTCGGATTCATCAGTCGTCATTTGGTCCGGCAAGTCCCGCTCAGGAGAGCACACCCGAGCCTCGGGGGTGCTAGTGTCTGTGGAGGAAGAAGAAACAAATTTGGTCTGAGACTCTTTTCAGATGACAGACCGCCTCCGCCTCTGAAGCCAGGCAGAGAAATGTTCTCCCACCCCCTCATCACAAACTCCTATTGTGGGTGCTTATGTCAGTTCAGAGACATTGTGGGGGTTTTCTAGGAAATAAAAACCTGAGGAAGGGAACCTGGAATGGTTGGGGGTGGGGCCAGGCCTGGGGGCGGGCAGTCCTCCAGTCGGGCCACACAATCTCTTGGTTTCACCCCACTCTTACAAGTGGGTTCCCCTCCTTGTCTGTGGCTCTTCCCTTCCACAAGGGAAGGTGACGAGGCATGTGAAGTGAAAGGATCCGGGAACTAGGGCAAGTGCTCACTCCGTGTTCCAGTGGGAGACCAGAATGAGCCTAATGTCCGTGAGGGGTCAGGTGGGTACAGCTCTAGGAATTCCCTGTCCAGCAGCACAGCAACTGAGAGCCTCAATTCACATGAGCTAGCTCATGTCCTGCACATGCTTGGTCGAGTCAGTCCCCGGTGGACAGCTCCCGGCACGTGGGGGAGTTGGCAGAAAATCCAAAGCCGCCACGACATCTCTCATGTGCGCTCCCTCAGAGGACAGAGGACAGCGGACAGCGGACAGAAGGCAAGCGTGGCCATGCACCAGCTTGGGTCTGCTCTTCTCCCCCAGCGCAGGATCGTGGCCTGCCCCACTCCAGGACACTGGGTCAGATTCTCATGTAGAGTGCACAGACTCCACGGCAGACAAATCTCAAGGTGCCTTAGGGCAGGTTTGGAGAACACACTCGTGCCAGCATCAGAGGTCAAATCGATGACTTGACCTCGGGCAACAGCCATGCTTCAGGCACGCTTTCCCGGAGGTTCGGAACCAGCCAAAGCCAAACAAGGAAAGTGAAGTTTCAGGAGAACAGCAGGCAAAGAGAAGATCCTGCCGGGGCCAAAGGTTTTCCTTCCTAAGTTCCCTCAGAGGCGCTGCGAGTTGGCACTCCTGAGCCAAGCATTGGAGTGACCACAGCACCCGGCGGAAAACAGAGTCAGGCTGGAAACCTTGGCTTCTGGGAAAGTGCCCATGGAGCGTGCTGCCGTCAGATCATGGTTGAACCCCGCAAGAAAATGGCTGTCGCAGTGGACACTGTGGCACCGAGAAACTCTCCCCATCCGGGACAAAACACGCAGCCTTCAAGCAAGGTTGGGAACCCCAAAGGCAGAGGCACTTGAACAAGCAGCGCTCCAGGTGGCTCCGATATTTGTGGACGCCTTCAAAGGCGCGTGTCTGCACATGTGTTAGGAGAACACACCAAGTGCCAGGGTGCAGAGGCTTGCATGGAGCTGGGCCTACAGCCAGCTCAGGCCTGGCAGCAACGGGCCCCATTGGAGTTGGAGTCGGTCAGTCAACATACCTTCGTCAAGGTCAGCCTCCCGAGGGAGCACCGGGAGGTCTGTGAAGAGAAAACACAGCCTGTCTCAAAGGATGTCCCCACAGCACCCCAACACCACGTCCCAAAGGAGGAGGAGCAACGTTCTGAAGCCCAAGGACCGCACGCACGCATACGCTGGATTGTGCTGACTTTGAGGTCTCATCCTGCAGAACGAGTCAACTCCTACTCAGAGAAAATGGCGCATGGACATAACTGAGCGGGAACAAAACGATCCCCTGTTTTCCATCCTTTCTTAGATGTTTCCTTTCCATCCGTGGGTAAGCTTAGTGTCCACTGAATTGCCGTGACCCTTCCAGAAAGCCGAGGCCAACAGAAAGATGAAGGCAAGGGACATGGTGGGGTAGAGATGGTGCAATGGGTGTCCCTTGGGCAGCCACGGATACTGTCACGGGCAGCCAAAGTGGCTGTGTTAGTCCAGGGCCCACCCTGGCCATTGCCCATCAAGGAGTCCCATGCTGCCCAGACAGAGTCTAAAGGGTCCAAGGCAAAGGGATCTTCATGTAAGCTTGGGTGCATGTTGGCTCTGGGTGTAAGCAGAAGGGGAACACAGGGGAAAGAAGGAGGACTCCTGGGGCAGCATGCCACTGCATTTCCCGGGAGCCCAGCGTGCACAGTTCAAAATTCACGTCTGGGCCCAGGCTGGGCTCAGGCCAGGCATCCCCGAACCTCCGCACACTGGGCCACGAGGTGCAGCTAGGACACTCGATGCTGAGGCCAATCAGGGCTCTGCATGTGCACCGTCTGTTGAAGAATCAACGCGTGCTAGCTTGGCAGGTTTTGCACCAGACGGCTTCATGGCAGTAGCAGACATGGGTACCAGGATCCATAACCCCCTCACCAACGAGTAAGGAGACACAACGAGAAGACTCTGAGAACTTGCAGAAAGGCCCAGGCAGTGTGCAGCCAATGAGAGAATCCTGGAGGACATGCGGCGGTCTCGGTGAACATGACTCGCACCCTGACACTTCTCTACCCAGGAAGTACATCCTTTCTGGGCAGATAGCTGAGGATTCCACCACAGCTCAAGAGCACAGGCACATGTTTTGGGACAAGGAATCACTTTGCGACAGCTTCCCAGTCCCAGTCCCATAGGGAACATGAAGCCGGTTCTCAGAAAATGAGCTCTGTCAACCCAGTGGTCACCCAGGGGCATAGGACACAAGACACAGGGCCCCTACCATGGTCAGTCTCGGATTCATCAGTCGTCATTTGGTCCGGCAAGTCCCGCTCAGGAGAGCACACCCGAGCCTCGGGGGTGCTAGTGTCTGTGGAGGAAGAAGAAACAAATTTGGTCTGAGACTCTTTTCAGATGACAGACCGCCTCCGCCTCTGAAGCCAGGCAGAGAAATGTTCTCCCACCCCCTCATCACAAACTCCTATTGTGGGTGCTTATGTCAGTTCAGAGACATTGTGGGGGTTTTCTAGGAAATAAAAACCTGAGGAAGGGAACCTGGAATGGTTGGGGGTGGGGCCAGGCCTGGGGGCGGGCAGTCCTCCAGTCGGGCCACACAATCTCTTGGTTTCACCCCACTCTTACAAGTGGGTTCCCCTCCTTGTCTGTGGCTCTTCCCTTCCACAAGGGAAGGTGACGAGGCATGTGAAGTGAAAGGATCCGGGAACTAGGGCAAGTGCTCACTCCGTGTTCCAGTGGGAGACCAGAATGAGCCTAATGTCCGTGAGGGGTCAGGTGGGTACAGCTCTAGGAATTCCCTGTCCAGCAGCACAGCAACTGAGAGCCTCAATTCACATGAGCTAGCTCATGTCCTGCACATGCTTGGTCGAGTCAGTCCCCGGTGGACAGCTCCCGGCACGTGGGGGAGTTGGCAGAAAATCCAAAGCCGCCACGACATCTCTCATGTGCGCTCCCTCAGAGGACAGAGGACAGCGGACAGCGGACAGAAGGCAAGCGTGGCCATGCACCAGCTTGGGTCTGCTCTTCTCCCCCAGCGCAGGATCGTGGCCTGCCCCACTCCAGGACACTGGGTCAGATTCTCATGTAGAGTGCACAGACTCCACGGCAGACAAATCTCAAGGTGCCTTAGGGCAGGTTTGGAGAACACACTCGTGCCAGCATCAGAGGTCAAATCGATGACTTGACCTCGGGCAACAGCCATGCTTCAGGCACGCTTTCCCGGAGGTTCGGAACCAGCCAAAGCCAAACAAGGAAAGTGAAGTTTCAGGAGAACAGCAGGCAAAGAGAAGATCCTGCCGGGGCCAAAGGTTTTCCTTCCTAAGTTCCCTCAGAGGCGCTGCGAGTTGGCACTCCTGAGCCAAGCATTGGAGTGACCACAGCACCCGGCGGAAAACAGAGTCAGGCTGGAAACCTTGGCTTCTGGGAAAGTGCCCATGGAGCGTGCTGCCGTCAGATCATGGTTGAACCCCGCAAGAAAATGGCTGTCGCAGTGGACACTGTGGCACCGAGAAACTCTCCCCATCCGGGACAAAACACGCAGCCTTCAAGCAAGGTTGGGAACCCCAAAGGCAGAGGCACTTGAACAAGCAGCGCTCCAGGTGGCTCCGATATTTGTGGACGCCTTCAAAGGCGCGTGTCTGCACATGTGTTAGGAGAACACACCAAGTGCCAGGGTGCAGAGGCTTGCATGGAGCTGGGCCTACAGCCAGCTCAGGCCTGGCAGCAACGGGCCCCATTGGAGTTGGAGTCGGTCAGTCAACATACCTTCGTCAAGGTCAGCCTCCCGAGGGAGCACCGGGAGGTCTGTGAAGAGAAAACACAGCCTGTCTCAAAGGATGTCCCCACAGCACCCCAACACCACGTCCCAAAGGAGGAGGAGCAACGTTCTGAAGCCCAAGGACCGCACGCACGCATACGCTGGATTGTGCTGACTTTGAGGTCTCATCCTGCAGAACGAGTCAACTCCTACTCAGAGAAAATGGCGCATGGACATAACTGAGCGGGAACAAAACGATCCCCTGTTTTCCATCCTTTCTTAGATGTTTCCTTTCCATCCGTGGGTAAGCTTAGTGTCCACTGAATTGCCGTGACCCTTCCAGAAAGCCGAGGCCAACAGAAAGATGAAGGCAAGGGACATGGTGGGGTAGAGATGGTGCAATGGGTGTCCCTTGGGCAGCCACGGATACTGTCACGGGCAGCCAAAGTGGCTGTGTTAGTCCAGGGCCCACCCTGGCCATTGCCCATCAAGGAGTCCCATGCTGCCCAGACAGAGTCTAAAGGGTCCAAGGCAAAGGGATCTTCATGTAAGCTTGGGTGCATGTTGGCTCTGGGTGTAAGCAGAAGGGGAACACAGGGGAAAGAAGGAGGACTCCTGGGGCAGCATGCCACTGCATTTCCCGGGAGCCCAGCGTGCACAGTTCAAAATTCACGTCTGGGCCCAGGCTGGGCTCAGGCCAGGCATCCCCGAACCTCTGCACACTGGGCCACGAGGTGCAGCTAGGACACTCGATGCTGAGGCCAATCAGGGCTCTGCATGTGCACCGTCTGTTGAAGAATCAACGCGTGCTAGCTTGGCAGGTTTTGCACCAGACGGCTTCATGGCAGTAGCAGACATGGGTACCAGGATCCATAACCCCCTCACCAACGAGTAAGGAGACACAACGAGAAGACTCTGAGAACTTGCAGAAAGGCCCAGGCAGTGTGCAGCCAATGAGAGAATCCTGGAGGACATGCGGCGGTCTCGGTGAACATGACTCGCACCCTGACACTTCTCTACCCAGGAAGTACATCCTTTCTGGGCAGATAGCTGAGGATTCCACCACAGCTCAAGAGCACAGGCACATGTTTTGGGACAAGGAATCACTTTGCGACAGCTTCCCAGTCCCAGTCCCATAGGGAACATGAAGCCGGTTCTCAGAAAATGAGCTCTGTCAACCCAGTGGTCACCCAGGGGCATAGGACACAAGACACAGGGCCCCTACCATGGTCAGTCTCGGATTCATCAGTCGTCATTTGGTCCGGCAAGTCCCGCTCAGGAGAGCACACCCGAGCCTCGGGGGTGCTAGTGTCTGTGGAGGAAGAAGAAACAAATTTGGTCTGAGACTCTTTTCAGATGACAGACTGCCTCCGCCTCTGAAGCCAGGCAGAGAAATGTTCTCCCACCCCCTCATCACAAACTCCTATTGTGGGTGCTTATGTCAGTTCAGAGACATTGTGGGGGTTTTCTAGGAAATAAAAACCTGAGGAAGGGAACCTGGAATGGTTGGGGGTGGGGCCAGGCCTGGGGGCGGGCAGTCCTCCAGTCGGGCCACACAATCTCTTGGTTTCACCCCACTCTTACAAGTGGGTTCCCCTCCTTGTCTGTGGCTCTTCCCTTCCACAAGGGAAGGTGACGAGGCATGTGAAGTGAAAGGATCCGGGAACTAGGGCAAGTGCTCACTCCGTGTTCCAGTGGGAGACCAGAATGAGCCTAATGTCCGTGAGGGGTCAGGTGGGTACAGCTCTAGGAATTCCCTGTCCAGCAGCACAGCAACTGAGAGCCTCAATTCACATGAGCTAGCTCATGTCCTGCACATGCTTGGTCGAGTCAGTCCCCGGTGGACAGCTCCCGGCACGTGGGGGAGTTGGCAGAAAATACAAAGCCGCCACGACATTTCTCATGTGCGCTCCCTCAGAGGACAGAGGACAGAGGACAGCGGACAGCGGACAGAAGGCAAGCGTGGCCATGCACCAGCTTGGGTCTGCTCTTCTCCCCCAGCGCAGGATCGTGGCCTGCCCCACTCCAGGACACTGGGTCAGATTCTCATGTAGAGTGCACAGACTCCACGGCAGACAAATCTCAAGGTGCCTTAGGGCAGGTTTGGAGAACACACTCGTGCCAGCATCAGAGGTCAAATCGATGACTTGACCTCGGGCAACAGCCATGCTTCAGGCACGCTTTCCCGGAGGTTCGGAACCAGCCAAAGCCAAACAAGGAAAGTGAAGTTTCAGGAAAACAGCAGGCAAAGAGAAGATCCTGCCGGGGCCAAAGGTTTTCCTTCCTAAGTTCCCTCAGAGGCGCTGCGAGTTGGCACTCCTGAGCCAAGCATTGGAGTGACCACAGCACCCGGCGGAAAACAGAGTCAGGCTGGAAACCTTGGCTTCTGGGAAAGTGCCCATGGAGCGTGCTGCCGTCAGATCATGGTTGAACCCCGCAAGAAAATGGCTGTCGCAGTGGACACTGTGGCACCGAGAAACTCTCCCCATCCGGGACAAAACACGCAGCCTTCAAGCAAGGTTAGGAACCCCAAAGGCAGAGGCACTTGAACAAGCAGCGCTCCAGGTGGCTCCGATATTTGTGGACGCCTTCAAAGGCGCGTGTCTGCACATGTGTTAGAAGAACACACCAAGTGCCAGGGTGCAGAGGCTTGCATGGAGCTGGGCCTACAGCCAGCTCAGGCCTGGCAGCAACGGGCCCCATTGGAGTTGGAGTCGGTCAGTCAACATACCTTTGTCAAGGTCAGCCTCCCGAGGGAGCACCGGGAGGTCTGTGAAGAGAAAACACAGCCTGTCTCAAAGGATGTCCCCACAGCACCCCAACACCACGTCCCAAAGGAGGAGGAGCAACGT
Organism: Oryctolagus cuniculus; assembly: GCF_964237555.1. NCBI lineage: Eukaryota > Metazoa > Chordata > Mammalia > Lagomorpha > Leporidae > Oryctolagus > Oryctolagus cuniculus. The sequence goes on along the minus strand of NC_091439.1, from coordinate 46,632,613 downwards.
TCTGAAGCCCAAGGACCGCACGCACGCATACGCTGGATTGTGCTGACTTTGAGGTCTCATCCTGCAGAACGAGTCAACTCCTACTCAGAGAAAATGGCGCATGGACATAACTGAGCGGGAACAAAACGATCCCCTGTTTTCCATCCTTTCTTAGATGTTTCCTTTCCATCCGTGGGTAAGCTTAGTGTCCACTGAATTGCCGTGACCCTTCCAGAAAGCCGAGGCCAACAGAAAGATGAAGGCAAGGGACATGGTGGGGTAGAGATGGTGCAATGGGTGTCCCTTGGGCAGCCACGGATACTGTCACGGGCAGCCAAAGTGGCTGTGTTAGTCCAGGGCCCACCCTGGCCATTGCCCATCAAGGAGTCCCATGCTGCCCAGACAGAGTCTAAAGGGTCCAAGGCAAAGGGATCTTCATGTAAGCTTGGGTGCATGTTGGCTCTGGGTGTAAGCAGAAGGGGAACACAGGGGAAAGAAGGAGGACTCCTGGGGCAGCATGCCACTGCATTTCCCGGGAGCCCAGCGTGCACAGTTCAAAATTCACGTCTGGGCCCAGGCTGGGCTCAGGCCAGGCATCCCCGAACCTCTGCACACTGGGCCACGAGGTGCAGCTAGGACACTCGATGCTGAGGCCAATCAGGGCTCTGCATGTGCACCGTCTGTTGAAGAATCAACGCGTGCTAGCTTGGCAGGTTTTGCACCAGACGGCTTCATGGCAGTAGCAGACATGGGTACCAGGATCCATAACCCCCTCACCAACGAGTAAGGAGACACAACGAGAAGACTCTGAGAACTTGCAGAAAGGCCCAGGCAGTGTGCAGCCAATGAGAGAATCCTGGAGGACATGCGGCGGTCTCGGTGAACATGACTCGCACCCTGACACTTCTCTACCCAGGAAGTACATCCTTTCTGGGCAGATAGCTGAGGATTCCACCACAGCTCAAGAGCACAGGCACATGTTTTGGGACAAGGAATCACTTTGCGACAGCTTCCCAGTCCCAGTCCCATAGGGAACATGAAGCCGGTTCTCAGAAAATGAGCTCTGTCAACCCAGTGGTCACCCAGGGGCATAGGACACAAGACACAGGGCCCCTACCATGGTCAGTCTCGGATTCATCAGTCGTCATTTGGTCCGGCAAGTCCCGCTCAGGAGAGCACACCCGAGACTCGGGGGTGCTAGTGTCTGTGGAGGAAGAAGAAACAAATTTGGTCTGAGACTCTTTTCAGATGACAGACCGCCTCCGCCTCTGAAGCCAGGCAGAGAAATGTTCTCCCACCCCCTCATCACAAACTCTATTTGTGGGTGCTTATGTCAGTTCAGAGACATTGTGGGGGTTTTCTAGGAAATAAAAACCTGAGGAAGGGAACCTGGAATGGTTGGGGGTGGGGCCAGGCCTGGGGGCGGGCAGTCCTCCAGTCGGGCCACACAATCTCTTGGTTTCACCCCACTCTTACAAGTGGGTTCCCCTCCTTGTCTGTGGCTCTTCCCTTCCACAAGGGAAGGTGACGAGGCATGTGAAGTGAAAGGATCCGGGAACTAGGGCAAGTGCTCACTCCGTGTTCCAGTGGGAGACCAGAATGAGCCTAATGTCCGTGAGGGGTCAGGTGGGTACAGCTCTAGGAATTCCCTGTCCAGCAGCACAGCAACTGAGAGCCTCAATTCACATGAGCTAGCTCATGTCCTGCACATGCTTGGTCGAGTCAGTCCCCGGTGGACAGCTCCCGGCACGTGGGGGAGTTGGCAGAAAATACAAAGCCGCCACGACATTTCTCATGTGCGCTCCCTCAGAGGACAGAGGACAGAGGACAGCGGACAGCGGACAGAAGGCAAGCGTGGCCATGCACCAGCTTGGGTCTGCTCTTCTCCCCCAGCGCAGGATCGTGGCCTGCCCCACTCCAGGACACTGGGTCAGATTCTCATGTAGAGTGCACAGACTCCACGGCAGACAAATCTCAAGGTGCCTTAGGGCAGGTTTGGAGAACACACTCGTGCCAGCATCAGAGGTCAAATCGATGACTTGACCTCGGGCAACAGCCATGCTTCAGGCACGCTTTCCCGGAGGTTCGGAACCAGCCAAAGCCAAACAAGGAAAGTGAAGTTTCAGGAAAACAGCAGGCAAAGAGAAGATCCTGCCGGGGCCAAAGGTTTTCCTTCCTAAGTTCCCTCAGAGGCGCTGCGAGTTGGCACTCCTGAGCCAAGCATTGGAGTGACCACAGCACCCGGCGGAAAACAGAGTCAGGCTGGAAACCTTGGCTTCTGGGAAAGTGCCCATGGAGCGTGCTGCCGTCAGATCATGGTTGAACCCCGCAAGAAAATGGCTGTCGCAGTGGACACTGTGGCACCGAGAAACTCTCCCCATCCGGGACAAAACACGCAGCCTTCAAGCAAGGTTAGGAACCCCAAAGGCAGAGGCACTTGAACAAGCAGCGCTCCAGGTGGCTCCGATATTTGTGGACGCCTTCAAAGGCGCGTGTCTGCACATGTGTTAGAAGAACACACCAAGTGCCAGGGTGCAGAGGCTTGCATGGAGCTGGGCCTACAGCCAGCTCAGGCCTGGCAGCAACGGGCCCCATTGGAGTTGGAGTCGGTCAGTCAACATACCTTTGTCAAGGTCAGCCTCCCGAGGGAGCACCGGGAGGTCTGTGAAGAGAAAACACAGCCTGTCTCAAAGGATGTCCCCACAGCACCCCAACACCACGTCCCAAAGGAGGAGGAGCAACGTTCTGAAGCCCAAGGACCGCACGCACGCATACGCTGGATTGTGCTGACTTTGAGGTCTCATCCTGCAGAACGAGTCAACTCCTACTCAGAGAAAATGGCGCATGGACATAACTGAGCGGGAACAAAACGATCCCCTGTTTTCCATCCTTTCTTAGATGTTTCCTTTCCATCCGTGGGTAAGCTTAGTGTCCACTGAATTGCCGTGACCCTTCCAGAAAGCCGAGGCCAACAGAAAGATGAAGGCAAGGGACATGGTGGGGTAGAGATGGTGCAATGGGTGTCCCTTGGGCAGCCACGGATACTGTCACGGGCAGCCAAAGTGGCTGTGTTAGTCCAGGGCCCACCCTGGCCATTGCCCATCAAGGAGTCCCATGCTGCCCAGACAGAGTCTAAAGGGTCCAAGGCAAAGGGATCTTCATGTAAGCTTGGGTGCATGTTGGCTCTGGGTGTAAGCAGAAGGGGAACACAGGGGAAAGAAGGAGGACTCCTGGGGCAGCATGCCACTGCATTTCCCGGGAGCCCAGCGTGCACAGTTCAAAATTCACGTCTGGGCCCAGGCTGGGCTCAGGCCAGGCATCCCCGAACCTCTGCACACTGGGCCACGAGGTGCAGCTAGGACACTCGATGCTGAGGCCAATCAGGGCTCTGCATGTGCACCGTCTGTTGAAGAATCAACGCGTGCTAGCTTGGCAGGTTTTGCACCAGACGGCTTCATGGCAGTAGCAGACATGGGTACCAGGATCCATAACCCCCTCACCAACGAGTAAGGAGACACAACGAGAAGACTCTGAGAACTTGCAGAAAGGCCCAGGCAGTGTGCAGCCAATGAGAGAATCCTGGAGGACATGCGGCGGTCTCGGTGAACATGACTCGCACCCTGACACTTCTCTACCCAGGAAGTACATCCTTTCTGGGCAGATAGCTGAGGATTCCACCACAGCTCAAGAGCACAGGCACATGTTTTGGGACAAGGAATCACTTTGCGACAGCTTCCCAGTCCCAGTCCCATAGGGAACATGAAGCCGGTTCTCAGAAAATGAGCTCTGTCAACCCAGTGGTCACCCAGGGGCATAGGACACAAGACACAGGGCCCCTACCATGGTCAGTCTCGGATTCATCAGTCGTCATTTGGTCCGGCAAGTCCCGCTCAGGAGAGCACACCCGAGACTCGGGGGTGCTAGTGTCTGTGGAGGAAGAAGAAACAAATTTGGTCTGAGACTCTTTTCAGATGACAGACCGCCTCCGCCTCTGAAGCCAGGCAGAGAAATGTTCTCCCACCCCCTCATCACAAACTCTATTTGTGGGTGCTTATGTCAGTTCAGAGACATTGTGGGGGTTTTCTAGGAAATAAAAACCTGAGGAAGGGAACCTGGAATGGTTGGGGGTGGGGCCAGGCCTGGGGGCGGGCAGTCCTCCAGTCGGGCCACACAATCTCTTGGTTTCACCCCACTCTTACAAGTGGGTTCCCCTCCTTGTCTGTGGCTCTTCCCTTCCACAAGGGAAGGTGACGAGGCATGTGAAGTGAAAGGATCCGGGAACTAGGGCAAGTGCTCACTCCGTGTTCCAGTGGGAGACCAGAATGAGCCTAATGTCCGTGAGGGGTCAGGTGGGTACAGCTCTAGGAATTCCCTGTCCAGCAGCACAGCAACTGAGAGCCTCAATTCACATGAGCTAGCTCATGTCCTGCACATGCTTGGTCGAGTCAGTCCCCGGTGGACAGCTCCCGGCACGTGGGGGAGTTGGGAGAAAATACAAAGCCGCCACGACATCTCTCATGTGCGCTCCCTCAGAGGACAGAGGACAGCAGACAGCGGACAGCGGACAGAAGGCAAGCGTGGCCATGCACCAGCTTGGGTCTGCTCTTCTCCCCCAGCGCAGGATCGTGGCCTGCCCCACTCCAGGACACTGGGTCAGATTCTCATGTAGAGTGCACAGACTCCACGGCAGACAAATCTCAAGGTGCCTTAGGGCAGGTTTGGAGAACACACTCGTGCCAGCATCAGAGGTCAAATCGATGACTTGACCTCGGGCAACAGCCATGCTTCAGGCACGCTTTCCCGGAGGTTCGGAACCAGCCAAAGCCAAACAAGGAAAGTGAAGTTTCAGGAGAACAGCAGGCAAAGAGAAGATCGTGCCGGGGCCAAAGGTTTTCCTTCCTAAGTTCCCTCAGAGGCGCTGCGAGTTGGCACTCCTGAGCCAAGCATTGGAGTGACCACAGCACCCGGCGGAAAACAGAGTCAGGCTGGAAACCTTGGCTTCTGGGAAAGTGCCCATGGAGCGTGCTGCCGTCAGATCATGGTTGAACCCCGCAAGAAAATGGCTGTCGCAGTGGACACTGTGGCACCGAGAAACTCTCCCCATCCGGGACAAAACACGCAGCCTTCAAGCAAGGTTAGGAACCCCAAAGGCAGAGGCACTTGAACAAGCAGCGCTCCAGGTGGCTCCGATATTTGTGGACGCCTTCAAAGGCGCGTGTCTGCACATGTGTTAGAAGAACACACCAAGTGCCAGGGTGCAGAGGCTTGCATGGAGCTGGGCCTACAGCCAGCTCAGGCCTGGCAGCAACGGGCCCCATTGGAGTTGGAGTCGGTCAGTCAACATACCTTTGTCAAGGTCAGCCTCCCGAGGGAGCACCGGGAGGTCTGTGAAGAGAAAACACAGCCTGTCTCAAAGGATGTCCCCACAACACCCCAACACCACGTCCCAAAGGAGGAGGAGCAACGTTCTGAAGCCCAAGGACCGCACGCACGCATACGCTGGATTGTGCTGACTTTGAGGTCTCATCCTGCAGAACGAGTCAACTCCTACTCAGAGAAAATGGCGCATGGACATAACTGAGCGGGAACAAAACGATCCCCTGTTTTCCATCCTTTCTTAGATGTTTCCTTTCCATCCGTGGGTAAGCTTAGTGTCCACTGAATTGCCGTGACCCTTCCAGAAAGCCGAGGCCAACAGAAAGATGAAGGCAAGGGACATGGTGGGGTAGAGATGGTGCAATGGGTGTCCCTTGGGCAGCCATGGATACTGTCACGGGCAGCCAAAGTGGCTGTGTTAGTCCAGGGCCCACCCTGGCCATTGCCCATCAAGGAGTCCCATGCTGCCCAGACAGAGTCTAAAGGGTCCAAGGCAAAGGGATCTTCATGTAAGCTTGGGTGCATGTTGGCTCTGGGTGTAAGCAGAAGGGGAACACAGGGGAAAGAAGGAGGACTCCTGGGGCAGCATGCCACTGCATTTCCCGGGAGCCCAGCGTGCACAGTTCAAAATTCACGTCTGGGCCCAGGCTGGGCTCAGGCCAGGCATCCCCGAACCTCTGCACACTGGGCCACGAGGTGCAGCTAGGACACTCGATGCTGAGGCCAATCAGGGCTCTGCATGTGCACCGTCTGTTGAAGAATCAACGCGTGCTAGCTTGGCAGGTTTTGCACCAGACGGCTTCATGGCAGTAGCAGACATGGGTACCAGGATCCATAACCCCCTCACCAACGAGTAAGGAGACACAACGAGAAGACTCTGAGAACTTGCAGAAAGGCCCAGGCAGTGTGCAGCCAATGAGAGAATCCTGGAGGACATGCGGCGGTCTCGGTGAACATGACTCGCACCCTGACACTTCTCTACCCAGGAAGTACATCCTTTCTGGGCAGATAGCTGAGGATTCCACCACAGCTCAAGAGCACAGGCACATGTTTTGGGACAAGGAATCACTTTGCGACAGCTTCCCAGTCCCAGTCCCATAGGGAACATGAAGCCGGTTCTCAGAAAATGAGCTCTGTCAACCCAGTGGTCACCCAGGGGCATAGGACACAAGACACAGGGCCCCTACCATGGTCAGTCTCGGATTCATCAGTCGTCATTTGGTCCGGCAAGTCCCGCTCAGGAGAGCACACCCGAGCCTCGGGGGTGCTAGTGTCTGTGGAGGAAGAAGAAACAAATTTGGTCTGAGACTCTTTTCAGATGACAGACCGCCTCCGCCTCTGAAGCCAGGCAGAGAAATGTTCTCCCACCCCCTCATCACAAACTCCTATTGTGGGTGCTTATGTCAGTTCAGAGACATTGTGGGGGTTTTCTAGGAAATAAAAACCTGAGGAAGGGAACCTGGAATGGTTGGGGGTGGGGCCAGGCCTGGGGGCGGGCAGTCCTCCAGTCGGGCCACACAATCTCTTGGTTTCACCCCACTCTTACAAGTGGGTTCCCCTCCTTGTCTGTGGCTCTTCCCTTCCACAAGGGAAGGTGACGAGGCATGTGAAGTGAAAGGATCCGGGAACTAGGGCAAGTGCTCACTCCGTGTTCCAGTGGGAGACCAGAATGAGCCTAATGTCCGTGAGGGGTCAGGTGGGTACAGCTCTAGGAATTCCCTGTCCAGCAGCACAGCAACTGAGAGCCTCAATTCACATGAGCTAGCTCATGTCCTGCACATGCTTGGTCGAGTCAGTCCCCGGTGGACAGCTCCCGGCACGTGGGGGAGTTGGGAGAAAATCCAAAGCCGCCACGACATTTCTCATGTGCGCTCCCTCAGAGGACAGAGGACAGCAGACAGCGGACAGCGGACAGAAGGCAAGCGTGGCCATGCACCAGCTTGGGTCTGCTCTTCTCCCCCAGCGCAGGATCGTGGCCTGCCCCACTCCAGGACACTGGGTCAGATTCTCATGTAGAGTGCACAGACTCCACGGCAGACAAATCTCAAGGTGCCTTAGGGCAGGTTTGGAGAACACACTCGTGCCAGCATCAGAGGTCAAATCGATGACTTGACCTCGGGCAACAGCCATGCTTCAGGCACGCTTTCCCGGAGGTTCGGAACCAGCCAAAGCCAAACAAGGAAAGTGAAGTTTCAGGAGAACAGCAGGCAAAGAGAAGATCCTGCCGGGGCCAAAGGTTTTCCTTCCTAAGTTCCCTCAGAGGCGCTGCGAGTTGGCACTCCTGAGCCAAGCATTGGAGTGACCACAGCACCCGGCGGAAAACAGAGTCAGGCTGGAAACCTTGGCTTCTGGGAAAGTGCCCATGGAGCGTGCTGCCATCAGATCATGGTTGAACCCCGCAAGAAAATGGCTGTCGCAGTGGACACTGTGGCACCGAGAAACTCTCCCCATCCGGGACAAAACACGCAGCCTTCAAGCAAGGTTAGGAACCCCAAAGGCAGAGGCACTTGAACAAGCAGCGCTCCAGGTGGCTCCGATATTTGTGGACGCCTTCAAAGGCGCGTGTCTGCACATGTGTTAGGAGAACACACCAAGTGCCAGGGTGTAGAGGCTTGCATGGAGCTGGGCCTACAGCCAGCTCAGGCCTGGCAGCAACGGGCCCCATTGGAGTTGGAGTCGGTCAGTCAACATACCTTTGTCAAGGTCAGCCTCCCGAGGGAGCACCGGGAGGTCTGTGAAGAGAAAACACAGCCTGTCTCAAAGGATGTCCCCACAGCACCCCAACACCACGTCCCAAAGGAGGAGGAGCAACGTTCTGAAGCCCAAGGACCGCACGCACGCATACGCTGGATTGTGCTGACTTTGAGGTCTCATCCTGCAGAACGAGTCAACTCCTACTCAGAGAAAATGGCGCATGGACATAACTGAGCGGGAACAAAACGATCCCCTGTTTTCCATCCTTTCTTAGATGTTTCCTTTCCATCCGTGGGTAAGCTTAGTGTCCACTGAATTGCCGTGACCCTTCCAGAAAGCCGAGGCCAACAGAAAGATGAAGGCAAGGGACATGGTGGGGTAGAGATGGTGCAATGGGTGTCCCTTGGGCAGCCACGGATACTGTCACGGGCAGCCAAAGTGGCTGTGTTAGTCCAGGGCCCACCCTGGCCATTGCCCATCAAGGAGTCCCATGCTGCCCAGACAGAGTCTAAAGGGTCCAAGGCAAAGGGATCTTCATGTAAGCTTGGGTGCATGTTGGCTCTGGGTGTAAGCAGAAGGGGAACACAGGGGAAAGAAGGAGGACTCCTGGGGCAGCATGCCACTGCATTTCCCGGGAGCCCAGCGTGCACAGTTCAAAATTCATGTCTGGGCCCAGGCTGGGCTCAGGCCAGGCATCCCCGAACCTCTGCACACTGGGCCACGAGGTGCAGCTAGGACACTCGATGCTGAGGCCAATCAGGGCTCTGCATGTGCACCGTCTGTTGAAGAATCAACGCGTGCTAGCTTGGCAGGTTTTGCACCAGACGGCTTCATGGCAGTAGCAGACATGGGTACCAGGATCCATAACCCCCTCACCAACGAGTAAGGAGACACAACGAGAAGACTCTGAGAACTTGCAGAAAGGCCCAGGCAGTGTGCAGCCAATGAGAGAATCCTGGAGGACATGCGGCGGTCTCGGTGAACATGACTCGCACCCTGACACTTCTCTACCCAGGAAGTACATCCTTTCTGGGCAGATAGCTGAGGATTCCACCACAGCTCAAGAGCACAGGCACATGTTTTGGGACAAGGAATCACTTTGCGACAGCTTCCCAGTCCCAGTCCCATAGGGAACATGAAGCCGGTTCTCAGAAAATGAGCTCTGTCAACCCAGTGGTCACCCAGGGGCATAGGACACAAGACACAGGGCCCCTACCATGGTCAGTCTCGGATTCATCAGTCGTCATTTGGTCCGGCAAGTCCCGCTCAGGAGAGCACACCCGAGCCTCGGGGGTGCTAGTGTCTGTGGAGGAAGAAGAAACAAATTTGGTCTGAGACTCTTTTCAGATGACAGACCGCCTCCGCCTCTGAAGCCAGGCAGAGAAATGTTCTCCCACCCCCTCATCACAAACTCCTATTGTGGGTGCTTATGTCAGTTCAGAGACATTGTGGGGGTTTTCTAGGAAATAAAAACCTGAGGAAGGGAACCTGGAATGGTTGGGGGTGGGGCCAGGCCTGGGGGCGGGCAGTCCTCCAGTCGGGCCACACAATCTCTTGGTTTCACCCCACTCTTACAAGTGGGTTCCCCTCCTTGTCTGTGGCTCTTCCCTTCCACAAGGGAAGGTGACGAGGCATGTGAAGTGAAAGGATCCGGGAACTAGGGCAAGTGCTCACTCCGTGTTCCAGTGGGAGACCAGAATGAGCCTAATGTCCGTGAGGGGTCAGGTGGGTACAGCTCTAGGAATTCCCTGTCCAGCAGCACAGCAACTGAGAGCCTCAATTCACATGAGCTAGCTCATGTCCTGCACATGCTTGGTCGAGTCAGTCCCCGGTGGACAGCTCCCGGCACGTGGGGGAGTTGGCAGAAAATACAAAGCCGCCACGACATCTCTCATGTGCGCTCCCTCAGAGGACAGAGGACAGCGGACAGCGGACAGAAGGCAAGCGTGGCCATGCACCAGCTTGGGTCTGCTCTTCTCCCCCAGCGCAGGATCGTGGCCTGCCCCACTCCAGGACACTGGGTCAGATTCTCATGTAGAGTGCACAGACTCCACGGCAGACAAATCTCAAGGTGCCTTAGGGCAGGTTTGGAGAACACACTCGTGCCAGCATCAGAGGTCAAATCGATGACTTGACCTCGGGCAACAGCCATGCTTCAGGCACGCTTTCCCGGAGGTTCGGAACCAGCCAAAGCCAAACAAGGAAAGTGAAGTTTCAGGAGAACAGCAGGCAAAGAGAAGATCCTGCCGGGGCCAAAGGTTTTCCTTCCTAAGTTCCCTCAGAGGCGCTGCGAGTTGGCACTCCTGAGCCAAGCATTGGAGTGACCACAGCACCCGGCGGAAAACAGAGTCAGGCTGGAAACCTTGGCTTCTGGGAAAGTGCCCATGGAGCGTGCTGCCGTCAGATCATGGTTGAACCCCGCAAGAAAATGGCTGTCGCAGTGGACACTGTGGCACCGAGAAACTCTCCCCATCCGGGACAAAACACGCAGCCTTCAAGCAAGGTTAGGAACCCCAAAGGCAGAGGCACTTGAACAAGCAGCGCTCCAGGTGGCTCCGATATTTGTGGACGCCTTCAAAGGCGCGTGTCTGCACATGTGTTAGGAGAACACACCAAGTGCCAGGGTGCAGAGGCTTGCATGGAGCTGGGCCTACAGCCAGCTCAGGCCTGGCAGCAACGGGCCCCATTGGAGTTGGAGTCGGTCAGTCAACATACCTTCGTCAAGGTCAGACTCCCGAGGCAGCACCGGGAGGTCTGTGAAGAGAAAACACAGCCTGTCTCAAAGGATGTCCCCACAGCACCCCAACACCACGTCCCAGAGGAGGAGGAGCAACGTTCTGAAGCCCAAGGACCGCACGCACGCATACGCTGGATTGTGCTGACTTTGAGGTCTCATCCTGCAGAACGAGTCAACTCCTACTCAGAGAAAATGGCGCATGGACATAACTGAGCGGGAACAAAACGATCCCCTGTTTTCCATCCTTTCTTAGATGTTTCCTTTCCATCCGTGGGTAAGCTTAGTGTCCACTGAATTGCCGTGACCCTTCCAGAAAGCCGAGGCCAACAGAAAGATGAAGGCAAGGGACATGGTGGGGTAGAGATGGTGCAATGGGTGTCCCTTGGGCAGCCACGGATACTGTCACGGGCAGCCAAAGTGGCTGTGTTAGTCCAGGGCCCACCCTGGCCATTGCCCATCAAGGAGTCCCATGCTGCCCAGACAGAGTCTAAAGGGTCCAAGGCAAAGGGATCTTCATGTAAGCTTGGGTGCATGTTGGCTCTGGGTGTAAGCAGAAGGGGAACACAGGGGAAAGAAGGAGGACTCCTGGGGCAGCATGCCACTGCATTTCTCGGGAGCCCAGCGTGCACAGTTCAAAATTCACGTCTGGGCCCAGGCTGGGCTCAGGCCAGGCATCCCCGAACCTCCACACACTGGGCCACGAGGTGCAGCTAGGACACTCGATGCTGAGGCCAATCAGGGCTCTGCATGTGCACCGTCTGTTGAAGAATCAACGCGTGCTAGCTTGGCAGGTTTTGCACCAGACGGCTTCATGGCAGTAGCAGACATGGGTACCAGGATCCATAACCCCCTCACCAACGAGTAAGGAGACACAACGAGAAGACTCTGAGAACTTGCAGAAAGGCCCAGGCAGTGTGCAGCCAATGAGAGAATCCTGGAGGACATGCGGCGGTCTCGGTGAACATGACTCGCACCCTGACACTTCTCTACCCAGGAAGTACATCCTTTCTGGGCAGATAGCTGAGGATTCCACCACAGCTCAAGAGCACAGGCACATGTTTTGGGACAAGGAATCACTTTGCGACAGCTTCCCAGTCCCAGTCCCATAGGGAACATGAAGCCGGTTCTCAGAAAATGAGCTCTGTCAACCCAGTGGTCACCCAGGGGCATAGGACACAAGACACAGGGCCCCTACCATGGTCAGTCTCGGATTCATCAGTCGTCATTTGGTCCGGCAAGTCCCGCTCAGGAGAGCACACCCGAGCCTCGGGGGTGCTAGTGTCTGTGGAGGAAGAAGAAACAAATTTGGTCTGAGACTCTTTTCAGATGACAGACCGCCTCCGCCTCTGAAGCCAGGCAGAGAAATGTTCTCCCACCCCCTCATCACAAACTCCTATTGTGGGTGCTTATGTCAGTTCAGAGACATTGTGGGGGTTTTCTAGGAAATAAAAACCTGAGGAAGGGAACCTGGAATGGTTGGGGGTGGGGCCAGGCCTGGGGGCGGGCAGTCCTCCAGTCGGGCCACACAATCTCTTGGTTTCACCCCACTCTTACAAGTGGGTTCCCCTCCTTGTCTGTGGCTCTTCCCTTCCACAAGGGAAGGTGACGAGGCATGTGAAGTGAAAGGATCCGGGAACTAGGGCAAGTGCTCACTCCGTGTTCCAGTGGGAGACCAGAATGAGCCTAATGTCCGTGAGGGGTCAGGTGGGTACAGCTCTAGGAATTCCCTGTCCAGCAGCACAGCAACTGAGAGCCTCAATTCACATGAGCTAGCTCATGTCCTGCACATGCTTGGTCGAGTCAGTCCCCGGTGGACAGCTCCCGGCACGTGGGGGAGTTGGGAGAAAATCCAAAGCCGCCACGACATTTCTCATGTGCGCTCCCTCAGAGGACAGAGGACAGCAGACAGCGGACAGCGGACAGAAGGCAAGCGTGGCCATGCACCAGCTTGGGTCTGCTCTTCTCCCCCAGCGCAGGATCGTGGCCTGCCCCACTCCAGGACACTGGGTCAGATTCTCATGTAGAGTGCACAGACTCCACGGCAGACAAATCTCAAGGTGCCTTAGGGCAGGTTTGGAGAACACACTCGTGCCAGCATCAGAGGTCAAATCGATGACTTGACCTCGGGCAACAGCCATGCTTCAGGCACGCTTTCCCGGAGGTTCGGAACCAGCCAAAGCCAAACAAGGAAAGTGAAGTTTCAGGAGAACAGCAGGCAAAGAGAAGATCCTGCCGGGGCCAAAGGTTTTCCTTCCTAAGTTCCCTCAGAGGCGCTGCGAGTTGGCACTCCTGAGCCAAGCATTGGAGTGACCACAGCACCCGGCGGAAAACAGAGTCAGGCTGGAAACCTTGGCTTCTGGGAAAGTGCCCATGGAGCGTGCTGCCATCAGATCATGGTTGAACCCCGCAAGAAAATGGCTGTCGCAGTGGACACTGTGGCACCGAGAAACTCTCCCCATCCGGGACAAAACACGCAGCCTTCAAGCAAGGTTAGGAACCCCAAAGGCAGAGGCACTTGAACAAGCAGCGCTCCAGGTGGCTCCGATATTTGTGGACGCCTTCAAAGGCGCGTGTCTGCACATGTGTTAGGAGAACACACCAAGTGCCAGGGTGTAGAGGCTTGCATGGAGCTGGGCCTACAGCCAGCTCAGGCCTGGCAGCAACGGGCCCCATTGGAGTTGGAGTCGGTCAGTCAACATACCTTTGTCAAGGTCAGCCTCCCGAGGGAGCACCGGGAGGTCTGTGAAGAGAAAACACAGCCTGTCTCAAAGGATGTCCCCACAGCACCCCAACACCACGTCCCAAAGGAGGAGGAGCAACGTTCTGAAGCCCAAGGACCGCACGCACGCATACGCTGGATTGTGCTGACTTTGAGGTCTCATCCTGCAGAACGAGTCAACTCCTACTCAGAGAAAATGGCGCATGGACATAACTGAGCGGGAACAAAACGATCCCCTGTTTTCCATCCTTTCTTAGATGTTTCCTTTCCATCCGTGGGTAAGCTTAGTGTCCACTGAATTGCCGTGACCCTTCCAGAAAGCCGAGGCCAACAGAAAGATGAAGGCAAGGGACATGGTGGGGTAGAGATGGTGCAATGGGTGTCCCTTGGGCAGCCACGGATACTGTCACGGGCAGCCAAAGTGGCTGTGTTAGTCCAGGGCCCACCCTGGCCATTGCCCATCAAGGAGTCCCATGCTGCCCAGACAGAGTCTAAAGGGTCCAAGGCAAAGGGATCTTCATGTAAGCTTGGGTGCATGTTGGCTCTGGGTGTAAGCAGAAGGGGAACACAGGGGAAAGAAGGAGGACTCCTGGGGCAGCATGCCACTGCATTTCCCGGGAGCCCAGCGTGCACAGTTCAAAATTCATGTCTGGGCCCAGGCTGGGCTCAGGCCAGGCATCCCCGAACCTCTGCACACTGGGCCACGAGGTGCAGCTAGGACACTCGATGCTGAGGCCAATCAGGGCTCTGCATGTGCACCGTCTGTTGAAGAATCAACGCGTGCTAGCTTGGCAGGTTTTGCACCAGACGGCTTCATGGCAGTAGCAGACATGGGTACCAGGATCCATAACCCCCTCACCAACGAGTAAGGAGACACAACGAGAAGACTCTGAGAACTTGCAGAAAGGCCCAGGCAGTGTGCAGCCAATGAGAGAATCCTGGAGGACATGCGGCGGTCTCGGTGAACATGACTCGCACCCTGACACTTCTCTACCCAGGAAGTACATCCTTTCTGGGCAGATAGCTGAGGATTCCACCACAGCTCAAGAGCACAGGCACATGTTTTGGGACAAGGAATCACTTTGCGACAGCTTCCCAGTCCCAGTCCCATAGGGAACATGAAGCCGGTTCTCAGAAAATGAGCTCTGTCAACCCAGTGGTCACCCAGGGGCATAGGACACAAGACACAGGGCCCCTACCATGGTCAGTCTCGGATTCATCAGTCGTCATTTGGTCCGGCAAGTCCCGCTCAGGAGAGCACACCCGAGCCTCGGGGGTGCTAGTGTCTGTGGAGGAAGAAGAAACAAATTTGGTCTGAGACTCTTTTCAGATGACAGACCGCCTCCGCCTCTGAAGCCAGGCAGAGAAATGTTCTCCCACCCCCTCATCACAAACTCCTATTGTGGGTGCTTATGTCAGTTCAGAGACATTGTGGGGGTTTTCTAGGAAATAAAAACCTGAGGAAGGGAACCTGGAATGGTTGGGGGTGGGGCCAGGCCTGGGGGCGGGCAGTCCTCCAGTCGGGCCACACAATCTCTTGGTTTCACCCCACTCTTACAAGTGGGTTCCCCTCCTTGTCTGTGGCTCTTCCCTTCCACAAGGGAAGGTGACGAGGCATGTGAAGTGAAAGGATCCGGGAACTAGGGCAAGTGCTCACTCCGTGTTCCAGTGGGAGACCAGAATGAGCCTAATGTCCGTGAGGGGTCAGGTGGGTACAGCTCTAGGAATTCCCTGTCCAGCAGCACAGCAACTGAGAGCCTCAATTCACATGAGCTAGCTCATGTCCTGCACATGCTTGGTCGAGTCAGTCCCCGGTGGACAGCTCCCGGCACGTGGGGGAGTTGGCAGAAAATACAAAGCCGCCACGACATCTCTCATGTGCGCTCCCTCAGAGGACAGAGGACAGCGGACAGCGGACAGAAGGCAAGCGTGGCCATGCACCAGCTTGGGTCTGCTCTTCTCCCCCAGCGCAGGATCGTGGCCTGCCCCACTCCAGGACACTGGGTCAGATTCTCATGTAGAGTGCACAGACTCCACGGCAGACAAATCTCAAGGTGCCTTAGGGCAGGTTTGGAGAACACACTCGTGCCAGCATCAGAGGTCAAATCGATGACTTGACCTCGGGCAACAGCCATGCTTCAGGCACGCTTTCCCGGAGGTTCGGAACCAGCCAAAGCCAAACAAGGAAAGTGAAGTTTCAGGAGAACAGCAGGCAAAGAGAAGATCCTGCCGGGGCCAAAGGTTTTCCTTCCTAAGTTCCCTCAGAGGCGCTGCGAGTTGGCACTCCTGAGCCAAGCATTGGAGTGACCACAGCACCCGGCGGAAAACAGAGTCAGGCTGGAAACCTTGGCTTCTGGGAAAGTGCCCATGGAGCGTGCTGCCGTCAGATCATGGTTGAACCCCGCAAGAAAATGGCTGTCGCAGTGGACACTGTGGCACCGAGAAACTCTCCCCATCCGGGACAAAACACGCAGCCTTCAAGCAAGGTTAGGAACCCCAAAGGCAGAGGCACTTGAACAAGCAGCGCTCCAGGTGGCTCCGATATTTGTGGACGCCTTCAAAGGCGCGTGTCTGCACATGTGTTAGGAGAACACACCAAGTGCCAGGGTGCAGAGGCTTGCATGGAGCTGGGCCTACAGCCAGCTCAGGCCTGGCAGCAACGGGCCCCATTGGAGTTGGAGTCGGTCAGTCAACATACCTTCGTCAAGGTCAGACTCCCGAGGCAGCACCGGGAGGTCTGTGAAGAGAAAACACAGCCTGTCTCAAAGGATGTCCCCACAGCACCCCAACACCACGTCCCAGAGGAGGAGGAGCAACGTTCTGAAGCCCAAGGACCGCACGCACGCATACGCTGGATTGTGCTGACTTTGAGGTCTCATCCTGCAGAACGAGTCAACTCCTACTCAGAGAAAATGGCGCATGGACATAACTGAGCGGGAACAAAACGATCCCCTGTTTTCCATCCTTTCTTAGATGTTTCCTTTCCATCCGTGGGTAAGCTTAGTGTCCACTGAATTGCCGTGACCCTTCCAGAAAGCCGAGGCCAACAGAAAGATGAAGGCAAGGGACATGGTGGGGTAGAGATGGTGCAATGGGTGTCCCTTGGGCAGCCACGGATACTGTCACGGGCAGCCAAAGTGGCTGTGTTAGTCCAGGGCCCACCCTGGCCATTGCCCATCAAGGAGTCCCATGCTGCCCAGACAGAGTCTAAAGGGTCCAAGGCAAAGGGATCTTCATGTAAGCTTGGGTGCATGTTGGCTCTGGGTGTAAGCAGAAGGGGAACACAGGGGAAAGAAGGAGGACTCCTGGGGCAGCATGCCACTGCATTTCTCGGGAGCCCAGCGTGCACAGTTCAAAATTCACGTCTGGGCCCAGGCTGGGCTCAGGCCAGGCATCCCCGAACCTCCACACACTGGGCCACGAGGTGCAGCTAGGACACTCGATGCTGAGGCCAATCAGGGCTCTGCATGTGCACCGTCTGTTGAAGAATCAACGCGTGCTAGCTTGGCAGGTTTTGCACCAGACGGATTCATGGCAGTAGCAGACATGGGTACCAGGATCCATAACCCCCTCACCAACGAGTAAGGAGACACAACGAGAAGACTCTGAGAACTTGCAGAAAGGCCCAGGCAGTGTGCAGCCAATGAGAGAATCCTGGAGGACATGCGGCGGTCTCGGTGAACATGACTCGCACCCTGACACTTCTCTACCCAGGAAGTACATCCTTTCTGGGCAGATAGCTGAGGATTCCACCACAGCTCAAGAGCACAGGCACATGTTTTGGGACAAGGAATCACTTTGCGACAGCTTCCCAGTCCCAGTCCCATAGGGAACATGAAGCCGGTTCTCAGAAAATGAGCTCTGTCAACCCAGTGGTCACCCAGGGGCATAGGACACAAGACACAGGGCCCCTACCATGGTCAGTCTCGGATTCATCAGTTGTCATTTGGTCCGGCAAGTCCCGCTCAGGAGAGCACACCCGAGACTCGGGGGTGCTAGTGTCTGTGGAGGAAGAAGAAACAAATTTGGTCTGAGACTCTTTTCAGATGACAGACCGCCTCCGCCTCTGAAGCCAGGCAGAGAAATGTTCTCCCACCCCCTCATCACAAACTCCTATTGTGGGTGCTTATGTCAGTTCAGAGACATTGTGGGGGTTTTCTAGGAAATAAAAACCTGAGGAAGGGAACCTGGAATGGTTGGGGGTGGGGCCAGGCCTGGGGGCGGGCAGTCCTCCAGTCGGGCCACACAATCTCTTGGTTTCACCCCACTCTTACAAGTGGGTTCCCCTCCTTGTCTGTGGCTCTTCCCTTCCACAAGGGAAGGTGACGAGGCATGTGAAGTGAAAGGATCCGGGAACTAGGGCAAGTGCTCACTCCGTGTTCCAGTGGGAGACCAGAATGAGCCTAATGTCCGTGAGGGGTCAGGTGGGTACAGCTCTAGGAATTCCCTGTCCAGCAGCACAGCAACTGAGAGCCTCAATTCCCATGAGCCAGCTCATGTCCTGCACATGCTTGGTCGAGTCAGTCCCCGGTGGACAGCTCCCGGCACGTGGGGGAGTTGGCAGAAAATACAAAGCCGCCACGACATCTCTCATGTGCGCTCCCTCAGAGGACAGAGGACAGCGGACAGCGGACAGAAGGCAAGCGTGGCCATGCACCAGCTTGGGTCTGCTCTTCTCCCCCAGCGCAGGATCGTGGCCTGCCCCACTCCAGGACACTGGGTCAGATTCTCATGTAGAGTGCACAGACTCCACGGCAGACAAATCTCAAGGTGCCTTAGGGCAGGTTTGGAGAACACACTCGTGCCAGCATCAGAGGTCAAATCGATGACTTGACCTCGGGCAACAGCCATGCTTCAGGCACGCTTTCCCGGAGGTTCGGAACCAGCCAAAGCCAAACAAGGAAAGTGAAGTTTCAGGAGAACAGCAGGCAAAGAGAAGATCCTGCCGGGGCCAAAGGTTTTCCTTCCTAAGTTCCCTCAGAGGCGCTGCGAGTTGGCACTCCTGAGCCAAGCATTGGAGTGACCACAGCACCCGGCGGAAAACAGAGTCAGGCTGGAAACCTTGGCTTCTGGGAAAGTGCCCATGGAGCGTGCTGCCGTCAGATCATGGTTGAACCCCGCAAGAAAATGGCTGTCGCAGTGGACACTGTGGCACCGAGAAACTCTCCCCATCCGGGACAAAACACGCAGCCTTCAAGCAAGGTTAGGAACCCCAAAGGCAGAGGCACTTGAACAAGCAGCGCTCCAGGTGGCTCCGATATTTGTGGACGCCTTCAAAGGCGCGTGTCTGCACATGTGTTAGGAGAACACACCAAGTGCCAGGGTGCAGAGGCTTGCATGGAGCTGGGCCTACAGCCAGCTCAGGCCTGGCAGCAACGGGCCCCATTGGAGTTGGAGTCGGTCAGTCAACATACCTTCGTCAAGGTCAGCCTCCCGAGGCAGCACCGGGAGGTCTGTGAAGAGAAAACACAGCCTGTCTCAAAGGATGTCCCCACAGCACCCCAACACCACGTCCCAAAGGAGGAGGAGCAACGTTCTGAAGCCCAAGGACCGCACGCACGCATACGCTGGATTGTGCTGACTTTGAGGTCTCATCCTGCAGAACGAGTCAACTCCTACTCAGAGAAAATGGCGCATGGACATAACTGAGCGGGAACAAAACGATCCCCTGTTTTCCATCCTTTCTTAGATGTTTCCTTTCCATCCGTGGGTAAGCTTAGTGTCCACTGATGTGCCGTGACCCTTCCAGAAAGCCGAGGCCAACAGAAAGATGAAGGCAAGGGACATGGTGGGGTAGAGATGGTGCAATGGGTGTCCCTTGGGCAGCCACGGATACTGTCACGGGCAGCCAAAGTGGCTGTGTTAGTCCAGGGCCCACCCTGGCCATTGCCCATCAAGGAGTCCCATGCTGCCCAGACAGAGTCTAAAGGGTCCAAGGCAAAGGGATCTTCATGTAAGCTTGGGTGCATGTTGGCTCTGGGTGTAAGCAGAAGGGGAACACAGGGGAAAGAAGGAGGACTCCTGGGGCAGCATGCCACTGCATTTCTCGGGAGCCCAGCGTGCACAGTTCAAAATTCACGTCTGGGCCCAGGCTGGGCTCAGGCCAGGCATCCCCGAACCTCCGCACACTGGGCCACGAGGTGCAGCTAGGACACTCGATGCTGAGGCCAATCAGGGCTCTGCATGTGCACCGTCTGTTGAAGAATCAACGCGTGCTAGCTTGGCAGGTTTTGCACCAGACGGATTCATGGCAGTAGCAGACATGGGTACCAGGATCCATAACCCCCTCACCAACGAGTAAGGAGACACAACGAGAAGACTCTGAGAACTTGCAGAAAGGCCCAGGCAGTGTGCAGCCAATGAGAGAATCCTGGAGGACATGCGGCGGTCTCGGTGAACATGACTCGCACCCTGACACTTCTCTACCCAGGAAGTACATCCTTTCTGGGCAGATAGCTGAGGATTCCACCACAGCTCAAGAGCACAGGCACATGTTTTGGGACAAGGAATCACTTTGCGACAGCTTCCCAGTCCCAGTCCCATAGGGAACATGAAGCCGGTTCTCAGAAAATGAGCTCTGTCAACCCAGTGGTCACCCAGGGGCATAGGACACAAGACACAGGGCCCCTACCATGGTCAGTCTCGGATTCATCAGTTGTCATTTGGTCCGGCAAGTCCCGCTCAGGAGAGCACACCCGAGACTCGGGGGTGCTAGTGTCTGTGGAGGAAGAAGAAACAAATTTGGTCTGAGACTCTTTTCAGATGACAGACCGCCTCCGCCTCTGAAGCCAGGCAGAGAAATGTTCTCCCACCCCCTCATCACAAACTCCTATTGTGGGTGCTTATGTCAGTTCAGAGACATTGTGGGGGTTTTCTAGGAAATAAAAACCTGAGGAAGGGAACCTGGAATGGTTGGGGGTGGGGCCAGGCCTGGGGGCGGGCAGTCCTCCAGTCGGGCCACACAATCTCTTGGTTTCACCCCACTCTTACAAGTGGGTTCCCCTCCTTGTCTGTGGCTCTTCCCTTCCACAAGGGAAGGTGACGAGGCATGTGAAGTGAAAGGATCCGGGAACTAGGGCAAGTGCTCACTCCGTGTTCCAGTGGGAGACCAGAATGAGCCTAATGTCCGTGAGGGGTCAGGTGGGTACAGCTCTAGGAATTCCCTGTCCAGCAGCACAGCAACTGAGAGCCTCAATTCCCATGAGCCAGCTCATGTCCTGCACATGCTTGGTCGAGTCAGTCCCCGGTGGACAGCTCCCGGCACGTGGGGGAGTTGGCAGAAAATACAAAGCCGCCACGACATCTCTCATGTGCGCTCCCTCAGAGGACAGAGGACAGCGGACAGCGGACAGCGGACAGAAGGCAAGCGTGGCCATGCACCAGCTTGGGTCTGCTCTTCTCCCCCAGCGCAGGATCGTGACCTGCCCCACTCCAGGACACTGGGTCAGATTCTCATGTAGAGTGCACAGACTCCACGGCAGACAAATCTCAAGGTGCCTTAGGGCAGGTTTGGAGAACACACTCGTGCCAGCATCAGAGGTCAAATCGATGACTTGACCTCGGGCAACAGCCATGCTTCAGGCACGCTTTCCCGGAGGTTCGGAACCAGCCAAAGCCAAACAAGGAAAGTGAAGTTTCAGGAGAACAGCAGGCAAAGAGAAGATCCTGCCGGGGCCAAAGGTTTTCCTTCCTAAGTTCCCTCAGAGGCGCTGCGAGTTGGCACTCCTGAGCCAAGCATTGGAGTGACCACAGCACCCGGCGGAAAACAGAGTCAGGCTGGAAACCTTGGCTTCTGGGAAAGTGCCCATGGAGCGTGCTGCCGTCAGATCATGGTTGAACCCCGCAAGAAAATGGCTGTCGCAGTGGACACTGTGGCACCGAGAAACTCTCCCCATCCGGGACAAAACACGCAGCCTTCAAGCAAGGTTGGGAACCCCAAAGGCAGAGGCACTTGAACAAGCAGCGCTCCAGGTGGCTCCGATATTTGTGGACGCCTTCAAAGGCGCGTGTCTGCACATGTGTTAGGAGAACACACCAAGTGCCAGGGTGCAGAGGCTTGCATGGAGCTGGGCCTACAGCCAGCTCAGGCCTGGCAGCAACGGGCCCCATTGAGTTGGAGTTGGAGTCGGTCAGTCAACATACCTTCGTCAAGGTCAGCCTCCCGAGGGAGCACCGGGAGGTCTGTGAAGAGAAAACACAGCCTGTCTCAAAGGATGTCCCCACAGCACCCCAACACCACGTCCCAAAGGAGGAGGAGCAACGTTCTGAAGCCCAAGGACCGCACGCACGCATACGCTGGATTGTGCTGACTTTGAGGTCTCATCCTGCAGAACGAGTCAACTCCTACTCAGAGAAAATGGCGCATGGACATAACTGAGCGGGAACAAAACGATCCCCTGTTTTCCATCCTTTCTTAGATGTTTCCTTTCCATCCGTGGGTAAGCTTAGTGTCCACTGATGTGCCGTGACCCTTCCAGAAAGCCGAGGCCAACAGAAAGATGAAGGCAAGGGACATGGTGGGGTAGAGATGGTGCAATGGGTGTCCCTTGGGCAGCCACGGATACTGTCACGGGCAGCCAAAGTGGCTGTGTTAGTCCAGGGCCCACCCTGGCCATTGCCCATCAAGGAGTCCCATGCTGCCCAGACAGAGTCTAAAGGGTCCAAGGCAAAGGGATCTTCATGTAAGCTTGGGTGCATGTTGGCTCTGGGTGTAAGCAGAAGGGGAACACAGGGGAAAGAAGGAGGACTCCTGGGGCAGCATGCCACTGCATTTCTCGGGAGCCCAGCGTGCACAGTTCAAAATTCACGTCTGGGCCCAGGCTGGGCTCAGGCCAGGCATCCCCGAACCTCCGCACACTGGGCCATGAGGTGCAGCTAGGACACTCGATGCTGAGGCCAATCAGGGCTCTGCATGTGCACCGTCTGTTGATGAAGCAATGCATGTTAGCTTGGCAGCTTTGGCACCAGATGGATTCATGGCAGTAGCAGACATGGGTACCAGGATCCATAACCCCCTCACCAACGAGTAAGGAGACACAACGAGAAGACTCTGAGAACTTGCAGAAAGGCCCAGGCAGTGTGCAGCCAATGAGAGAATCCTGGAGGACATGCGGTGTCTTGGTGAACCTGACTCGCACTCTGACACTTCTCTACCCAGGAAGTACATCCTTTCTGGGCAGATAGCTGAGGATTCCACCACAGCTCAAGAGCACAGGCACTTTTGTGGGGACAAGGAATCCCTTTGCAGCAGCTTCCCAGTCCCACAGGGAACATGAAGCCTGGTCTCAGAAAATGAGCTCTGTCAACCCAGGGGTCACCCAGGGGCATAGGACACAAGACACAGGACCCCTACCATGGTCAGTCTCGGATTCATCAGTCGCCGGTTGGTCTGGCACATCCAGCATAGGAGAGTACACCTGAGACTCTTGGGTGCTAGTGCCTATGGAAGAAGAAGAAACACATTTGGTCTGAGTCTCTTTTCAGATGACAGACTGTCTCTGCCTCTGAAACCAAGCAGAGAAATGTTCTCCCACTCCCTCATTACAAACTCCTATTGTGGGTGCTTATGTCAGTTCAGAGACATTGTGGGGGTTTTCTACGAAATAAAATCCCGAGGAAGGAAACCTGGCATGGTTGGGGGTGGTACCACACTTGGGGTTGGCAGTCCTCCTGTTAGGCCACAAATTTCTTGGTTTCACCCCACTCTTTTTTTTCCCCCCACTGGCAGAGTGTACAATGGGAGAGAGAGAGAGAGAGAGAAATGTCTTCCTTTTCTGTTTTTTCACTCCCAATGGCCACTGCGGCCAGCACACTGCGCCGATCCAAAGTCATGAGCCAGGTGCTTCTCCTGGTCTCCCTTGTAGGTGCAGGGCCCAAGCACTTGGGCCATCTTCCCCTGCACTCCCGGGCCACAGCAGAGAGCTGGACAGGAAGAGGAGCAACCAGGACAGAATCTGGCACCCTGACCGAGACTAGAACCTGGTGTGCCGGTGACACAGGTGGAGGATTAGCCTATTGAGCCATGGTGCCAGCCTTTACCCCACTCTTACAAGTGGGTTCCCTTCCTTGTCTATGGCTCACTGTTTGAGATCAGCTCTTCCCTTCCTCAAGGGAAGGTGACGAGGCAGGAGAAGTGAAAGGATCTAGGAACTAGGCATCTGACATCTCCGTGTCTCAGTGGGAGCCCAGAAAGAACCTAACTTCACCGAGCCTACTGCTTCAGGTGATGGGCCACCTGGGTACACCTCTAGGAATTCTCTAGCCCCTCCAGGAAAGCAACTGAGAACCATGTTAGCACATGCTTAGTCAAGTCAGTGTCTGGTGGATGCTCCTGGCATGTGGGGAAGGTGGGAGAAAATCAAAAGGAACCACGCCATCTCTCATGTTTGCTCACTCAGATGACAGAGGATAGACAGCAACACACACCAGCTCAGGTCTGGTCTTGTCCACAAGTGGAGGATTGGGGCCTGACCCACTCAAAATATTGGGTCAGATTCTCACGTTGGTTTGACAGAATACTGGCAGACAAATCTCCAGGTATCTTAGGTCACAGTTCGAGAACATACTCATGCCAGCATCAGAGGTCAAATCGATGACTTGACTTCAGGGAACAGCCTTGCTTCATGGATACTTTCCCAGGAGTTCTGAGACCAGCCAAAGCCAAAGAAAGGAAAGTATGTCTCAGGAGAACAACATGCAAAGGGAAGATCCTTGCAGAGCCAACCATGCTTCTGTCCAAGTTCCCTTCAGAGGCGCTGCAAGTTTGGGGTCAGCCCTTGTGGACAAAGCATTGGAATGACCACACTATCCACTGGAAAGGAGAGTGAAACCGGAAACCTTGGCTCCCGGGAAAGGGCCCTTTGAGTGCACTGCCATCTGATCATGAAGGAGCCCTGTCAAGAAAATGGCTGTCACAGTGGAAACCATGGCACTGAGAAACTCTACCCAGCCAGGACAAAAAACAAAGTCTTGAGCCAGGTTCAGGAACCCAAAGGTAGAAGCCCTTGAAAAAGCAGTGCTCCAGGTGGCTCAAACACTGGTGAAGAAGACCAACCAAGACACGGTTCTGCAAGGGTGATATGAGAACACATCAAGTGCCAGAGTGCAGAGGCGAGAATGGAGCTGGGCCCATGGCCAGCTCAGGCTTAGCAGCAATGGGCCCCATTTGGGTCAGTCAGTCAGCATACCTTCCTTGAGATTGCAATCCCATGGAAGAGTCAGTAGGGCTATGAAGAGAAAACACAACCTGTCTCAAAGGATGTTCCCACAACACCCCAATGCCACATCACAAAGAAGCCAAAGCAATGTCCTGAAGCCCAAGGACCACACAGGCACTCACATGCTGCATTTTCCTGACTTCTCAGACTCATCCTGCAGTACAAGTCAACACCTACTAAGAGAAAATGGCATATTGATGTCACTGACCAGGATCAAAGCCATTCCCTGGGTTTCATCCTTTCTTCAGTGTTTCCTTTCTATCCATGGGTATGCTTAGTGTCCACTGAATCACTGTGACCCTTCCAGAAAGCCGAGGCCAACAGAAAGATGCAAGAAAGGGACATGGTGGGGTAGAGGTGATGTAATGGAGGTTCCTCAGGCAGCAATGGCTACAGTTACGGGCAGCCAAAGTGGCTTTGTTGATCCAGGGGCCATCCCAGTTATTTCCCACCAAGGAATCCCATCCTTCTCACACAAGGTCACATGGATTTGCATGAGGTGGAGACCCTCATGCAAACATGGGTGCATGTTGGCTCTGGGTGTAAGGTGAAGGGCAACACGGGGTAAAGAAAGAGGACTTCTAGAGCAGCATGCCACTACACTTCTTGGCAGCTCAGAGGACACAGTTCAGAAGGCCTGTCTGGGCCCAGGCCAAACTCAGGCCAGGCATCCCCTAACCTTTGCACACTGGGCCATCAGGTGCAGTGGGACAAAAGTTTCTGTTGTCATTTGTCTATTTGTTGTGCTAGGGAGCCAAGAAAGTACAATGTAATGCCTAATTCACTCTCTTAGTAGGGGTCATGTTGAATTAAATTTTCCTTCCTGCATAGCAACTGAAAACTTCAATTGACATTAGCCTTGCCCTCACATATTTAGTAAATTCAGTATATGGCAGATGGCTCCAAGCATTTAGGGACGAAAGGTTAAAATACAAAACAACCATGCCATCTCTTTAATTCAGTATTTCAATAGAAAGAGGACAGAAAGCATGTCTGGGCATAGAAATGTTTCTTCATTTCTCTTCTTTATGAATCACTTTTTGTTGAAAAGAGTTCATGGTTTAGCCAAATGCAGCATTATCACTTGAATTTTTGCTTTGTGTTAGAATTAAGCTACTCTAGGAGTCTAGTCTCTTAGTGATTTCTTTTGTGTTCATCAATGTTAACTGTGTCTAGAAGTGTCACAGAGTATAGTCTGCTGCAGTTCATAAGGATGGAAGTTGGGCTTGAGCTGAATATGGGTTTCTTTGGTTGTATATCTTTGCTGCACCAAGAGTTCAGTTTCAATCTCCCCAGAGAGTGTGACAGCCAGGACCTTGATCTTGGTGCTGAGAGAGACAAAGTTGGCCTTCCTCTTGACCTACTGGCAAGCCTTGATGATCCCAGTGATTATGGAACCAATTTCTGTGACTCTATAACTTTGTGATACAGAAGGGCTCTTCATCAAGTCATTTCTGTGCTAAGAATTGCCCTTCCCCTTTTACAAAAATAAGATAGACATAGATGAAATGAAAAGATCCAGTAATTAGGGAAGTGACCAGTTTTCCAGTGAGAGCCAAGGAAAAAGTGATACGATGCTAATCCACATCTTGGCATAGAGACAACAAGGGTGAATCACTATCAAGGAATTTTATTCCTCCAGGACAACAATGGATTACTTCAATCCAAGTTAGGAAAGCTGCTCAACCATTTTGGCAAGTTAGTTCTTGGTGGAGGTTTCAAGAAATTTTAGGGAAGATGGGATAAAATCCTAAAGAATCCTGACAACTGTTATTTTCACTGACTCAGAAGCCAGAGAGGGCAAAAGACATGGGTGGAACAATGAGGTTTCACCTCACCCTGGTTAGAATGGCTCACATACAGAAATCTACCTACAACAGATGCTGGAGAGGATGTGCTGGAAAGGGGACACTAACCCACTGTTGGTGGGAATGCAAACTGGTCAAGCCACTATGGAAGTGAGTCTGGAGATTCCTCAGAAACCTGAAGATAACCCTACCATACAACCCAGCCATCCCACTCCTTGGATTTACCCAAAGGAAATTAAAATGGCAAACAAAAAAGCAGTCTGCACCTTAATGTTTATTGCAGCTCAATTCACAATAGCTAAGACCTGGAAAAACCTAAACACCCATCAACAGTAGACTGGATAAAGAAATTTTGTGATATGTACTCTATAGAGTACTATACAGCATTAAAAACAATGACATCCAGTCATTTGCAACAAAATGGAGGAATATGGAACACATGATGCTGAGTGAAATAAATCAATCCCAAAGGGACAAATATCATATATTCTCCCTGATTGGTGACAACTAACTGAGCACCAAAAAGGAAACCTGTTAAAATGAAATGGACACTACGAGAAATGGTGACTTGATCAACCCTTGCCCTGACTGTTGATGAACAACTTAATACTTTATCCCTTTTAGTATTTTTTTGGTTGTTCTACTTAATACTGTTGGATGAATTCTGTAATTAATACACAGTTATTCTTAAGTGTTGAAACTTAACTGGAAAGTGATCCCTGTTAAATATAAGAGTGGGAATAAGAGAGGGAAGAGATGTACAATTTGGGACATGCTCAATTGGACTTGCCCCAAATGGTAGAGTTAGAAACATACCAGGGGATTCCAATTCAATCCCAACAAGGTAGCATGTACCAATGCCATCTCACTAGTCCAAGTGATCAATTTCTGTTTACAATTGATCATAATGATAGGACTAAGAGCCAAAGGGATAACATAAACAAGATTTCTGTCTGAAAATACTAACTGATAGAATAAAAAAAGGGAGAGAAAGATCCAACATGGGAAGTGGGATACACAGCCGACTCATAGAATGGCGGATGTCTTAAACAGCACTCTGGCCTCAGAATCAGCCCTAAAGGCATGTGGATCTGGCTAAAAAGCCCATGAGAGTATTTCAGGCATGGAAAGCCAAGACACTGTGGCAAAAAAAAAAAATGACCTAAATGAAAGATCTCTGTGAGATCCCAGTGGAAAGAACAGGTCTTCAAAGAAGGAGGTGCCTTTCTCTGAAGGGAGGAGAGAACTTCCACTTTGACTATGACCTTGTCTAAATATGATCAGATTCAGCAAACTCAAAAGGCCTCCATAGCCTTGGCAACTCATGACAAGAGC